>NW_028243212.1:0-600000 GCF_964263255.1 Lissotriton vulgaris | reverse complement strand
ATTCCCTTGAAAGTATGGCATCTGTCCTGGTGCGTACATTGGAGGGAAACCATAGAAAGGAGGTGGTATTGGTCCAAATTGTGGGGGCCCAAAGTTGTGGTTCTGTGGTGGACCCTGCCAGGGTTGCTGCCAATGTTGGCCTCGTCGTCCTCTTCCTCTAGATTGATTGGATTGATTGGATCCGGTGCTGGAATTGCTAGAGACCGAGCTATTGTCCCCGGAGCTGACGGAGTCTTTTCTGGCTGGGGTATAAGCATCATCCGAATAGGGGTATGTCTTAGTGAAGTTGAATCTCTTCAGGTCTTTCTCAAAATTTTTAATTTTTGTCTGAGTTAAGTATTCTTTGTAGTCAGCCATCTCACGGTTTTGGTCTTCTAGTTTCTTTTTATAACCAGTTAGGGTGGTCTTGAAATGGTTCTCAGTTGCCTGGATTTCGATCAGGATAGCATCGGAGAGTCGCTTGGCGGTTTTAATGATGAGGACGAGCCAGTCCCTGGTACAATGCCAGGCGATCTGGGCCCAATCCTTCCTGAAAGTGGCGTCATCTAGGAAAATCCTAGGGGCATTGGTGACTATGAGACCTTTTGGAGCAGTGTTGGTGCGTAAATACTGTGCTAGAATTATGCCATGCAGGATGGTTCGTATTTTGTTCCTTTTCTTCTCAGTCAGTGCATCCCAGTCAGAGGACTGTGCAATGGTTGTGGAGACATTGAAGTCCGCCGCAAGGGACGGGTCGGATAAGATTTCACTGATATCATCTTCAGTGTAAGTAAGGCCAGTGTTTTCTGCCATGTTGTTATGTTGTTTTTAGGAAAGTTAAACTCTCACAGCTGTGCGCTGCCTAAATATCACTAAATCAAAGGAGAGAGGGAGGACTAGGTAAGCTAGTCTGGATCCCCGTTTATATATTCAAAATCAAAAGAGACTAGCTAGGTTTAAACAGAAAAGACTCAAAGGAGTACGTATGTCAAGGGAAACCAGTAGGTTTTATTTGAAAGCCCTCACCCACCAACCTAGTTGGTGGCATGCTTCATCATCGGGCCCCACCGCAGTGGCACCTAACGTGCCCCGGGTGTGCTTCGACGCCAGATTACTGCGGAGCTGGTATAATTGCTGAGTGTGCAATGTGGTGAGTATGAAGGTGAAAATTTAAAAAGCCATGCAGAAATCCCAGCACCCGAGGGTAAAAACTATTTTAATAAAACTGGGTATCTGTTGGCACGTTAAAAAGGCAGACGGACACAGTGGAGTATGGATTATGACCTCCAGTGTCCTGTGTGGTCTACATGTTTCAGCCTGGCCTTTCTTAATTTGAAACAGGCTTTCCTCAGGACCAAGTGAGTATGTGTGGGGGTATTAACAATAAATTACAGTGAGTGTGTTTAAGGTTCTATGTGTAGCACACACTAAGGTGCTATATGGGTGAGAAGGGGGTTCCCTCTCGCTTTGCTACATATAACATAGAGGGGGAGACATACAGACATACAGGGTAGAGTCATATTAGCATATTATTGCAAAAAAACAGTCGTAATTCCACCGTATTGTAAGGTGAGTGAGCGAACTATACAAGGCTAAAGTGTGGCCTTGTCAGTGGCAAGACTCAAGTGGAGGTTATCTAGAAGCCGGTTGTGGTGGTGATCTAGAAAACGAACATGTCAATGTGGGGTTCAGGTAAGTGAAAGGAAATCAATTATTGTCCTCACACAGTGTTTTGCTGATCAAAGCCTCCTTGGGTCGCCTGGCAGAGAAAGAGACCCTAAAAGAAGGTGGTATAGGTTTTAAATAATTATCCGACCTGTAAGGGAAAACCTCAACACCTTACCCCAACAGTAGCTGTAGTGCGCAGCCTCATTTACTCACGAAACTGTCGATCTAGTTCCTCCCTGGACCTGTAATCCTTCTGCGGCGCCCGGATGTAAGCGAGGGCTAGCCGAGCCTGTTTATTTAAAGGTTCGTTCATTGGTTACACCTGGATTAAGGTAGAAACAGAGGGAGGGGTAGCCGCGCTGAAAGCGCCATGTCATGCGCGCTCTGCGCATGCGTTAGGAGAGTAGCGGACCCTATCCGGCGCATGCGCCCGCTGGTAATGCCTCTCTGCGCATGCGCGGGTAGTTCGAGACTATCGCGCATGCGTGGAAGGTGCCGCGCATGCGTGGAAGGGTGTGTAAGCGCTCATGGTAGCGCTAGTATGCAATGTAAACTTTTTAAAGGGGCAATAAGGTGTCAAAAAAGGTAAAGACACTGGAAGGTGACAAAAGTGGTATAAAAGGATTAGTGCCTAAATTACAGAGGAAGGAAGCCTCAGTTATTGAGTGTGGACAGGGCACAGAATAGAGAGGATGGGCTATGCACAGAATAGAGAGGAAAAGGACTCAGTCAGTTAAGCGAATTCCAAGGTATGGAATCGTTGAGACCCTCAGTATGGGTCGATAGGCGATAAATCCACCTTCCACGCATGCGCGATAGTCTCGAACTACCCGCGCATGCGCAGAGAGGCATTACCAGCGGGCGCATGCGCCGGATAGGGTCCGCTACTCTCCTAACGCATGCGCAGAGCGCGCATGACATGGCGCTTTCAGCGCGGCTACCCCTCCCTCTGTTTCTACCTTAATCCAGGTGTAACCAATGAACGAACCTTTAAATAAACAGGCTCGGCTAGCCCTCGCTTACATCCGGGCGCCGCAGAAGGATTACAGGTCCAGGGAGGAACTAGATCGACAGTTTCGTGAGTAAATGAGGCTGCGCACTACAGCTACTGTTGGGGTAAGGTGTTGAGGTTTTCCCTTACAGGTCGGATAATTATTTAAAACCTATACCACCTTCTTTTAGGGTCTCTTTCTCTGCCAGGCGACCCAAGGAGGCTTTGATCAGCAAAACACTGTGTGAGGACAATAATTGATTTCCTTTCACTTACCTGAACCCCACATTGACATGTTCGTTTTCTAGATCACCACCACAACCGGCTTCTAGATAACCTCCACTTGAGTCTTGCCACTGACAAGGCCACACTTTAGCCTTGTATAGTTCGCTCACTCACCTTACAATACGGTGGAATTACGACTGTTTTTTTGCAATAATATGCTAATATGACTCTACCCTGTATGTCTGTATGTCTCCCCCTCTATGTTATATGTAGCAAAGCGAGAGGGAACCCCCTTCTCACCCATATAGCACCTTAGTGTGTGCTACACATAGAACCTTAAACACACTCACTGTAATTTATTGTTAATACCCCCACACATACTCACTTGGTCCTGAGGAAAGCCTGTTTCAAATTAAGAAAGGCCAGGCTGAAACATGTAGACCACACAGGACACTGGAGGTCATAATCCATACTCCACTGTGTCCGTCTGCCTTTTTAACGTGCCAACAGATACCCAGTTTTATTAAAATAGTTTTTACCCTCGGGTGCTGGGATTTCTGCATGGCTTTTTAAATTTTCACCTTCATACTCACCACATTGCACACTCAGCAATTATACCAGCTCCGCAGTAATCTGGCGTCGAAGCACACCCGGGGCACGTTAGGTGCCACTGCGGTGGGGCCCGATGATGAAGCATGCCACCAACTAGGTTGGTGGGTGAGGGCTTTCAAATAAAACCTACTGGTTTCCCTTGACATACGTACTCCTTTGAGTCTTTTCTGTTTAAACCTAGCTAGTCTCTTTTGATTTTGAATATATAAACGGGGATCCAGACTAGCTTACCTAGTCCTCCCTCTCTCCTTTGATTTAGTGATATTTAGGCAGCGCACAGCTGTGAGAGTTTAACTTTCCTAAAAACAACATAACAACATGGCAGAAAACACTGGCCTTACTTACACTGAAGATGATATCAGTGAAATCTTATCCGACCCGTCCCTTGCGGCGGACTTCAATGTCTCCACAACCATTGCACAGTCCTCTGACTGGGATGCACTGACTGAGAAGAAAAGGAACAAAATACGAACCATCCTGCATGGCATAATTCTAGCACAGTATTTACGCACCAACACTGCTCCAAAAGGTCTCATAGTCACCAATGCCCCTAGGATTTTCCTAGATGACGCCACTTTCAGGAAGGATTGGGCCCAGATCGCCTGGCATTGTACCAGGGACTGGCTCGTCCTCATCATTAAAACCGCCAAGCGACTCTCCGATGCTATCCTGATCGAAATCCAGGCAACTGAGAACCATTTCAAGACCACCCTAACTGGTTATAAAAAGAAACTAGAAGACCAAAACCGTGAGATGGCTGACTACAAAGAATACTTAACTCAGACAAAAATTAAAAATTTTGAGAAAGACCTGAAGAGATTCAACTTCACTAAGACATACCCCTATTCGGATGATGCTTATACCCCAGCCAGAAAAGACTCCGTCAGCTCCGGGGACAATAGCTCGGTCTCTAGCAATTCCAGCACCGGATCCAATCAATCCAATCAATCTAGAGGAAGAGGACGACGAGGCCAACATTGGCAGCAACCCTGGCAGGGTCCACCACAGAACCACAACTTTGGGCCCCCACAATTTGGACCAATACCACCTCCTTTCTATGGTTTCCCTCCAATGTACGCACCAGGACAGATGCCATACTTTCAAGGGAATCCAAACCAAAGATATCCTTTTTTATCACAGGGCCGCAGGAATCGTGGAAAAAGAAGAAATGCACCACAGGTCCACTGGACACCAGAAGCGGAACCAGTGAGTTCGAACACGAGGAACAAAACCAAAGAACAGGCGGGACCGAGCAAACAGTAACAGCGGCAAGAACAAAAGACCAGCTGGTTTTCAACGTCTCTAGCACAGAATTGACAGAAGAAGAGACAGCAGTCCTGAACAAGGGCCTTTCCTTCGTCCCTACAGCCAAACTGGATCATTTCAAACTACATATGGAACTGGCGGAGTTCTTCAGAAAACTGAAATTAAAAGCCTTCTTTGAAAAGAAAACAGAGTCCAATGACCCTCAGGAGGAAGTCCCCAACGAGACAGGCCTCAGATTAAAATCCACCTTCATCCCTCCGCCTGCAAGTATACCTGTTGAGATTGCTGCTTTCGAACAGGCGGTCTACACTGAGGTTGAGAATATACAAGAAAGAGACACCTTCAATAATCTGTCCTACCGGGAACGTGAAACGATAAGACGCCTGCAGGCTAACCCTGCCCTTGTCATAAAACCCGCTGACAAGGGGGGAGGCATCGTGCTCATGGATAAAACAGATTATGACACTGAATGCCTCAGACTACTCAGCGACACCAGGAATTACAGACCACTCAGGAAAGACCCCACTGAGGAACTAAGCCAGAGGATACAGATCTTGGTAAAAAATGCCCGAGACGCAGAACACATCTCCAAACAGGAGGCCGACTACCTGTGCTGCAAAAACGCAAGAATTCCATACTTCTACACCCTCCCAAAGATACACAAAGGAGTAACCCCACCACCGGGAAGACCTATTGTGTCTGGGAATCAATCACTCCTAGAGCCCCTGTCACGCTTTTGCGACTTTTTCTTGAATCCATTGGTACAACTCACACCTTCCTACATCAAGGATACGAAACACCTGCTAAATGTAATCAAGGAAACCGACTACAACCCGGAAACCCAACTCCTGGTCGGATTAGATATTGAGAGCCTCTACACTAGCTTACCGCAGGACGCCACATTGGCAGTACTGGAGGAAGTCTTAACTGGAACTGTTTGGAACCATCACACTCCACGCAGCTTCATAATGGATTGTGCCACTCTGGCATTAAAAGACAACTATTTTGAGTATGATGGCAAGCTGTACCTACAGACCAATGGCACCAGCATGGGGAGCGTTTTCGCTCCCAGTATAGCTGGTCTTTACGTAGCCCATTTCGAAAAGACACACATACAATCTGTGAATAATCCCTACGCAACTAACATCAATGTATGGCGTCGATATATCGACGACATTCTGGTAATCTGGGAAGGAAATCAGGAATCCCTGGATCAATTCCTCATGTGGCTCAATACCCGTGACAACTACCTAAGGTTTACCTGCACTAGCAGTGCCTCTGAACTAGCCTTCCTGGACCTCACCATCAAGGCAGGTGTGGACGGCTTGACAACCACAACTTACCACAAACCCACATCAAGGAACTCACTTTTGAGGTTCGACAGCTTCCACCCTAGACCCCTACGGGAAAATCTTCCTTATGGTCAATTTTTACGATTGAGACGCAACTGCAGCCGAATTCAGGACTACAAACAACAATCAGCCACTCTAATCCATAAATTGGAAGACAGGGGATACCCCACCAGGATTCTGAACACCACCTGCAAGAGGGCTCGAAACCAAAACAGAGAGTCTCTGCTTGAGGCAACAACAAGGCCCCCTGAAGAACCCACTTTGACATGCGTCACCACTTATAATACCGTGTCTAATCAGGTCTCCAACATAATCACCAAAAACTGGAAGATCATCAATTCAGGCAACCGTAACTGGGAAAAACCCAGATTCGCGTACAAAAGGGCTAAGAATCTGAAAGACTCCCTAGTACACACCAGACCCAGACCGAACCGTGCCACTAATGACAACACCATCCTCAACGCTTGGGGTCTACCAAAACTTACGGGACACCAACCGTGCAATAATTGCAGCGTGTGCCACCTCACATCCCCCTCGAAGACCCTGGACCTAGAACCGGGCAAGGTATGGACACAACGCCAGTTCACCAACTGCAATTCCTCTAACCTGGTATACCTCATGACATGCAGATGTGGCCTACGGTACGTGGGTATGACTACCCGGAAGGTACGGACAAGAATGACTGAACATCGTAGCACCATCCGATGTGGTAAAAACATAAGTAGACTTACTGACCATTTCTTGTCCCACAATCACACCCCCAATGATTTCGCTTGGACCGTGATTGAGCAATTCCCCATAACTGAAAACAATGACAGTTTTCTCTTCCAAAAAGAACAACGTTGGATTTATCGCCTATCGACCCATACTGAGGGTCTCAACGATTCCATACCTTGGAATTCGCTTAACTGACTGAGTCCTTTTCCTCTCTATTCTGTGCATAGCCCATCCTCTCTATTCTGTGCCCTGTCCACACTCAATAACTGAGGCTTCCTTCCTCTGTAATTTAGGCACTAATCCTTTTATACCACTTTTGTCACCTTCCAGTGTCTTTACCTTTTTTGACACCTTATTGCCCCTTTAAAAAGTTTACATTGCATACTAGCGCTACCATGAGCGCTTACACACCCTTCCACGCATGCGCGGCACCTTCCACGCATGCGCGATAGTCTCGAACTACCCGCGCATGCGCAGAGAGGCATTACCAGCGGGCGCATGCGCCGGATAGGGTCCGCTACTCTCCTAACGCATGCGCAGAGCGCGCATGACATGGCGCTTTCAGCGCGGCTACCCCTCCCTCTGTTTCTACCTTAATCCAGGTGTAACCAATGAACGAACCTTTAAATAAACAGGCTCGGCTAGCCCTCGCTTACATCCGGGCGCCGCAGAAGGATTACAGGTCCAGGGAGGAACTAGATCGACAGTTTCGTGAGTAAATGAGGCTGCGCACTACAGCTACTGTTGGGGTAAGGTGTTGAGGTTTTCCCTTACAGGTCGGATAATTATTTAAAACCT
Source organism: Lissotriton vulgaris (assembly GCF_964263255.1). Lineage (NCBI taxonomy): Eukaryota > Metazoa > Chordata > Amphibia > Caudata > Salamandridae > Lissotriton > Lissotriton vulgaris. The sequence goes on along the minus strand of NW_028243212.1, from coordinate 592,392 downwards.
ATACCACCTTCTTTTAGGGTCTCTTTCTCTGCCAGGCGACCCAAGGAGGCTTTGATCAGCAAAACACTGTGTGAGGACAATAATTGATTTCCTTTCACTTACCTGAACCCCACATTGACATGTTCGTTTTCTAGATCACCACCACAACCGGCTTCTAGATAACCTCCACTTGAGTCTTGCCACTGACAAGGCCACACTTTAGCCTTGTATAGTTCGCTCACTCACCTTACAATACGGTGGAATTACGACTGTTTTTTTGCAATAATATGCTAATATGACTCTACCCTGTATGTCTGTATGTCTCCCCCTCTATGTTATATGTAGCAAAGCGAGAGGGAACCCCCTTCTCACCCATATAGCACCTTAGTGTGTGCTACACATAGAACCTTAAACACACTCACTGTAATTTATTGTTAATACCCCCACACATACTCACTTGGTCCTGAGGAAAGCCTGTTTCAAATTAAGAAAGGCCAGGCTGAAACATGTAGACCACACAGGACACTGGAGGTCATAATCCATACTCCACTGTGTCCGTCTGCCTTTTTAACGTGCCAACAGATACCCAGTTTTATTAAAATAGTTTTTACCCTCGGGTGCTGGGATTTCTGCATGGCTTTTTAAATTTTCACCTTCATACTCACCACATTGCACACTCAGCAATTATACCAGCTCCGCAGTAATCTGGCGTCGAAGCACACCCGGGGCACGTTAGGTGCCACTGCGGTGGGGCCCGATGATGAAGCATGCCACCAACTAGGTTGGTGGGTGAGGGCTTTCAAATAAAACCTACTGGTTTCCCTTGACATACGTACTCCTTTGAGTCTTTTCTGTTTAAACCTAGCTAGTCTCTTTTGATTTTGAATATATAAACGGGGATCCAGACTAGCTTACCTAGTCCTCCCTCTCTCCTTTGATTTAGTGACATTAGTTAGTAAACAACCATAAATGGGGTCTCACTCTGAGCGTTATTATGTTCAGAATATAGGTGGAATTATAATACTGCAATAATAGGCAGAGATTCATTCATATATGAGGTCGCAATCTGCATTGCAAACGTTCAGCATATAGGTAGGATTATACTGCTGCAATAATAGGCATGTATGAGGTAGCAATCACAAGCCGTGCATTACAAAATTTTAAAATACAGGTAGGGGAATAATAGTTTCATATATGAGGTAGCAATCTGCATTAACACTGTTCAAAATATAGGTAGAATTATAATACTGCAATAATAGGCAGACGAAAATAGGCAGCCTGTTCAAAATATATGTAGAATTATAATACTGCAATAATAGGCAGCCAATCTTTCATGTATGAGGTAGCAATCAGAGGCAGTGCATTACCGAGTAACCAACAAACCAACAACCAACAAACATCCTTTCACAAGATGGTGTGAATACACAACTGAGCACAGTAGTTGGTAGTTGAGATTAGTCTAATATGCTAGGTTCTTAGTGTCTGTTCAGATAATGATCCCCGCCCGAGAGAAACTAGTCAAAAATGGCCGCCAAATAATTGGGTTAGAGAGTAGTCCTCTGTCTGTTGCTGTTGCTTGGAAGTGCAGTTTCCCTTCCTCTACATGCAAGCAGTGGAGGTGGAGATATTGCCAGTTGGCACCATGTATTTGTGTGATTTTATCTGATGTGTTTTTACAATACAAAAGTTATTTTTACAATAACCTTGTGTGGAGTCTCTTTTGTGGTGTGCCTAGTATGTTGTTGCTATTGTGCGCTGACGCAAATGCTTTACACATTGCCTCCGAGTTTAGCCTAGACTGCTCGTGCCAAGCTACCAAGGGGGTGAGCAGGGGTTATCTTGGCGTGTGACTTCCTTGCCCTGACTAGATTGGTGGTTTCTGCCTGGCTTTGGCGCCCGCCTTAGCCTACCAGAAATAGCCAGTTCTAACATTGGGTATTGATTTGTGAGCATGGGCGCTGTAAGGTGTTGATCTGTGTGCATGGGTCTTGTACGGTATTGATCCGTGTGCATGGGGCGCTGTAAGGTGTTGATCTGTATACAGCGGTGCTGTAAGGGGTTGATCTGTGTGCATGGGTCTTGTACGGTATTGATGTGTGCATGGGCACTGTAAGTTGTTGATCTGTGTGCATGGGTCTTGTACGGTATTGATCTGTGTGCATGGGCGATGTAAGGTGTTGATCTGTGTGCATGGGCGCTGTAAGGTTTTGATCTGTGTGCATGGATCTTGTACGGTATTGATCAATGTGCATGGGCGCTGTAAGGTGTTGATCTGTGTGCATGGCCGCTGTAAGGTGCTGATCTGTGTGCATGGGCACTGTAAGGTGTTGATCTGTGTGCATGGGTCTTGTACGGTATTGATTTGTGAGCATGGGCGCTGTAAGGTGTTGATCTGTGTGCATGGGTCTTGTACGGTATTGATCAATGTGCATGGGCGCTGTAAGGTGTTGATCTGTGTGCATGGCCGCTGTAAGGTGCTGATCTGTGTGCATGGGCACTGTAAGGTGTTGATCTGTGTGCATGGGCGCTGTAAGGTTTTGATCTGTGTGCATGGATCTTGTACGGTATTGATCAATGTGCATGGGCGCTGTAAGGTGTTGATCTGTGTGCATGGGTCTTGTACAGTATTGATCCGTGTGCATGGGGCGCTGTAAGGTGTTGATCTGTATACAGCGGCGCTGTAAGGTGTTGATCTGTGTGCATGGGTCTTGTACGGTATTGATGTGTGCATGGCCGCTGTAAGGTGTTGATCTGTGTGCATGGTTCTTGTACGGTATTGATCTTTTTTCATGGGCGCTGTAAGGTGTTGGTCTGTGTGCATGGGTCTTGTAGGGTATTGATCTTTGTGCATGGGCGCTGTAAGGTGTTGATCTGTGTGCATGGGCGCTGTAAGGTGTTGATCTGTGTGCATGGGCGCTGTAAGGTGTTCATCTGTGTGCATGGGCGCTGCAAGGTGTTGATCTGTGTGCATGGGTCTTGTATGGTATTGATCTGTGTGCATGGGTGCTGTAAGGTGTTGATCTGTATACAGGGGTGCTGTAAGGTGTTGATCTGTGTGCATGGGTCTTGTACGGTATTGATCTGTGTGCATGGGCGCTGTAAGGTGTTGGTCTGTGTGCATGGTTCTTGTACGGTATTGATCTGTGTGCATGGGTGCCGTAAGGTGTTGGTCTGTGTGCATGAGTCTTGTATGGTACTGATCTGTGTGCATGGGCGCTGTAAGGTGTTGATCTGTGTGCATGGGCGCTGCAAGGTGTTGATCTGTGTGCATGGGTCTTGTACAGTATTGATTTGAGTGCACGGGCGCTGTAAGGTATTGGTCTGTGTGCATGGGTCTTGTGCGGTATTGATCTGTGTGCATGGGTGCTGTAAGGTGTTGGTCTGGGTGCATGGGTCTTGTACGGTATTAATCTGTGTCCATGGGCGCTGTAAGGTGTTGATCTATGTGCATGGGTGCTGCAAGGTGTTGATCTGTGTGCATGGGTCTTGTACGGTATTGATCTGTGTGCACGGGTGCTGTAAGGTGTTGATCTGTGTTCATGGGCGCTGTAAGGTGTTGATCTGTGTGCATGGGCGCTGTAGGGGGTTGATCTGTGTGCATGGGTGTTGTACGGTATTGATCTGTGTGCATGGGTCTTGTACGGTTTTGATCTGTGTGAATGGGCACTGTAAGGTGTTGATCTGTGTGCAAGGGCGCTGTGAGGTGTTGATCTGTGTGCACAGGCGCTGTAAGGTGTTGCTCTGTGTGCACGGGCGCTGTAAGGTGTTGATCTGTGTGCATAGGTCTTGTACGGTATTGATCTATGTGCATGGGCGATGTAAGGTGTTGATCTGTGTGCATGGGCGCTGTAAGGTGTTGATCTGTGTGCATGGGTCTTTTACGGTATTGATCTGTGTGCATGGGCGATGTAAGGTGTTGATCTGTGTGCATGGGTGCTGTAAGGTGTTGATCTGTGTGCATGGGTCTTGTACGGTATTGATCAGTGTGCATGGGCGCTGTAAGGTGTTGATCTGTGTGCATGGGTCTTGTACGGTATTGATCTGTGTGCATGGGCGATGTAAGGTGTTGATCTGTGTGCATGGGTGCTGTAAGGTGTTGATCTGTGTGCATAGGTCTTATACGGTATTGATCTGTGTGCATGGGCGCTGTACGCTATTGATCTGTGTGCATGGGGCTGTAAGGTGTTGATCTGTGTGCATGGCAGCTGTAAGGTGCTGATCCTTGTGCATGGGCACTGTAAGGTGTTGATCTGTGTGCATGGGTCTTGTACGGTATTGATTTGTGAGCATGGGCGCTGTAAGGTGTTGATCTCTGTGCATGGGTCTTGTACGGTATTGATCTGTGTGCATGGGCGCTGTAAGGTGTTGATCTCTGTGCATGGGTCTTGTACTGTATTGATCTGTGTGCATGGGCGCTGTAAGGTGTTGATCTGTATGCATGGGTCTTGTACGGTATTGATCTGTGTGCATGGGCGCTGTAAGGTATTATGTGTGTGCATGGGCGCTGTAAGGTGTTGATATGTGTGCATGGGTCTTGTACGGTATTGATCTGTGTGCATGGGCGCTGTAAGGTATTATATGTGTGCATGGGTGCTGTAAGGTGTTGATCTGTGTGCCTGGGTCTTGTACGGTATTGATCTGTGTGCATGGGCGCTGTAAGGTGTTGGTCTGTGTGCATGGGTCTTGTATGGTATTGATCTTTGTGCATGGGCACTGTAAGGTGTTGATCTGTGTGCATGGGCGCTGTAAGGTATTGATCTGTGTGCATGGGCGCTGTAAGGTGTTGATCTGTGTGCATGGGTTTTGTACGGTATTGATCTGTGTGCATGGGCGCTGTAAGGTGTTGGTCTGTGTGCATGGGTCTTGTATGGTATTGATCTTTGTGCATGGGCGCTGTAAGATGTTGATCTGTGTGCATGGGCGCTGTAAGGTGTTGATCTGTGTGCATGGGTCTTGTACGGTATTGATCTGTGTGCATGGGCGCTGTAAGGTGTAGATCTGTGTGCATGGGTTTTGTGCCTTATTGATCTGTGTGCATGGGCGCTGTAAGGTGTTGATCGGTGTGCATGGGCACTGTAAGGTGTTGATCTGTGTATATGGGTCTCATACGGTCTTGATCTGTGTGCATGGGTCTTGTACGATATTGATCTGTGTGCATGGGCGCTGTAAGGTTTTGATCTGTGTGCATGGGGCTGTAAGGTGTTGATCTGTGTGCATGGGCGCTGCAAGGTGTTGATCTGTGTGCATAGGTCTTGTACGGTATTGATCTGTGTGCATGGGCGCTGTAAGGTGTTGATCTGTGCATGGGCGTTGTAAGGTGTTGATCTGTGTGCATGGCTCTTGTACTGTATATATCTGTGTGCATGGGCGCTGTAAGGTGTTGATCTGTTCATGGGCGCTGTAAGGTGTTGATCTGTGCGCATGGGTCTTTTACGGTATTGATCTCTGTGCATGGGCGTTGTAAGGTGTTGATCTGTGTGCATGGCTCTTGTACTGTATATATCTGTGTGCATGGGCGCTGTAAGGTGTTGATCTGTTCATGGGCGCTATCAGGTGTTGATCTGTGTGCATGGGTCTTGTACGGTATTGATCTGTGTGCATGGGCGCTGTAAGGTGTTGATCTGTGCATGGGCGTTGTAAGGTGTTGATCTGTGTGCATGGCTCTTGTACTGTATATATCTGTGTGCATGGGCGCTGTAAGGTGTTGATCTGTTCATGGGCGCTGCAAGGTGTTGATCTGTGTGCATGGGTCTTTTACGGTATTGATCTGTGTGCATGGGCGCTGTAAGGTGTTGATCTGTGTGCATGGGCGCTTTAAGGTGTTGATCTGTGTGCATGGGCGCTGCAAGGTGTTGATCTGTGTGCATGGGTCTTTTACGGTATTGATCTGTGTGCATGGGCGCGGTAAGGTGTTGATCTGTGTGCATGGGCGCTTTAAGGTGTTGATCTGTGTGCATGGGCGCTGTAAGGTGTTGATCTGTGTGCATGGGTCTTGTACGGTATTGATCTGTGTGCATGGGCGCTGTAAGGTGTTGATCTGTGTGCATGGGCGCTGTAAGGTGTTGATCTGTGGGTAAGGGCACCTTTAAGGTGCTGATCTGTGTGTGATGTTGCTTGCAAGCAAGCAAGGAAGAAACGTTATTTCGGCGATTGCCCAAAAGCACGTGCAACACAGTACATGTATACAATAAGTCCTTCAAAATCCACACTAAGGTTGGTCTTTTTTTTTTTTTTAAAAAGGAGGCCAAAAATGGCAAGGATAAAACAAACATACAAGTGCTATACATAGTTATAAGCAGTTAAACTTCACTGAATATGCTAATCATGGGTCCATATTTAAAGCCAGACAAAGTGCATCCAAAGCAGCTTTAAAGGGGCGTACAAGGGGTAAGAACAATCCCCTTAGGGTGGGATAGCAGGAGTATTAAGGACAGTACTTTTCAGTGGAAACGTTTTGTGCTTGCTTGGTGCTTGCAAGGTTGTGATCAGTGTGTGTGGGTGCTTGAAAGTGCTGATCTGTCTGCAAGGATCTGTGTATGTTTGGTCGAGACTGGTGTGTTGGTTTGGTTGAGTGCTTTGGGTGCTTACGGATATGCACAGGTTGTGCTACTCTCTGTGCAAGTACTATAAAGAGCCAAACCTTCTGCCTTTGTCCATGCTTGCTTTAGGATCATCCGAAACACCCCAGCTCCCCTCCCCAACCTCCAGTGTGGAGAGACCACATTTAGCAAGAGTCCTTCCAAACACCAGCTCCCCTCATCGCCACTGTAAAAAATATTGTCTATCAATTCAACTTGGGAGCGACATCTTTTTAGAAAGAAAATACACCAGCAATGAAGGTCACTAAAAAACAAATCCAGGATTTTCTAGTCGATGACTTGTGCTTTCCGTGCATCTTTGTCATCAACTGCATTTATACAGTAAATAGAAGACATTGATAATTATGGTGGGTTTTTCATGGTCACTGCACGTGCTGTGATCTCCCCTGCCAGGAGTTAGAGATGCCTTCCCCTCGGGGCTGGTGTCTAAGACTCAGGGAGGGGCCTGGTAAAGGAGTGAGTGTGTGTGGGGTGGGGTGGGGGGAGCGGTGCAATGATTTACAGGGAGAATGAATCCATCTCCAAGGGTCTGACCTCACACAGTCATGGAACAACAACACTTAAGATTAATGGCCTCTCACACTGAGGCCTTGTCTTCTGTTTATGAGCCCTGGTCTTTGTCCAGGTACAACAACCAGGTACACTATTCCTGTCCACAAAAGAAAACAACACATTTAATGTATTTTCCATTGCAGTGTTTCTTTACCTTTTTTGTTTTGCATGCAATTTCTATGTTATGCAATTTGGACCATATTTGTAAAAGGGTGCGTCGCTTTTTTACTAAGCATGGGCGGAAAATCCGTTACGCTCGCGGATTTTGCGGATTTTCGGTAAATTCGCAATCCGCGAGATTCGCGAATTTCCCGCAAAATCCGCAAATTCGCACGCAGCGGATTTTTTTTTTCTTTGGGGTGTAAGTTCGCAATTGCGAAAATGTAGGTGCGGCGGGCAGCAACAATCTTGCACTCGCGAAATTACAAAAATTGCAATTCTGCACAAGAAATCTACAAGCAAGCAGCATAGACCTTCTGAAAATGATGATTTTTATCAGAATAACTCCTCAGGTTGACATTTGCCTGCACTTTTTTGGATTTGAGGCCTTTTGATTTTCTTTGGATAACTTTTGGATTAGAAATCAACTTTCTCATATAAGCTTGGTGGGGCATTAAAGTTGCTGTAATGCTGTTTTGCAGAAAAACGAGTTTTGCAAAAGTGAAAGCAGGTTCAAAAGTTCAAACTCATGATTAGTAACCGTTCCCTGTAGTGCTTCCTGACAAGGGCCCCTCCAGAGTTCAGTTGCTAGTTGCAACAATTGTATGACCCTGCTCTGACCCTGACAGCAGGCTCATAGAATAGCTACAAGTAGGCCACAAAGGTCCTGGAAAAAAAATTGCACTACAACAGAAAGCAAATTACAGATAAGAAAGCAGGTGCCAGACTGGAATTTTAAAACAGTGACACATTAATAAATCAACCCCAAATTAATTCATGTCAGTTGAAGCAGGCAGGTGTGCTTGCTTTTTCCCCCCATAATCTACAGTGATGATGAACCAGAGGGTGGCATTAGGCATTGATGTACCAGAGGGTGGCATGGGTGAAACAGAGGAGGCAGGGGTGAAACAGAGGGTGCTGGGAACCTGTGATGATGAACCAGACGTAGAAACAACATAATCGTGACCATTGCGAGCCGACATGTAAGTTCGCAATTGCGAACTGTTACAAAACCCTCGCGAACTGTCAGAAATCCTTGCGAACTGGCAGAAATCCTTGCGAACACCAAAAAAAAAAACCAGCAAATTCCCAGTTCAGTTGCTAGTTGCAACAATTGTATGACCCTGCTCTGACCCTCACAGCAGGCTCATAGAATAGCTACAAGTAGGCCACAAAGGTCCTGGGAAAAAAAATTGCACTGCAAAAGAAAGCAAATTACAGATAAGGAAGCAGGTGCCAGACTGGAATTTTAAAACAGTGACACATTAATAAATCAACCCCAAATTAATTCATGTCAGTTGAAGCAGGCAGGTGTGCTTGCTTTTTCCCCCATAATCTACAGTGATGATGAACCAGAGGGTGGCATAAGGCATTGATGTACCAGAGGGTGGCATGGGTGAAACAGAGGAGGCAGGGGTGAAACAGAGGGTGCTGGGAACCTGTGATGATGAACCAGACGTAGAAACAACATAATCGTGACCGTTGCGAGCCGACATGTAAGTTCGCAATTGCGAACTGTTACAAAACCCTCGCGAACTGTCAGAAATCCTTGTGAACTGGCAGAAATCCTTGCAAACACACAAAAAAAAAATCCGCAAATTCGCGAGAATTCGCGGATTTTGCGGATTGCGAGTTCGCAAATTCGCAAAATTCGCGAACGCCAGATTCGCAAAATTCGCCCATGTGCACTGGGGTGCATGCAGGACGCACCCTAACATGTGAATTATCAAGCCAGGAAATATCACCTTGTGTGGCAGGAAGTGGATTAAAAAATCCAGACGAAAGCAATGCAGAGCAAATCGCTGCATTGCGTTACTCTGCCCCTGGGAGGTGTTCCATGGGTAGTGTTGGTGTTCTGACGCATTGCAAGGTTTACCATAAGTGGTAGATCTGGGAACACGCCAAAACTGCTACGCCTGGTGAGGCATAATGAGGAGAAATATGTTAATTTCCCCTAGTATTTTCCCCGTTCTATGTGTGCTGCATTCTTGTTTTGAGCAGGAAAGTGCCCATTCTGGCACAAAACAATCCTGCTGACAATGCAGGCACCCTCAATCAATCAATAAATCAATCAGGGGCTTGCAAACCGTGGCTACTCACCATTGAGGGTCTCAAGGCGCTGGGAGAGGGATGATTCGAAGAGCCAAGTCTTGAGGTCCTTCTTGAACTGGGTCAGCGATGCTGATTTCTAGAGGGGGGGAGGCAGGGTCTTCCAGGTCTTGGCGGCGAGGTAGAGGAAAGACCTTCCACCGGTTCTGGTGCGGTGAATCATTGGGACGTGGCAAGGCGAGGAGGGTGGAACAGAGTTGTCTGGTAGTTACTTGGAATGCGAGGCAGTGGTTGAGGTATGCAAGGCATTCTTTCTCCATGGTGGAAGAATGCTTGTGTTGGTGCAAGGCAGCACATTGTCTATAAGGGAGGGTGTTTACTTTCAGGTGAAGGCGTCTGTGGACACATCCGTCCTGCTAGACATGGTGTGTGTTCTGTAGGGGTGGCCTTCAGGTGGAGGCAATGGGCAGTACCTTCTGAACCAGGCATTCAATGAGTCCCAAACATAGACTGAGTATACCAATCATTGGTTTATCTCTTGACCTTGTTATACTTTTCAATTGATGGGTGTTTACATAACATGTGCATCACATCCACTAATTGCATGCAAATGTTCTCCACCTGCTGCATTCCTTAAAGTCCTGCAATAAAAATTGACATTCTATTAAACTTTTGTATTTGTTGCTTACTTCCAAAACCTTTTTCCAAAGTGCACCACTGTTTTCCATGTTCCTTCGGCCTGCCTCTCTTGTATACCCATTTCTCTAAATCCCATGCCTCATGCCTATCTGTCGTAGGCTTCTGTGGAAATCATAACTATCTTATGATTTCCAGCAAGCAATTGCTTCTCACATAGCCCTGTTTAATGACCACACCTGTGTCAATAATGTACCACAAAGAAAGTAGTGTGAATCCATAGAATGAGTATGCAAAACTAACCCCAAAAACAAATGGACTGACAACTAACTTTTGGCTCCCAGGTAACATTCTACTCACTGTAAAGTGCTTCAACGCCTCGTAAACGCTATATAAATGCAATAAAAATTTAAAAAGCAGGAATGTTCTGTGTTAAATTAAATATGGTGCATTCCTGCCTTTTCCCTGTCACGCAGCGCAACAAGATGACTTGCTGTGCTGCGTGACATATTGGTAATTATGCCCGTCAAGAGAATCGCTTTAATGAAAAAATACAATAATGCTGGTTTTCCTAGCCCTAAATGGGCATATTTGATGTGCTCTTTAATATAACCTATATTAGGGTCATACACACATTTTGTCCTTAACTTTAGAAGTCCTTTCTCTCAGAGTTAAAATATTTATCTTACTTGTCGTTTTCCACCCCCTAGACAACTTCTGTACAAATTTGGTGAGCGCCAACTCAGGTGTACTTTTCTGACTATTTGGGAATGTTCCCACACTTCACAAGACAGAACAACTAGAATGTGTAGATGCAATTTATGGAAAAGTGTGGGACCTGTCACCAGGATCAGTTTTAGAGGTATGAGATTTAATTAAAAGATACAAGTATGCCATTTTCCCTGCTTTGCATATTTGATATTTTGGGATGTATGTCAGTACAACGCGATCTAAAAGATTGCGGTACTTGACAACGCGGGCATTACAACGCAAGTCAATACAACGACTTGCGTTGGAGGGCGCGGAATTCGGAATATTATAATTTTATATTCCAACAAAGTCCACGTAACAGTAGGGAAGGTGTTAGAATATAAAATGACAATATTCCATGTCCAACAGCGCCATCCAGCGCAAGTCGTAGTAACGACTTGCTTGATTTGATTTGATTGATTTGATTTATCTATTTGTAGAGCGCGCGAATGCCCGAGGGCGTCTTGGCGCTGAGATGTACGACTTGCTCTTGAAGGTGTTGATTAGAGCTGGATTTTAAGGATGGGCTGATTTTTATGTGTAGTGGTAGTTGGTTCCAGATTCTTGCTGTGTGTACCAAGAAGCTTCTTCCGCCCCAGTTAGCTCTCCTGAATCTCGGGACCCTGATGAGTTTCATTTGGCTGGATCTGAGAAGTTTATTTGGCTCATATTGTTGTAGACGGGATTTTAGAAATTGTGATCCGGTTCCATTGATTGCTTTGTATGCTAGGCATAGGGATTTAAATTGTATCCTTTTTGTAATTGGTATCCAGTGCAGGTTTTTTAGTTTGTGGCTAATTGTTTCAAACTTTGGTATTCCGAGTATCAGCCTCGCTTGATATTTGTTTTTGATGGCCTTAGGACTTTGTGCACTTTACCACTGCTAACCAGTGCCAAAGTGCTTTTGCTCACTCCTTAAAACATGGTAAAATTGGCTTACACTTAGGACTGGTTACTGGGCTTCACCCTTTGTAGGAAAGTAGGATCTGCTTCTTCTGGTTACTCCCACTTTTTGCTGATGTCACACTGTTTTTGGACTAGTCTGACTGGGATCCTGCTATTCAGGACCCCAGTCTATCTGCTTTCTCCTTTAAATTGCAATGTATATACTTTATGTACACTCCAGATTGGATACTGGGGTACCCTTATTAGTCTCTTTTTATTGTAACAATGAAGTGATCACTAATGTCAAAATCTTTACCTACCTTGGTGTTATTTTTGATACTAAGGGTAGCTGGAGCCCTCAAATTATAGCAAAAACCAAAGCAGTGAGGAGCTCGGCAAATGCAATTCTGAGTTTCTCAAGGAGACTTGGAGGGAAACCAAGCGGTGCACTATTAAGTTTGTATAAGGCTAAAACATTGGCAATAGCTAGGTATGGTGCAGGCCTGTGGGGCTATGTGAGCAGTGAAACTATCCAAAGGGAGGAAAATAAGTTCCTGCGGTCTATACTAGGCCTTCCTCAATCGACAGCCACATTCTCAGTCCACCAGGAGCTTGGAATAGGGTACATTGCAGATATGCTTTCAATGGCACCTATTCTTCTTTGGATCAGGACTTGGACCAATAACAACCTAGGTCTAAACCACAAAGTACTGTTGGACTGCCTAAAACTGGAAAAATTTAAAGACATTGCTTGCTTGTCATACATTTATAAGTGCTCTTTGGAACTTGGCCGCCCTGAGATATTTTCCGCCCCGACGGGTTTGAAAAAATCTGATTTAGACTGGGTTAAGCTCCACTTCTCTAAAATAAAGATCATGCAGAGAGAGGAACAGCAACTTACAAAGCCCACAGTTAGAGCCCATTTTTTGACTATTACTTGCTTAACCATTCAACCGTATCTTGCCACAGTTAACATCCCTTTTCACAGGTGGCTTCTGGTTAAATTTCGGTTTAATCAGATCTATACGGTTCTCTGTGACAGCCATGGCTGGTTCAAGCAGGAGGATGCACCTGTGTGCAATTGTGACAATTTCTCACTGCAAGACAATATGCACCTAATGCTGTTCTGCCACTTCTTTAATATGCCCAGACAGAAATATTTGGTGCCTTTACTGAAGGACAAAGCCTTCCTCCAGGCAAAACCAGCTCTCCTGTATCTGCAAATGTTAGACTCACCTTTGGTTATGTTTAGTGTGGCTAACTATCTTGTTGCTGCAGTTAGGATTAGGAGAAGGCGATTGCAAACGTAATTGGGGGGTCTGTACTGGAGGCCGAAATGTGTTCTTTTTATTTTGTATAACTTTTAGCTGTACACTACTTTTTAAGCTGTTTTTAAACTATATATGTAATCTGATATTGATTGATGTATGTAAAATTTCTATGAAATTGAAATGTCTTTTTTAATTGCTTGTAGTATGCTTTTATGATTTTTAACTAAATCGAATAAAGTGGTTTTTGACTAGTCTCTAGTATATGGTACACATGTACCCAGGGAATAAGTACCCCAGAGGTCTCCCATAGGCTGAAGCATGTATTATGCCACCCATGAGAGGCCATTCAAAATGACACAACAGGACTGCTACTGCAAACAGTGTAAGCTGGTGCTTGCACCACTTAGATGTAGGTTCATTATATTTATCTATATTTATTTATTTGTTTATTTATTGTCATTTTTAAAGCGCGGCGAAGACCCGTAGGCGTCTCGGCGCTGGCTAAAGGGCATAGGTCAACATCCAGGAGAACCAACGGAACCTTCCTAACTATTGATCAAACAACCAAGTCTTAAGTTGTTTACGAAATATAAGCAGGGATGGACTGGTCCTGATGTAAGAAGGTAGGGAATTCCAGAGTTTTGGGGCGGCAACCAAAAAACGCCTATCGCCCCAGGTGACTGTTCTAGTACGTGGTACTACTAGATGATTGTGATGGGAGGAGCGGAGAGAACGAGTTGGTGTGTAACGGAGAAGGTTATGTTTGAGAAAGTGGGGGCCTTGATTGTTGAGTGCCTTGTAGACAATACACAGCGATTTAAACTTAATTCGACTGCGTATCGGGAGCCAATGAAGTTTCCTGATGGTTGTTGGAAACAGGTGCAAACTTGGGAAGTCCCGCAAGCAGCCGGGCTGCTGCATTTTGAATCGACTGCATCTTGTTTGTCACTCGAGTTTGGGCATGTAGAAAGAGGGCGTTACAATAATCCAAGGCGGACAACACCAATGAACTGACCAGAGTTTTCCCGGCTGAATCCGGTAAAAAAGGTAGAATTTTCCTGATCATCTTAAGTTTCATGTGAGCTGTGGCAGCCATCTTGTTAGCATGCGCCATGAAATTAAGACCCACATCAAAGGTAACGCCCAGATTCCTAACTTTGAGAGCTGGACTAGGAGGCGTTCCAAACGATGTCGGCCACCAAACTGATGACCAGCCAGGAGAAAGGTGACCGAAAATGACCACTCAGTCTTTTCTGAATTAAGCTTAAGACAGTTCGTGGCCATCCAGTCACCTATGGCTACCAACCCTCTTGTGAAACGAGTGGCCACCTCCTCACCATCCCCTTTAATGGCCAATACCAATTGGGTGTCATCGGCATAGGAGGTTAGGCTCATCCCAAATGCTTTGATGACAATAGCAAGGTCCGACACATAGATATTAAACAGTGTCGGACTTAGGGATGAGCCTTGCGGAACCCCACAAGGCAGGGACACCTTAGAGGATTGGTATGGTCCTAGGGATACCGCCTGCGTTCTGTCAGCCAGAAACGACACAAGTAGGTCCAGCGCAGTTTTCTGGACCCCCATCCGTCCGACACGGTCGGCCAAGATCTTATTGTCGACCGTGTCGAAGGCCGCAGAGAGGTCCAGCATGACCAGAACTGCTGTCCCCTCCCTGATCCCGTAAAGCTCTGATGTCATCTGCCGCTTTTAGGAGGGCGGTTTCCGTGCCATGGCATTTACGGAATCCAAACTGGGTGTTATCAAGCAGCTGATGTTGCTCTACAAACTCCGAAAGCTGCTGATTCATAGCTTTTTCTACGACTTTGGCCAAAAACGGGAGACTGGCTGTAGGCCGGTAGTTTTTTAAGTCGTCTTTGTTAAGGTTGACTTTTTTTAATAAAGGTTTGACAACCGTATGTTTCAGTGAGTCAGGGAAGATCCCGGAACTGAACCTGGCGTTGCAGACCGAAGTGATGGCCGGAATCAGTGTGTCCATAACTGGGGCGAGGACTTTAAGCGGGCAAGGGTCCAGTGCTGACCCCGTTTTAATCCTGGAAATAATGATCTTCGTCTGATCCATAGAGAGGTCAGCAAAGCGTGTCAACGAATTATCCTGCGGGGTAAGGGGGAAAGACCGATGACCGATATTAGTGTTCAAGGCAAAAGCCTGGTAAATGTCGTTTACTTTCGTGAAGAAGAAATTAGATAGGGCATCGCAAAGATGTTGTGAGGGGGGAGGTGTGAGATCCTGCATGCTGCCAGACAGGAGCTTAGTGATGTCAAATAACTCTTTACTTGAGTTTTTTGCCTTTTCAATTTGTTCGGCGTAATAAGTTCTTTTCGCCTCTGCAATCATCTGTTTATACCGAGCGAGTGATTCCTTGTATATTATTTTGCTCTCTGTGTCGTACAGCTTTCGCCACTACACTTAAAAACCTATCAGTCACCCCTATGACAGGCCTTGTCAATCCTGAAGGCAGGGTGCTGGGTTTTATGTGAGCGGGTGCCCCTGCATGAGTAGGGCCCCTCTGCAGCCTTCGGAAACCATTCCCCGGTTGTTGTCTGTGATACAGCCAGACATATAGGTTAAGTTGCATTTTAACCTCTTCGCCGCTAATGACAAGGGTAACTCGTCATGGAGTTTCCATTGATTTCAATGGAAATTACATGGAAGAGCCAGAGGAGCCATAGCATCCAAGTGGATAAACTTGTGGTAAATGCTAACTTTAAAATGTCATAACATGTTGTGTTTGGTGTCAAACAACCACACCAATAACTGGTGTGGGAGGTTTGATTCCACCCTTCAGAAGTAACCTTTGTGTGTCACCGGTCTACCCAGTACCAGCTTTCTCAACCTGGGCAGCACAAAATGGATGCTGCCAGTCACAGACACGATTCTGCCCTCCTGCTGCTAAGCCAAGCTCGAGCAGACAAAGGCATGACAATAGGCATCCTGTCACAGGGAGATGTAACCACCTCCCAGACAGGGTTTAGTGTATTGGGGCTGGGTGGGTGCACTCTGGGAGTGCCAAAAAGTCTGCACTGGGGGCACATTTGGTGTCCCGGTGCATATTCTAGCTCAAACCAGTTCTGGGAGCCATTGGCTCCTGCTCTGGTGCAGAACTGGACAAAGGACATGGGTGTAGCCACCCCTTTGTCCTGCCCCTCCCCTAGGAGGGTCCACTGAATCTGTCCAACCCTTTCCCATGGGTATAAAGTGGGTTACCTGGCCACAGGAATTTAGATTTTACCTGGACAAGATTCTACTAAGAAGAAACCAAGTACTTCGACTGTCTGCATGACGCTGGACGACTGAAGAATCTCCCTTGGATTAAAGGAGTTACTCCCCTGCACTAACAGGCACCTAAGTGCATCTGAACCACTTGCTGTTCCTGAGCTCCTGAGGACTCCAAAGATTTCAGCAACACAGGAGGTGGGTTTCCAAAGGTCCCTGTGGTTGATCTACCCTCTCAGCAATTCTGAGGCCAGTATCTCTCCTGGGGACTGTGTTAGCCGAACCCCCTATATTTGCAAGTGAATATGCTTGTTTGCAACCCCAAGCTTGTGCATTGGACTCCGTGTAGTCCGGACCCTGAGCAGTATTTGCACCATAGAAATCTGGCCTCCTCGCACTGAGTGCTCCGTGGCCTGGTGCTTTGCAAACTTGCTTGAGGTCTCCTCACAACTCCTGGTCTGTTGGCCTGTGGGTCCTGGCAAGGGTCACCGTCTTTGTTCTTGGGCTTCTCTGATCGCCCCAGATGTGCCCTGACTTTCCATTGCTTGGATAGTCCCCTGGACCTTGCAGGTCTACACCGTAACCTGTTTGTCCTTCCTGCATGAGTTGCGTTTGCCAAGGCTTGTTGGTGCTCTAGCCGGACATCAACCCCTCAGCACTCGACAACCTTTGTTGGACAGCTCACCATTGAATCCTGGTCCTCCTTGCCATCTCCTGGTCCCAGTGGCTGCAGAGTCAAGCATCCCTTCTTTGCACCTGAATCACCCGACATTGGTGGGCATTCGAATACCGAGCCTCTGGTCACTTGTAGTGACCTAGACTCTGTCCCCTCTGCTTTCAGGTTCCTCTCACCTAGAATCCAGGCTTGGATTCCACTGGACACTCTTCAGCTTCCCGTCAGCAGTACCTCTTGGCAGCTCTCCACTAAAACCGACAAAGGTTTTCGACACCACTTGACCCATATGCACCCGGCTTCTCTGGGAAAGGTAACACGGGTACCTCAGTACTCACTGGTGGGTTGGCTCTAGAACCTCCTATGTTCCAAAGGGTTTGCTTGAAGTCCCCTTAGAAGTGACCTTAAACTGTAACTTTGCAACCGCGACTTTCCCATAGAGTGGTATGGAGCACAGCATCGTGTTTCCTCTCTGCCCCCTTGCTCCATGGGCTCCCTCTGTCACTGCCTTGAGTGGTACCTTGGGGTCCCAGCGATCCAACATACTCTAGGCACTGTGTCTAGTCAAGTTGTGATTGTTATACCATTTTTTGCGTATATGGTTCGGTCTCCCCCTGGAGCCCGCTGTGTATTGTACTACTTACAAATGTTCTATTGATCCAGTATTGTGTGCTTTATATTCTATTCTCATGTAGAGACTAATAAAGAGTGTTATAATAATAAATACATGTATTTATATAACTACTGTGTGGTTCTCCTTTCATTTAGTCATTCTGGAGGTGATATTCTGGTCAAAAAGGCTCCTTTACATTCCTTCAAGATTAAGCCTGAAGGCTCCTCTCCTTAGCTACCACTAGGATAGCTTTCAAAAAGGTTATGTTTGACCTCATACATCATACGGACCGTGTAGAGTAGTACAGGGTGCCCACTTTAATTAGTGGACCACATATACCAGGCCACCTTCTCACACCCCTCTTCAGCCAGGATAGCTTGAATCCAGTGGCACAGTGAGCCCGGGACCCACGTCTGGGCATACCTGGCAAACATAGGGCGAGGAAGGAAAAGACACACAATTGATGGATGAAATGCAGAGCAAATCAAAACATTCACCCTCAGTCAAGAGATGTGGGTAAAACCCATCATTCTTTTGCTCACTCAAATGAATGTATGATATTGTTGTGCATTTCGTCCGTCATTTGTCCTTTTTGCCTTTGTCACCCTGAGTGGGACTGATATGCCCAGACGAGGGTCCTGTGCTCTCCATGCCCTGAAGTCAAACTATCCCAGGCTGATGAGGGGTGAACCCCCAAAACTGGTTCTAGGAGGCTTGTTTCCAGTCCAGGGAGGACCTGACCTGGCAGTTCGGGCTGGACTGTTCCCATTGGGTGCAGGGTCAAGACTGATTTGCATATGGCAGGGTTCAAACTGGAATGGCATGCGGAGCAAAAAAAGGATGGATTTAGGCCCAGATCTCTGTACTGGGGTGAATGTATGACATTGTTCTGCATTCTGTCCATCAATTGTTCTTTTAGCACCTGCTCATAAGAAGCACAAGAAGCAGCTTTATTACTCGTGAAAAAACACACAAGTGTCCCAGGAAAAGCTGCTCATCTTTTGAAACAATTCCAGTTTGTCAATAAATTTAGCAGTGGGGTTTCCTTCCCCTGGAGCTTATAATAAAAAGCTAAGACTTTTCAGAAAGCCATGATGTCAATCTTTGCAGCACCACCCTCTGATACACCTATTGGAGCCTTCAAGTTGGCTTTAATGCATTCCATCATGGCTGTAATGGCAGCAACTTTAATGCTAACTCTGCCAGTTACCTCTACCCGTTTGAAGCTAGTCACAAAAGAACTTCTGAAGTCAGTGGCTACTATAGTGAATTAACCCCACCTTCCACACTGAAGTTGATGTCATTGACATTTCTTGCCAGTGTTGGTTCATATTCTTTTTCTCCCTACTCATGCTAAGACAGAGGAGATTTTGCAGATTTCTAAATGTAAGACCTATTCATACTTGATGGAAGAAGATACCTTTCAGTTATGACTACAACACCAAAGAGTTTTCATGACTTTGGACCATGACTGTAACGCTCTGTTGTTTCCACATCCTTATCAACCCAGGATAATGACGACGCAGATAGTGACAATTTGTTTCTTCAGGAGTATACTTTTTCACATTTACTGGCATGCGTGCAGGCAGCAAGAGGTCTAGATAATTCTCTTCTATAGAAGTTCCTTCTTCTGCTGAGCACACTCAATTTATAAAAGATATAAAGAAAGTTGCTGAGACATTGGGTATGTGACAGACGAGATGAAGTCTACTTTATTTATGGATATTCTTGCTTTGAAACAATCGCATATTGTATTTGTGCCCTTCAATGAGGCATTACATAATTGAGGAAAGGAGGTGTTGGGATGGAAAAGTCCTCTGCATGGTAAGAGAGTGTTTCCTTGCCCTCTGTGGCCAACTGTACTGGTGTCTGGATCCTGAACCCACATTTGTTGTCATATGTGAACCAGGGCCGGACTGGGAACCAGAACCGGCCCTGTGAAAGAGCTCTGCCTGTCCCCTCACCCCCCTCCCCCCCCACTCTGGGAGGAGGGGGAGGTGAGACCACGCTCTGTGCCAGGGTCCGTTTTTGGCCGTTTTTGTTACAGGGCCGTTTTTGCAGCATAACGGCCCTGTAACAAAAACGGCCCCCAGGGGGCAAAAACCGGCCCCCAACCATGCGGCCCACCGGGGGATTGCCCGGTGCCCGCAACGGCCAGTCCGGGCCTGATGTGAACACAGATCTTGTGTGTGCCCTATAACACAATATATATTTTGTATTTCGGTGAGGGGGTAAGTGAGGGGTGGTTGCAGGACACCAAGTATCCTTTTTCATATTTGGGATGGGCAGCAGGAGAGGTTAACAGAGGGTGGTGCAGGTGAGTGGAGGTACACCAGGTAGTTTTACTGTGTAACACAGGCTGTGGAGCTGTTAGTTTAAGTCGGCTTATGGATGACATTGCTAGCCACCACCTCTGCCCTGCTGATCTCAGCAAGGGAAGAGGATTTGAGGGTTCCATACATAATATACATTTATAGATGGATAGTTGTCAATACTGTGGATTTGTTTTCACCACGGTGCTCTAAGTGACATAATACACAACTTAAGCTTTGCTCTCATTATTTAGCATATTTACTTAGGAACCCATTGGTGGAAGTCAAATCTGTTATTGACAGCAAGCCATTTAAAATTATATATGTTATGTATGGCTTTCACTTGACAACCACTCGTGGGAACTACAGAGTGTAAAGTCTGCTTATTCACTATCAGCCACGGCCCGTGCAGGTAAAAATGGTCAGGCTGTGGGGTGGGGGTGGGGTAATTTTGTCAGACAATGAGGGAAAATACATTATTTATAGAATTTTCCCCCGTGGTCGTCGGTCAAACTAACCCCCTCATCCCGCCCCCCCCCCAACAAGGCCTCACCACTCTTACCTGCACAGGCCGCGGCTGTTCACATTGTGCAATAATCACTAGCGGGCATATTATCAAGGAACGTTGTTATAATTATCGCTGTTTTAGCGGTAGAAAACTAACGCTAAAGCAGTGATAATGGGCTTGATAATATGCCCTTGTGAATTCAAATAGAAGGCCATGTTCTGGTGATAACCTGGGCTTCTATTGGAATTCTCTACGGCATATTATCAAGTCCATTATCGCCGCTTTAGCGGCAGTTTTCTGCTGCTAAAGCGGCGATGATTATAACGCCGTGCTTGATAATATGCCCCTAGGTTGCCACACCATCAAGGAATTCCAGGCTGCACTGACAAGGCTCTCAGAGAGCCCGCCTCTATGGTGCTTGCTCTTTGTAAGATGGGGAGCAAAGAGAACAGCCTTGGTGGGAGGAGAGATGAAAGGCACAGCATGTGAAGGGTGTAGGTGCCAGGAGACCAGGTGATAGAATCGATCACCTGTGGAAGAAAGTTATCTCTGTAACCTGCAAATAGTGACTGGAAGCCTCATAAGACTCAGATGAAAGACTTAAGTCAGTTTTGTTACCTCTGAATTAAATCAACGAGATTCTTCTGAAGACTCATCAGTTCATCAAAGTAAGAATTTGTCCTGCTCTCCCCCCACCAAATGAGGGGCATAACCCAGTGTGAAGTTACTGAGAACGCCCTGTGCTGTAAGTGCTCTTCCTCCTGGAAGCATAGGTGTGATCGGCTCTGCACAGATTGAAGCCAAACCAATCCCCTCATCCTTCTCTGATCAACAACAAAACTATCAATGAGCTGAATAATAAGAGATCCAAACAAACGTACATTATGTTTAAGAAATCCTCCAAACACTACACAAATGTCAGTGTTTTTCCACTACAGAGCCTTGCTATATCTAAAAATGTTCTTCATTAGGATATTGGTTCAAGCAGAAGATGTCTTGCAGGAACTTTAAAACTAATGATTTCTGCAGCCCAGAGACTTTTTCAGCTTGAACCATTTTTCTGGTGTACAGTGTGGAATATGTACTCGTTATGCTCGTAAATTCAATTTTACACAAGATACTGGTCACACACGTCTGCAATACATATTTTTGCTTCACTTTATGACCATTGTACTTATTGTACAAAAAATGCAATTTTGCCTATATAGCCCACAATATTTAAGCGCTACAAGACAATTTGGTAAGTGTACTCCAACAGTATAGCATGATTTAAAGCTGGGTGGAATAGAAAATCCACCCCCTGATTTCTTCAACAATAGAGAGTTTCCTAACTGAAGCCTCGTGCCACCCAGACCCTAAACTAAGGATCCCAGCTGCCTTCTAGAGGATCCTGTGCCCGTGGGTGCCCAGCACCGGAGAAACCAGACCGCAGCCAGTAGTAATCACGATTCTGGCTCATGACGTCAACTGGAACCTCATGAGTTAACCGCAAGCTGCCAAGCCCCTCCCTGCACCTCTCTTGGCATCCCCACCAGACCTCTGAGTACTTAAACAGCACTTGCAGACCCAAGAGAGGGTGGTATCCAGGGGAAAAGAGTGTGGGAGGTACCAGTTGTACAAGCACCCAAAGGAAAAAATACTGGGAGGTACCATTACCAGTTGTAGAAGCACCCAGAGGAACAAATAGTGGGAGGTACCATTACCAGTTGCAGAATAATGAATTGCTTTTGAAATGGCAGATGTTGTCCAGCCTTTGGTGTCCTCGCTGAAGCCTTGAGAGAGGCCACTGAGCTGTCTTGGGGGCCTGGGCTCTGCTCTCTAGGGGCCCGATTCACAGAAGTAAGTAAAGAAATCCTAAGTAAAGAAAAAATCCTAAACTTACTAGTTTTGGTATTCATAGAAGTTAGGATTTTGTCTTAAGACAGACTTAAGACAGACTTAAGTTAGGATTCTTCTGTATATGTGCACCTTTCACATGCTCCACCCTTGTGAAGTCACTCTCTGAGGGTCCGCTGAAGTCATTTCAAAAAAGTTTGTTTTAGTGAAAATCTGTTGCTACTCTTTAATTGCAGTCAAGGCTAGTGACATTGAAATTGGCTGATGTGCCTGAAAATCTTTCCTCTGCCCTGCTATACCCCCTTTTACTGTGGGATGCTATTATTTTACTGTGACTGCTTCTTTGTGCATGTATATGTATGTATGCATGGGCCCGATTCACAGAACTAACTTAAGACAAAATCCTAAACTTACTACCATTTTGGTAATCACAGAAGGCACTTACTCATTTTGGTATTCACAGAAGTTAGGAGTCCTAACTTTAGGACTCCTAAATGCATTCTGTGAATACCGAAAGTCTTAAAATTAGGATTTTTCTCAATTTAGTAGTAGTAAAGTTAGGGCTCTTAACTTTAGGACTCCTAAATGCCTTCTGTGAATACCGAAAGTCTTAAAATTAGGACTGTTCTCAATTTAGTAGTAGTAAAGTTAGGACTCCTAAATGCCCTGTGCGTCTCGGTGCAGAGCGCATGCGCAGTGCTTGTGACAAGGAAAAGGCTTCCTTTAATCCCGCCCTTGTGGAGAGTCCCACCCAGTGACCTTGATCCTATGCCAGAGGTGGAACGCAGGAGAGGAGGAGGTGATGGACAGGGGTGACAGCGTTGAGAAAATAAGTTGAAACGACTTGGATGCTGCGTCAGTCACTCCCTCGGGTACCTCAGTCAATTCTTCCGCCCGTCCCCACTCCCTGCTTCATCCGAAGAGGAGGTGAAGCCAACAAAGGGGACTGGGGGCCTGATTGTGATGGATATTACGTTTCTAGAAATATAAATCCCATTATATCCTATGGGATTTATATTTCAGCAGTCGGGATACGCATCACCATTGTGACAGAGTAATCCGTCCGCCAAGATCTAAATCCGGCCCAGAGTTATCTGTAATGACATGATATGAGTTGGATACTGCATCAGCCACTCCCTCTGGTAATTCAGTCACAATCTCCCCACCCCTATCACCACATGAGGAAGTAAAGCTGAATGAAGGGACAGAGTTATATGAAATAAGGTGACATGACTTGTATGCTGTATCAGTCACTCCCCCTGGTTCCTCAGTCACATCCTCTCCACTCCCATCACCGTAGGAAGAGGTGAAGCCTCCAGAACAGACCCCAGCCTAGGAATTGGGTGAAATGACCTGGATACTGCTTCAGTCACTCCCTCTGGTACCTCAGTCACATTCTTCCCACCCCCCATCATCAGAAGAGGAGATGTGAAGCCTACAGAAGGGACAGAGTTATGATGATGAGATGAAAGACTTGGATACTGTGTCAGTCACTCCCTGTGGTACCTCAGTCACATCCTCCCCATTATCTGAAGAGGAATGAAGCCTACAGAAAGGATAGAGTTCTGGGAATGAGATGAAAGACTTGGACACTGTGTCAGTCACTCCCTCTGGTACCTCAGTAACATTCTCCCCACCCCCATCATCAGAAGAGGAATGAAGCCTACAGAAGGGACAGAGTTATGAGAATGAGATGAAAGACTTGGATACTGTGTCAGTCACTCACTCCGGTACCTCAGTCACCCCTCCCCACCCCCATCATCAGAAGAGGAAATTAAGCCTACAGAAGGGACAGATTTCTGAGAATGAGATGAAAGACGTTGGAATCTGTAGACTGTGCTCCCTCTGGTACCTGAGTCACCCCCCCCAACCTCCCATCCATCATCAGAAGAGGAGGTGAAACTTACAGAAGGGACAGAGTTCTGACAATTAGGTGAATGACTTGGATACTGTGTCAGTCACTCCCTCTGGTACCTCAGTAACATCCTCCTCCACCCCATCATCGGAAGAGAATGAAGCCTACAGAAGGGATAGAGTTCTGAGAATGAGATGACATGTGGGACTTGGATAATGTGTCGATCACTTCCTCTAGTACTTCAGTCTCATCCTCTTCATCCTCCTTCTTCAGAGGAGGAATGAAGCCTACAGAAGAGACAGAGTTGTGAGTATTAGGCCTGGGCGGTGAATTCCATTCCGCTACTGGAATTTGGGTAATCTCGCGTTCCGCGGAGAACGCGGAATTGGCAAAAATTCCACAATCCGCGGCTCTGCAGAATTTTTTGCTTGTTCACGCTTTCAAAAAGCTTGTTCACAAGATATTTCCCCCAGAGCACGAAACCAGCGTTCGCTAACAGGAAAAAAGCATCGCGAATGGGTGGAACAAGCAATTCCGCGTGTTCGCGGGACGCTGTGTGCTCGCAGAGATTTTTTACCGTTTCGCGGAGCTTTGCATAGCGCGACTATGAAAATTCCACCCACCCCTAGTGAGAATGAGATGAATGACGGGGATTCTGTAGACTGAGCTCCCTCTGTGCCTCCTCGACCCTCAGCATCAGCATCTTGTTCCGCCTGGACAGCTCTTCCCCTGGAGGCCTCCACGCCTGGATGCCCCTCGGTGATGCGGACTGAGACCATCCTGTCCCACATCCCATCTCTTTGTGCTGCCTTATTGGCCTGGAATTGCCTGCATGTTCTCTGACCCTCCCCGGTCCCCAGTAAAGGCCTCGGCCAGGAATCTATTATCTGGGGAGATGCACCTGGCAGCGAGAGAAGGGAGCAGCGCCGAGTGTGTATATCAGCTGCTGTTGTTCCTGACACAATAAGCTGCAGCGGGATTGGCCATTAGAGCTGGTATTGGATTTCCAAAACTACATTTTAACAAGGTCTCTGAACCCCATCTGATTTATGGTCTGTTTGGGCCCATGTGACTGCTCCCCGCCCCCTCCCCGCTGGTGTCTGCAGAGAGATGCCTCGGGGGGAGGCCGGGGATACAGGATGCCCTGAGACAACATGCATTCAATTAATGCTATAGAGCTGCAGTTCTGCCGCTGCCGTGGTGCTCGCAGCCGGAAGTCACACGATGCGTCGGAGGGTGCGCCGGGATGTCCATCACGGATCCATCTTCTCATCGACCGGTAATGTTTGTCAGAAGTACCAGGGCTTGTTTGCCCGCCACCCTTGCAGTCCTGTAGGTGCCACAGACATGGCCACGGTTACGAGTGCCCCAGAATGACAGCAGTTATTTACTCACCCTGGAATTTATGTGAGAGCAGCGTGAAGATAATTTATTTTAGGGGTGGCGAAATAGCGGGAATTACACGTTTGGGAGGTGAACTAACACGGGAAAACTGGTTGTTCCATGCTAATCCCGTATGTTTTGCCACAAAGCTCGAATCCCAGGCCCAGTGACATGTACAGCCCTTGTAACCCATCCATAAATAGTCAGTCAGCTAATGTAGCGCCAAGAGTCCAAGCAAGCAGCAGAGAGGGCTTTTCAAGTGCTGCACGTTTAAAGCGAGCATGTGTAGACACTAGAGGCTTCGAAGCACTACATCCTCACTGTGTTAGTGACAAAGGGCCATGCTGCTCATCGCGTCACCCTTTTTCATTATTTGGGATAGGTGGAATAGCAAATCACCTACTGTAGTAAAGCTCCGACTTACAAAAGACAAAAGTACCGAACAGAAAGTCAGACTCATAAACAGGCAGGGAATTTGGACTGTAACCCCCCACCCCCTTCTCTCCCCATTCCCTCAAAAGTATACAGAGTGCACAGTCCAAGGACTTCTGAAGCCGTGTCATGTCCACACTGGTGCAATGTATTCATTTTTTGCTCTAACTCACTAGTTTTAAAAAGCACCATCAGGTGTTCTTGAAAGCACCTCAGATCTTTGGTGTAATCCGTTATAGGGCGACAAGTAATGGGCATGGGGTGACCTCATAGTCCTCTCCTAGACGGAGCGCGCACACAAGGTACGGTGGCTCGAGAGTTCCAGTTGCACACAACTTCAACTAGCATGGGATTGTGCAGGTCTGTACGCCACTTTTTCTCCTTCTTCTTCAAAGGAAGGACCCACCTCAACAAATCTTACCTGCATAGTTTGTTACTATGTCTCAGCTAGACCCCCACTGCATTGTATTGCGTCTGTAATTGGACCTGCACTGTTTGCTACTGTGTCTACTGCTGGGCCTGCACTGTTTGCAATTGTGTCTCCAGCTGGACCTGCACTGTTTGCTACTGTGTCTACTGCTGGGCCTGCACTGTTTGCAATTGTGTTTCCAGCTGGACCTCCACTGTTTGCTACTGTGTCTACTGCTGGGCCTGCACTGTTTGCAATTGTGTCTCCAGCTGGACCTGCACAGTTTGCTACTGTGTCTACTGCTGGGCCTGCACTGTTTGCAATTGTGTCTCCAGCTGGACCTGCACTGTTTGCTACTGTGTCTACTGCTGGGCCTGCACTGTTTGCAATTGTGTCTCCAGCTGGACCTGCACTGTTTGCTACTGTGTCTACTGCTGGACCTGCACTGTTTGCAATTGTGTCCTCAGCTGGACCTGCACTGTTTGCGATTGTGTGTCATGCTGGACCTGCAGTGCTTGTATTGTGTCTTCTGCTGACAAGCATAGTTTACGATTGCATATCTTGCCGGGTCTACACTGTTTATTACTGTGTCCCCTGTTAGACCTCCATTTAATTTTATTGTAACTGTAGATGAACCTGCACTGTTTGCTATTGTGTCTTCTGCTTGACCTGCACTGTGCAATTGTGTCTCTTACGGATCTGCACTGTTTGATACTGTGTCTTCTGCTGGAACTGCAATGTTTGATACTGTGTCTTCTGCTGGAACTGCACTATTTGCTACTGTATCTCCAACTGGACCTGCACTGTTTGCTACTGTGTATACTGCTTGACCTTCACTGTTTGCTATTGTGCCTTCTGCTTGACCTGCACTGTGCGATTGTGTCTCTTGCCGGACTTGCACTGTTTGATACTGTGTCTTCTGCTGGAACTGCATTGTTTGATACTGTGTCTTCTGCTGGAACTGCAATGTTTGATACTGTGTCTTCTGCTGGTACTGCACTATTTGCTACTGTATCTCCAACTGGACCTGCACTGTTTGCTACTGTGTATACTGCTTGACCTGCACTGTTTGCGATTGTGTCTCATGCTGGACCTGCAGTGCATGTTACTGTGTCTTGTGCTGACTAGCATAGTTTATGATTCCATATCCTGGGTCTACACTGTTTATTACTATGTCTCCTGTTAGACCTCCATTTAATTTTATTGTAACTGTAGATGAACCTGCACTGTTTGCTATTTTTCCTTCTGCTTGACCTGCACTGTGTGATTGTGTCTCTTGCCGGACCAGCACTGTTTGATACTGTGTCTTCTGCTGGAACTGCAATGTTTGATACTGTGTCTCCAGATGGACCTGCACTATTTGCTACTGTATCTCCAACTGGACCTGCAGTGTTTGCTACTGTGTATACTGCTTGACCTGCACTGTTTGCGATTGTGTCTCATGCTGGACCTGCAGTGCTTGTTACTGTGTCTTGTGCTGACTAGCATAGTTTATGATTCCATATCCTGGGTCTACACTGTTTATTACTATGTCTCCTGTTAGACCTCTATTTAATTTTATTGTAACTGTAGATGAACCTGCACTGTTTGCTATTGTGCCTTCCGCTTGACCTGCACTGTGCAATTGTGTCTCTTGCCGGACCTGCACTGTTTAATACTGTGTCTTCTGCTGGAACTGCAATGTTTGATACTGTGTCTTCTGCTGGAACTGCACTATTTGCTACTGTATCTCCAACTGGACCTGCACTGTTTGCTACTGTGTATACTGCTTGACCTGCACTGTTTGCGATTGTGTCTCATGCTGGACCTGCAGTGCTTGTTACTGTGTCTTGTGCAGACTAGCATAGCATAGTTTATGATTCCGTATCCTGGGTCTACACTGTTTATTACTATGTCTCCTGTTAGACCTCCATTTAATTTTATTGTAACTGTAGATGAACCTGCACAGTTTGCTATTGTGTCTTCTGCTTGACCTGCACTGTGCGATTGTGTCTCTTGCCGGACCTGCACTGTTTGATACTGTGTCTTCTGCTGGAACAGCAATGTTTGATACTGTGTCTTCTGCTGGAACTGCACTGTTTGCTACTGTGTCTTCTTCTGGACCTGCACCTGTGCTACTGTGTCTCCTACTTGAACTTCACTGTTTAGGACACATGCTCGCAAGCTTTAGGCCACATTCACACAAGCTTTAGGCCAGGGTAACACTTCCAAAAGGCCCTTTACTAAATGTCGAGCAACAGTGCATACGCTGCTGTCGGCTCGACCTAAGAATAGGGTGTTGACATATCCCTACACTACGTGGCAAGCACCATAGGTGCCCCCCAGGGCCCATGTACGAGGCCCACGGGTAAGAGGGGCTCACTTTGGGCCCCGAAATCCGTTTCCCCCAGCCGTTTCACGCAGGTTCCCTGCCGCAGAACGACCGGAGGAAATGGATATTGAAATACCTACAGCGATGCCTGACAGGCCCCTCCGCCATTTTAGGGTGGATTGGTATTACTCTATATAAAAGCCCGCAGGGAAGGATTTTGTTACCCAGAATCTCATACATTGGCTTTCCTGGTTTCCATTTCTATTTTTGGTAAATTCTGGTGGGGTTTTTCCAGTGTTTTCAATATCTTAAAAAACAGTTGTTATCAGTGGTTACACATTTTCGCGCCACTAAAAACAACAGAAAAAGTGTATTTCCGGTGTTTATGGAATGTTTTGCTTTTATTATTGCTTGCATTCTCCACTGAAAGAACTTTTCTCGTGGACTAGACCCTCACTCCATACCCTGCATCCTACCCACCCTTCATCTATGCTGTGAATGCTGCTGTTTGTTCGGACAGTTTTCGCTGGACCCTAGCCCTTCCCTCCAGACCCTCGCATCCCACCCACCACTCCTCTATGCTGGTACTAGTGTAGTGTTTGCAGTGGTCCTTTGTACTCTCTACCACCCCTATATATTACCCTTAGAGTGTTTCTAGTCACATCCCTCCTGTCAGGATAGAAGACAACTCTAACGACTAGTATCCTATGTGATTATCAGATTGTATCCATGTGTATCCCCTCCCTGTGTTTAGAACTATAGCTTTAACGTCTAATCGCCTGTGGAACTGTTGGAATACAGCCAGGTGTTCCCCTTCCCCCGTGTGAAGAGATAACCCTACTCACTAGAGCAAAAAGTAATGTGTTCCTAAAATGTGTAACGTAACTGATACTATGTAAAGTGCCCTGTAAAGGGGCAGCTGACATTCCAGGAGCCTAGTCCCGACAGCTCGACGACTCCGGAGGGTTGGAAGAGGTCCCCCGCTACACGGCGGAGGAGGGCACTGGACATCGAATGCTGTCTTTTGTAAAGCGCACTGATAACCTAATCGGTTCAAGATCCTAAAATGTGCAACGTAACTGATTCTATGTAAACTGCTGTGATAACATGTAACGGAACTGGTGCTATGTAAAGCGCTCTGATAACCTAATCGGTTCAAGTTCGCGCTATAGAAAACTCTCTAAATAAATAAAATAAAATAAATGGTGTATAGACAGTGTACTTATAGTGTATATGAGGTCCAAATAGATTTTTGCAAATTAATCTTATTGTAGTACACCATACAATACTTCTTGCTCTTTCCTTCCCATGTAATCTTCTGTGAAAATGCCCTCTCAACATTCATAGCCCCTTGGGCTGAGAACCATCAGCTAAGGGACGCAGTTGAGATGACTTTTTCTTTGATGCCACATAAAGCACGAAATGATAAATATTTGCTGGTTATGGATGCTTTGGGCACTGTGCCACTGCTTTCCAGTGCCACAGTGCAAGTGCTCCCTATGGTAAATTGATGTATCGATTAGTGAATCCATGATTGGCTGATTTGGTTTACTTGTCAGACCCTAGTACAGTGCACTGAGTGTGCCCAGGGATTGTAAATTCAAATGCTGCTGGTGGGCTTGCAGCACTGGTTGTACCACCCACAGAAGGAGCCTTGTAAAGTGTGTCTCAGGTCTGCCATTGCAGAGCCTGTGTACAGTTTGGTACTGCCCTGCTGACTGGGCAAGTGCACCCACTTGCCAGTCCCTAAACCTTCCCTTTTCTGCTTATTAGTCACCCCTGTGGTAGGCCCATGGGCAGGGTGCATTGTAGGTAAAAGGTAGGACATGCCCTGATGTGTGTGGCATGTCCTAATAGTGAATTACTGCCATTTTTGTTTTTCACTATTGCAAGGCTACTTGTTCCCCATAAGCCAGAATGGGTAGTTTGATTATTACATCTTATAATCCTAACTGATTCAGGGGACTAGGTAGAAATTTGAGTTTAGTATGACTAAACTCAGAATGATAAAATACATCTTTTAGTGAAGTTGGTTTCAACATTCTGTGTTGGAAAATACCACTTTTAGAAAGTAGGTATTTTCTTGTCTAACCATCCAAGCCTGCCTCTGCTAGGTTGTGTATTCCTTGTCTGGAGTTTGAGAGACAGGGGCTGGGGGATTCCAGGAGACAGGGTGAGTCAGCACATGGCTGAATAGAGAGATCTGCATGCAGATGAGTGGGATGAGTTGCACCTGGGACCTGAACAGGGCTGTGTCTTCCCTCCACAATGCTGGCTCCACCTCCTGTGGTGTGTCTGATGTCCCTGCCCTGCACTGTGAAAGGAAAGAAGGAGTCATGTAAACAGAGTACTCTAGGACTGATCAGAACTGGTTTGGACTAGGCAAAGGCTTCTCTGCCTTCAGAGAACAAAGAGAATATGTGTATTAAAAGGGGGACCCAGACCCCAGAACTTTAGATCACTTTTGGGAAACAAGAAGAAACCTTTGCTGAGGAGAGGAACCAGAGAGACTGAAGATAGACTATCCCTAAGTGTGAGGGATTGGCCTGCAGTGGTTGCCTGACTGCCAAAGAGAGGAGAAAGGACTTTTGCGCTACTTTCATTCAACTTGTGAAGGATCTCCAAGGGCTTGAGATAGAGCTTGCGTCCTGCTGAAGTCTCAGGGACAACAGACTTCACCAACCAGCTCCCCAAGAGTTCTTTTGAAGTGCCCGCTATTGTGTTGGGCCTTCTGAGGGACTGTTTGTCACAAGGAACTGGAAGCGCGACTCATGAAGAAGAAGCGTGTCGCCGCCGCGGCCGCTATCGCCTCACAACGCGAAAGCGCCTTGCATCGTCAGAGAAGAGGATCAACATCGCACCAGATGCTGCTGCATTATCGGAGAAGTGTACTGCCGCCGCAGCCACTGTCGTCGCATCGCTGAGAAGGGTGTCGCCGCTGCAGCTGTCGCATCGCATCGCCGAAGCACCTCGCATCACCGGAGAAGAGGATCGACGTCGCATCAGATGCCGCTGCATCACCGGGAAGCGTGTCGCAGGGCCTGTCGCGGCTCAGAAGAATCATTGAGTCACCGCACGCCCGTTGGGCATATACGCATCATGTCTCATCAAGAAGAAGATGCTACCTTTGTTTCATTGCACCGGATTTTTATCGCATCACGGCGTTTCTGTTTGCATTGCCCCGGAAGCGCAGTAAACAACGCATCACCTCTCCACGCCGAGAAGAACCGACGCATTACCATTCTTGCGTGTAAGGAACCGACGCATCACCTTCCCTGCAACACTTTCATTGTATAGCGTTATGCACCCAAAGGTACATTGAACTCAAAGTGTTGCATTTTACATCTTAAGAGAACTGAGCTGTTTCTACCATTTTTAAGAACAGTATTGTGGATTATTGTAGCTTGTGGTCTTGTGTTAAATCTATATAAAGAATACTCATTTTTAATATACAACTGGTGTTGTGTCCATCTGTAGTGTGCTCACTGGGTTACTGTATGTGTTCACAAATGCTTTACACACGGCCTCTGAGATAAGCCTGCCTGCTCATGCCAACCTACCAAGGGGGTGAGCAGGGGTTATTTTAGGAGTGTACCCCCTTACCCTGACTAGATGCAGGGGTCCCTATTTGGTCAAACGTACCTACCTTTGCCAACTAGAAACCCCCAAATCTAACAGAAACAATCCATTCAGAAGATTCCACAGTTTCAATTATACCCTCTGCATACAAAACCTCCAACTCAAACTTAATTGCCACTTGCAAGCTTATAGGGACATTTCTCAGTTTACACACAACAGGAGCTAAATTATTTTTCAAATGGCTATGGTGCATATAACATCTAACGCAACCCACCTTGCTTGAAAAAACCTCTGGAAATTCTTGCACCAAATTGGCTCTATGATTGTTGGATGTTATAGCGAAAGTGTTATTTTTTCTTACCTGATCCTGAGGATCTGCATTGGGATCTAGATACATTTCCAACAGTTTGTGATGTAGCCAGCTCAACACAGTGTCTTCCTTTATAGGCACATACATTTTCTCTTCTACCACGTTACCCTGAAATTCAGGCCATAACAACCTGTGGCAGGCCCCTGCCACAGGGTGCAGGGGTCACCATAGGTGCCCCCTGGGCCCCCAACAGGAGGCTTCAAAGAGAAGGGGGCCCTGCTAGGGGGCCCAAGCACGCTTTCCGAAGGCTTTCCATGTCGGAAAGTCTGGCATGGAAAGCCTGTCAGAACTCGTGCATTGTAATCCGGATGGTGTAAAACGGCATCCATATGGATTATGGCGGGCTTCAGACTCGCGGACGGCTCCTTGTGCCTGTCGGAATCCAGCCGGAACGACCGCCGGGTTCAATTGCGACCGGCTGTATTGTAATCAGCAGGTCGGAATTAAAACTAAAAATCTCGTTCGGAAAGCCTCCTACCTGAGGTCAGGGACTTTCTGACCGAGATCGTAATAGGGCCCTTAGTAAAGTGCCTTCTCTTACTTCAAAGCTTACAATTGACTTTTAAAGCAGGACAGTTTTTAAAACTGGCAAAGTGATTGGGACTCCCACATCTGAAGCAAAGATTTTTCCCTTTTCATGCAGTGAAAGAATATTCCTTCCGATTGGACTATACCATATGTATGGCTGAGGATGCTTCTTTGTGTATCTATAGTTCTTGAATACACGACAAAGAAAATTCTTCTCCATTAGCAACAATTAGTACCTCATTCAAGCTGGGTTGATTTTTTACCATAATTTCTCACATATCTGCTCACATTTTCATACTAATAAGAATTGGTCTATTATTGTTTCTTCTGTGTTGTTCGCAAAATTGCAAGAAGAAACTATCTTTCTCATGGCAGTGACAAAATCCTCCTCAGATTCATCACAACCCTGTTTTCTTTTTCCTGAATAATAATGTTCTACAATTACAGAGGGCCCGATTCACAGAATACACTTACGATTCAATCCTAATCTTACTACTATTTTGGTATTCACAGAATGCACTTACTACTTTTGGCATTCACAGAATGTATTTACTACTTTTGGTATTCACAGACGTTAGGATTTTGTCTTAAGTCTGTCTTAAGTTTGTCTTAAGACAAATTTAAGACAATATCCTAGCTTCTGTGAATACCAAAAGTAGTAAGTTCATTCTGTGAATACCAAAAGTAGTAAGTTCATTCTGTGAATACCAAAATAGTAGTAAGTTTAGGATTGAGTCTTAAGTTCATTCTGTGAATCGGACCCTTCGACTTTAGGTAGAAAATGGTCATCCAAACATTTTATAAAGTTCTCAAATGCATTAAGGGATTCTGATGCATCTCCATCATTATTAGATTCAATATCAGGCACATTTTCACATATCTCCTGCCTTTCCGCCCCTAAACAGTGGAGCAGCATGAATGTTTTTAGTTTTTTTGTCAGGAGACATATTCGGGCCATGCACTCAAGTAATTTATAAATACTTATTTCCATTTGGCCCAAAAAAGTAGAGGTTCTCTAGGTAGGGGGCAGAAAAAAACAGAGGTGGAAAAACATTTTGCATGATAGGAAAAACAATGAGAACAAACATTTGCATTGCCAATAGGTCTCGCCTTTGGGATCTTATAAGTGTTTAGCCATGCAACAGTTGATGTTTTTGCACCAAGGATATTGTACTGTATAACTAAACACTTATAAGGTCCAAAAGACTAGACCTATAGGCTATGCCAATGCTTGTTCAGTTAAACTGTGCGCTATTTTATATGTGGTTGCTTGAAGGTGAAAGACTGAAAAAAGCTACAGAATATTTTGGGGTTTTTTTGTACCACACCTTTGACCTTGCCAGGGATTGAAATGGATTTGGATTACCTGCTGCATTTATGTGGGCTGTGAAGGTAAAGCGCAAGGTAGGCCTGAAGCGACAGGGACTTGAAGTATTTTTTTACTGCCTTCCTACCTCTTGTTGAACTCCCCACAGCTCTGCAGACCCAAGGCCATAAGCAGTGGAGTTGCGTTTGGAAGCTTAAATGTATTTTTTTGCTGGCTACTGTATTGTTTTAATGCCCATGTAGATGAGGTCTCTTTAGAAGGAAAATGTATTTTACTTTTTCACCAGGGCATGCTGAGTAAGGCTCTGAGTACTGAGACACCGACAGTAACCTCTTTACATTCCTTGTAGCCGACTGCTAGAAATTAAAAATCCATGATGGGCCCACATTCTCTATTGATGAGTATGAATATCTGGTTCTAAGATTTTCGAATCCCCAAGCAAAATGTCATCTTGCCATTGCTGTGCGCCCTCTAGCCAGATCCCTTAAGTGGATTTAATGTAGCTTTGGTGTATTTATACTTTCTTTTTCAGATCACACATTTGCAACGTTCGGGATCCCCTCTATAGAATCAATTATTGATTGTTGAAGGATCCGATTCTGCACACTTCATTATGGGCCATATGTAGGTGGCCAAATACCGATCGGTAAAGCCAAAAATCTGTAAATTTCGGCTTTACTGACCGGTATTTAGCCCAGTGAGATGTATGTATTACTAAATGGCATCTGTAATAACGAATCGGTAAATAATTACTGATTCCTTATTTACCGATCGGAGAACACCTAAACAATGAATACCGAATCGGTAAATAACGAATAAATAAAAATCCCAAAATGCTATGTAGCAAAAATCGGTATTACCGAATTTGATCAAAATCGGTAATAACGAATCAGTATTTACCACTGATCAGGTGGTAATCGGGTGCAGTGCATAAAAACAGCCCCAAAATGCAACAGTGTGAACACAATGGAGGACCTCTACCTCATAGCAAGGCAGCTACACTTGAGAGCAGCAGGAGTGAGGATCAGGAGACGGGAAGAGCGGGTGTACAGACTGCGCATCACATTGTTTCAATTGACTGAAATAGAAATCCATGAAAGGTACAGGCTGCACCCATACACCATCCTTGACCTAATACGGTACCTCAAACTCTATCTTGAGCATCAGACACCAAGGGCGCACGCAATACCCACCCATGTCCAGGTACTCTGTTGCCTGCACCTCCTGGCATCAGGAAGTTAACAGGGTGTGATAGCCGCAGTAGGTGGTGTGTCACAGAGCTGTCTATCCCATTTTTTCAACACCTTCCTGGATGCCATGATGGACAGAATGGAACATTACATTACCTTCCCCAGTACACAGGCGGAGCTGCAGAAGACCAAGCTGGATTTCTACCAACTGGTGTAGTTCCCACACGTCATTGGGTGCGTCGGTGGGACCCATATACCAATCTGCCCACCTACAGCAACAGAATACATTTACCGCAACCGCAAATCCACCCACTCCATTAATGTGCAGGTGATATGTGATGCCAAGTTTATCATAACTGACATCGTGGCCAAATTCCCAGTGAGTACCCACGACTCGTACATATTCTGGAACAGTGGTATCCATACACGTCTGGCTGCTGGTGAATTTGGAGAAGGTTACCTACTAGGTAAATCAATGTGACACACCCTGATGTACACCTTGGCTCAGGCTATTGGTCACACAAATTAATGGCACTTTCTTTTGTATTTAGGTGACAGCGCATATGCCCTCAGGCCTTACCTACTCACACCATATCTCAACCCAACCACCCCAAGGGTGAGGAGATACAATGTGGCACATAAGAGCACACGCAACATGGTGGAGCGCACCTTTGGACTGTATAAAAGCAGATTCCGTTGCCTCCACAAAAGTGGAGGTGCACGTCAGTACAGCCCCATCAAATGTTGAAAATTATTGCTACATGTGCAATGCTACACAATCTGGCCACAAAAAAAGGAACAGCAGTGGAACTAACTGACTCTGAGGATGAGGACGAGGACAAACCTCAGCCAGAGCCCTGCGCAGCTGGTGTTGCAGTTGAACATGATGAGAGACAGAGACGGGAAGAGATAACGTCAAACTATTTCTGAGTGAGTAATGAGACAGAGCCAGTAACAGTTTTTTGTAATGGTGTTTAATAAGCACACCACCAGTATTGTAAGCAGTGTTCAATTGGACATGGGTTACATCACCCATCTAATGTTTGGCAATTGGCAGTGGTTCCTACTTCCTGCGTCGGATGTATGACGGTACCACGTGTACCGTTACAACGCTTGTTTTACAACACAAGTCGTTACCACGACTTGCGTTGTAGGGTGTGGACTTAGGAATAGTTTAATTTACTATTTCAACACCAGTCCCCGTGGATAGTAGGGAAGGTGTTGGAATTGTAAATTAACTATTCCTTGTCCTTGAGCCCCCTCCAGCGCAAGTCGTGGTTACGACTTGCGGTGTAAGAGACGCGTCGTAACGGTAGCGTGGGGTAACATCCACGTCGTAAAGGATGTTCCCCCCTGCGTCCACGCGCTGCATGTGCACGTTCCCTGCCAACACTGTCTGTAGTGTCAGACTGTTCCTGCGCAGCGCCGTGCCTTCACTGCGCCTCCTGCCCTCAGTGGGAGAGGGCGTAATGCTACCATGGATGGTAGCCTCCTCACTGTCCCCCCCCCCCGCTTCCATTGTGGCCGCCTTCGCATTCTGCAGGAGCTCTAATGCAGAGGTCATTGAAACAATGCCCCTGGCCACATCACTGCTACAATGCGCCATCTCCTCCTGCATGGTGATGGACCTGCGACACATCAGTGAGCTTGCAGTGGCCAGCCGGTTCACTGTCTTGGTATAGGCCTGGAGCCTCTGCCTCTCCCTGCGCCTGCCAAGACGGTCCTGCTCCAACTGGCTGCAGAGGTTGTCCACAGAGGTTGCAACTCTCTGCATTCCCTCACACATGCTGTCTCCCATTGCACTGATACCCTTTTCCATCATGTGCATGTGTTTGTTAATGTGTGCCACCTCCCTGTGCAGTGATCTCATCTCCCTCAATTGCAGGCGCTGGACCTTCAGCATGTTGCCTTTGAGTCCAGCAAACACACTTCCACCCTGTTGTTCGGATGCTTCAGGACTGTCCGGCCTTGCCCTGCGACGTCTGGATGAACTGTGGGCGCCCTCAGATGGAGTACCAGCCCTCTCCCTGTTGCCCCCCTCATGGACTAGAGACTGTTGGCCCCCTGTGCCCTCCTCCGACGACTCCTCCATCTGCTGGAGGGTGGCCACGGCATGCCTCCTGCCTGACTGTGGTGGTGGTGGTGATGTTGGTGATCGTCGCAGTGGGGACTGGGAATGAGGGCATGGCGGCGTTCCCTAGTGCTGTGGTGATGCCTGTGATGGAGGAGTTGGTGGTGGTGGTTGCGCGGAGCTTGTGGTCCCTGCAGGCATGCTTTCTTCCTCGACAACGACAAGGTCTTAAAAATCGAACTATCTCTAGACATCAGCAACGCGGCCATCCCTCAGGCCCTGCCTTCTGGCCCCTCTCCCCTCCTTTGGCTAAACTTTCGCCACGTGCAGGAAACCGAGATAATCTCGCTGATCTCGACCTCCAAACCATCAGCTCACATCTCAGACCCCATTCCCCCCTCACTTATCAAAAAAATGAAGCTCACCTTAGCACCCATCTGGGGCAAAATCATAAACAGCTCCCTACAAAGCGGAGTGGTCACCGACTGTCTAAAAATGGGACAAGTCACCCCTTTGCTGAAAAAACCCGGCCTTGACTCTACTGACTTTAACAATTTCAGACCGATATCTAACCTCCCTCTACTCGCCAAAACATTGGAACGCTGCGTTCTCCTGCAATTGGCTCATCATCTGGATAACATCAATCTCCTGGACCCCCTCCAATCTGGCTTCAGACAAGGCCGCAGCACAGAAACCGCGATGCTGAACATCATTGACGACATTCACGGCTCTCTTGACGCTGACAAGTGCTGCCTTCTGATACTCCTTGATCTATCCGCAGCTTTCGACACTGTGGACCATAAGCTCCTCATCAAGACTCTGCAAGCAAGAGCTGGCCTCGGCGAGGTAGTTCTTGACTGGTTTTCTTCCTTTCTACATAACCGCTCGCAAATAATAAAACTGAAGAACTTCACCTCTGAAACCCAGCAAGTCAACAAGGGTGTCCCCCAAGGATCGGTACTTTCTCCTCAGCTTTTCAACATCTATATGGAACCGCTCGCCAAACTACTCAGGAATGCCAATATCCTCTTCCACCTCTACACGGATGACATGCAGATCCACCTGGAAACCTCTTCACTTAATGACATCCACAGACTAAATGCTGTCTTAAACGATGTTCAAGATTGGCTGACAAAAAACCACCTGAAACTTAATCCCGACAAGACCGAAACTCTTCTCATCTCAAACAAAGAAGACAATCCTCAAATCATTGAGTGGCTGAAGTCGATCGATGCTCTTAAAGGTTCTCTCACGCCAACTGATTCCGTTAAATCTCTGGGTTTCACCTTAGACCCCAAACTAACTTTGACAAACCACATTAATAACTCGGCAAAAAGTGCTTTCTTCAACCTCAGACTGCTGAACAAAATCAAACCTTTCATTCCAAACAAGGACCTTAAACTAGCCACACAATCTCTAGTTCTATCTAGACTGGACTATGGGAACTCAATCCTTACAGGTATCCCCAAATTGCACCTGGCTCCATTAAAAACAACACTACATGCGGCAGCAAGAATGATCACAGGATGCAAAAAATTTGACCACATCTCCCCAGCACTCAAAGAACTGGAATGGCTCCCGGTGGAAATGCGTAGCACCTTCAGAATGGCCTGCCTAACCCACAAGGCCCTCCACACCGGAAAACCAGAATACTTGGCAAACAAGCTCACAAAAGCAGGCCAAAGTAGATATTTGAGAAGCTCCAACTCCCTGTTGCTCATCCTACCAAAAACCAGAAAGAAGAAAACTGCGGACTGCTCCTTCACTGGAAATGCCCCCAAAATATGGAACTCTATCCCCCCGCATATCAGAACTATACCGTCCTAAGCGGAATTCAAGAACCAACTCAAATCCTTGTTCCTCATCCGTTCCCTAGGTCCTAGATGACCAGGATCACCCACAGAAATATGTGCTATCTCTGTATCCTTCTACCAAAAGCCCTACTGTTACAAACTTTTCCTCCTCCAATACTGTCTTTTGAGGATCGCCTTTATTTGTTACGTGTCTTTTTGTTTCACCTTGTCATTCCTTTTAATGTAAAGCGCTCTGCTACCTTCGGGTCTTGTTAGCGCTATAGAAAACTTCTAAATAAAATAAATAAATAAATGTTGCCTCCCCTCTGGCCTGGCTGTCTTCGCTCTGCTTCCCTCTGTAGCACTGCAAGGAGTCTCGCCTGTAATGACACAAATGTAGATATACTCACTGCTCTGTCTGCATTTGAATTACATTAAACATCATGCCTACAGATCACAGTGATTGTCCTGAGATTGAGAATTACTTTCACATGCTATTGTTTTTGCTAGCCTGACTGTCCTATACATCAGTTCCCTCGAACTACATCTCCCACAATGCATAGCAGGTAATGAGTATGACATGGAGTGGAGTGGGAGCCCCTATGCCACTATGGGGATTGGGGTTGGGGAGGGGGTAGCACAGCATGCTGGGCATGCGTCTTACCTTGTTTCCTTGCTGCTCTGGCAGAGCTGTCTGCGTCACCCACGCCACTCACACTCTCCGGCTGGAGGGTGGACTCCACCATCAGTTCCGGTGGTGTTGGTGCTGCTGCTCTATTCTTTCCTCCACCAGTTTTGCCAGCCTGCCTCTGCCTCTCTGTCATCCTTGCTTTCGCCGTCTTCCTGAGGTCATACCACCTCTTCTTGATGTCCTCAATGGTACGCTGGATCACACCTATGGCATTTATTTTGTCCTGTATGCCAATCCAGATCTGTCTCTTTTGAGACTCGGGCACATGGAGTGACTGATTACCAAAAAGCCTGTCATGGTCCTGACTCAAATCCTGAATCAGTACCTCCAGCTCCTTTTCGCTGAACTTCAGCTTTCTTTTCCTCTCACTTCTCTCCTTCTCCCTGTCCTGGCTTTCCATTTCAAAGCAGTTTTTTTTTCTGGTTTGTAGCTATGAGCCTCTGTTGCTCCTGGCTCCTCAGCTCACCTGCCTGCCTCACAGTAAGCTCCAGGTTCTGTGCAGCTGCCTGGGTGTGGCCACTTCCTGTTTGGGAGGTGATTGGGTGACACAGGATTGGCTGATTCATCGAATTACGAATTTTTTAATTACCGATTCGGTATTTACCGATTCGGTAATGAATTCGGTAATTACGATTCGGTATTGGTTTTTCAGTATTTTTTTTTTTTTACCGATTCGTTCCAAATCGGTATTTTTTACCGATTTTTAACGAATCGGTAATATTTACCAATTTTTTATCTACATCGCATTTTCCGATTCCTTAATACCGAATCAGTAAAATTCGGTATTAAGGAATCGGTATTCATGTTTTACCTACATATGGCCCTATATAGTTGGTGTACCTACTTTTTTCACCCACATTGCTGTCCATTTCTAGTCGATAGTTTCACTGACGTCGAGTTATGCAGAAAAACACTTGATTTGCCAATGTGTTTACACAGCTCATTGCCAAAAATTTGGAAATACTAAACGGATGCATTCAGTGCACGTTCATATATATTGTGTGTGTAAAAAGGGTCCCAGCATCGCCAGATTTCAGAAGCCCCTTTCATGATATTCAAACATTTCGAATTATGCGTGTTAATTTGAATTTACGTCTTTTGTAGCCAAAATGTTAAATCGTTAACAGGTAGATTTCGCCTTACAATAAAATGCTGTAATGAAATGACTTGATTCTTTGTCAGCGGTGGTTGGAGAGGCTTTGAGATTGTGTCTGGCAGGCACGGCCCTCAGCCCCCCAGTTCGCAGTGATGCCGAGGCGGTGTTTTTCTTCTGTTGTAAAATAGTCTTTGGAATGTAATGGCTAGAGAAAAGCAAAAGCCAGTTTCGATTGCAGTGGAGCCAAACAAAATGATTAAACAAGCATTGGCCGCGTTACCCAGCCGGAAGTTGTGAAGCCAAATGGCAGCTCTGCGCGATGGCAGCTGTGCACGTCATGCACGCGCTTGTGCACGTCATAGTAAGCTGGTTGCCGGGAAAGTAGCACTTTTCAAAGCAGCTACTAAATGTCTCGGCCAGACCAGCGCATGCGCTGGATCAGGCCGAGACCTAAAAATAGCAAGAGTAGTAGAAAATGAGAAAATGAAAGATAAAAAAATAAACAGAGAAAAAAGGAGAGAGAGAGAAAAAACAGAGAAGCTAGAAAGCAAATGTTGTGCTAACGAACCTACAACACACAAAGTTGTGCCTGAAGTTCCCCAGAAAGTAAAACAAGTTTATTAACAATGCAACAAGTACTTTTTCCTCAAACAAAGGAAAACATAGGGGCTCATTATGATGTTGGTTTCGGTCCCACTGACATCTGAAGCAGTGTTCAGACTGCCGCATTACAATGCGGTCGATCTGACCACATGGGTGAGGGACCGACAGCTGCGGTTTTGACAGGCTCAAAGATCCCATCTGCCCAGTGATCAGAATGTAATCCCTACAATGAGGGTAGTGCCTGCTCAGGCACTGCTGTAGGGATTACATTGCCCTTTCTGATGGCCTTTCAATGGTGGAAAAGGACTTTGGGGGCTTATACCCGGGCACCTGTCCCTCCGCAGGCTCCGCAATGAGGCTAGGGGCGCCCCCACAAACATCATGTTTCAAAACATGCCTTTTGGCATTGGGCTAAGGTTGCTTCCCTTTTCCGGGCCGCAACACAAGCCTCAATGCAGAGAAGCATGTTTCCGACTGCCTCCGCAGCAGTCGATCCTAATTTGGGGGTCGCGGCTGGCGACTACCTGTTGCCCAGTCCCTTTACCGCAACGATGCCGCTCAGATGCTCGTCTGACCGGCATCGTAATTAGGGCTATAGTCTGTCCTTTGTTTCCTTGATGCAGAAAGGTGGAGCTAGTCGAACTGCAGCCTGGGTAGAACAGTAGCAATCCAAGAGTGGGACACTTGCAATAAAAGTAAATCCTAAAGGTAAGTGGATCCCAGAGAGCGCTGTAATCCTGCAAAAACGGCAGAAATGATTCTAAATGCACACGTGAGAGGAAGCAATAGGTACAAGTGCTTGAAAACTGTGCTGTCAGCTGATTCCAGTCCCAGAAATCAATCCACTTGATTGAAGGCAGCAGCCCGGTGCTCACGAGAGAGGCACGAGGACCTGCTCGAAGAGAGAAGGACACACTTGAGGCAGCAGCTTCCACACACAAGGTGAAATGGACATGAGCCGTGGATTAGAGGGGCTGCTTGGGGGTAGAGGAAAGCATAAGCTATATGCTAAAAGAAAGCCCCCCTCACAAAATCCCTCAAAGTTAACCAGAGGAGGTAGACCAAAGAACACAGTAATGGGCCAGCAGGGACTCAAGAGACGTAGTATGAGTCCAGAACTCAGAATATTGATGATGATGATCATGTGTTGATGTTTTTCGGTAAAGCCATAAACACAAGCAGGTTGTCGAGATCATCGCCACTGTGAGGTTAGAATGATCGGCAAGTACACTTCAGAAGACCAAGATGACTTGAGAAAACCTTTATTGTAGAAAGAAGAAACTCCATCCACATTAGCCCAGCTCGACAGTGACCACTGTAACTGTGAGTTCTTCAAGCCATAACATTCTAACCATTCTTTTTAGAACACACCAACAATACATCAAGGGGGGTGCATTGGAACAAACCAATATAATGCCCACGGGAAAGGCCATATCACACTTGGCTCAGCATTTGAGGAAAATGCAGGGATAACAGCGCTTTTGACACATCTCTGCATTCTTTAAGGAAACTGGCCAGGATAGCCACACCTCTGCTTTCTTGAATGGGGAAATCTTGCTAGTCCCTAGCTCCACACTCCATAAGGAGATGAGGTAGGGTCAAAAATCTCTAGTCCACTTCTCTTCAGTCCTCAAGGAAATGAGCCAATATAGCATCTCTCTCAAACACATCTCTGTAGTCTTGAGATGGCCCAGGACAGCATCTTTCTGAACTACATCTCCAGAGTTTTTAAGTTTATAAAGACTTTCAAATATCTTTCTTAACCACAGCCCCATAGTCTTCAATTAGTAGGGTCGGTAGAGCATCTCTCAATACGACATCTCTGCAATCTTAAGGAGTTGGCCGGGTTAGCATCTCTCTAAACTAGGGGGATTATTTATGAGAGCCCTGCATCAGTTTTGCACCACAGAAGGTGGTACATGCATGACAAGGGCTCTCAATCAAGCCATGCAAATCTACCCTGCGTGGCCCTGAATTCCATGAGTGTTGCAGTGGTTTTCCCACACAACGCCCATGGAATTAGACACTGCCCCAGATTGATAAAGTGATGTACATAAGCGCCAAATCTGTACACCTTCTGAGGTGAGGTGTAATGAGGAGAAATAACTTTATATCTCCTGTGTTTTTTCCTCTTTCCATGTATGTTGCATTTTGCAGCACACATAGAAAGGAGAAAACACCTTTTTGGATTGTTTTTGTGCAGGAAGGTGTCCCTTCACTTTGGCGTAGGGCATTGCAGCAAGGTGCCTTACTGCGCTGCCCTACCCTAAAATGCCATAAATTAGGCCCTTCATCCCTACACTCTTTAAGGAGGAGAGGCCAGGACACTACCTCTCTTAGGGCCAGATGTAGGTAAAGTACATTTACTGATTCTAAAATACCGAATTTTACCAATTTGGTATTTTAGAATCGGTAAATGCTATGTAGCAAAAAAATCAGTAATATTACCGAATCTGGAAGATTCGGTATTTACCGAATCGGTATTTACCGATTCGGTAATTGCCATTCATT
Source organism: Lissotriton vulgaris (assembly GCF_964263255.1). Classification (NCBI taxonomy): domain Eukaryota; kingdom Metazoa; phylum Chordata; class Amphibia; order Caudata; family Salamandridae; genus Lissotriton; species Lissotriton vulgaris. The sequence continues at coordinate 548,183 of NW_028243212.1, read as the reverse complement.
CCTATGGGCCTGGGGGCCCATAGGAATGAATGGCAATTACCGAATCGGTAAATAGCGATTCGGTAAAATGGGGGACACGTTCAAGGGTGCCAGGGTGTCACTTTGACACCCTGTTGCACCCATGAATCGTGCTTGGGTGCAGATGTGGCACACATACATGCCCTAAGGGCATGTATGTCTGCCACATGGCACACTTGAAAATGCACAGATTTGCATTTTCAAAGGTATTCGTTATTTACCACCAACTTATAGTTGGTGGTAAATAACGAATTCTAAAATGGGAAAAGCACTCATTTGAGTGCTCCCTACATTGCATATTCGGTAATTTACTGATTCTGTATTTTAAGGAACCGGCAATTTACTGATTCCTTAAATTACTGAATTTGACATTTAGGCCACCTACATCTCAGTTGCCTAATACCGGGTGGTAACGGCCGAAATTGGGTAATTTCGGCCGTTACCGACTGGTATTGGGCGACCTACATCTGGCCCTTGGTCATTTCGGCCGTTACCGACCGGTATTGGGCGACCTACATCTGGCCCTTAGCCACCTCTTCGCTGTCTTTCATGAGAACGGTCGGTAAGGCATCTGTCCTTAAAGGGGCAGAGCAGGGAAGCCGTTGCAGATCACTGGGCCACAGTCATCAGGGGACACCACCTGTCTAGAGGGCCCCTAGAGACAACCAGGGATCACAACTGTCTCGCCGCTGTAGCTTCGAGACCGTGAGGAGTTCATTACATTACCGCTGTCCTTATAGACGCGACAAACGAGACATAAACTACGGAGGCCTGCTGAGACTGAAGCATCTTCGATTCCAAGGCCGGGGATTAGTTACCCTCGTAATGAGGCAGCGTTTTATGTTCAATGGGCATTGGCAGAGACAGCAAGAAGCCTGGTGGAGACAGAGTCAATCACCGCCTCTTAAGGAGACGAACATCTCACTTCACTTACAATTATTGATGCAGTTGGTACCCAGGGCGCGAGACAATCATAGCAGCACAGATGCTGGGATCCTGAGGCTGCTCTGAGACTGATGCGCGAGGGCGGGGCAGAGGAGTAAGAAGGAAGAGGGCGCTCAACCAATCAGAGCCCGGCGATTACAGACGTGCGGTGCTTTGTGCCTGTAACACTTGCGGCGGGCGGTATTATCAGATCAGCCCCAGGGGTAGGTATTAACCTATAGTTAAACTGTAATGTATAGCGCGCGCGGGCACAAATGGACCGCCATAAGTCACCGCTTCGGAGTTCCGCCTCATCCCCGGTAACCATGGAAACGCGAGGATGAAAGAGAGCGCATCCTAGCGCGGATCTGCCAGGGGAAGACGCCGCAGCATCCTTGTCTGATGTCTCGAGGAGGCTGGAGTGCGGGGCTTGATTCAGCCGCGGTGTGTGCGGCTTGTCAGAGCGGTGCCCGGGAGCGGGGCGCCACCGCTGCCTCTTAATTGTGGGCGCGCGGGCTGGGGAGTGCAGTCCGTGCTTGTGTTTGAGAGCCCCCAGGAGGGAGGCCTGAAGACTGAACTAGGAACATAACCTGCTCAAGTAAATATAGAATGTAATAACACAATGTCACCTGGCCCGGACTTCACCTGTGGGGCGCACGTGCAATGCACCTACATTTTGGCAGTCTCAGTCTGGATGTTTAATGAACTATTTCTTGCTCTGAATCGTTTACCTTCAAGAAATATGATAGACGTTTAATTTCAATTAAAACACCTTTAGGCATGTAACCCAGCTGGCAGAATACTGGAACCTGAAACCCCATTTTTAAAGGCATGTACAAATATCCTGTATGAAGACTTGTTCCGGCATCTGTAGAGTCCTAGGGAAACGGCACCATATGGAGACATGTGAAAGGACCTTTTTTTGCAAAACAAAGTGCACACCTTCTCTGCAGCGTCACACCTCTTTATAATGCTGGTCTGTGGTCGTGCAAGGAGAGGGGAAGGGGGGGGGGGGGGGGCTTTGTTTCAACAAGGGGGCGGGGCCTTTCCCCCTGTGAGTTCCTTACACTTCGTTATTCATTGAGTATAGAATCAGGTTTTGGTTGTCACTGGGGACTTGGGGAAAGGTAGGATTGCTTGGGGTTTGGCAGTCTGTGTCACTGACCTCCAGGCATTTTTTTGTGGAATGGGTACTTGTATTATAGTGCAACAATTGTATAGCGCTTACAACCCCTATGTGGGGTGCTGAAACGCTTGGCTATGTGGGTAGCATGCTACATCATGTAGGGTGTGTGGCTGGAAGGATGTTTTCTTTGTATTTTGATCCTACGTGGGAAGTGTTTTCATGTCCTTCCTGAGGAGCACCAGGTCCGATTATCATGAAATAGAACACATGCATCAGTGTGATGGATTTAGGCGTGTAAGAGACGGGTGCACAGATTATAGGTTTCTATAAACTGGCAGCTTCGACTGCCACTTTATTACATTTCTTATGAATATATCCACTGGTTACTCCACTGGGTTTTCCATTCTGAAATATTTTATTTGAAGTTTATGGTCCTGAGTACACACAGGTTGGAGTGGAAATGGTGGAGAGAACTGCTGAGATGGACTTTCTTATTGTCATCACATATTTGATTGTCATTGTGAGATGTCATGAAAAGGCCACATTATGTAGCTCGCTAGGACGTGCAGTGGTGGACTGAATACAAGTCAGCTAGTGGCCAGAGACATGAGGCAAATCACTTCAGTTATAAGGAACACTTATCGGATACAAGGACCAGGTTGGTCCCATCAAAAAGTTATATTTGGACTTATTAAACTTCAGGGAAGGTAGAGTCCTCTGTGGGGTAATGCTGCAGGCTGAATCTGAAGATGAGCTCGCTAATGACAGATTGACAAAGATCAGGGTCTTAATTAAGCCATTGACAAAGGCGGGACAAGCTTTGGGCAGAAAAAGTCCTGAGTTTGCTCCCAGGAAGCGTTTGACATGGGGCTTGTGAAGATTTCTACCTTAGGACTCTGAGTCTTTTCTCAAAGTCAAAAAACAGGAGGTTAGCCAACTGACCCTTGGAATCCACTTCTTTGTCCTGGGTACAAGTGCAGCTCCAGCCCTTAGGGTTCTTCTCACAGGTCTCGGCAGCAGGTGAAGTCCTTCTTCTGTCTTTCAGGGGTCCAGTTGTGTTCTGAAGAAGGTTCCTTCCATGGGTGTCAAATGTATGCCATGCACTAGCCCGTGGGTGGGGGTGACTTCTGACCCCTACCTGACCAATAGGGAAAAAGTTCCCAGGTATGACCTACCCTCTTTGCTGCATTACCTGTGAGCCCTACTATAGACAATCCCACAGGGTCCCTCTTTACTTAAATCCAGCATGGCAGACACTTTCCTCCCTCATGCAGAGTTTCTGTGTCCATCCTAGAGGTGTGGCCAGGGAAATGAGCAAGCACCCTTCTGTGGTCACTCAAAACCGGTCCCAGAGGGAGCTCTTCCCCCACTGGGATTGGAGCCTGGCCAGCTTGTTAGCCAAAAGGGAGACAGGCCAAGTTGTGAGCTACATCTGCAAGTGACAGGGTAGGCATCCTTTGAAGATATCCAAGGGGGTGGGCATTGCTCCCAGGTCATCATGTTAGTGGAATGTCAAGTTCTCCTCCACCCAAGGTTTCCGTCTCAGCTCTGGTAGCCATGTTACATCTAATCAAGGAGCTGTTCCTCTCCTGGGTGACAGTTGGAAGCTCAGGCAAAATACAACCCAGAGGCTGTAGGTAGTCTAGAGGTAACTTTTCAAAAGTACCTTTTGTAAAAAAGTTCTACAAGTCCAAATTAATCAATGAATTAGATTTTAATACTATTTAAAAAAAAGTCAAAGACTGGCCTTTGTGTCTTATTTCTAGGATGAGTCAAATATATTAACTTTAATTAAGTATCCCAATGCTTTCCTATGGAACCACTAACCCTGCTAAAGTGAAGGTAGCAATCAAGGCATTGTCACTTCTCCCAACTTCTTTTATTACATTTATTGCAAGTGATATTTATTGGAATAAGAAGCCTATTGTCTTTTCACTATTAAGAAAACAGTTGTGCTCTCTTGCTGTCAGACTGTTTCTTTATGTCACTTTATCAATTCACTGTCTTATCCAGGGTGGGACCAGTATTTGCTGCACCTCGGGCCAGAAGGACTGCACTGATAAACATTAGAGCACAGGTCAAAGAGGAGTCCAGCTGTCCTAGGGTCAGCATTCCTGCTGGGAGGAGACTGTGGCGGACCTTTGGCACACAACTCTAGGTAACCTATATTGGCAAAACAAGTTGACTTCTAGCATGTACAAAGGTTTGCCTGCAAATCTCCTGTGACCTTCTATGGTGGCTGAGACCCATCCTAGACTTGTCAAGCTTTAAAGGCAACATGACAGTGCTTCAGTGAACATTTGGCGGAGCTCTGGGTTTCTTACTTATCAGTTTCCGAAGTGATTGTGTGCCTCCATACTGGTGTTGCTGTATTCCTTATCTATATAAATAAAAATGTAAATGTTCGTTTGTTAAAAATCTCAAATCTCCGAAAGTTCTTCACCGATTGCTTTGAAATTGTGGCACAGCGTTGCATTCGAAAAAGCGAGTGTTTTTATATACACAACGTTGGATTCGAGTACGCACGTGTCGAATACGGGCGTGTTTTTAATCGAAAGCACAAACAGACACATAAAAATGTCAATGTGCGTTTGATAAAAATCTTAAATCTATGAAAGTTATTCACCGATTGATTCGAAATTTTGACACAAAGTTGAATTCGAATCTGCACGTGTCTATATTTACACAACGTTGGATTTGAATACGTGTGTGTCAAATACGTGTGTGTTTTTAATCTAAAGGACGGAAAGACCCTATCGATTGGGTTGCTGCGCAACAAATACAAAGGACGCAAAAAGACAAAAGTCTACATATATTAGAATGGACAGTTGGTGTCAGGATGGCAGACCGGGAAGTGGGTGGAGGGAGGGGGAGGAGTTGGTTCACTTTGCAACATTAGCGCGTCAGACCGGGAAGTGGGTGGAGGGAGGGGGGAGGAGTTGGTTCACTTTGCAACATTAGCGCGTCAGACCGGGAAGTGGGTGGAGGGAGGGGGGAGGAGTTGGTTCACTTTGCAACATTAAGAAAGGACACATAGAGATAATATTCTAAATAGATTAGGACGGACAGTTGGTGTCAGGATGGCAGACCGGGAAGTAGGTGGAGGGAGGGGAAGGAGTTGGTTCACTTTGCAACATTAAAAAAGGACGCATAGAGACAATAGTCTTCATATATTAGGATGGACAGTTGGTGTCAGGATGGCATACCAGGAAGTAGGTGGAGGGAGGGGAAGGAGTTGGTTCACTTTGCAACATTAGCGCGTCAGACCGGGAAGTGGGTGGATGAAGGGGGGAGGAGTTGTTTCACTTGGTAACATTAAGAAAGGACGCATAGAGACAATAGTCTACATATATTAGGATGGACAGTTGGTGTCAGGTTGGCAGACCGGGAAGTGGGTGGAGGGAGGGGAGAGGAGTTTGTTCACTTTGCAACATTAGCACGTGTTTATATATACACAATGTTGGATTCGAACACGCGCGTGTCCAATATGCGTGTGTTTTTAATCAAAAGGCCGAACAGACCCTATTGATTTGGTTGCTGCACAACAAATACGAGGGACGCATAGAGACAATAGTCTACATATATTAGGTTGGACAGTTGGTGTCAGATGGCAGACCGGGAAGTGGGTGGAGGGAGGGGAGAAGAGTTGGTTCACTTTGCAACCCGAATAGACCCTATCGATTTGGTTGCTGCGCAACAAATACAAGGGACACAAATAGACAATTGTCTACATATATTAGGATGGACAAAAACATATTGTATACCTACAAGCATTGTGAAATTAAACATATTAGAAATGTGCGCTTTCTCTTTTCTTTCACTTCCATTTAACCAGACTGAGCCACAACAACACGTTGCCGGGTACAGGTAGTTTATAATATATGCGCTTTGTGGTTACCTGGCACCTAAGTTGTGTCTCTTTTATCCAGAGGAGCAAATAACAGCATTACATTGTTATCAGACTCAACCCTTTGATCCTTGTGGCTTGCTCAGCCCCCTCCCCTTGCAGTGAAGGGTGTAGTCTGAATTAGTCTGTACAGAAGGGATGAAGACTGTGTTCCAGAATAACAATCAGCTCCTCAAGAAAATTGTTTACCTTCTCCCTTTTGAAAACCGTGGCACAAGCTGTTCTCTTCTCCTGCCTCATTATGACAATTCTCTCTCTATTTTTAGATGTACTCCATTGCCTCACAATCGCTTGTAGTGCCTTATTCAAAGTTATTTGTTTCTGCCATCACGCCTGCTTCGCCTCTGATCCTCTCTGCCTCTAAGATAACAAAATCAGCCTCTTCACTCCTGTGTAGCGCACCTCTTCTCTCATTTTCCTTTACACACTTGTGTGATGCTCAAGAATCAGAGGCAGCTCCTTCTCCTATTAGTGGTGGCTGCTACAGAATGGGGGTGGCAGGGCAGAGGGGGGGTAGGTGGGACAAAAAAAGAAAATTACCTCTAACGGCCACTGCCTCTCCCCCGTCTTCTTCGAGTCCCGGAAGAACACAGACCCCCAGACTCCCCAAGCGTGTCATGACGCTGCTGTCACCAGCATTACAGCTGAGTTGTGATTGGTCTGACGGACCTGATTCGGTGGTCAAACAGGGACTGAGAGCCTGGGCATGTTTTCCACAGGCTGTGCAATACAAGTGCGCATGGCTATTAGGCCAGCCCAAGACGGCCGGCCAAACTATCATGCCCACTTATGTGCATTAGCCACTCCTCCTCCTGCCGACTCTAATGACAGCAAAATTGAATGATAATACCATTGTGCTATTATAATTTTATTTTTCCTTTTTTGCACGGCTCAGAGAGCAGCGGCCAACGCTCCTTCTTCGCTGCCTAGACCTTTCTACCTCCTCCACTTCGTAAACAAGAACAAATCCAGGCGTTTTCAAAATTGTAGGTATTCCTTCATCTATGCCCTCATTAAGCCTGACTCCCCTCCTTCCTTGAGTTGCTAGCACAAGGTCAACCTTGTGTTAGGGGTTTTGCATGCTCTACAAACCCCATCAACCAATCAAAACATCTTAAAAATATTTTCAGTATGGCCCACTTTCACTTGTCAACTCATTGCCACTTTCTGAGACACAATGTAGGACACAGTTGCGAGCCCGTGCAGCACTAGGGCCTATTACAAGGCCACTAACTAACAAATTGTTAGAGGCAACAAGTCATGTTTTTTCTTATTACAAGGGGGTGTGACATCAGTATATCAGGGCTTCATAGGGAGATTGTATTGTCTAATCTATTATGACATCATCGTGAAGGAGTGCGAGCCCCAGATTAGTTTTAGTATCAGATTCTCTTTGGAGTCTAGCTATGGAAACTGACAACCAATCGGTCTCTCAAGATTGGTGACAGTGACAGGGGTCGGCATGCAGTAGCACACGCTTTTATAAAACATGTCCACCTGTCTCACTCTTTTTAGAATGGCTCCCCGCTGAAGCGGTCTCCATCTTCAGAGCAGAATACAGATCCTGGTCTGTGATGCTGGACCAGCTTTGCCTCAAAGTATAAAAAGCAACAAAGTGAATCCATCTTTTTGAGCCTGAGAATCCTGACTGGAGTCCAGCCATCACAGTGTCTGCCCGGCTCCACTAGAATATCCAGACTAGCCTTATAGGCGACCATGTACCCTTCTGTGTTCTAGCTGAGCTTACAGTCCAGACTCAAGAAGACATGTTCTATACTGCTCTTGCAGCTGAAGATTTGAGACCAGGCTTGTGAAGCTCTCTGTGCCCCTCTCATATGATGATTATAGTCCAGGCTTGTGACACTCTCTGTGCCCCTCTTCACCTGAATGTTAGAGACCAGGCTTGTGACACACTCTGTACCACTCTGATCTGAAATTTAGAGACCAGGCTTGTGACACACTCTGGACCACTCTGATCTGAAATTTAGAGACCAGGCTTGTGACACACTCTGCACCACTCTGATCTGAAGTTTGGTGACCAGGCTTGTGACACACTCTGTACCTCTCTGATCTGAAGTTTAGGAACCAGGCTTGTGACACACTCTGTACCACTCTGATCGGAAGTTTAGAGACCAGGCTTATGACACACTCTGTACCACTCTGATCTGAAGTTTAGAGACCAGGCTTGTGACACACTCTGCACCACTCTGATCTGAAGTTTAGAAACCAGGCTTGTGACACACTCTGTACCACTTGTATCTGAAGTTTAGAGACCAGGCTTGTGACACACTCTGTACCACTCTGATCTGAAGTTTAGTGACCAGGCTTGTGACACACGCTGTGCCTCTCTGATCTGAAGTTTAGGAACCAGGCTTGTGACACACGCTGTACCACTCTGATCTGAAGTTTAGAGACCAGGCTTGTGACACACTCTGTACCACTCTGATCTGAAGTTTAGAGACCAAGCTTATGACACACTCTGTACCACTCTGATCTGAAGTTTAGAGACCAGGCTTGTGACACATTAAGCACCACTCTGATCTGAAGTTTAGAGACCAAGCTTGTGACACACTCTGTACTGCTCTTATCTGAAATTTAGTGACCAGGCTTGTGACACACTCTGTACCACTCTGATCTGAAGTTTAGAGACCAGGCTTGTGACACACTATGTACCACTCGTATCTGAAGTTTATAGACCAGGCTTGTGATACACTCTGTACCACTCTGATCTGAAGTTTAGCGACCAGGCTTGTGACTCACTCTGTACTGCTCGTAATCTGAAGTTTAGAGACCAGGCTTGTGACACACTCTGTACCACTCTGATCTGAAGTTTAGCGACCAGGCTTGTGACTCACTCTGTATCCCTCTTATTTGAAGTTTAGCGACCAGGCTTGTGACACACTCTGTTTCACTCTGATATGAAGTTTAGCCACCAGTCTTGTGACACACTCTGTACCACTCTGATCTGAAGTTTAGCGACCAAGCTTATGACACACTCTGTACCACTCTGATCTGAAGTTTAAAGACCAGGCTTGTGACCTATTTTGCACCACTCTGATCTGAAGTTTAGAGACCAGGCTTGTGACACACTCTGTACCACTCTGATCTGAAGTTTAGAGACCAGGCTTGTGACACACTCTGTACCACTCTGATCTGAAGTTTAGCGACCAGGCTTGTGACTCACTCTGTACCCCTCTTATCTGAAGTTTAGCGACCAGGCTTGTGACACACTCTGTTTCACTCTGATATGAAGTTTAGCCACCAGTCTTGTGACACACTCTGTACCACTCTGATCTGAAGTTTAGCGACCAAGCTTATGACACACTCTGTACCACTCTGATCTGAAGTTTAAAGACCAGGCTTGTGACCTATTTTGCACCACTCTGATCTGAAGTTTAGAGACCAGGCTTGTGACACACTCTGTACCACTCTGATCTGAAGTTTAGAGACAAGGCTTGTGACACACTCTGTACCACTCTGATCTGAAGTTTAGAGACCAGGCTTGTGACACACTCTGTACCACTCTGATCTGAAATTTAGAGACCAGGCTTGTGACACACTCTGCACCACTCTGATCTGAAGTTAGAGACCAGGCTTGTGACACACTCTGTACCTCTCTGATCTGAACTTTAGGAACCAGGCTTGTGACACACTCTGTACCACTCTGATCTGAAGTTTAGAGACCAGGCTTATGACACACTCTGTACCACTCTGATCTGACGTTTAGAGACCAGGCTTGTGACACACTCTGCACCACTCTGATGTGAAGTTTAGAGACCAGGCTTGTGACACACTCTGTACCACTCGTATCTGAAGTTTAGAGACCAGGTTTGTGACACACTCTGTACCACTCTGATCTGAAGTTTAGTGACCAGGCTTGTGACACACGCTGTACCTCTCTGATCTGAAGTTTAGGAACCAGGCTTGTGACACACACTGTACCACTCTGATCTGAAGTTTAGAGACCAGGCTTGTGACACACTCTGTACCACTCTGATCTGAAGTTTAGATACCAAGCTTATGACACACTCTGTACCACTCTGATCTGAAGTTTAGAGACCAGGCTTGTGACACACTATGTACCACTCTGATCTGAGGTTTAGCGACCAAGCTTATGACACACTCTGTACCACTCTGATCTGAAGTTTAGCGACCAACTTTATGACACACTCTGTACCACTCTGATCTGAAGTTTAGAGACCAAGCTTGTGGCACACTCTGTACTGCTCGTAATCTGAAGTTTAGAGACCAGGCTTGTGACACACTCTGTACCACTCTGATCTGAAGTTTAGAGACCAGGCTTGTGACACACTCTGTACCACTCTGATCTGAAGTTTAGAGATCAGGCTTGTGACACACTCTGTACCTCTCTGATCAGAAGTTTAGGAACCAGGCTTATGACACACTCTGTACCACTCTGATCTGAAGTTTAGAGACCAGGCTTGTGACACACTCTGTACCACTCTTATCTGAAGTTTAGTGACCAGGCTTGTGACACACTCTGTACCACTCTGATCTGAAGTTTAGTGACCAGGCTTGTGACACACTCTGTACCATTCTGATCTGAAGTTTAGTGACATGGCTTGTGACACACTCTGTACCACTCTGATCTGAAGTTTAGAGACCAGGCTTATGACTCACTCTGTACCACTCGTATCTGAAGTTTAGAGACCAGGCTTGTGACACACTCTGTACCACTCGTATCTGAAGTTTAGAGACAAGGCTTGTGACTCACTCTGTACTACTCGTATCTGAAGTTTAGCGCCCAGTCTTGGGACTCACTCTGTACCACTCTGATCTGAAGTTTAGCGACCAGGCTTGTGACTCACTCTGTGCCCCTCTTATCTGAAGTTTAGCGACCAGGCTTGTGACACACTCTGTTTCACTCTGATCTGAAGTTTAGCCACCAGTCTTGTGACACACTCTGTACCACTCTGATCTGAAGTTTAGCGACCAGGCTTGTGAGACACTCTGTACCACTCTGATCTGAAGTTTAACGACCAGGCTTGTGACACACTCTGTACCCTTATTAAAATAGACAAGGCTACATTGCAGGCGTTCAGGGCTGCCTACTGCACACAGTGCATGCCAAAGGAAAAACCTGCATTCTCCGTAACTGGCACTCACCCACCCACCTTTTCATGATGAATGACTCTCAGGTATGTATCAGTTGGCCTGAAATTAATGGGTCATTTACAATGTACTGGACAAAATGGAGACCTTCCCCCTCACCTAGGGAGCTTTCCTTCAGGACGGTGGCCACTAGCCACATGGTATGGTCATTGTTTGTTTCCTTCAGGGGGCCAGATGCTACGATGCTGACTGTCCAGGACCTTGCAGCCCTGCACTGATCATGGCCGATCTGGATTCTCGCCACTTACCCCCTTTTTTCACTTTTCATGTTTTCCCCACTTTTTCTCTGCCTCCCACTTCTCTATTCACATCTCTCTTCTTTTTCTTGTTATCCCTCCTACAACTCCTTGGGTGTGTGTGTGAATGTGCGTGTGGGCTCCCTCCCCATCTTCCTCCCACCCCTTTTTATGTCCTGTTCTCTCCATGGCTACCCCTCTCCATACTGAATAGCATGGGTGACATTGTGGACCAATGTGCCATTCCTGAAACTGTCCCTATTCGACTCCCAGGAGGTCCAACTTTGCAGGGCTGCCGCATGCTATGTATCTAGTGCTGTGTTTATTTAGCAATGGATGGTTGCTTCATGTATTATGTCCAACGTTCCCACCACATTCTTGTACGCCTTGCTTTGTTTTGACCCTTGAATAAAGAACTGTGAAAACAGAAAAGTGACAAGGATTGTGATGTACTCTGTACCCCTCGTATCTGAAGTTTAGAGAATGGTGTGCGACACACTCCATACCCCTCTTATCTGGAGTTTAGAGAGCAGGCTTATGGCACACTCTGTACCCCTCTTATCTGAAGTTTAAAGAGCAAACTTGTAACACACTCTATACCCCTCTTCAAAGAGACAAGGCTTGTGACACACCATGTACCGCTCCTCAAAGAGACCAGGCTTGTGCTACACTCTATACCCCTCTTATCTGAAGTTTAGAGAGCAGGTTTTTGGCACACTCCATACCACTCTTATCTGAAGTTTAGAGAGCAGGCTTATGGCACACTCTGTACCCCTCTTATCTGAAGTTTAGAGAGCAAACTTGTAACACACTCTATACCCCTCTTCAAAGAGACAAGGCTTGTAACACACTCTGTACCCCTCATCGAAGAGACAAGGCATGTGACACACTCTGTACCCCTCATCGAAGAGACAAGGCTTGTGACACACTCTTTACCCTTTCGTGGAAGAGACAAGGCGTGTGACACACTCTGTACCCCTCATCGAAGAGACAAGGCATGTGACACACTCTGTACCCCTCATCAAAGAGACAAGGCGTGTGACACACTCTGTACCCCTCATCGAAGAGACAAGGCATGTGACACACTCTGTACACCTCTTTGAAGAGACAAGGCTTGTGACACACTCTGTACCACTCCTATCTGAAGATTAGAGACCACCCTTCTAACACTCCATGTAACCCTCTCACCTGCTCTAGGAAACAGGCTGGTTTAAGACAAGCACTGTACACCACTTCTAATCAAGGGTGCACAATGTGTTTGCAGCAGTCTCTGCACCCCTCTACTTCTCGAAAGGATAGGTGGAGAGGATGCAAGACATACTATCTGCTCCCTTTCTTTTCGAGTGCACAGGATGAAATTGTGACGTGCTCTGCGCACATCTTCAACTCAAGGGGACAGGGCTCTAACCCACGCTCCCACCCCCTCTGTCACGAGCAGAATGTTCCACAATGAATGCAATCAGCACCTATTAAATATATTTTATTAAGTGGATAATTGAGCCCTCTGAGGCCTCGGCTTCTGCAGATCTCTGTTGTGACTCACTTTGCAGCAGTCCCTGGCATAGAGCTGTACTGTCGGTGCCAGCAGAGATGACATAAGAAGCCCGGAGTGCCATCTAACCCATCTATCTATCTATCTATCTATCTATCTATCTATCTATCTATCTATCTATCTATCTATCTATCTATCTATCTATCTATCTATCTATCTATCTATCTATCTATCTATCTATCTATCTATCGATTGCCCTCAACCTATCTATCTATCTATCTATCTATCTATCTATCTATCTATCTATCTATCTATCTATCTATCTATCTAGCTATCCATCTATTGCCCTCAACCTATCTATCTATCTATCTATCTATCTATCTATCTATCTATCTATCTATCTATCTATCTATCTATCTATATATCTATCTATCTATCTATCTATCTATCTATCTATCTATCTATCTATCTATCTATCTCTCCATCATCGAAATTGAAATTGAAATTAAAATATTTGTAAAGCGCACATTCACCGAGCGGTTTCTTGGCGCTAGGGACACAGACCATAGTGAGAGAGCGCAAACTGAATAAAATGTACGAGTGCAGCACACCTACCTGTAGTACGCACAAGTCATGAAGAGAAATGCCATGAGTGCGGATATTATATTCACCTATATTCTGAAATGTGTAGTAAATCTAGGGATTTTATATAGAAGTGGAATTAATGTAGAATTTTGTGAAAAAGTAACCTTACTAGGCGTGATTAATCCTGATCCATATTATGTAGCTGCTAAAGAAAGAATGTCAAGCACAGAACGGAATAGGCCTCATGGCCAGAGCTGAACGAGTTGGGAAAGGGGTCCACACACATCAATATGGATTGCACTAATGTTATTTAGTAGTCATGTTTAATAGGTTTATATTTTATAGATGTGTTTACATAATCATAAAGTAGAGTATTAACATGATATTGATTAATGAAAGGTTTGAAGAGCATAATCGTTATGAGAAATGTTGTAGGCCTGAAATGTTTAAAAGACTCTGATTTACACGTATTAGTTTGTGCCAAGGTTTGAATGTTGCAAACTTTCGTTAGAAGTTTATGAGAATTGGGATCCTAGCTGCAGATGTCTGTCTACAAGAGAAGGGGGGATCCAATTATAAATGAAATGAATAGAGGTTTGTTCAGGAGCCTGGCACAGACACGGAGGAGGGTTCAGGAATGTTTTAAGGGGTATCGGCGGGCCGGAGAAGAGTCTGAGAAGCAAGGTCAACTCTAACGCACGAGGCCCAAAAGACGCGCAACATGGAAAAAGCCAGAAGCAACACCACGTGAGGGGCGTCTCACAAGGGGCGTCTCAAATGTTGTTGTACGTTTTGTATTAGGGACAGCACCCCTGGGTGGAGTTAGAGCAGATGCCTGAGGATCCTTTAGAGAGCGGATGGGTAGGCAGAGAGGGGTCATGACTGGAGGAATATAGGTTTTCACCAAGAGACTAAGAGTGGGTGATCTTCTTAGGAAGTCATTCACAGCTGACACCTTTTGATAGGTTGAGATTTTGTTAAGTAGGGATACCATCCAGATCAGGGTAGGGACAGCCTAACCTGTATTTTCCCTCCAGCCCTAAATGACGGAGAGATCACAATACGTGTCTATGCTTGCAGCCCTGTTATTTTTAGAACTGGTACTTGTAGTCTTCTTTGCTCGTCTGAGGGTTTTCAGAGAGCACATGTATGTAGTTGGGCCCGTATATCTTGTGAATCTCATTTTGAGATGCCTGTACTTGCAATTAATCCTGACTTTATAATAAACCTTTGAAAGCTAGAAGTAGTTTGTGGTTCTTCCGAGCGGAGTCCATTATTGATTGAACTAACCTGGTAAGAGATGCACTTTCTTCCCTCAATGACAGGCAACAAAGGTTCAGACGAACAGAACGGGTTTTTAGATCAAGAGTGATAAGGTAGCGATCAAAATCTCGCCCCCAGCAGTTGGTAGCTATAGAGGATGGTTGCCTTCTTGAGGAAGGTGATCTAGGCCAGGTTAGATTACCCCAAGGCCCCTAGAGATCGATGATCAGAAGAACCGCCCGCCGAAGAAGGTCCGGATGACGTGAGACAGAAAAGCAGCAGTATCGGTCGAGAGTGAGTATAAAGGGTCATGCGTGTTAGATTGCGGTGTTTTTGTATTGTATCTATGTTGTAATGTCTGGCGGAGTTGAATGCCTGTAGAGTGACTGTGGAACAGGTTGTGAGCGCGCGCAACCGGTGGAAATCTTAAGTTCAAGGAGAGCTTAAGTGGTTCGGGTGTATCGGACATCCAGAGTAATTGTCAACCAGTGTGAAGGGGGTCATGAGGTACCATTGATCGCCCGCAGGACCGAGATAGGGGGAACGTAAGAGTGAGTGCGTGAGTAACGGACGCTGGTCGGAAGTTACTGTGTGTGTAAGAAACCTATCAGAGGGACGATAGACATTTCGTCAGTTGTGGTGACAATTACAGATAGACTGTGGACGTACAGTCGAGAGAAGTGACCGCTTGGTCGCAAGTAGTCATTTTTTCAGTGGATGAATGGGACGCATGCATGACCGGGAGACGAGCTGAGAAAGGAGGGGTGCTGCTGCGAAGCGGAGACGAGTGACGTCAGAAAGTGCCGCGCTGGGATTGGCCGGCCGGAGCAAGACCGCGCTGCGATAGGCCAGCTAGCAAAGCCGCGCTAGGATTGGTGGATTGTCATCAGGAAGTAAACAGAGTATTGAGGCTGGAAACTGTGCGTATAATCATGAAGTGTTTTAAATGGTTAAGAGCGGCTTTTAAAAAAGAGAGGCGGAGATCTTACGAAGGGGAAGAAGCCCCGCCGGAGGGTACGCCGGCTTGTTATATGGCGGCAAATGTTGGGATGCACACAATATTGTGGATTTCAGAGTGGAGCAAGATTACGGAAGGAAATGAGGAACTGACGTTTCTGAAGTACGGGACGTTCAGACTAGAGGTGCTACACAGATTAAAAGCAGTGACCTCAATGAGACCTATGCCTAGACCGACCCAGTTTGAAGCTCTCAATGCCTGGATTAGGGCCGCGCACGAGAAGAACCTGAATAGACGACAAGAAAGGGTGAAACGATCGGTAAGAGCAGTGCAGGAGGCCAAATGGGATGCGGATGCTAAAAGATGGAGAGTGCATAACATGGAAATAAATAAATTGTACCCAGTGTTAGAAGCGCCCGGAAACAAAAGCCCACTAGAAGAAGATGATGAGAGCGAGACAGAGGACAGCCTGATAAATAGGTTACTCACAGATAGGCCACCCCCGTATAACAAGGAGACAGAAGAGGTAGAGCGCAGTGAAGGGGGGGGCAGTGTAGGGGAGTATAGACCGCTTCCCGTTTCCCATTGGGATCCTCCTGCAAAGAAAGAACTGTCACAGCCTAGTCCGTTGCCGCAGGTGGTCGGGAGGTTTGTGGTACAAAGGGTGCCAGAAACGGAGTGTGCCACATCCTACGCACTGCCAGATGCCCTGCAAGTACCTGTTACTATAGGTCCTATAGTATCGATTTATGACCCAGAAAGAGCACGGGGGGAGGAACAGGTACAGAGGGACAGGGAAAACGCAGAGATGGCAAGAAGGAATGATACCATCACTTCCTCAAGTCAGTTGCCCAGACCGAGAGACTGGAGCACCCCAGTGCACACAGCAGTAGATCCGACAGGAGATCAGGGGGGCCCTAGATGGCCGATGGATCTAAGGGGGGCAAGACCGCCATCCTTCCAGGAGTTCAATGAGTACATGAAAAAATGGGACGAGGCAGTAGAGGCTCACAAGAGCATCATAGCTGCGGAAGCTGGAAGGGAAAGCCAGGACAGCAGGACCCGGACTCACTGCGGGGCTGATGAAAGCAGTCCGGAGTGGGACGGGAGGGGTCAGGACAGTAGGGGAGACACCCATCATACCAGGAGTGGAGGTAGACCAGATCTGGAAAGCAGGAGCCCTGAGTGTGGGGGGGTGTCCCGCCCAATACATAGTGAAGGAGACAGGAGAACGCAGGAGTACAGAGACAGCTTTAAGTGTACCCACTGTGTGCCTGACAACGGTGAACAGAATGGGAGTTGCGAGAGGCCTCGCCATAGCCCCTGTGATTACGGACAAGAGTGCAGTCCAGGGAATATGGGGAACCGAGAAGGATCTTACCAGATACTGAGTGACACTAGACAGAGAGGGAATGGTGACCGGAGGGAGAATAGCAGGGAATCCTACCGTGGAGAGAGAAAAGAAAGAGAGAGTGGACAAAATAAGATTGGGGGTAACAGGCCCGTGTTCCATCACCTTCCAAGATCGGATGGCCGAGCATGGGACCTAGAGAGATGGGAGCAAGGGAGAACTCTCCTTAACTCTCCTGAGCCCAAGCGTAGGGCTCGGAGTTGGGATGGTAGGGAGGCCAGTGAACCCCCTTCGAAAGACATACTGCGAGCTGAGATAAAAGCCAAAAGACTCAATGTCGCCAGCTTAAAGTCAGATCTGGATGACATGGTGGATGGTACCTTGCCGTTGGAAAGAATGGAAATGTATGAGCAGGATGAAATACTGTTCATGGCAAAGGACATCACTCGAAAGGCGAGAACAATCCACGAGAAATTAGTTGAACTAGCAGGCAAATATATGGTAGACCTATCGAGGACCAAAGCATTACAGGGTAACCACAGGCTACATTATACAGATCGAGACTTAGATGAGAGAAGAACAATAGGGTTAAAAACACACATAAGGGAACTGATCACAGGAATAAGGACATGGAGGGCACTAGATAAATGGGAAGAAAGGTGGTCCAAGAAAGGGACCGTCAGGAGAAGCATGCTTGGTATGACACCTGGAGGATTGCAGAGAATAGAGGCATACCCTTTGCGTGAGGTTGCAAACGGGAACTATGTGCATGTGCCATGGAGTAGGGGGGATTTAGCAGCCTTTACTAATTCCTTCCCCAAATTGAGGGAGAACCCAGTCGAGTGGTATAAATAAGTGGAGAGGTTTGTAAAAATCTCCAAGGTCTTATGGATAGATCTGAACACTCTGTTTGACATTGTGGTACCCGGAGATTTGTGGACCGCATGTAAGGTTAGTGCTGAGTGGCCCACAGCTGAACCAGAGAGAGATGCACAGACTAATGGCCCGTCCGAGACAGTCATGGTAAAATATGAGAGAGTGATGACGTGGCTGAAAGACAAGGTGCCAATGCAGGACATAGACTGGGTCAAAATAGATCGAACCAGACAGGAACCCAAAGAAACAGTTCATGAATATTATGAGAGATTGCTGAAAGCGTTTAAACAGTATAGTGGGTTGGACGTAATGGACCCCAAAGACATAGGGCAGTTTGTGTCTAAATTTGTATTGGGTCTGAGACGGATATTAGTTTGATGATTCAGCAACATTCGATTTGTTGGCAAAGTAAACCACTGGACGAGATCCTGCGATATGCTAGGTATTGCTGGGATGAGATTGACTCGAAGGCAAAGAAGCTAAAGGAGAAATTAATGGTGGTACAGATGCAGTCAGCTGGTAAGGGTGGGCAACAGCAACAGCAACAGGGAACAGGAACTGGGGGAAAGAAACAGTATAGTCAGAACAAGGGCAATGAGGAGAATACCACCTTTAGACCTAGGGTAGACATAGCCACATTGAAAAAGACGACCCGGTGCCACCAGTGTAACGAGGTGGGGCATTGGAAACGCGAGTGTCCCTACAACGTTGAAATTGGGGAGCAGGAGATAGAGGAGGAAGAGGTCCAAAGTACACCTGCGAGAGGGGTAACGCCATACCAAGGAAAGGTGCTCAAAGGGGGGACCCCTCCTCCACGAGCCCAGTTCCCTCAGCCACCCAGAGTAGGGACCATGGGTAAGACATATAGACAGATGCCTCTGTTTGTAGGAGGAGAAGAATGCTATTACGTTGATCCGCTAACTGGACGGAGAGTGGAAAGAGAAGACTGCACCCTCGGGGCATCCTTAGAAGTGGACCAAAGGGGACCCTATGTCGAGGCCGAAGTGGCAGGGTGCCCCACGACCTTCCCAGTGGACACAGGAGCCACTCGATCCACGATTAGGTCAGCCGCAGTTCCAGGTCTGCCCATGTCTGGAGAGGCCATACAAGTGGTGGGGGTCGCAAACAGGAGAATAACAAGCCCGTTGACCGAACCAGTGCAGGTGAAGATAGGGAAATACAGCGATGAGCATCAGTTTGTGGTTTGCGATTCTAGTCCTGTATGTCTGCTAGGAAGAGACCTTTTGTGCAAATTAAATTGTACAATATACTGCACACCACAGGGAGTGGAGGTATTGACAAATGACGATGATGCTGACTTCAAAGTCGCAAATTCAAGAATATGTGTGGAGCTGTATCCCACTTTGACTGTGGACGAGCTCCCATGGGATCTGAGAGAGACAGTGGCACCAGAAGTGTGGGATTTCACTGGGGAAGAGATTGGACTGGTCAAGGGGGTGGACCCAGTGAAAATCGTAGTGAAACCGCATGCTGAGTTCCCAAGAACACCCCAATATAAATTAACTCCAGAAACGATTGCAGGAATAAAGCCCGTGATCGAGTCTATGATTAAGCAGGGAATACTGAAGGAAATCGTGGGTAGTCCATGCAACTCCCCGATAATGGGTTTGCAGAAACCAAATGGGAAATTCAGAATAGTGCAGGACCTTCGAAAGATTAATAACATAGTCGTTTCATGTTGTCCAGTGGTACCGAATCCATCAGTGATACTGTTTCAGATACCGTTCCAAGCTGAGTAGTTTACTGTGATAGACCTGTGTCAGGCCTTCTTTTCGATCCCTTTGGACGAGGAGAGCCATTTTCTTTTCGCATTTAAGCTGGAAGGTCGCGTCCTAACATGGTGTCGTATCCCCCAGGGGTATACAGAGAGCCCATCGATCTTCAATCAGCTTCTGAAGAAAAATCTTGAAAGTCTAGTGCTGCCCCAGAAGTCAGTTCTGGTCCAGTACATAGACGACCTACTTGTGGCATCAGAAACAGAGGAGGCTTGCAGGGAGGACTCCATTGCCTTGTTAAATCACCTAGCTGAGAATGGGCACAAGGTGTCCCCGGGAAAATTGCAGTACTGCCTGACAGAGGTGCAGTACTTGGGGCACAGAATTGAGAAAGGCAAGCGAAAAGTGTCCCCAGACAGGATAGAGGCGATCATGAAAATGAATGCGCCCAAAACACAGAGAGAGGTCAGGATGTTTCTGGGAATGGTGGGTTATTGCCGACAGTGGATCGCGAACTTTTCACTGAAAGCAAAACCCTTGCAAAAACTGACGCACAAGGAGGTGAGCGATCCGGTACCATGGGACAAAGACTGTTTTATGGCGTTCCTGCAGCTGAGAGAGGACCTGTGTCGTGCTCCTGCTCTGGGAATGCCTGATTACGATAAACCATTCTTGCTTTATTGTTGTGAGAGAGAGGGTTGTGCGTTGTCTGTGTTGGTCCAAATTCACGGAAATGCCCATAGACCAGTTGCCTATTTCTCGGCTACTTTAGACCCAGTAGCCGCAGCGTTGCCCGGATGTCTCAAGTCCGTTGCTGCAACAGGTGTCAGTATTGAGCGCTGTGAGAACATCGTAATGGGGCACCCGTTAGAGGTATACGTGCCCCATTCTGTTGAACTGTTGATGACCAGGACCAAAACTCAGCATCTGACCAACAGCAGGCTCACGCGCTATGAGCAAGTCATCCTTGCTGCAGAGAACGTGACCCTTAAGAGATGCTCTGTTTTGAACCCTGCTACCTTGATGCCACTCCCAAATGATATCGATGATGATGAATGTACAGACCATGACTGCCTCGATGTGACTGAACTATGCACCAAACCGAGACCTGACATCGTGGATGAGCCACTGACTGACCCCGATGAAATTTTCTTTGTCGATGGCTCATGTGTAAGAGACGAAGTTGGGCAGTTGAGAGCAGCATACGCTGTTTGTACAATTACTGGAATTGTGGAAGCTGGATGCCTGGAAGGAGTACACTCCGCTCAGGTAGCCGAGATTATTGCATTGACGCGTGCCTGCCTGGCAAGCAACCAAATTCGAGTCACCATATACACCGACAGCCAATATGGTTACGGGGTAGTTCACGATTACGGGCAGTTATGGTCTCAAAGAGGTTTCATGACCTCTTCAGGCTCTCCCATTCGCAATGGAGAGTTTGTGCGTTTGTTGTTAGAGGGTTTGCAATGTCCAGCAGGTATCGCAGTTGTAAAATGTACCGCACATACTAGGAACATGGACTTCGTGTCACAAGGCAATAGATAGGCCGACGAAGTTGCGAGGTACTGCGCAGAACAAGGGTACTCTTTCAAAGAGGTGGAAGTGGGCGGAATAAATGTAAGAACTGAATTAGCCATGATATTGGAAACTGTCGACTCTTGGGATGAGCTGAAATGCATGCAAGAAAACGCATCAGATTTCGAAAAGCAAACGTGGGAAAAGGCAGGATGTGTGGTGGGTGAAGCTCATTTCTGGGTTTCGGCAGATGGAAGGGCAGTGTTACCCAATGAGATGGTGAGCCCAATGGCTAGACAAATCCATGGTCCAGTACACTTAGGTAGAGATGCTATGCTGAGGGTATTCAGACAGACCTGGTATAACCCTAAGTTCAGAGTAGCAGCCGAAGCAGTGTGCCAGCGTTGTGTGACATGCCAGCAGTTGAATGTAGGGAAGAGAACACCAGTTACATTGAGCCACATAGGGAGGTCTGGAGGTCCATTCAACAGGATGCAGTTAGATTTTATTGAACTGCCAAGGTGCAACCGCCTTCGTTATGTTTTGGTGGTTGTTTGCGTATTTTCCAGATGGGTCGAGGCATACCCTACACGTAGGTGTGACACCCTCACAGTAGCCAAGTTACTGCTTAGGGAACTCATCCCAAGGTTCGGGGTGCCGGCCTCTTTGGAATCAGATAGGGGAACGCATTTCAACAGCGAGCTTGTGAAGATGATTTGTGCGGCCCTGAATATAGACCAGAAATTGCACTGTAGTTACCGACCAGAAGCATCAGGAATCGTGGAGCAGATAAATAGTACTATAAAGGCTCGGATTGCAAAGATGTGTTCATCAACGTCCCTGAGTTGGCCTGATGCTCTGCCATTGGTCCTTATGAGCCTCCGTAGTACCCCAGACAGAAGAACGGGACTATCACCGCACGAGGTGTTAATGGGGAGACAATGAGGTTGCCGTCTGTACCAACTGCTGCATTGTTAAACATCACAGATTATATGATCCTGGACTATTGTAAGGGGCTGTCTGACGCCATTCATTCTGTGTCCCTTCAGGTGCAGGCTGCCGAGGTTCCGTCGTGCCAGGACCTGTGCCACGACCTGTGCCCTGGTGACTGGGTGCTTGTGCGAAAGCACGTCAGAAGAAGCTGCCTGGATGTTCATTGGCGTGGGCCCTACCAGATCATCCTGATCACGAACACTGCAGTAAAGGTGGGAGGCCTGCCCAATTGGATCCACGCGTCGCATACGCGGAGGGTTCCGGCACCTCTGGAAGAAACAGCTCCTCTCTCGGATAGAAGTCCAGCTGCGGACCGAGAAGCCATAGAGGGGACCAGCCAAGCTGTAGAGGTGCCAGAAGAAGCAGGGAACGAGTCTGACCAGCCTGAGGACGGTCAGTACAACAGCGAAACGGACGACGCTACTGAAGGCGAAAGTAGCTGGGAGTACGAATCAGACACTGACCAGGCTGAAAGAGAGCGAGAGCAAAGCAGAAGGACAAGGAGTAGAAGGGCAAGACGTGGAGAAGCCAGCTGGCCTCAAAGACGGAGTTCAAGCCTGAGGTCGACTCCAGAGAGAACCCTTCCTCCAATATCCGAAGACTCAGACCTGGAAGAAGGTGCTCAGGGCGCTGAAGCACCAGATCTAAGAAGGTCAAGAAGAGTGCGTGTGCCTAATAGAAGATACGCCACCCCTGAGTGGACATATCTGGCGACAGATGTCTTGGGAACGAGCGACAGGGAGGATCAGAGCGGTGCTGGTGTCCAGCTCTGAACCCATCATCACAGTGGAAGTACAGCTGTTAGTACCCGGAGTCGAAGCAGAAGGGTCAGTAACGTTCACACTCCCCAACCCTCCCCGCCTCAGCAAGTTAAAGCACATGTTTTTCACAGAATTGCAATTCCCCGATTTTGGAACAAAGATAACTAGCCATGAAGAGCACGTTCTTCGTTTGGAAATATTGAACTATGCTGTCCAAGCCGCAGGAGCAAACCTTATAGTTGATGCTTAAAGACTTTGTAAATAAGCAAGAAAAAGAAGATTACCTAGCGCCTAGGAAGCAGAGAATCTTAGGGACCTTCCTTTGAGTTGACGGAGAAGGGCTAGGGTTGTCTGTGTTAAAGCTTTAAAAGACTTTTGCAAAGGAGGTTGTCAGCTTCCAGTTGTGTGGTTCTAAAAATTGAAGGAGCAAAAAGACTGTAAAGGAACGAGAGGAAAAGAACTTGTGTTGAAAGAAAAGAGAGAATCCTACTGTCTGACGAAATGGAAGCCGGCACCCCAAATCGTAGGGCCAAATGTATAATAGGCACACTAATAGTAGGAGTAATACTTCTAATAACTTTAGTAGTTACCGTATCGTATGTTATGGGACATGAGAGTGAGGCAAAGGTAACCGATGAAAAACCTGTAGTGACACCAAAACCCACTGTTGCTGGTAAGGAGGGAGAAAACATACAGGAGAAAGCGTTATTAGCAGCAGAAGCCCGTAGGTTACATGTGGATGAGTCCCAAGGCGACTTTAGGTCAAATGCTTATGCTAAACTTTTGTATGAATACGTGGATGCCATGGAGGTTAAGGACTGCTACGTCTGCATGCAGTTGCCGGCGTCTGTAGATGAAGGCATTAGATATCACCACCTCCCGCTGACATATGGCATTACATGCAGCTTATTGCTTAGTATATTTTATGGGAGAGATAGTTTTGAATACTATTTCTCCAATTACGATTCAGTGTTACCAGAAGTCCCAAATTACAAGCAGATGAACAAATGGGACTACTGGAAGAGTGAAGACAGATTGGCCAAGTTCTTCATTCCTTGGATTACCTTAGATACTTCACATGCCCGCAGAAATAACCTGACATGCAAGGTGTCAGAAGTCGAGAAGAAGTTCATAGGGCAGGTGGATGATCGATACAGAAGACAAAAGATTTTGAAAAAATCAGGACAAGGGAAAACAGATTGGACCGAGGAAGAGAAGACACATAAGAGAAAGGGTAGTAGTGGTCCAATAGCTTTGGATAAAACGCAGAGAGGAAAGTTATGTCTTCACAGAGCCAAAACGTATTATGAGAACGTATACGTAGGAGAGGTCAGTTGTGAACATGCTTTCAATTTAGAATATTATACAAAAGATTTCCTGAAAGGAATGCAAGTGATTCCAAATGTATATTTTGTATGTGGGAGAAATGCCTATGTGAGACTACCTGATAACTGGTATGGATCATGTTACTTGGCAATTATCTTCCCCAAAATATATCATGCCCAAGACTTAGAGATCATCGAGGGCAAGGCTTCAGTGAGGGGGAGAAGAGACCTAGGAGATGCAGAAATGGTAGGAGATGTATTTGGAGCTGTTTTTCCTCTTTTAGGACTGATCCTCAATGATGTCAAAATTAGGCGACTGGCAACAGTCGTAGACAGATTGTCTGCCAGTACTGCTAGGTCCTTAATGCTGGTGGAAGGAGAGATGCAATCGATAAGGGCCATGGTGCTTCAGAACCGTCTTGCATTAGACGTCCTGCTAGCAAAAGAGGGCGGAGTCTGTAAGGCTTTGAAGGTCCAGGAATGTTGCACTTACATTCCAGACAATTCAAAGCCTCTGGAGAAGGTTATCATGAACATAACCAATATCCACAAGGAGATCGAAGACCTGAGTAGAGAAAATGTGTGGGAAAAAGTGGGCCATGGAATGGGTGAAGTTGGAGGTTGGTTCACTACCTTAGGAAAGAGCTTCGTGTGGTATGTGTTGGAACCTATCATCATAATATTGATCTGTGTGATTATGTTGTGGGGATTGGTGAGGGCATTCAAATGGTATAGAGCAAGGAGATTTGAAAGAGCCCAGAGAGAACAGCTACAGAGATTAGCTGCCATACAAGACAATCAGTACAGGAGCCTGAGGGCTCTAGAAACGCAGAAACGAGGTACATTAGCAATCACTTCAGTTTAGATGTTAGTGATGACCCCGAGAGGTCATCAAAGGGGGGAACTGAGAGAGCGCAAACTGAATAAAATGTACGAGTGCACCACACCTACCTGTAGTACGCACAAGTCATGAAGAGAAATGCCATGAGTGCGGATATTATATTCACCTATATTCTGAAATGTGTAGTAAATCTAGGGATTTTATATAGAAGTGGAATTAATGTAGAATTTTGTGAAAAAGTAACCTTACTAGGCGTGATTAATCCTGATCCATATTATGTAGCTGCTAAAGAAAGAATGTCAAGCACAGAACGGAATAGGCCTCATGGCCAGAGCTGAACGAGTTGGGAAAGGGGTCCACACACATCAATATGGATTGCACTAATGTTATTTAGTAGTCATGTTTAATAGGTTTATATTTTATAGATGTGTTTACATAATCATAAAGTAGAGTATTAACATGATATTGATTAATGAAAGGTTTGAAGAGCATAATCGTTATGAGAAATGTTGTAGGCCTGAAATGTTTAAAAGACTCTGATTTACACGTATTAGTTTGTGCCAAGGTTTGAATGTTGCAAACTTTCGTTAGAAGTTTATGAGAATTGGGATCCTAGCTGCAGATGTCTGTCTGCAAGAGAAGGGGGGTGAAGGACTGGGTTCTGTAGGACCCAGCGGTGCCAGGGCACAACACCTGAAACCTTCGTGGGTAACCTGCTCCGGCGTACGAATCACAGAGACACGGGACACTTCCTTCGACGTCAAAGATTCAAGGTTTATTTACTGCAGGGAACACAGTAATCACGACAAGCAACACACGTGCAACTTGGGGAGACTGCTTCAAATTGGTTCTGTAGATCGCTCCTTTTATACAGTTTTTACCCATAAGACAACATGGTACACAAAAGTTTACAACCCGGTTCCCACCATCATCCCCCAGAGGGGTCGCTTTGGTCACCTTGAAACACATGAGGTCCGGATCATAAGTGCGGAAACATTTGGCGGTTCCCAACTGTAAAAACCCATCTTCCCAACATTAGTGCATTCCAATCGGTAATAAACAGATCGAAATAGGAACAAAGACAGGTGCAGAGGAAGACGGAGACAGTGGGGAGATCGGAAAGGGTGTAAAAGGGGAGGTATCAGGAAACACGAGATACAAGCATCAAAGGGACGTGCCTAATGAGATGCACGGCTGAGACAATAAGTCCGTGCGGCAAGATGAGCTTTGAGCGGCGCCATCTGCCTTACAGTAACATCCCCCTCGCCATAAAGACACTTACAAAGAACATGTGTCTTCCGCAAATATCTTGGGAGTCCCAGGGTCGCGAAGCGGACATCGTCCGTTCGCTGGCTACTTGAGGGCAAGAGACAAAATGGATGCCGTATCTAAGATGGAACCCGTGGGTACAGAGGAAAAACCCACGTAACAAACGAACGGTTTAAGCTAGCACAGTGAAACTGCGCACACTTACTAAACTCGTCATTTGCGGTTCATAGATACCAGACTCGACCATATTCGTGCGAGTCAAAAACACCACTTATAATTGTCACGGAACCTCAGACGCTCCTTTTGCCCTCATGTAGGCAAGCACTAGTCGGAATCATATTCGATATTCATCAGACCATCGAGATGTTGCTGTAGCATAGCTCTGTCCAATCGAGTCCCCTTGGTAACAGGTGGTTGTCTTATACACGTTGTAGCACAGAGGCCACATAAGGCAGGACCACACTGCACACAAAGGCAACACGTGAACAGGAACACTACAACGACTCCGATGATCATCAGAATCTTCCAACCCCAAGTCGACATCAGGCCCCAAAACCATCCAAGTAACGTCCAATCCCCTACATCCACGTGTATGGATTCGGAGATCTTATGTAACCTCGAGATGGCTTGATAGACAGTCGGAGCATTATCTGGAATAAAAATGCAGCAGCTCGAATGGATCACCTTACATACCCCACCTCGATCTGCTAGGATGACATCTAAAACCATACGGTTTTGCAACGTCATAAGCCTCTCCGCCTGAAGTTCAGTGGTGATATTACCAAGGGCACTGGCAGTAATATTAGCTGTCGATTCTACCACTCGAGTCAACTGTCTCAGGTTCCTACTATTAGCCATAGGTCCCCAAAACGGGAGGAAACCCTTGAAAAAGTCTCCTGCCTCTTGACCGGCAGTATCCTCTTCGCTAATTACGCCTCTCACAATTCTAGTCTTGTGATAATCGGCATCTACAGTGAACGTCGGAGGCAACAGATTTGCAATGAAACATGAGCCCATGAAGTCAGCGGGCAACCATGCATATGCACGATCATAGCAGATAAAATATGTACCCTTGGCAGCCAGGAACACAGGGGACGAGAACATTGGCAGAATGTAATTTTCAGTGCAAGCACTTGCTCCAAGTCGGGCTTGCGATCTTCGGCCACGACCCATAAGACAAAAATTACCAGTGTGGGGTACGACCCATATTGGAGGCGAGCTTTTAAGCTGCTTCTCGCTAGTGAATGCACTATATTCACCTCTACTTAGGACACTATAGGCTTGTATCTCTTCTTCGGGAATAAGCGAGGGATCATAGATATCGCTATCTAAATCCTCTATTGCTATCGACAAAGGTTTTTGATACGAGGTAGGACCAGAGTAGGGGGAACGTGGTTCTCGAATGGGGTGGAAACCCAGTGCACTTCGAAACATTGTTTGAAATGCTCGAGCTGACCCTTGGGAGCCATACGGTAACACCAGATATGGAATTCCCTTATCCGTAGTATGTGGCATCAACCCACACACCCAACAATTAGTAGTGTTAACCACTAACTGATGCTGATGAAGGAGCTGAATAAAGGAATTGTTACGGAATTCTACACGTCTAGCCTGCTCGTGTTCCGGTAACATATGAAAGGAATGAGGAGAAACAGTAGAGGTAAGGTTAGGGTCAGAAGTAGGAGTAGGTGTAGCAGGAGGTAAGAAGTAAGACATCGTGTAATACACCCCACCCGCCAAAAGTGCAGAAGCAGTCAAAAACAATACAAACAGTTGGAATATAAAACATTTGGTACGACTGAGTTGTTGCAGCTTGAATCGATGAACCTGAGCTCCCTCCAAATCATTCAGCTTCGAGAATGCCATTCCTTACGACCGTCCGCAACGTTTCTTGACGCACTTCGTTCTGTGTAGCAATAGTCAATCCCTAGGAGTTCCCAGGAACCGACGGCCTTTAACCTAGTGTCAAGACCTACTATCCAGAAGGAAGTACGCGCGCGGCCCTACGGCCTTCAATGCACAATACGTATATATGCAAAAACAAAGTCTCTCAGCTGTAAAAGTAAGAAGTATATGGAATGAAACTCAAAAACGTTTTTTGATTATATATTTTTTTCTAAACCATGTTTGGGCTAATGCCACTGTTCATGTGCTAGTGTCTCTATTGAGGATTTGCCTGGGTATTTTACTCACATAAATTCTTGCCCTGACCCAGGAAATTGATCCAAATCAGGGGGTCCTTGTTTATTTTACATAATGAAACTCAATATATATACATACAAAAATAATTACAATAATACAAATGTTCAGAACTGATCACGGAAAACGGGATTATGCAGTTGTTAATACAACAAAGCAAAATATTTTATTTGTCCTTAGTGCGAGATCGCAAAAAGTATCGGGTTTTCCCAGGACGTGTCTGCTCGTTAAACAAAGGATCCGTTGAAGAGACAGCGTCCTGCTGATCAGTTGGGTGTTCTGGTCTTGAGTCTTTCAATGACAATTGTTCAACGGTGTCTTTCTGCTGCGCTGAGGATTCTCCAACGAGCTGCGCGTCACTGAAGGGCACAAACGCCGGCAATGTTTCTGTTTCCGTTGACGCAATGCCTCTCCTTACCCACGGGTCTGCCGGCAAAGGAATAGGGACTCGTTTGGTGTGGGTGGCATGCACCCAATTCTTACGTCCCTCGAGACGAACGGCAGTCCTCGTGGCCAGGAGCACTTGATAGGGTCCGGTGAACCTCGGGTCTAGGTTATTTTTGCGTGAAAAATTTCTCGTCACCACCCAGTCTCCGGGCTGGAGCTGGTGGCCTGGACCCTCCGTCTGCGTCGGCAATGCGTCGTAAACCTGTTGGTGAATTAACCTCAGTTTAGCAGTCAAGTCATGTAGATAATCGATCAACATTGGGTACTCAAGATCAGAAAACATTCCTGGCCTAGGAACCCCCCACACATTCGCAGGACGGCCGAACACTATTTCATAGGGACTAAGCCCTACTCGGGAGTGTACAGTCGCCCTAGTTGACAGTAATGCTAAAGGTAAAGCGTCAGGCCACGAAAGACCAGTCGTAGCCTGAATCTTCGCTAGCTTTAGTTTAAGGGTGCCGTTGTACCCTTCAACCAAACCAGCTGACTGGGGATGATTGGCGCTGTGGAATTTCTGATTAATTCCAAGGCCCTTACATACACTCTTCATTACACTACCCACAAACTCACTTCCGTTATCTGACCACACAACTCTAGGCATTCCATATCGAGGAAAATATTCCTTCAATAGGATTTTCGCAGTAGACAAAGCAGTATTGTCTTTGAGGGGATAAGCCTCAATCCATCGGGAGAATGCACAAACCACAACTAAAACGTATTTCAGGTTGTTGCATCTCTCCATATGGATGAAGTCCAATTGGATCACCTCAAAGGGACATGAAGGGGGAGCAAAACTGCCAGGAGGAGTTGGGGTTCCTTTCCCAGGATTGTACATCATACACACCATACAATTCTTCACCAGACGTTCAGCACTCTTCGTGATACCATCATTCTTCCATACAGGAGACAGCAACTTACAAATACCTTTCGCGCTAATATGTGCTAACCCATGTGCCATTGTCACAACGGCCAGCACATACGCATCGGGCAACAACCATCTTTTCTGATCCGACAAATCAATCCAACAACCATTCACATCCAACTTTCCCGTACTTTCTTTCCACTTCGCCTTTTCAGTCTCGGTGGCCTCATTCTGAATTTCTTTCACGCTCTCAATAGTGTCTTCACACATGCTCGATTCTGCAGGCCACCTAACCAAACTCGTCACATACATTCGAGTGCTAAGGTTCCGGGCAGTCTCCTTAGCAATCTCGTCTGCAAACGCATTACCACGACCAACATCATCCGTCACTTTACGATGCGCACTACATTTAACAATCGCTACTTGCTTAGGCAACGTCAATGCATCCAAAAGATCATTCACCAACTGGCCATGCTGAATCTTCGTACCGTGCGACGTCAAGAAACCTCTCTCTCTCCACAATCGTCCAAAACTGTGTGCGACGCCAAAGGCGTATTGGCTGTCGGTAAACACATTCACACGTTTCCCTTTCGCTAACACACATGCTCTAGTAAGAGCAATCAATTCTGCTGCTTGGGCAGAATTTTGATTCAACCTTGCAGTCTCAACAACAGTATTCAACGTTACAACAGCATAAGCAGTAGTCACATCACCATTCGGCAACTTAAAACATGACCCATCCACATACAAAGTACCATCCGGGTCTTCCAATGGGGTGTTTTTAAGGTCCACTCGACCTTTTGTTTCCTCTTCAGTCCTCAAGTAGCAATCATGTTCTGCTACTTCATCTGACTCTGTGCTAATTGGTAACAAAGTTGCCGGGTTCAGAACATTACAACGTTTTATCTGAATATGACTTGCCAGCAACGTCAACTCGTACCCAGACAACCTCGCACTCGTCAAGTGCTGAGTTTTCGTACGATTCAAAAGAGTATCGACTGCATGCGGAACCATCACCGTAAGCATATTATCCATGACCAATCCTGCTGATTGTCGGATGGAGACCGCAGCTGCCGCAGTTGCTCTCAAACAACTCGGCAATGCTCTAGCTACTGGGTCCAAGGTCGAGGAAAAATATGCGCATGGACGCTGTTTACCACCAAAAGGTTGCGTTAAGACACTCAAAGCACAACCTTCTCTCTCGTGAACATATAATGTAAACGGCTTACTGTAGTCAGGGGTACCCAACACAGGAGCCGAACACAATGAATCACGCAGTTCAGAAAAACTTCTCTGACATTCCTCCGTCCATGGTAAAGGAGTTGAAACATCCTTGCACGTAAGAGCCACCAATGGTTTCGCTAGCAATGAAAAATTAGGAATCCATTGCCTACAGTACGACGTGATACCTAGAAAGGCACGCACATCTCTTTGGGTTGTTGGCACAGCCATTCGCGCAATCGCTGCAATTCTCTCTGGGGTCAACCTCCTTCCCTCCTTTGACAATAAGTGACCTAGATAGGTTACTTCTTGACAACAATATTGGAGTTTAGTAGGTGACACCTTGTGATTCAGCTCACAGAGATGTTGCAGCAACGACACCGTAGCAATTTTGCAAATGTCCTGAGTATCGGCAGCCACCAATAAGTCATCGACATATTGGATTAAGGCCGCACCGACCGGCAACCGAAACGCATCCAGTTGACTCTTCAAGGCTTGACTGTAAATCGATGGACTTTCACAGTAGCCCTGAGGAGCGCGTTTGAACCGGAAGCTGCGTCCACCCAGAGAGAAACCGAAAAGGTCTCTGCTCTCTTCGGCAATCGGGATGCTGAAAAACGCATTTTTCAAGTCAATCACCGAAAACCACGATGCTGAAGCCGGAATCAGAGTCAGTAGCGCCGTGATGTCAGGCACAACAGGGAATTGAGGAACCACAATTTTATTCACTTCCCGTAAATCGATAACAAAACGATAAACAGGTGGTTTCGAAGGATCAGTACGTTTAAGAATAGGCAGCACAGGGCTGTTGCACACGTTTCCCCGTGTCTCTTCAATAACATCTTTCTCGATCAGATCATAAATGATCGCTAACAACGCTCGTTCACCATCAAGAGAGATACGATACTGGGGAATACGTGGCAAACGCACATTAGATTTCAACTGGACAACATAAGGGGAGATATCAAGTAGGCCCACGTCATTCGGACCCGTTGCCCACAAAGACGCAGGAAGAGAACTCAATTCCGGTGGGAGCTTGTCGAGGGACAAGTACATGGGAGAGACAACCCTTTCTCCTAACGTAAGCCTCACACCCGCAGGAGAACAATACAGAGTTGCATACAAACGTTTAAGCAAATCCAGGCCCAAAAGATTTTCGCCACAACCGGTAGTCAAAATTAACGGAGCTTGGAGCTCTCGTGGCCCAATTGTAAGGGGCAAAGGGCGCGAAACTGGATTGCTAACGGGGGCGCCAGAGAATCCAACGGAAACATTTGTTAAGCCAGACAAAGGTGCGCCAGGGAGTTTCGAATGCTGAATAGAACTTTTCGCTGCACCAGTGTCCAACAGAAAAGGCTCAACGACGCCCGATGTAGCAACTGCGACGTAAGGCCCTCTCTGATCAACCGGAACTGATACCACTCCCTCTCCTTGTCTTTGGCTGTCCTAGTAATTACTGTCGTCAGTTCCCTGATCGACGTAATAGTCGTCTACATTATACTGTGCAGATCGCCCTTGCGATGATCCACGTTGATCGAAACAATTATTATTATTAGAGGAGTTATCAGAACGGTCGTTCTGAGTACCACGACCTCTACCACGTGATGGCTGCTGCGAACCACCACGACCTCCTCTAGATGAGGTACCACTATTACGTTCATTCAAAACAGGGCAATTGAATTTAATGTGTCCCTCCTGTCTACAATAAGCACATTGATTGTACCCTAACGACGATCTTTGGGAAGAGGAGTCATTACGCGGCTGCGATCGATTCGATTGCGGCTGCGATTTATTCTGCTGGGGTGCATTCTGATTCAAACGCGGAGGATACGCTTGTTGCAACAACACTTTAGTTTTTAGCTCTTTCGTCTTTTTATCAGCACGGTCGTTCTCTTCTTTCTCTCTATTCTCATAATATTGTGCCGTAGCCAATATCTGAGCAGAGGTAGAAACGGCCCATGCACTTTCCGAATTCTTTAATTTATTGCTCAAATCGGGCAATAAGTTTGAAACAAATTTATCCACAAACAATCTCTGTCCACCCTCGGTACCCATATCCTGTCCACTATGGTCAATGAATGCTTCCTCGAACCTCGTAAAGAAGTCGGAAACACTCTCATCTTTCTTTTGCTTGCAAGCTGACAATTTGTCCCAATTTACCTTCATGGCTGGCATAAGAGTTTTCATTAATGTTATAATTCTCTGAGGAAGGGCAGTAATCATCTGCTCAGGTTTAGCCCCACCAGTTTGTAAACCATCCGCCGCCACAATGGCAGCCCAATCACCACCTAACTCAGTCGGATGGTTTTCCTGCCTAATCTTAGCCCAAACAGGTTGCGGTACGACATTGCCGAACAACATATCGATATCGGCAAGATTCATAATTGTAGCGTCTACAAGCTGTGATAATTCTTTATAATATCCTGTAGGATTTTTGCGAGGGTCAGGCAAAGATTGCTTCACCTGCAACACTTCCAAGCGTTTCCATGGGAGGTGTATCCACACTCTCTGGAAATGTGGCGGAACAATAGGAATAGCAGTAGCATCGCCTGGCATCCACACTGGTGGAACTTCCCGCATAGGGTATTGGCCAGACTCGTCTGGTTGTTTTTCAATATCCTCAACAAACAATGCATGAGGTATCGGAGCGGGGCGAAGAGATAGCAACCGCTCAATAGCACGTCGAACATTAGTATCCACTATCAGTCCGTTCGAGAACTGAAGCTGAAGATCAGACAAAGCGGCCAGCACCTCGTCGGGCGCATCAGCCGATATCTGATCGCGAAGGAACTTACACATTTCATCAAACACGTATCTTTGGGTTGGTATATTGAACTGACAAAACGTTTCGAGAACAACACGGGGTGGATTTCTAAGAGGGTTTACCATCCAACCCATCGCCATATTATATAGCGCAACGCGTTCTCTGTTTCCAGGAAGCTGACTACGTCTCTGAGGACCATCGGAGTTAGCGGACCCATGAACAGGCCCAAGCGAATGAAAGAAACTAGCAGCAAGAGGAGAATTACGAGAACGAGTAGAGGGAGAAGTATAGGACACAGGACTAACAAGTGAAGGAGTAGAAACAGTAGCAACAGCAGGAGTCAACAAAACAGGAGCAGCAGCGGGAGCAGGAGTATGTGGAAGCGGAGGAGCAGTAGGGATAGAAACAGGCAAAGGGGCAGGAACAGTCGGAAGAGCAGGTACAGGTTGAGGAACAGGCACAGGAAGAATAGGTGGAAGAATAGGTACGGCAGGAACCACAGGAGCTGCAGCTGCGGTACCCTGTACATACGGAGGTGGCGACTTCATGAGATAAGACATTAAAGGATCCTCAACTGGCTCTTCCTTCTTTTCCGACTCCGTAGGCAGAGCGGGATAACATTTATCTACAGTCATACGCTGTAATCTATCAAACACTTCCTTATCCTTAACCTCCTTATCACGCTGAAATTGCTCTGCTTTCTTTACTATAGTAGCAACATTATCTCGCTGATTACGTTTATTCTGTCTGATTTCTTTCTGTCGGGCTTCTTTGCGCCACAACCGAAAGGCATCAAACATGGCCGGCCTTGATTTTCGTTCGAACAATTTAATCTCTAAATTATCTAAGATCGGGGCCTCGAAGCTACCATGAGGTGGCCAACGAAGGT
Source organism: Lissotriton vulgaris (assembly GCF_964263255.1). Lineage (NCBI taxonomy): Eukaryota > Metazoa > Chordata > Amphibia > Caudata > Salamandridae > Lissotriton > Lissotriton vulgaris. The sequence continues at coordinate 513,492 of NW_028243212.1, read as the reverse complement.
CGCCGTCCTTCTTCGTATATTTAATCCAATAATCATTAAAGGTAATTGGACCTAGTCCATGTTTACTATATAGTTCATACGTGGGAGTTCCAACCGGAGGTATCGGACACGAGTCCTCCAGCCGGGAATCCGTACCACAAGGTCTGAAACAACTAAGCAAAGTACTACGACCAGGCATCTTGCACACTAGCCGAGTTTCACAAACTTCAAGGGTTACGGGATTTACCACGTCCCAGCAACGAACAAAACCCTCGGTTTTTGGCGGCTGCAGTCGTCAAATAACACAACAACAAAACGCTAGCAAAGTGTCACCGACAAAAACACTCACACAGCGTTAACAACAAAAACACTCGCTAAAGTGTCAACAACCAAGAACTCTGGGAGCGACCCACAAATACTTAACTCAAAGATCAATGGCGTCTCCAGGAAGGCCCGTCTATCGTCTCGCTATACCAAGGTCTACGCCAGGCGCCAAAACAGGTCTACAGTCAGGGCAGCAGTCCGTCGCAGCCGTCAGGAGGCGGGAATCTTCGCGGGAAAAGTCTTCGGGCCACTTATTTCGACAACAGGATCGATGAAGCGGAGTGCACCTTCCCTCGGAGATTTCACACGAAGTTCCTCACGATCGTCGGGCTTGGACCGGTACCACTGATGCAGCCCCACGTTGGGCGCCAACTGAAGGACTGGGTTCTGTAGGACCCAGCGGTGCCAGGGCACAACACCTGAAACCTTCGTGGGTAACCTGCTCCGGCGTACGAATCACAGAGACACGGGACACTTCCTTCGACGTCAAAGATTCAAGGTTTATTTATTGCAGGGAGCACAGTAATCACGACAAGCAACACACGTGCAACTTGGGGAGACTGCTTCAAATTGGTTCTGTAGATCGCTCCTTTTATACAGTTTTTACCCATAAGACAACATGGTACACAAAAGTTTACAACCCGGTTCCCACCATCATCCCCCAGAGGGGTCGCTTTGGTCACCTTGAAACACATGAGGTCCGGATCATAAGTGCGGAAACATTTGGCGGTTCCCAACTGTAAAAACCCATCTTCCCAACATTAGTGCATTCCAATCGGTAATAAACAGATCGAAATAAGAACAAAGACAGGTGCAGAGGAAGACGGAGACAGTGGGGAGATCGGAAAGGGTGTAAAAGGGGAGGTATCAGGAAACACGAGATACAAGCATCAAAGGGACGTGCCTAATGAGATGCACGGCTGAGACAATAAGTCCGTGCGGCAAGATGAGCTTTGAGCGGCGCCATCTGCCTTACAGTAACATCCCCCTCGCCATAAAGACACTTACAAAGAACATGTGTCTTCCGCAAATATCTTGGGAGTCCCAGGGTCGCGAAGCGGACATCGTCCGTTCGCTGGCTACTTGAGGGCAAGAGACAAAATGGATGCCGTATCTAAGATGGAACCCGTGGGTACAGAGGAAAAACCCACGTAACAAACGAACGGTTTAAGCTAGCACAGTGAAACTGCGCACACTTACTAAACTCGTCATTTACGGTTCATAGATACCAGACTCGACCATATTCGTGCGAGTCAAAAACACCACTTATAATTGTCACGGAACCTCAGGGGATCCAATTATAAATGAAATGAATAGAGGTTTGTTCAGGAGCCTGGCACAGACACGGAGGAGGGTTCAGGAATGTTTTAAGGGGTATCGGCGGGCCGGAGAAGAGTCTGAGAAGCAAGGTCAACTCTAACGCACGAGGCCCAAAAGACGCGCAACATGGAAAAAGCCAGAAGCAACACCACGTGAGGGGCGTCTCACGAGGGGCATCTCAAAGGTTGTTGTATGTTTTGTATTAGGGACTGCACCCCTGGGTGGAGTTAGAGCAGATGCCTGAGGACCCTTTAGAGAGCGGATGGGTAGGCAGAGAGGGGTCATGACTGGAGGAATATAGGTTTTCACCAAGAGACTAAGAGTGGGTGATCTTCTTAGGAAGTCATTCACAGCTGACACCTTTTGATAGGTTGAGATTTTGTTAAGTAGGGATACCATCCAGATCAGGGTAGGGACAGCCTAACCTGTATTTTCCCTCCAGCCCTAAATGACGGAGAGATCACAATACGTGTCTATGCTTGCAGCCCTGTTATTTTTAGAACTGGTACTTGTAGTCTTCTTTGCTCGTCTGAGGGTTTTCAGAGAGCACATGTATGTAGTTGGGCCCGTATATCTTGTGAATCTCATTTTGAGATGCCTGTACTTGCAATTAATCCTGACTTTATAATAAACCTTTGAAAGCTAGAAGTAGTTTGTGGTTCTTCCGAGCGGAGTCCATTATTGATTGAACTAACCTGGTAAGAGATGCACTTTCTTCCCTCAATGACAGGCAACAAAGGTTCAGACGACCAGAACGGGTTTTTAGATCAAGAGTGATAAGGTAGCGATCAAAATCTCGCCCCCAGCAATAGTACAGTGGGAAGGACAAACTACTCGGGTGGAAAGGCTTGGGCAAAAAGAAATGTTTTCAGAGCTTTCCGAATCTCTGGATAATGTAGGGAGGACCTGAGGAACGGGGGAAGAGTATTCCAGAAGGTAGGCGCAAGCGTGGAAAATTAACGCCTCCTGACCTCTTCTTCTTGAAACGAGGGACAACCAAAAGAGATTGTGAGGAGGAACGCAGCTCTCTAGTGGGACAGTAGGCCTTGATCTCAGAGGAAATAAAGCCAGAGCTGTCCCCGTCCTGGCCTGGAAAGTGATGCAACCCAACTTAAACAGGGCACGTTCCCGAATAGGCAACCAGTGCAGAGCTTTGAGCAGCGGGGTAACGTGATGGGACTTGGGCAGATTATAAGCAAGTCGGGCTGCATGGTTCTGCACCAGTTGGAGTCTCCGAAGATTGTATGCGGGGACCCCGGTATACAGGACGTTGACGTAATCTAAGCGGGAGATCACCATCGCAGACAAAATGAGTTTAAGGGCACAAAAGAAGAAAAAACGTGACACCTTTTGAAAAGTGCGGAGAGTGAGAAAACATGAGGAAACAACTGAACTAATCTGAGAGTGCAAGGTGAGTTGAGCGTTGAGTTTAATCCCTAAGGTTTTGACCGAAAAGGAAGGGGTAGGAGGAGAACCCAGGGAGGGAGGCCAAAACAAAGAGTTCTAGGGACTGGAGGAGCCACCCGTCAAAACCAACTCGGTTTTGTCGGGGTTAAGTTTCAGATGGTTGAAGCTCATCCAATCCCTGATAAAGAGCATAACAGAATGGAAATTGTGAATGGATTGTGGAGAGGGAGATAAATTAAAGACCATTTGAAGATGTCAGCATAGTTGTAGATAGTGACATCCATCTGCTGAAGTGCACAAATAAGAGGGGAGATGTACAAATTAAACAGCAGGGGAGACAAGGAGGATCCCTGTGGGACTCCGGAATGAACCATTTGAGAGGGAGCAGAGAAGTGGGCCAGTTGGACGGCCTGAGTGCGATCCCTCAAAAAGGATGCCAGCCAGACCAAGGCGGTCCCCCTGATGCCAGCCGACTCGACACGGGAAAGGAGGTTGGAATGGTCCACCGTGTCGAAGGCGGCGGACAAATCAAGGAGAACGAGAGCCTGGGGCCGGTTGGCGTCCGTGCCCTTTCTGAGGTTGTCCATCACGGAGAGGACTACGGACTCCGTGGAGTGCACCGGGCGAAATCCAGCCTGGCGAGAGGCTAAACATCTATTTATCTATCTATCTATCTATCTATCTATCTATCTATCTATCTATCTATCTATCTATCTATCTATCTATCTATCCATCTATCTATCTTCAGCTAATTGTTTCTATGTATCTATCTCCATCTATCTATCTTTCTCCATTCAATTGTCTCTATCTATGCTATTCTGACCAGCATTTGTAGAGTGCATAGCTGCCCGTGGGCATCCTAGTGCTAGGAGTGCGACACAGACATCCAGAGATTTCGAATTGCCGGGTCTTTAAGAGTTTACGGAATGGTAGTTCCATGTTGGCTGTCCACAAATTGTGGGGGAGGGAGTTCCACCGCCCTTCGCTTCTCGGCCTTCTAAAGGTAGGAATCACCTCCCAACAGGTGTTAGTGGATTGCAAGGTCCTGCTTGGGGTGTTGGGGGAGATCATGGGTTGAGATATCAGGAGCCCTTTGTTTTGGGGTGCTCAGTTAGCCATGCAAAGGGATTTAAATTGATCCACTCAGCAACTGCTAACATGTGAAGGGGGATCAAGGCTTGCAGGACTGACTTGTGCCTATGAATATTATGTAGAATCTGGGCTGAAGAGTTCTGCACCACCTGGAGTTTTCTTATCGTAGTTTTTCGTGTTCCCAGGTAAAGTGAGGTTACGTAGTCAAGGCAGAAGAGAATGAGTGCCTGAACCACAAAGTTTTTTGGAGATGAGGGGAGCAGGTGTTTAGTTTTCTGGAGCATCCTGAGGATGCTCTGGCAGGTCACTGCTAACTTTATTGCATGGGTATCCATGATCAAGGATTTATCCAGCCATACCCCCAGACTCTTTATAGCCATCTTGGGGCAGGAAGGGAGCCCAGGAGGACCAGCCGGCTATGGTTTGTGTGGGGTTTGGAATTATTGCCAAGGATCATGAGCTCTGTTTTACATCCATTTAATTTGAGGCAGGAGCTCCTCATGCATTTGTCTACTTTCTCTAGGCATGGGCTGAAGGAGGGGGACAGGGCGCCTTGATTGTGAGAAAAGACCAATTGTGTGTTGCCGGGATCTGAGATTATGGTGATCCCAAATGGTAGAACAATGTCTTCCAGGGGGGCGCATGTACAGGTTAAATAGTGTTTGACTCAGGGACGAGCCCTGTGGTACTTCACATTTCAGTGGGAATGTATCCGAGGTGCAGCACCCCTAAAAGAACTAGAAGGTGCTGTCTCTCAGGAAGGAGTTGGGCCAGGTAAGGGCTTGTCCCGAGACTCCCGCCCTGTGCATTCTGTCTATGAGAATATCATGGTTTACAGTGTTGAAGGTCACGTTTAGATCAAGGAGGATGATGGCCGCCGAGCCTCTTTTGTCTACCAGCTTTTTAGCTATCTCTGCTACTGCCAGGAGAGCGATCTCCATAACGTGGTTGGGCAGAACCCTGTCTCTGTAGGGTGCAGGATGTTGTGGTTCTCTAGAGGTTCTGAGAGGGACTGACTGACACGTTTTTCAAACACTTTACTCTAACTAGGGAATAATAAATCATCCTGTAATTTCCTGGATCAAGAGGGTCCAGTTTGGACTTTTTTAAAAGTGCTTTTACGATGGCGTGTTTTTCATGCCAAGGGTACTGTTCCTTCGGCTAAGGAGAGATTTAGCATTTCTAAAGTGGGCAAGATGCGCTCTGCTGCTTTAGCTGAAGTGTGTGGAAGGGCCAGATCCATCGGTGATCCTGATTTGACTTTGCTGAAGGTGGTCGAAAGGCTATCTAACTTAAAAGTGGGGAACCCTGTGAGGGTGATTTGCTACTTTCCTGCCTGTCTCTCTTGGGCCTGAGATTAGTGTCTGTAACAGGCTTTCAGAAGGATAGGTAAATATCATGGATTTTTTGGGGAAGAATCTTCTAAGGTCATTGAATGGAGATAATAAAGGTTTGAAAGTCGAGCATATTGTAGGAGGGCGTTATTTGGGATTTAAAAATCCTGAACATTTTGCGCTGGAAATTAGAGGCCGGATTGATTTGTTTGTCGCAGTATATACCTTTGCCAGTTTTAATTTCAGAATGTTATTGTCTGATAAAGACTCAGGATTTAGATTTGCTAATCTTGCTGTAGTCTTTCCTCCATATCCTTTCGGCTTTTGTACGCCCCTGCCTTAGTAACCGGAGGTTGATGGTGTTCCAGGATGCAGATTTATCTTTGGCACGTCTGGTGTGGGTTTTTGTGGGGATTACTTGGTCGAGTAAGTGTTTGATCCACTGAGGGATCTTCTCATTTGCTCCTATGGGGCCTGAGCCCAGATCAGTTCTAGTATTCCTGAGAGCCTGCTTCCATGTATCGCTGTTTAGTTTAGACCAGATACAGGTCTTTCCAATTAGTTGGACTGGAGGGTGGTGGTGAGCATGGTAGTTCCAGGAACAAAGGGACCATGAAATGATCCAAAGAGGTTACTGGGATCGGGTGATGTACTTTTATCAGGGGATCATTTGGGAAAATGGAATCGAGGAGTTGGCCTTTTTCATGTGTGGGCCCTGATACCTAGTGGGAGAGTTGAATGGTTGGGAGATGCTGCAGGAGCCCATATGCGTGAGCACCAGAGGGCTCTTCCAAGTGGATGTTAAGATCTCCCTGTGTGGTGAGGTCAGGTTAAAAACTGCCCTGATCGGCTATTTCCTCTAGAAAGGTCTGCAGAAAGGTCCCACCTGGGCTAGAGGAATGGTAAGGAAGAGCTGCTGAGAAGGTAAAAGTGATATCTATCTATCTATCTATCTATCTATCTATCTATCTATCTATCTATCTATCTATCTATCTATCTATCTATCTATCTATCTATCTATCTATCTATCTATCTATCTATCTATCTATCTATCTATCTATCTATCTATCTATCTATCTATCTATCTATCTATCTATCTATCTATCTATCTATCTATCTATCTATCTCTCTATCTGTCTATCTGTCTGTCTGTCTATCTGTCTGTCTATCTGTCTGTCTATCTATCTATCTGTCTGTCTGTCTATCTATCTATCCATCTATCTATCTATCTATCTATCTATCTATCTATCTATCTATCTATCTATCTATCTATCTATCTATCTATCTATCTATCTATCTATCTATCTATCTATCTATCCAGCTATTTATCTGTCTGGCTGTCTATCTGTCTATCTACATCCAATATATCCCCCATCTAATTGTCTCTATGTATCGTCTGTCTGTCTATCTATCTACCTAAACTGTTAGTGAAGGGATTTTATAAGTTTTGCTTACAAAAATCATACATTGTGTTATAAACAAAGCCAAAAACATTAGCCTTAGTATTGACAGTTTTCAAAAAACAAATCCATTTGATTCATCTTGGACTCCATAAAAAATTTACTTTCAGTGTCATAATAGATCAAATTATTTCCATCAGTGTTCACAGCCATTAGATCCGCAACCAACACGTGTTTCGCGGCCAAGCCGCTTCCTCAAGGCAAGGGTCAGAGCTATGCTGAGCAAAATCAGGAGAGTTATAGCTGCTGCTTGTATTCAATGCAGTTATTCAACTGAACCTTTAAAGGTACAAATTCACACAAACGAGATGTCTTTAGTGATTTCATCAAGGATGACATTTAGCACTTTATTGTAAAATATATTGTGACTACTGTGTTACAAAGTGAGGTTCGGTAAGAATCGGAACAACGTTTTGGGCTTGTTCGTAGATGGATGGTATCTACGAACCGTAAAAGACGAGATTAGTAGATGTACGTGTTTTCGCTACACTACTTGGAAGGGTTCGTCTTATTTTTGGGTTTTTCATCTGAACCTTCGGGTTCCATTTTAGATATGGCATCCATTTTGTTTCTTGCCCTCACGTAGCCGGCGAACGGACAATCTCCGCTTGATGACCCTGGGATTCCCAAGCTCTTGTGGAAGATGCATATTCCTTTGAGTGTGCCTTTATGACTAGGGAGGTGACACGGCAAAAGCAGATGGCTCCGCTCAAGGCTCATCTTGCCGTGCCGGTCTATTGTTTCAGCCTTGCATACGTTAGGCTCGAATCCTTTGATCCCGTGATCACGCTTCCGATATTGCCCCCACACTCTTTTCAATCTGTTGTCTGTCTTTGTTTTCCCTGCAGCTGTTTCTGTCCCTTCTCTTAGGTCGTTTACAACTAGAATGGAATGTGCCTAATGGTGGGATAGCGTACTTTTACAGTTGGGAACCGACATGTTACTGTAATTATGTTCCGGGCTTCTGAAAACATGAATGCGATCCTTTTGAAGTTTACTGTGGGAACTGAGTTGTAACCTTTTGTTTGTTATGTTGTGCAATGGCGAAAATGTGTATAAAAGGAGCGATCCACTTTTGCAATGCGAAGCAGACTCTCTGAACCTACACTATGTTGTACTTCTAGCGATTTCTGTGTCCCTGCAGTAAATAAACGCTGATCTTTGACGCCGAAGGAAGTGTCCCGTGTCTCTGTAATTTGTACGCCGGAACAGGTATCCCCACGAAGGTTTCAGGTGTTGTCCCCTGGCACCGCTGGGCCTTAAATTAGCCTAGTCCTTCAGTTGGCGCCCAACGTAGGGCGACATCATGCGGTACCGGTCCAAAGCCTGACGATCGTGAGGAACTTCGTGTGAAATCTCTGAGGGAAGGTGCACCCCGCTTCATCGATCCTGTTGTCGAAATAAGTGGTCCGAAGATTTTTCCCGCGAAGATTCCCGCTTCCAGACGGCTGCGACGGACTGATGCCCTGACTGTCGACCTGTTTTGGCGCCTGGCGTAGTCCTTTGTACGGCGAGACGATAGACGGGCCTTCCTGGTGACGCCATTGTTCTTTCAGTTAAGTATTTGTGGGTCGCTCCCAGTTAGCTCTTTGGTTCCTTTTTAGGAACATTTGTTTTGAATTTGAAAACTTTGCATTTGCTTGACATTTGCTTCGTACTTTGAAACTTGGTTGTTGTTGTTGAAACTTGGTTGATTGCATGGTTCCATTGCATTTTTTGATTCTTAGTTGTTGGGTTTTTCTTTGACAATTGCAATTGCCAAAAACCGTGGGTCTCGTATTTTTGCGAGGATATTGTGATTCGATAACCCTTGAAGTTTGAAACTCGGTTAGTGTGCATGATGCCTGGCCGTAGTATTTTGTTTGGTTTTCTTAGATGTTGCAGCACGGATTCCCGGTTGGAGGACTCGTGTCCGATACCTCCGATTGGAACTCCGATTTATGAGCTCTATAGTCGACATGGAGTGGGCTCATTGTATATAATGAATTTTGGATTCGTTGTACGAGAAAAGATGGTGTCCTTAGTTGGCCACCCCATGGTAGCTTTGAAACTGAGATTTTAGATAATCTCGAAGCAAAATTGTTTAAAAAGAAAGCCAGGCCAGCAATGTTTGATTCCTTTTGGTTATGGCGCAAAGAGGCCAGACAGAAATAAATCAAGCTGACTAAGAAAAATAAGAAAGAGGGTGTCCTTTCGATAATACAAGGTGCAGAACAGCATCAGCGAGACAAGGCAGAGAAGGAAAAGGAAGTTTCTATCAGACAGCATAGCATGGCGGTGGATAAATTTTATCCGGTTTTACTGTCGAGTTCTGAAAAGAAGGGAGAAGAATCGAAAGAGGATCCTTTGTTATCTTATTTACTAAAGTCACCACCCCCTTATGTACAGGGTGCTATAGCCCCTATAGTTCCTCCTGTTCTTCCGCCTGTCGTTCCGGTGGCTGCTGGTCAGCCTGTAGTTGGTCCTGTTCCTCCAAATCCCCTTGTTCCTCAAGTGGGCCCTGCTCCTTTACCACCTCTTCTTCCTACTGCTCCTCTGCCCGTAACTTCTCAGTCTATTGTTACTACTACTCCTGTTATCTTGGCTACTCCCACTGCTCCTACGTTTAGTCCTAATATTGTTGCTCCTGTTCTTCTCTCATCTTCTCCTTCTGTTCGTAAACGTATACCTAATTCTGTTGCTACTCTCTATTCTCCACTTTTCGGATCGTTATTTGAATCTGATGTCTCTGAAATCTCTCAGAGACGAAGGCAAATGCCTGGTGTAAGGGAGAGTGAGACGTTAGTAACTATGGCGCGTAGGTGGATTAGACACCCTGCTAAGTACACTTCACGCATAGTTTTCGATACGTTCTCTCAGTTTAATGAGCCCACACAGAGATTCGTGTTCGAAGAGATGTGCAAATCATTGAGAGAAGAGTGGGATAATGATGAGCTAGATATCGTACCGCCCTATATGACTGAACTTCAGAGTCAGTTTTCGAACGGTATGATTGTAGGTGGTGATGTACGGCGTGCATTAGAGCGATTGTTAGCTTTTAGGTCTACAGTGCCTTCACGAGTGTCGTTTGACGACGACTCCGATGATCCGAAAACGAAATCCGGTCAGTATCCCATGCGAGAGGTTCCCCCAGTGTGGAAGCCAGGTGATGCTACTGTCAATCCTCCAATTTTGCCACACTTCCAGAGAGTTTGGATACACCTCCCATGGAAGCGATCAGAAGTCTTGCAGGTGAAACAATCCTTGCCTGACCCACGGAAGAATCCGGCAGGTTATTACAAGGAGTTATCCCAATTAGTGGATGCTTCTATTATGAACCTTGCTGATATCGACATGTTGTTTGGTAATGTCGTACCGCAACCAATCTGGGCGAAGATTCGTCACGAGAATCATGCAGCTGAGTTAGGTGGTGATTGGGCTGCAATTGTAGCGGCCGATGGACAGCAAGTTGGTGGGGCCAAGCCTGATCAGTTAATTACGGATCTGCCCCAAAGAATCATTACGCTCATGAAAACACTCATGCCAGCGATGAAGGTGAACTGGGATAAATTGTCTGCTTGCAAACAAAAGAAAGACGAGAGTATCTCCGATTTCTTTACTAGGTTTGAGGAGGCATTTATCGATCATAGTGGTCAGGACATGAGCACTGAGGGAGGTCAGCGATTGTTTGTCGATAAGTTTGTGTTCAATCTGTTGCCTGAACTATGCAATAAATTGAAAAATTCTGAAAGTGCTTGGGCTGTTTCAACAACAGCTCAAATATTAGCAACGGCTCAATATTATGAGAATAGGGAAAAAGAGGAGAATGATCGTGCAGAAAAGAAAACGAAGGAGCTAAAAACTAAGGGCTTGTTGCAGCAAGCGTATCCTCCGCGCTCGAATCAGAATGATTCGCAACAGCAGCATGTGCAGTATCGACCACAGGCACAGTCTTCTAGGATGCAGTCGCGCTCTGAATACTCTGCATCTAGATCTATGATTGGGAATAATCAGTGTGCATATTGTAAGGGTGAGGGCCATTATAAATTTCATTGCCCTGTTTTACGTGACCGAACAAATGGTGTCTCGGTTCGAGGAGGTCGTGGTGGTCATCAGCAAGCCTCTCGGGGTAGAGGTCGTGGCACCTCTCAAAATCAAAATGAGCGTTCTGCTCCTCCATCGGACACGAACAATTGTTTTGATCAGCGAAATACATCGTCTGGTAGATCTACACAGTATCATGTGGATGACTATTATGTTGAGCATGAGATTGGTGCAGACAATGATTATTAGGACAGCCATAGACAAAGAGAGGGAGTAGTATCAGTTCCGATTAATCAGAGAGGGCCTTACGTCGCAGTTGCCACATTGGGCGTAGTTGAGCCTTTTCTGTTGGACACTGGTGCAGCAAAAAGTTCCATCATGCATTCGAAACTCCCTGGCGCACTTTTGTCCGGCTTAACGAACGTTTCTGTTGGATTCTCTGGCGCCCCGGTTAGCAATCCAGTTTCTAGCCCTTTGTCCCTTACGATCGGGACACGTGAGCTAAAGGCTCCTTTGATTTTAACTACTGGTTGTGGTGAGAATCTCTTGGGTCTGGATTTGTTAAAGCGGTTATATGCGACTCTGTATTGCTCTCCTACGGGAGTGGAGCTTACATTAGGTCAAAGAATGATCTCTCCTATGTACTTGTCAACTGATAAGCTCCCACAGGAATTGAGTTCCCTTCCTGAGTCTTTATGGGCAACAGGTCCCAATGATGTGGGCCTACTGGACATACCACCTTATGTAGTCCACTTGAAATCACATGTGAGATTACCGCATATCCCCCAGTATCGTATCTCTCTTGATGGCGAGCGAGCGCTATTAGCGATCATTTATGACTTGATCGAAAAGGATGTTATTGAAGAAACTCGGGGAAATGTGTGTAATAGTCCGGTGTTACCTATTTTGAAACGAACTGACCCATCCAAGCCTCCTGTGTACCGTTTTGTGATTGATTTGAGAGAAGTGAATAAAATCGTGATTCCACAGTTTCCAGTGGTTCCTGACATTACGGCTTTGCTGACCCTGATTCCAGCCTCTGCCTCCTGGTTTTCGGTGATAGATCTAAAGAATGCTTTCTTTAGTATTCCGATTGCTGAGGAAAGCAGAGATCTATTCGGCTTCTAATTAGGTGGTCGCAGTTTTAGGTTTAAACACGCACCACAGGGCTACTGTGAGAGTCCATCGATCTATAGTCAGGCCCTTAAGAGTCAACTTGATGCATTTGTGTTACCTGCTGGTGCGGCCTTGATTCAGTATGTCGATGATCTGTTAGTGGCTGCCGACACTGAGCAAATTTGTAAACTGCTACAGTATCATTGTTACGGCATTTATGTGACTTACATCACAAGGTGTCGCCTTCTAAGTTACAGTATTGTTGTAAAGAAGTAACCTATTTAGGTCACTTATTGTCAAAGGAGGGAAGAAGGTTGACCCCAGAAAGAATTGTAGCGATCGCTCGAATGACTGTGCCAACGACTCAGAGAGACGTACGTGCCTTTCTAGGTATTACGTCATACTGCAGACAATGGATTCCAAACTTCTCATTGTTAGCGAAGTCATTGTTAGCTCTCACGTGCAAGGATGTTCCGACTCCTTTGCCATGGACTGAAGATTGTCAGAAAAGTTTTTCTGAATTGCGTGATGCGTTGTGTTCGGCTCCTGTGTTAGGTACTCCTGATTACAGTAAGCCGTTTACACTATATGTTCACGAGAGAGACGGTTGTGCGTTAAGTGTTTTGACGCAACAATTTGGCGGCAAACAGCGTCCATGTGCATATTTTTCTTCGACTTTAGACCCCGTAGCTAGAGCATTGCCGAGTTGTCTAAGGGCGACAGCGGCAGCTGCGGTGTCCATTCGAAAGTCCGCAGGTCTGGTCATGGATAATATGCTTACAGTGATGGTTCCGCATGCAGTTGATACTCTTTTGAATCGAACGAAGACTCAACATTTGACGAGTGCAAGGTTGTCCGGCTATGAGTTGACACTTTTGGCAAGTCATATACAGATAAAACGTTGTAATGTGTTGAATCCAGCGACATTGTTGCCGATTCATATGGAATCAGGTGATGTAGCACCACATGACTGTTACTTAAGAACTTAAGAAGAGACGAAGGGTCGTATTGACCTGAAAAACACTCCATTGGTAGATCCCGATGGTACTTTGTATGTTGATGGTTCATGCTTCAAGTTGCCGAATGGTGATGTGACGACTGCGTCTGCTGTAGTGACGTTGAGTACGGTTGTGGAACCTGCGAGATTGAGTCAGAATTTGGCGCAAGCGGCAGAGTTGATTGCTTTAACGAGAGCGTGTGTTTTGTCTAAAGGAAAGAGAATGAATGTGTTTACTGACAGTCAGTATGCGTTTGGCGTAGAGCATAGTTTTGGTCGATTGTGGAGAGAGAGAGGATTCATGACGTCTCATGGCACGAAGATTCAACGCGGACAGCTCGTGAACGATCTTCTAGATGCACTTACATTGCCTAAGCAAGTGGCAATCATTAAATGCAGCGCACATCGAAAGGTTACAGATGATGTTGGTCGTGGTAACGCATTTGCAGATGAGATTGCTAAGGAAACGGCCAAGAATCTGACAAATCAAATGTATGTTACAAGTTCAGTGAGATGGCTGGCGGAAACTGGTATGTGTGAGGACACAGTTGAGAGTGTGAAAGCGATTCAGAATGAGGCCACCGAAACTGAAAAGGCTAAGTGGAAAGAAAGCACGGGGAAGTTAGACATGAATGGATATTGGGTTGATTTGTCAGAGTATCAGAGATGGATGTTACCGGATGCCTATGTGCTTGCCGTTGTTACTATGGCCCATGGCATGTCACATATTAGCGCGAAAGGTATATGTAAATTGTTGTCTCCTGTATGGAAGAATGATGGGATTGCTATGTGTGCTGAGAGAGTGGTCAAGAACTGTATGGTATGTATGATGCATAATCCTGGCAAGGGCACTCCCACTCCACCTGGTCATTTTGCTCCTCCTACATGCCCCTTTGAAGTTATCCAATTGGACTTCATCCATATGGAGAGATGCAATAATTTGAAATATGTATTGGTTGTGGTTTGTGCGTTCTCCAGATGGATTGAGGCCTACCCTCTTAAGGATAATACTGCCCTGTCCACAGCAAAAGTTCAGAATATTTCCCAAGATATGGAATGCCACGGATCATATGGTCGGATAATGGTAGTGAGTTTGTGGGAAGTGTGATGAAGAGTGTGTGTGCGGGTTTGGGTATTCGCTAAAAATTTCATAGCGCTAACCATCCCCAATCGGCGGGTTTGGTGGAAGGGTACAATGGTACTCTGAAACTGAAACTTGCCAAAATCCAAGCAACGACTGGGTTATCATGGCCTGATGCATTGCCTCTAGCTCTCCTGTCGACCAGGGCGACTGTGCACTCTCGAGTAGGGCTTAGCCCATATGAGATTGTGTTCGGCCGTCCTGCGAACATTTGGGGAGTTCCAAGGCCTAAGGAATTTAGCAGAATTGAATATCCAATGTTGATTGACTATCTTTACGATCTGACTGCTAAATTGAGTTTGATTCATCAACAGGTTTTTGAAGCTCTACCGGCACAAACAGAAGGACCTGGACATCGGCTCCAACCTGGAGAGTGGGTGCTAGTCCGCAATTTTGGGAGAAAACGAAATCTTGAGCCAAGGTTCGTGGGACCCTACTAAGTCTTGTTGGCAACGAGGACTGCAGTTCGGTTGGACGGCAGGAAGCATTGGGTGCACGCCACCCACACGAAGAGAGTACCGCTTCCATTGCCAGCAAATAATTGGATAAGGAAAGGGTTTGCCCCGACTGAAACCGATGTCATCCCAAAGTATGTGCCATTTAGTGATGCTCAACCTGTAGAGATCGATCCAGCTCAGCCAGATACGTCTGTTGAATCATCTGGAACTGTACCTTTGTCCTCAGCATTGGAGAATTCAAGTTCTGAACAGTCACCTGAACAATCGAACTCTGTCTTGACACCTGAATCACTGTTTGAAGAACAAACTCGACCTGGAAAATGTCGATATTTCCTTCGATCGCGTGATTAAGGACAAATAAAAAATTCCCTTTTATTTTTGAACTTACATTACCCCCTTTCTGTTGCTATGAACATTGTAAATATTTGCATTTTTCCTGATCTTGCGTTCTTTCATTTTGTTTGACATATCACGTGTGTTCCTTTTCTGTGCAGCTAGGAGACTTATATGAAATTGAATGCTTCATTGATTAAACCTACCATCTGGGTTGGCCGTAGGGCCGTACGGGTACCTACTTCTGTTTGGCAGGTTTCTGACACTAGGTCGGTTACTTTTGTCGGTTTCTGGGAACTCCTGGGAATTGACAATCGCTACTCAGAATTAAGTGCGTCAAGAACGTTACGGACGGTCTTTAGAGGATGAGTTCTCTAAGCTGTCAGAAAGAGAGATGATGTCGGCGCAAAGATCTAAGTTGCGTAAGATTTTTCAAACAAAGTGTTTTCTGTTTCAGATTTTCATGTTGTTCCTAACTGTGTCTATGTTATTGGTGGGTGGAGTGTATTTTGGGATTCAGTCACTGTTGCCTTCCACTTCATCTACTCCTCCTTCTCATGATCTGAATTCTGTTCTTGTTCCCACTGTCTCTCCACATTCTTTTCATCCTCTGCCCCAACATGAACAGGTCAGACGTGCGGAATTCATGAACAATTCCTTTGTCCAACTTTTGCATCGGCATCAGTTGGTGATGAACACTACCAACTGTTGGGTGTGTGGGTTAATGCCACATACCATGGATAAGGGTATTCCGTATTTAGTTCTTCCCTACAGCTCCCAGGGGTCAGCTCAGGCGTTCCAAACCATGTTCCGTAGTGCACTAGATTCCTACCCCCGTCGAGAGCCACGTTCCACAGACCCTGGTTCTGGCCCGTACCACAAGTCTTTGGCGATAGCGATTGCTGATCTGGATAGAGATATTTTTGATGCATCGCTTATTCCAGAGGAAGAGGTGCGAGCTTACAAGGATCTGAGTGAGGCTGAGTACAGTATTTCAGTAGGTGATAGACAGCTTAAGAGCTCGTCTCCAATCTGGATTGTACCCCACCTAGGTCATTTTTGTCTACAAGGTCTTGGTTGAAATCCGAGAGCTCAGCTTGGGAAGAGTGCTTGTACTGAGAGATACGTTTTACCGATGCTCTCTTCCCCTGTATTTCTGACTGCCAAGGGTACCTATTTTGTGTGCTATGATCGTGCTTATACGTGGTTGCCCCGTGACTTCTCGGGCACCTGTTATATCGCGAATCTCTTGCCACCGACTTTCACAGTTGCCTCAGACTATCACAAGACAAGAGTTGTGAGAGGCATTATTAGCAAAGACGACACTGCCGGTCAAGAAGCAGGAGACTTCTTTAAGGGTTTCCTACCGTTTTGGGGACCTATGGTCAATAGTAGGAACCAGAGACAGTTGACTCGTGTGGTAGAATCAACTGCTAATATAACTGCAAGTGCTCTTGGTAACCTGACAGCAGAGCTTCAAGCGGATAGACTGATGACGTTACAGAACCGTATGGTTCTAGATGTTGTACTCGCAGATAGAGGTGGTGTGTGCAAGGTGATCCATTCGAGCTGCTGTATTTTCATACCTGATAATGCTCCAACTGTTTATCAAGCCATCTCGAAGTTGCATAAAATCTCCGAGTCCATACACGTGGACGAAGGTGATTGGACGCTTTTAGGATGGTTTTGGGGTCTGATGTCGACTTGGGGTTGGAAGATTCTGATGATTGTAGGGGTTGTTGTGACGTTTCTGTTCACGGGTTGTCTTTGTGTACAGTGTGGTCCTACCTTATGTAGCCTTTGTGCTACAACGTGTATAAGAAGGCCATCTGTTACCAGAGAGACATTGATGGATAGAATAATGTTCCAGCAACATCTAAACAATCTGATGAATATCGATATTGATTCTGATATCGACTAGTGCTTGCCTACATGAGGGCAAAAGGAGCGTCTGAGGTTCGGTAAGAATCGGAACGACGTTTTGGGCTTGTTCGTAGATGGATGAGTTTGGTATCTACGAACCGTAAATGACGAGATTAGTAGATGTACGTGTTTTCGCTACACTACTTGGAAGGGTTCGTCTTATTTTTGGGTTTTTCATCTGAACCTTCGGGTTCCATTTTAGATATGGTATCCATTTTGTTTCTTGCCCTCACGTAGCCGGCGAACGGACAATGTCCGCTTGATGACCCTGTGATTCCCAAGCTCTTGCGGAAGATGCATATTCCTTTGAGTGTGCCTTTATGACTAGGGAAGTGACACGGCAAAAGCAGATGGCTCCGCTCGAGGCTCATCTTGCCATGCCGGTCTATTGTTTCAGCCTTGCATACGTTAGGCTCGAATCCTTTGAGCCCGTGATCACGCTTCCGATATTGCCCCCACACTCTTTTCAATCTGTTGTCTGTCTTTGTTTTCCCTGCACCTGTTTCTGTCCCTTCTCTTAGGTCGTTTACAACTAGAATGGGATGTGCCTAATGGTGGGATAGCGTACTTTTACAGTTGGGAACCGACATGTTACTGTAATTATGTTCCGGGCTTCTGAAAACATGAATGCGATCCTTTTGAAGTTTACTGTGGGAACTGAGTTGTAACCTTTTGTTCGTTATGTTGTGCAATGGCCAAAATGTGTATAAAAGGAGCGATCCACTTTTGCAATGTGAAGCAGACTCTCTGAACCTACACTATGTTGTACTTCTAGCGATTTCTGTGTCCCTGCAGTAAATAAACGCTGATCTTTGACGCCGAAGGAAGTGTCCCGTGTCTCTGTAATTTGTACGCCGGAACAGGTATCCCCACGAAGGTTTCAGGTGTTGTCCCCTGGCACCGCTGGGCCTTAAATTAGCCTAGTCCTCCAAAAGGTTCTCCCCTTTGGAGTCCCTGCCAGTGTCATGTTTGAAGCATATTTAAAACCAGATATGGCAATAACCATTGGTCAATGTATGTTGTACAAATTCAAACTATGTACAAGTAATGGCGTCACAAGGAAGGCACATATGGCCAACACATGGTACCCCTAAATACACACACAATATTAAAATCAATTAGAAATTGGTGAAGCAAACAGGTTATCACACAACAAAACACACTGCACAGACTGAAACAATATACACTCAACTGAAACAATGCTTCTGACACATACACCACAAGGATCAGGGATACCATTAGTTCATTCAGTCATTCATAATCTTTATTTCGGTACGTTAGTACCATAAAAGATACATAAAAAACACATGCATATACATTGAAACATAATTGACATAATTGGAAGTTACCAAGCGAGATAAAGTGCAGTTCAGCAGAGATGCCGATAGACAATTGCGGGGGCGATTGTCATTACGTTAAAAACCTAGTTAAATAATAAAAAAGTTAAAAAGGCATATGTACAAATAAAAATATATGAAGTTCAAAAATATGTCCACAACAATCCATCATTAGTTAAAACAACCATTCCAGCAAGAGGAAAAAGCATATGTCCAGACAAAGTGCTGCAAGAATTAGTTCACCATTGAACAGCGTTGTGTAAAAATGTCTAGTTGTTTTGAAGTGCATGTAAATACCCCTGTCCAGGGATATGAAGAGAAGATGAACTCAGCATTCGAAGGGGCTAAAGGCCCCTGGACTGACATGGGACCAGCCAGACACTCACAACAATGGCTTCCAGATACATTGCACCGGCCTTTCATCACTTTGCTGATGTCTTGGAGGGCACACACCATCCCTTCCAACTAACCAGATAGGCACCCATGCCTGTACCCCCACTACCAACACCATGGTGGAGCGGGAGAGTGCACTGTGGAAGAGAAACAGCCATGCTGCTCTGTCTTCAAGATAAGACACCAGTGAGCCACCTCTGGTCTAACCTTTCCTGAGTGAGAGGTGTGTCTACATGACAACTTTAGTTATACTCCACCACCGTCCGGCTTGCTGTAGTGTCATTGATGCTGACAAGGTAGCCCTACAATTCTTTGGGTGTTGAAATGTGAGCTAGATTTTATTCGCCGCTCTTGTCAACTCTACAAAATGTCATCACTTCCTGCTGAATCAACTTTAGGCTCATAGTCCCTCACATTTGCGTATAAAACCCTGCACTTATAATTCTTGTTGTTTATATTTTGATAACAATATTATTTCTATTCATAAATGTAATATTAGAACATTGGAATGTTGGGAGCTCCATTGAAAACAATGGAGTGCTCCAAGCTTATAATGGCTGGCATAGGCCCGGAGCTCCAACATTCCAATGTTTCTTTGTTCACAGCTCTGGCTGTGAACAAAGGCTTCAGTGAACAAAGGCTTCAGGGAGCCTGAGGGGATTTCAATAATGTCACTGTCCCTGAAGGCTTTGTTTTATTTGTTAGAACATTCTGCCCTCTAGTGGCAGAATGTTCTAATAGCCTTATAGCCTTCGTAGCAGGGCTATACCGGCAATTAAAGTCCAGCTGCTTTGTTAAAGTCCCTCGCCTTCGGCACGGGCCTTTAACGCTGCAGCGGGCCTTTAATAGCCGGTGTAGCCCGCTACGGCGGGCTATAAGGGTATATTAAGAAATTCAGCTTTTTATTTCAAAACGGATGTCAACAATTTCTTTCTTTTAATGTTTCAAACAATAATGTATCTTGTAAAATATAAATGACACATTGCTACATTTACATAAGCTTGTCTCAAAATATAGCAAAGACATTTTGTGTTCAAAGTAAATTACTACAATCTATGGACTTTCATGTTGCCTATGACAGAATAGGTACATGCAAAAAAGTTTAATTACACAAGTTTTATGGTTCACATATCAGAACACACATTAACACTTGTGGATCACATGTGACGATGGGCCCGATTCACAGAATGAACTTAAGACTCAATCCTAAACTTACTATTATTTTGGTATTCACAGAATGCACTTACTACTTTTGGCATTCACAGAATGAACTTACTACTTTTGGTATTCACAGAAGTTAGGATTTTGTCTTAAGTCTGTCTTAAGTCTGCCTTAAGTCTGTCTTAAGTTTGTCTTAAGACAAACTAAAGACAAAATACTAACTTCTGTGAATACCAAAAGTAGTAAGTTCATTCTGTGAATGCCAAAAGTAGTAAGTGCATTCTGTGAATACCAAAATAGTAGTACGTTTATGATTGAGTCTTAAGTTCATTCTGTGAATCGGGCCCGGTGAGTTCACTTGGATGCCAACACAGTAGTGCTTTATCTTCTGCTGCAGCCTTTAGTTCCCTCAAGTAGCAGAAACC
Source organism: Lissotriton vulgaris (assembly GCF_964263255.1). Taxonomy (NCBI): domain Eukaryota; kingdom Metazoa; phylum Chordata; class Amphibia; order Caudata; family Salamandridae; genus Lissotriton; species Lissotriton vulgaris. Next base: position 493,269 of record NW_028243212.1, on the reverse strand, counting down.
ATCCACCTCAATCCCCATGCCACGTCCTACTTTCAGTGAGCATCAGTCTTCATTGCCAGCATCGGGCAGTCTCACACTCAGTTGTTGTGATGAGGAGTGACTGTCCTAAATCAGCATGAATGATGCAACATAATGATCTCACACGAGTCATGATACATAGGAATATATTACAATAAACACGAGTTAGTACACAATCTTTGCATTCAGGACTTTTTGAAACAGTACATATCCATGTTAATAATCATGAAAGAGCTGTGTGTGCCAATCATGTGTCTCTCTATGTACAGCCAGAGAGCAGAATTGCGAGAACGCCAGAACGCCAGTGCCTCGAGGCGAGTGCAGTGCTGCTGCTGCTGCCACAGAGGGAAGCGGAAAACCTCCGTAGTGAGAAAGTAAAGGAAAGCAGGCTGCCGGTCGGGCGGCGGCCGGGCCTCGGCTTCACATCCTCGAGGCGAGTGCAGTGCTGCTGCTGCCACAGAGGGAAGCAGAAAACCTCCGTAGTGAGAAAGTAAAGGAAAGCAGGCTGCCGGTCGGGCGGCGGCTGGTCCTCGGCTTCACATCCGTCACTCATCTCCATCTGCCGTTTCAACCATCACAAGGTAAACAAGGCAATTTACCAGCACAAACAGCGCAGCACAGCACAGCACTACCGGCGCCTCAGCATCCTGTGGCATCTTTAACCTCACAGCCTCGTGGCTTTACAGAACTTTGCTTTAGATAAATTCTCCCCGAGTGCACCACTGCCAGCCACCTGCCAGCACCTGCCACCGGGGTTGGGAACCCTCTGGCGGAACGAGTCTCCCCCTCTGCAACCTGCAATTTGGGACCCACCTGCTGTTTGCTGGCTTGGCAGTAGAGTGTTGGAGGACGGCGTGCCGGACAGGCAAGGATTTCTGACCTAGCCCATTCTCTCTGGCCTCTTCGCCTTTCCCCCGGTGCGAGCGGTTCACAGGGTGGTGGCTTGGCTGTTCCCTGCCCCCCCACCCCCGTGCTGTGCAGAGCAGAGCAGATGCTGGAGCGCGACCGCAGATCTTGCAGCCTTCGCAGCAAAAATCGGGAGAGGCCCGGTAGCGGCGGGAGCCCTCGGCAGGCAGCCGACCGGGGTCACGAGAGCTCTTGGTCAGCATAGAGGCCAGTCTGGATAGCGGAGGAGGACTGCAGCAAGCTCTCCTACAGCGGCAGGAGCATTCCAGAAGCCGCAGGAACACTCAGCAGCCCAGATATCAGTAGCAGCCAGGGCTACCCCTGAGTTGGCGGGAGTCGCAGGAGCCACTGAGACCAGCTTGTGCATCTGTGCACCTGTCAACGCGGTAGACAAGAGGTAAGAGGTGGAGGCAAGCGCGGCAGCTGTTAGAGGTCGCCGCTAAGTAAGAGCCAGAGGGACTAGGTCTCCAGCTTGCAGCGCCCCTCGCATGCACCGCTTGTTAACCCTCCCTCCCCCCAGCACAATCAGGCACAAACAAGCCAAGCCTAGCCTTTCCCCAGCAACCGGCGGAAAAAGAGATGATGCTGAGGAAGACTAAATCCTGCACGGAGGATGAGGGGGAAGTGAAGCATAAGTACCCAAAAATCCCAGGACCTGGTCACTGGCAACTCCCTCCCCCAAGGCCTTATCACTCAATTCTTTCAGGCCTCAAACAGCCCCTCACCTTTGGATGAAACGTCACAAGATCCCGCGACCAATGCCATACCTGGGATCCCAAAGATCCACCTGGTCCCAGGGGACTCTCACTCCTGCGAGCCTGTTAACTTCGAGTCACCTGGGAGCCTTGATGCTTGTTTTCAGCCTGAGGCCAGGACAAAGAGCCCGATTAGGGTCACTGCCGACATTCACGATAGGCCAACTCTGGGGGCGAACGTGGATTCAGACACTGGGAGGACAAGCGAGGCTGTCGCATCGTCCTCCCCAAAGAGCACAGGCACAGGCAAGGGTCTGAATGCCATTGTGACACCTAGGGAAATACAGAGGCCAATCCCTCAGGGTACGGAGGCTCCAATAACTTCGTTCTTACTAAAATTGGAACAGACCATTGAACGAACACTTGAAACTACCCCCATTAATTTAGGAAGAGCTAACACCCCGAGAACTGCACAAACGGAGGGTTGGAGTCCGCTGAGTCTAACTCATCACCAAGACTTAACCAACCCAATTGATGAACCCACCTTCAAAGACCTTAACTTGTCTGCAATAAGAGAAGCCCAGGACACAATGGCTAGGGCACTGCTATGGCAGTCCGCAAAGATGGAACTCCAAATCGATCTTTTGCAGTTGATAGCCCAACATTTGGTGTGCCAAGATGATAAGCTGGCAAAGCTGGAAGTCCAACTTAACGTCCATCAAGCTCATGCCGCCAGCACCAATTCCTGTGACGTCTTAATTGATAAATGGGCAAGTCTACCTGAAGTCTTAAAAGAGATGCTTGCATTAGCCAGGGGTCAGGGCGAGATAACCATGCAAGAACAAGCCGCACAAAAGCTACCACCACAGACGACAGAGCAAGCCGAAACAGCAACCCTCAGCACAACGGGCAATAGTGCCACAAAGGTTCCCCTAGTAGGGCCCTGCATTAACTTTACTTCGGCCAATAAAGGGAATGGTGACCCCGAGGACTCGGATCTCGAGACCGTTAGTGATGACCTGTCTGTTACTACCCCTCAAATGGAGAGGGTCGAAGGAGCATTAGCAAGTGCCAAAGCTCCGTTATCAAGGAGAGCCAAAAAAAGACTTAAAAAACAAGTTAAGAAGTCCAAAGCTAGAAGCACTCTTCCCCATTTTCATACCCAAGCAGGTGTCTAAAATGGGCAAGCCATGTGACGCACCTCTTGTTCGCGGTGAGGCCCAAAGTCAACAAATCCCTCTCATGGAGGGTCAAACTAATGAGGCTCTTCAACAAAGGCCTTCACAAGTGGCCGTCTCGGCACCTTTAAGTGCCCCCAGCCCTTCCGGTTGGGTTCTGAAACATGAGTCTGTAACAAATCCCAAACTACAACAGGGCGCACAACCAGTACTGTCAAGAGTGGTAGGTCTACCAACTGAGGGGCAAGGGAATCCGCAACCAGGAGTCGCACTCAAAAATTACCTAAATTCAACATCAGACCAGGGGGAGTGGCAAGGATGTCCGAGTGTGGAAGGCCAATCAAGCGTGGGGCCCAACGGGCAGCAGCCTGAATCCACTCTCATAAACCCCTTAAATTTCAATAACCCGAGGCTAAAGCTCCAGGGAGAAGGGGTGAGTTTGTGCTCCATCACACAAAAAAACAAACAATCCACCTATGAGCTGCAGTTAACCCCAAGGTATACAGCAAAAGGCTCATTTGACATCTTGAACAGGTCCAATATTGTCCGCCTCTTTGGCCATATTGCCTCGCTGGCCCAAATCACCTCAGAAAATATTGAGTGGGTGATATTCAAGAGACTGGAGACAGACACTCATGACGATTCCACCATAATCGGACTTGCGAGTCAGCACGTCCAACAGGCTGTCCTTAAGGAAGCAACACTGTTCGCTGAATGGGGCATTGAAGTCGTTGCGCCAAGAACATTGAAATATCCACACGTCCTGTTGACGCAACAGGACACACACGAACCGTCATCCATTCTTAAAGGCATAAGGTACACCCGCCCAGAAATAGGGGCGAAATCAGGGCGGGCAAAAACCCCGCTAAAAATCTAAATCCAGCAAAACGACGGGCAACGGAGCGTGCAGCAGCATCTCCAGACATTGGATCACCTGGAGGCCACATGGAGACAGCGTCCCTAACCTAATATACAGCTACGCAAATAACGCCTGTTCAAACCCACTCAGGGGCCTAGTCCGCGAGTTATCCATTATTTCATGGAACATTGCGGGGGTGAGCAACATCTTCAGGGACATAACTACATCTGAATACCTTGCACAGGGGGACATACTGTGTATTCAGGAAACCTGGGCAAGGGCAACGACCGCCATTGGTGGCTTTTACGAACATTTTAAACCAGCGACCAAAAGGACAATCTTTGGATCCCCGTCAGGGGGTCTTTCTATCTACGTAAGTCATGCGTGCAAAATTAACACAACTGAATTAAAGTTGGGGTCTCCTGATCTTCAAGCCATCAAAATCAGTGGGTTGTCACTGGGTCAAAAATCTCGCCCCCTTCTACTAATTAATTGTTATTTCAATCCAAACAAGTATCAATCCTCCCAGGCCATGGAATCACTCATTTCAATTTTGGAAGATCTTTTAATAAATTGGAAGGACCAAGACGTAATAATCGCGGGCGACTTTAATCACAGAGGCTTGGGTTTAATTTCGGAGACTCCATCAAGCAAGAAGTCAGCCCTACTGACTGAATTTCTCGCAAATTTTAAGCTGCACTCCACCCATAGAATACAAAAAAAGACCCAACCTGAATGGACCCCCATTCCGACCTTTAGAAATGTCTCTACTATAGACTACATCTTTATCAACGAAGGGCTTGTCCACAATCTTTGCAACTTCACAGTGGACGACAGAGAGGAAAGTGATCATAGGCCCATCCGCGCCACATTCAATCTGGCACGGGTACAAGCAGAATTACAAGTAGTTATTGGAACTACCACGGGGGAGGAACATCACAAAGTGCTTAAAAGAATAAAATGGTCAATCAATCTCAGACATAGCCTGCTAGACTATGTAGCTAGAAGAGAGGAGGAACCTAACCCAGTTCAAACTAAGAACCCCATTCACCTCTGGGAAACTCTGACCTCCGATTTATTGGAACGTCTGGGCAATAACCGTCACCCAAGAAGTCGCCAATTCCACTCTAATTCTCGCCATGTAACATCGTGGTGCCTGTCACAGTGTAAGCGAGATCAAAATAAGGCAATCAGGGCACAAAAGAAAGGCACTCATCTGACAGGGAGATACTCCATTGCTGCTCTGCGAACTGACTATAAAAAGAAAGTCTGGGCCCACAAAAAACGGCAGACTGAACAGAATTGGTTGACTGTGTTCTCCTTAATTAAAGGAAATGACAATAGCAAGCTTTGGCGTTTCATCAACAGTCTGACCCCCAGAGGAGAGCAAAAGGAAAATAGTGTTGCAGGGAAAGTGTGGGAACAGCATGCCAAGGGGCTGTATACCTGCGAGTCAAATCATGTCACTGCAGGAAGTCGTGCGTGGTCCAAGGTGGCGGCGGAAATTATCGAACCTGAAAGAGTTACGTCAGAAGGTGTAAATCGGACCTGCACCGGATCGTTCACAGAAATGGAGGTACTAAAGTGCATCAAGGCCATTAGAACTGACGGCGCTCCAGGCCCAAATGGGATTCCGGCCCAGGTTCTGAAAACTGCCTCAGCCTTTTTTGCATCCAGACTCACCCCTTTATTTAACCATTCTTTTGCCACGGCAACGTTGCCATCCTCTTGGAAAGGTTCTATTCTATTCCCCATCCATAAAAAGGGGGACCACACGAACCCGGCCAATTATAGGCTTATAGCTCTCCTCGACGTAGAAGCAAAGATATATGCCCGCCTTCTTCTCAGGGATCTGGAGGACTGGGTGGACAAGAACGGTATTCTTCCGCCCACACAGACCGGCTTTAGGGCTCACAGCTCCACTCTTGACAACATCTTAGCCCTTTCCTACCTTGTGAAGAAGGCCAATATGAGGAACAAACCGCCCCTGTTCTGCTGTTTCATAGACTACTCCACAGCCTTTGATCGAGTGAACAGGGGCCGGCTCTGGGCAAAACTCGACTCGTGGTGGTTACCACAGGCTCTACTAAAAGCTATAAAAGCACTCTATGAGGGCACCTGGGTCAAGGTGAAGCTAAGCCCTACAATAACAACTGCAAGAATTGAAACCAACTCGGGCCTCAAGCAGGGGTGCGTCTTGGTCCCCATGTTTTTCAACTTGTATACTGCGGACATGGGGACAGCTCTGAAATATGCCAACTTAGCACCTCCAAAACTGGGGAGGCTCGTCTTGGAAACACTCCAGTATGCAGACGACATGGTGATCATGGACCACACTAGGGTGGGGCTCCAAAGAGCCTTAAGCAGTTTGGCACACGTAAATGCTGTTCTCTCGGAACATCTCTGTCGAGCAGATATCCTCGACGCTACGCAGAATGGGTTTAGGGCAGGTCATAGCACGGAGACGGCTCTGCTTTATATGGTGGAGCACCTTCGCTCCGTGCTTGACGCGGGACAAACGGCAGCGCTTGTGCTATTAGATCTAAGCACTGCCTTTGACACCGTCTCGCACCCTATCCTTCTGCTGCGCCTAGAGGAGGCTGGTGTCACCGGCACTGCTCTCGAATGGTTCCGGTCGTTCTTAACCAACCGGGCCTTTAGCGTGACCGTCCCGCCGTATCAGTCCAAATTCCATCCGTTGAACCTGGGCGTCCCCCAAGGCTCCTCGCTGAGCCCTACGCTGTTTAATCTTTACGTAAGGCCGCTAGCTGAGGTTGTCAAACAATGGGGTATGACCATGGTGTCATATGCCGATGACACCCAGCTAGCGGTCACGATCAGCGGGGATGCCGAAGTCGACGCCCCCAGGTTTCAACAAGGACTGAGGGCGGTCACCAGCTGGATGTCTTCAGCTAAACGCTAGTAAGACCGAGGTCATGGTATTTGGCAGACAGCCGGAACTGTGGGGAGAGAGATGGTGGCCGGGGGAGCTGGGTCCTGCTCCCATCCCAGTCGCCGAGCTTAAGAACCTCGGGGTCTGGCTGGACCCTTCCCTTACGTTTGCTTGCCACACTAAACGCACGGCTGCATGCTGCTTCGGCATCTTGCGTGGGCTTCGTCCTGTGCTAAAGTTCTTCGATGCCCCCACCAGGCAACTCATGATCCAAGCTACTGTCATCTCCAGGCTGGATTATGCGAGTTCCTTGCTGGCCGGTTTGAATGTGGCAGAGGTCGGGCGCTTGCAAAGGATCCAGAACGCCGCAGCGAGAGCGGTGGTAGGCCTCCCAAGATTCTGTCCTACCTCCAGCACCCTACGGTCATTGCATTGGCTTCCGGTGGCCCAGCGGATCCAGTTTAAGGTCCTCTGCGTCGCCTATAAGATCTTGAAGGGGTCCCCGGCAACGATCCTTATGACCCTCCTGGCCAATTACATCCCAGCACGACCCTTAAGATCGGCAGACCTCGAATTGGCCGTTGTGCCGCGCTTCAAGCTAAGTAGGGCCGGTGGACGCTCATTTCGAGTGCGTGCAGCTGCTCTGTGGAACTCCTTACCCCCGGCAATTCGCGCTATGAGTGATTTGCTTTCCTTTCGTCGCGCAGTGAAAACGTTTTTATTCCCTTAGTTGTATGCTTGTGTTGTTTATTGTTTAGTTGTGTTGTGTAGCTGCCTTGTCGGGCGCCAGGACGCTCCTTAGCTGGAGCATCTGTGCGCCAAATAAAAATCACATAACATAACATTATACAATAAGTCAAATGACTTACGGATCAACGTGGGCAAGACCAAAATTGTCATTTTTGGCAAATACCCCCTCAAAAAAGCAGCTTCATGGTCTCTGGGGGAGCACCGTATCGTCACCGCCCCATCCTACAACTATCTGGGCACCTGGGTCTCTGAGAGTGCCTCTGCAGCCAGACATCTGAAGGAGCTTAAACCTAAAATTGACAAAACCATTCTGTCGCTAAGACGCTTAAGCCACCACTTGGACAGTCCCTCAGCAGAACCAATGTTGACAGTGCTCCGGGCAAAACTGATCCCTGCCATTGCATATGGGCACATAGCCTACCCTGGTGCATTTGACAAAGTGGTCAACGCGGCCCAGGCGAAAGCCTATAAGTTGGTGCTACAGGCCCCTAGATACGCAAGGAACACTAGATTAAGGCTAGAAATAGGCCTTAAGCGACCGGAGCTGGTATTACTGGGGGACCTTTTAAAACTCTATATTAGAGTATTAAAAGCACCAGTACATTCGCTAAAGCACTCTCTAAGATCAATCTTTGATGAGGTGGGCTCCCCCTGGTACTTAAAGGTAGGACAAGCCATTGCAGCATTGAAAATCGAAAGAAGAAGTTTGCCCCTGCACGAAATTCCTTTCTCAGCCTGGGCCCAAGCTGTTAAGCGCCAAGTCCGGATTATCTCCTTTGAACTTGACCTTGCATCTCTTCGGCAAAATCCACTAACTCAGGCCCTGGACAAATCATATATTCCAGGTAAACCCCAACCTTACCTGCAAGATCCAGTATTCACTTACGCGAGAAAGAACATTTTGTACTTTCGACTTTTGGCCCTCAGGATCATGGACTTCAACCCCAAATGGGCCCGTACGGATGGCACCTTGGCCTGTCGCCTATGCAATTACCGTAGGGAATCCTGGCTACACTTGCTGTGCTGCTGCACAAAGCTGGCCAATGACCGCCATCGCTTGCTGCTTCCGATTTTAAGGAACACGGCCCATAGAACTTGTAGAGAGGCCTCGGACTGGTGCCTCTCAGTCTCCACGACCTGTTTGCTAGCCAGAGTTGGGAAATTTATACACCAGGTAAAAATGGCACTCGACTCCCACTTAACGGTATTGTCTGCAAAGTAACTGGAAGCCTTCTGCCTCAGTTATCGAACTTGGTCTCGTTTAAAGATCCACGTAGAATCCATCTTTCGTCAACAGCCCTTGGTACATAAATTGGCTCTACCGAACTTTCATGTGCCCCCCTTTATCAGCTGGGAAACACTTGTATAACCTATGCATCACTCCTTTTTAAAAAACCCAGTTTTGGACAGCCAATCAGGACTAAAATATGATAGTATTTTAACTTAAAGTGACTCTCACTTTTATGTTTGGATGGGACTTGAGAGTGGGGGAGTCGGGACGTTCATAAAGCTTTTTATTCTTTTCTTTTCTTATTTCTTTCATTTTTACACTGTAAAGATTTTAAGTAATCATGCAGTTAATTAATAAAATTGTCAAATTGTCTATGTACAGCTCTTCAACATTTATACACAATTTATTTGTTAAATAAATTTTGTGTTGCAAGTAAAAAAATATTTATTTTAAATTGTGATTTTTTTTAAAAAATTGTGAATTTTGTAGTTTGTAGTAAATATGTTTTAAAGAATTTGATCATTTGTTTTAATCTGCATACATTGACTCCAGTACTGTATTGTCATTTCAACAAATCAATTATAAATAATATATATCTAATCTTAAGTACGGGTTGTGTGTGACCTTGCCCTTGTCTAACAATTGTTATTTGACATAAGTAGTTCTGTAAATTTTGTAACCTGTGCAAAGACTCTCTTCACATTAATGTGCTTGTCCCTATGGAAAATAGTGACTCGTAAGGTTTTTCCACCCCCCAAAGATTTTGGGAAAGGAAATTTGTTGTTTTGTGTATACCTGTTACCCATCCCTTTTCCAAGAAAAAGGGTATCTCCCTCTATACTTAGCAGTTCTTCAACATTCACATGAACACATGATGTGGCTTACCATGCAGTATATGCTAGATCTGTCCAGCACACATGAGGCACTGATGAAGCATGTGTGCAGAGGCAGTATGACCAGGAACCCTTCTACACTGGGGGCCTTATCTATGATTTCCTTACGCCGCTGTTGGTTCACGTTTTGTGACTCTGGGCAGCGTACAAAATATGAAAAACTGTGCCATTTGTTCAAAGTGATGCATCTTAGGCAGATTCGTCACTTTGTACATCCCTGAGCTACATTATAGCTGCATCAGGTATAATGTATGCAGAGTGGACATTCTGACGCATGAATAGCTCGTAGAAGCGCCACTTCTACAGCATCTTTGCGTCAAATCCTTACGACTGCTTGAAGCAGGCATAAGGGGTGATACAGGCCTTGTCACATGGGGCATTCCCCATTGTGAAATGACACATTGCTGGACATGTGTCAGTTTCCAGACACACTTCAGCAATGCACCATTTTTGTCCCAACAGATACGTCTCTGACGTATCTTTAAATACTTATGACATTGAGCGCTGTACAGTAAAAATGGTGTCGCAAGGAGGGGGCACTGAAAAGGATGTCATTGCTGTTTTACCGCAGCGATGCAACACTTTTCATAAATGAGGCCCTGGATGCTTACACTGTTGGTCAGAAACACACAATGACCGGGTCACACTGTTAATAGCGATACATTAAAGGGCAGTTTCTGCAAGCTGACTTGTGCATCAAACGAGTGTAGAAATCTCAAAATCACATCACAACGTCACAGTTTTCAAGGTAATTTTCAGAAGATTAGCATCTTTTTCCAGATATAATGCTGCATATAATGCTATGCATGCCACATCATGAGGCTCCATGCACCAGTGTTTCAAAGCATGTATCCTTACTTCGACAATTATGACTCATATGGTTGCAAGTATATCTTGACATATTAAGTGTGTATGTATGAGGTCACACTAACCTTTTAAGGTTATTACTTAAGTAACTACCCCAAAAGCCAGAAAACTAGACATTATGTTGTGTTGCACACATCTTTAACATGATATTCCTGAGTATACCAGCCTCAACATGGTGACTCACTGGAAGGCACGAGGTTGGACCTATGAAGAGCGTGGCATGCACTGACTTCCCGTCACAATGTTATGTTATGTTATGTTATGTTATTATGACTTCTATAGCGCACAGCTGCCCCAGCAAAGGGGCGTCCGGGCGCTTAGGACAGGCAGAAGAAACACAACACCGCTAGAACAACAAAAAAACCAGAGAACGAGAAAGCAAAATACTAAAGTGCAGGAGGGAACAGGTAAGTTTTAATAGCCCTCCTGAAATCAAGCAAATCATCCAGTGCACGGATATGAGATGGAAGTGAATTCCAGAGTTTAGCAGCTAAAACACGGAAAGAGCGCCCACCTGCTCTACAGAGCATAAACCGTGGGACAACAGCCAGGTTTCGACATAGATATATGCCACACGCATCATCAAGCCTTGTCATCATCCACATGGGCCACTTTATAAAAATGCTTTTTGCACAACAATGTTTTAGAGCAGTCTCACAATTCATAATAAAAACCATATCTTAATACTATTTAATCAGAAATGATACATTTCTAGTGATTATCTATGTTACTTGAATAAAGGTTCTTTGTATGCACATTGCTATTAAGAAACCACTACAAGTGGTTTTGTATGTATGGATTGTGAGATGAAAGGTATATCAGAAAATCAGCCCAGTGTTTAATGACAACCCTAAAAACTATATCTTTAGAGGGTTATTTAACTATTGTGACTGTGCAAGTCCAATTTTATTAACAAAACATTCAATATATGAAAAATCTGCTAAAAAAAATTGGGGATAGTCACCTCTTACACATCACCTCATCTTATAATTGAAAGACGGTTGACAAAAGGTCATTGACAATTTTTACATATATTCCATTTTCGCCAGACCATCAAAAAGTTGTTTGCATACACAAAGCATATAGTTTTTGTAAAACACATCATATGTGGTAGCAAAACTTCTTGAGACATCTGGAACCAAACTCTACAAAGGATGCTCGCCTTGATCTCCATTGTGCACCATGTGTCACTTTTGTGTAGGGATAATGTGTGCTGTGCATTACCATGCTTCACGTAATGGCGCTGTATCCTCTAGCATTCAAAAAGGATGTGGGAAGAATTCAGGGTAAAAGTCACACTAGTACTTTAGCAACAACGAAACTCTTCTATTCCCACACAAATCAATAAATCAGAACCAGAGTAGTTAGTTAAAAATAACAAATCACAGATGACAAATACAAAATTACTTTGATTGCTCTATGTCATGTACTTCATACAAATACACACCTAATATATCTCAATCACAAAAAACCATTCCAAAAGTTCAATTGATGCATCTCAAGTTGACAGCAAAGATCCCCGTTGGGTAGAAAAAAAAGTCCTATTAGAAGCGACAATGACACACATTTATTTGCACTTTTGGAGGCCTACAACAGTGGATGGTTAGAAACGCCAACTCATGTGTCGGCGGCTCTCACCCTCTGCCTTTACTTCTAGGCAGGATGCATTGTGAGCAATCTAATCATACTTAGGGCTTCAATTTTAATGCAAGGGAAGTGGGACCCTATAATGGCTTGGCATCCACCTCATACATGAATGCAGACTAAAGTGTCAGAGGTGGAGGCTTGACTAGAACACATAGGGGCATATTCCAAAGGACTCATCGCCGATTTAGCGGCACTTTTCCACCACGAAAGTGGCAATAGATTTATCGCCCTATTCACAAGCCTCCGCTAACAACCGACATTGTCAGTTTACCTGCAATAGCTGCCGCTAAATACATCGCCAAGGCTGACAGTGACAACTAACGCTAATCATATGCAGAGTAGGCATTCCCGTGCAAAAACTCACGATAACACCACTTCGCGATATTCTCAACGATCAGCCAGATCGGCGATGCGATCCAAAACTGGCGATATGGCAAGTTAGCAACAGGGACTTAAGACCTGCTTTTTTCTGGTCTTAAGTAGGATGAAAACCTGCAGTATAAAGGGAGCCCAGCCCGGAGCTACATCTGAAGACCAATAAATGCCATGGAGTTACTAATCATGCAGCTTGGAGACCCAAGAAGGTCACAACACCCACCGCCATCCCCCCCAGGACCACTCCGACCCCCAGGACAACCCCACCGGACTACCACCGAGGCAGCGCAGAACAAGACAGCGGACCTTCCGAAAACCAGACTCAGAGACTTAACGCCAGAGGATGTCATTGCCCACTACAGGCTCAAAAGGACAACCATCCTACGCATCCCGAACCACATTGCCCATAGGCTATCGGTACCAACACAGCGGACAATCAGCATCCCCCCCCGCAGACAAAAATGCTGGCTGTGCTGCCCTTGTTGGCCTCTGGTACCTTCCAACCAACAACTGCCGGAGTCAGAGTAGTCTCACAGTCAGCCCTATCAAAGTTTCTCACACCTGTCTTGGATGCCATCATCAGCTTGATACCCCAGCACCTTCACTTCCCCCACACTGCGCAGGAAAACCTGGAGACCAAGCAAGGCTTCTAAGCCATAGCTGGCTTTGCGCACGTGTTGGGGGCAATTGATTGCACACATGTCCTACTTGTGCCCCCTGCCGACACTGCACACAATTACTGCAACAGAAAGCACATGCATTCCATCAATGTGCAGACAATAGTGGACCACTGGGGACTGTACACCAATGTGGTCGCCAACTTCTCAGGCAGTGTGCATGATTCCTACATCTTCCGAAAGTCCATCATCAACCAGCGCTTTCAAGGATGGCACCTATAGAAATGCAGTGCTTGTTGGTCAGTACCAACGGAACACACCACACACCTCAACTCCACAATAATACAACTCACAACTGTGCACAGGTAACAAAATGACATACTATATGCCAACCAACCTGCCCACCTACCAGACACGACAACACAATTAACTATGGTAACAGCGGCCAGACATGTAGACTAACCATCCACCAAGGCATAGCCCCTCTGCCACACAATTGCAGAACGTGGGGAGAGGTGGGAACCAAGAATGTGCGAAGGAGGCAATGGACCCCTGAATAAGAATGTACACAATGCCAAGTGTGGCGGTGATGTGCTGGACGGGAAACATCCTAAACCATGATGCTTGAGCAACGACTCAACTGAACAACGAGGAGAGAACAACGAAGACTGCTCAACATCGAAGGGCGGAACCACGACAAACGGATCCACGACTTGGGTATTCACGTGGGGCTGAACAATGAAGGGCAAAACCACGACTTGACGCCCACGTCACTTCTCTCCGCTGTCTTCCGCCTACCATCCCCTTACGCTCACTACGATTGGGCTTTGTTGGAGTGATAAGTCACTCATCTCTGCCCAATCACAATCATTTGTCTCCCGTGATAGGTTTAGAAATAAAAGTTGACATTGGCATCGTTTTGTCTGCACCCTGGCTGGCGTTATCGGTTGTACGACCTTGGAAAGCGACCATGGAATTCTCTGACATTCAAAGGTAGGTCATTTCTTTGAATGCATGTTTTTTTAATACTTATAATTTTTTGGGGAGTATTATTTTTAAAATGAGTAGTTTTACATTTGTATTTAATTTGACGCATAAACACTTTCACTTCTTGCATCACGTTAATAAGGGATTTTTGGGTGGTGTGGGGGGTTTTCCCCCCACAAATAATGACTAAATAAAGAATTTCGTTGTTCAGGAAGTCTTTCTATAAAAAGTAGTTGTAATGAATAGATCGTTGTTAAAACTTTCGTGGTTTAGGAGGTCGTGGTTCAGGCAGTCGTGGTTCAGGGAGTAGTTATTTAGTCATACAACTGTGCTGGACAGTCTTGAGTGTGCAGAGCACAGACAAGTCCATGTGGACATATACTGCTGGTGTTTGTTGTGTTGTGGACAGTGGACGCAACCATGTTACCTCAGGTAGTGGTGAAGACCTTGGACATGTAGCTATGTCGCCCCTCCTGTAAGCGTAAGCGTAGTGGGCTGGGCCAGCGTACACCAGTCCAGCGTTGGAGTGTAAATAAATAGCCCGGAGCTCTGGGCGTGGTTCACTTCCGGGATGGCCACCAAAGTAACTTCTGCGTGTGTCTCTGTGTCCGCCATATCCTGACCATAGGCCTATACACAGGTGGCGGCCCACCTTCAATGGAAAACATTACAGTATTGTTGTCAGGCTTGCGGACATGCACAGACAGGCATGACAATGGTGTGCCGTAGGAGTGCAAGTGATGCAACCGTGCAGCACACACAAGTAAATAGGCTTGGGGGGAGGGAGGAGAGGCTGTGAGGCTAAGTAATACACATTGATCCCGCACATTTGCCAGAAGCAATACATGAGTACCATGCCCACGAAATGAACTTCTTAGATTTAACAATCAGAGCAAGTGAGGAAAACACAATCTATACAACCCTGTATACAAAACCCACCTCTCGTAATACCTTGCTCAAGTATACCAGCCACCATCCTAAATCACTTCGTGATGGCCTTCCTTTTGGGCAGTTCCTACGATTGCGTAGGAACTGCTACAAGCGATGTGATTACTTCCATGAGGCCAAAATCCTTAAGAATAAACTACTGGAAAGAGGCTACCCTAACAAACTTCTTAAAAATTCCATGAAACGGGCATGGTACAACGATCGTGAAAGCCTACTGCAAACTAAGAATAAGACCAACCAGCCACCCTTGGTATGTGTGACTACTTTTGGGACATATAGTCAAAAAATAAAAAAGATTATATCAAAAAACTGGTCCCTGCTACAGGAGCTACCAGAACTAAGAGAAAAACCAATGTTCTCATTCAAGCGTGGGCCCAACCTCAGAGATCACTTGGTGCATGCCTATGACAAACAGGACACCAACGTAGTGGACAACATGAGACAGCTATCCCCGGTCGTGGGCCACTATAAATGCAACAAGTGTATGGCTTGCAAAACAACTAAAAACATCAAAACCTTTGAAATCAATGCACGTAATTACACAATCAGACATTTCTCCAACTGCCGAACCACCAATGTAATCTATTGTATACAGTGCCCTTGTGGCAAACTGTATATAGGGAAAACTACCCAAATGATTAAACAGCGAATCCTCCAGCACCAATCGCGTATTAGCTGTAAAGTGGAGAATGCACCCCTAGTTGAACACTACTCCTCCGCCAAACACTCAGAAAATGACATGATCTGGTGGGTGATAGATGTTGTCAAACCATCTATTAGACAAAAAAACTGTGATAAAAGTCTAATCATTAAGGAGAACCGTTGGATTGAGGTAGCCAAAAGTGTTAACAACGGATTAAATGTATGCACAGAATGGCATACCCTTGCTTGTCTAACCTGATCAATGTATTGATTTTCCCTAGCCATATACACCAATATATGCTGTACTTACTCGAACTATTTATTGTGTATACTTGGCTAGACCAGAGTGTGAGCACCCTATTGGTGACAGCACTGATAGGCATGTTGTACTTCCAGCTTTTGACTTTTTAAGAAAGTTAATGTTCTAAAGTACCCCTAAATCTTATACTGTGTGCCCAATATATGTAATTTCTACTATGTTGTATAGAGCCAAATGCACCTATTCAGAATGTGACAATTTGATGTGAAGCATACATATCTATGCCAACAAATGCTTAAACACAGGGTCTTTACCTGTTAGAATCCAAAATAAACGAAGGACAGGATGACTTCCATTAAAAAACAAAAAAACATACACCAATCTAAGATGGCTGCCCCTTAAGCCTCTATACCTTCAATGGGCAAACACTGGTTGACACCGGTTTTCTAGCGGTGTATTAACAATTCCATATAAATAATACTATGCTGCCCGACGTCAATTGAAATATCTTATTTACAGACGAAATTTAGTGACATACCGATTTGGTATACAATATGGATTTAATAATTTAAAATTTTCCGATTTGAATTACGAAGCAATTGTATTACCAAAACCACAGTGTGTAAGTAACAAATAATACATTTTAATGTCATCTATACCAACCATATAACATTATCCAACCTATGTTAAGATGGCCGCCGTGGAACGGATCAACTATGATTCTTCAAATCACCACGCGTAATATCGCGAGATCACGCATTTCCCTCTTCGAACAAACACCGGTATTTAAACAGTGTTAAATGGCAACAATGTTACTATCCGGACTGTTCGTTTCTGGCGTCCCGCGATCGTAACAAGTAAGTGAACCGATGCTCGACTGTATTAAATGCTGGGAAAACTAGACGCTTCGTGGGTGCATTCGTTGTAAATTAAACAGTCTTGTTTGCACACTCTATAGACTTTTAATCTATTAACTCTGGGAATACAATATGGCTATGCACCGCAATATGGTGAATGCGTCCTAACCACTGCAAAGGACGTTTTTCTCTGCCATTTAATGCTAAAAACTTCTTTTAAAGTAGCATCTTGGTTGCGTTGTTTGCCCCATAAACCGCACATGCTTGGGGCTTGAACCACCAACTCCGTATACTCAGCTTGTATATATGCATTACAATGACTAAAATATGCAAAACAGCTAGTATATTTTTACCAATAATAAGCTTGGTGTCGAAGTAAAAAGATACAGCAATATTGACACCTAATATAAGATACCTTTAACAGGGCGCCCCACACCTTTTGAAAGTACCTTGAACTGTGTAATCCCATCAATATGTTATCTCCTAAAACATGGTTACATTGATTTCCGCCTAGATAACTGTGAACACTTGGCAAAAGTACTGCGATTTGAACAAACAACCAGAATCTGTTTTTCGCAACACTGCTGTATGCACAAGGTAAACCCTTGATAAACATGAAGTATAAATATATATGTACTAGCGCATAAAAGAAAGATAAAAACTGAAAGTACCTTCTTTTCCTCCGATAGTGCGTGATACTCAAAACTGAGTCTGCACATTGCCTGCTTCTTAAAGAAATTAGCTGAGGCCGTCACTTAAGCCTATAAGTGTCTTGATTCGGAACAAAAAAGTGAGTGTAAACCAACATATGCTCAAATAAGACTTAGGAACCATTTGATCCTACGATTGTTGAATGATCTTGTATTACCTCAGTCGCCACACCGACTGTTTTAGATTTTTGCAATGTCTTTAAATTTGCTGAATAAAGATGTAACTATAAAAGTTTTTAAGTTAGCGAACCAGGAATTTAAAAGTATTTAAAAGTAACAGAATACACTGTAATGTTATGTTGTTTTTCTTACAGAGGGTCAACCTTGTATATATCAATATTCCGTCCTGATGATGGTCTTGTAAATGATCAAGATAAGACCGAAACGTCGACCCACTTAGTCCAATTCTGCACAGTATGATTTATACCGACTGTTGATTTTCTCCTGATTGATAGTAGAAATCAAGTTGTCACCTTTTTAGCAGTCTGGACAGTTTTTCTTGGATATATTATAGGAAAAGTAACCAATACCTTAAATATCCATTATATATCTTTGTATGTACCCTGCTTTATGTTATTGTTGATTTTGTGTACAGAATTATTCTTTGTCTTGAATCCAAAAATAATAACTCCTCAGACAAACAAACTATCCTGGTTTCATGTTTTATTATTCATTTACTGTACTTATGATGTTAGTGTGGTAACATCCTTTGTTTCTCATTGTTAGAAACCTTTTAATTTATTCGAACAGCCGCTGATTGAACTCAAATCTAGGTACTCTGATTGCTTTTCAACAAGTCCTAAATTGGTGCTGAAAACACATATAAATGAAATCCCTTGCTGGCCACTTCATATTATACTAGAAGCAATACATGGCAAACATGAATCCCAAAGTTGCACAAATCACACACCACAAAACGTGTAAGTCTGCCAACACAGCATGAAGAACCACCAATTTACACTGATGTCACTTACCTCTCACAGGTGATCAAGGATATGCACTCTGCCCGTGGATGATGACACCCCTCCGAGTCCCAAACACCCTGGCCCAGAGGCAGTACAATGTGGACCACAAACGCACCAGGGGCCTTGATGAGCGCACATTTGGCATGTTAAAGTCACGTTTCAGGTGCCTGGCCATCACAGGTGGAAAATCCTGTACAGCCCAGAAATGGTGTGCAAGATGATCATTGCAGGTTGTCTATTGCACAACATATGTGTACGCACCAATGCCTCATGGATCCAAGTGCCAGATGCACCGGACGATGATGAGGAAGATGAGGCAGGTGGACCACACCCCACTGAAGCTGCATCAGGAATAGCCTGAAGGAACACAATCATTAACATTTTTTTCTCATAAGCACTTCACATCGTGACTGTCCTTGGCAATCATGGAACAGTACAAAATGACCACATGAACAGCATGTGCAAATAAATTCATTGCAACACACATTCCCCGTGTGCATGTCAGTCCTCTGCATTAGCAGATCTCTCTGACAAGTGTAAGTGCAACATTAAGGGCCCGATTCACAGAATGAATTTAAGACTCAATCCTAAACTTACTACTATTTTGGTATTCACAGAATGCACTTACTACTTTTGGCATTCACAGAATGAACCAACTACTTTTGGTGTTCACAGAAGTTAGGATTTTGTCTTAGGTTTGTCTTAAGACAAACTTAAAACAGACTTAAGACAGACTTAAGACAAAATCCTAACTTCTGTGAATACCAAAAGTAGTAAGTTCATTCTGTGAATGCCAAAAGTAGTAAGTGCATTCTGTGAATACCAAAATAGCAGTAAGTTTAGGATTGAGTCTTAAGTTCATTTTGTGAATCGGGCCCTAAGTGCTAACAATCTCACAAATAGCAAATATATATAGTGGATATGTAACCTCTGTACAGAGAGGCTGTTTAGCGTGTCATGTATTGAAAATGCCATTTCAGGGTGTCAAATGTAGTACGTAATCCCACTCATCAGCTTATCACGTGTGTACAAAAACATGACATGAAGACTGTCATTGGTGTTCCAATAAAGACAACAGGGTATCATTTGGAGTCAAATATGACATTTCTGGTGTCATTTGAGGTCAAATAGGAGCCACTCTGATGCGGAGATGCACCCTGTGACTCATGTCCCACAGCATGAGCAACATGGACGTAAGGGGGATGACTGCAAAAAGAACAATTGATGGACAGAATGCAGAGCAATGTCATACATTCAGCCCCGTGCAGAGATCTGGGCCTAAATCCATTGTTTTTTTGCTCACAATGCCATTCCAGTTTGGACCCAGCCATATGCAAATAAGTCTTAAGGCAAGCACTGCCCTCGTTGCGGAGAAGACAAAGCTGGATTTTTACACATTTTGTGGTCCTGCCCCCAGCTGCGTGTATTCTGGACTGAGATATGCAGTACCCTCAACACACTGACGCAGCTACCTGCTCTTATGGAGGTATTACCCTGCCTATTGGGTTTACATCGCCGATCTCGGTCACACATAGTTGGACTCAAATTCGTAGATATGGCATATGTCTTGGCTATCAGGGTCATTACTAGGAAGTGGAAGTCCCCTAGATCCCCTAAAGTGATGACGTGGCAGACGGACATGACATTATGGGGCAGGGCAGAGGGAGCGGCCCTCCGTAGGGAGAAAGAAAGAGAGTTACGCAAGCACCCAATAGCATTGGAGTGGGTAGCTCTGTTGATTGCTCTAGAAGCGCTGGATTTTTCCCCAACTGTATTGACTAGGTCTCGATTAGACGTTCTTGATCACTGACACTTTGTGATGTATGCCCCCTTTTGTATGAATACAATTGCAATATTTTAGTCCTAAAGGCCCTGTTAATCTGGTGGTGCTCAAAGACGATGTAGATAAACTGGATTTGGGGGAATGACCAGGAATTGGGTGGGAGGGAGGGAGTGGGCAGCACTGTTGCCTCTAGGCCGCGCACGCGCGCGCGCGCGCACCTTCTCTGACATCAGCGCGCACCACCTATCGTGGAGCGCGCACACAGGCCGTCGCAAGAGATTCGCGCCGCCCGCCGCTTTTAAAAAGCGAGCGGCGCGAACATGATATGCAGCACATTTCCAGTGGTGGCGGCGGCGGTTGGCGGCGGTGCGGGCGTAAGAAGTTGAAGGTAAGGAGGCGGCAGGCGGCAGGCGGGAGGCGGGAGGCGGCAGGCGGGAGGCGGGAGGCGGGAGGCGGGAGGAACGAGGAACCGGTGGTTATTGTGGGGGCTATGTATTTGATCTGACCGGGAATTATCTGCTGGAAAATCTTAAACGAAACCGTAGCCCAGGCGGCCTCTCGTGCGTGCCGCCCCCTGCCCTGGTGTGAGTGATTCCTCTATGGGGGCGCGGGTAAAACGCTGTGTTTAGCTGGTCTCGGAGATAGAAGCGCTCTGGGCTCCACTGACCGAAATCCTCGCAGACGTCGATACTGCCCCCCAGATCGAAAGACTATGACCCCAGCCAGGTGACCCCTCCAGTGCTCTTGGCCTCTCGGGTCCCGCTCCTGGGGGACATCCGTACCGGAAGCCGAGGTCGTAATTTAAAACAAATGTAGGTTCGTGCGCTTAACTGAAGGTGACATACATTGTGCAGTAGACATGGTGCAAGACTTGACTTATTAATTTAGCCCAATTTCTTCTTCTTTCCCACTCATCTCCCTTCCCTGCTTTTCTTTTCTACCCCCTGCGTCTTGGTTCTCTTTCTTATTGACCCTCTTATTCCAATCCCTTTCAAATTGATTCCGTCTGCCTGACTTCAAACGCTTTGCTGTAAAACCGTTTTCATTCGTGAACTGTTGTCCACCTCCGGAACAGGTCTATCTGTCTGCAAATACTACAAAACTAAAATCGTACCTATTCCATTCCCTGGCTGTCACTAGCTCCGCTTATTTAAACAAAACGTATTATATAATAGTCAACCTAATTATAACCGAAATATTTCTTCAGAGAAACACACATTTTTGCACAAAAAACAAGCCAATGCGGGAGCAGTCTGCCAGATGCTGTCACAGAAAGACGGATAATACACAGGTCTGCCCACCTGTCTGCAAATTACAAGGTTGTTAAGGTGCACGCCCACACGAAACTGGAGAAGCTCTGTCAGAAACCCTCTAGACTGCACGGATGATTATATATATTTTTTTAACTTTACAAAGTAGACGATTTGAGAGTTGCCTACCTTTGCACAGCCCGTGTTTGTGATCCTGGCGTTTACACTCACCCCGAGAAAAGCAGGATACTTCTCGTCCCGAGGCAGGATATTGTTGTAAAACTAGAAAGAGTGAATAATAGACAACCCTTTCCTTTTCAATTCCGAGGTGACGTTCTACTGCAAGAGAAACCGATCTTATCATAATTTATGATAAGATCGGTTTCTCTTGCAGTAGAACGTCACCTCTGAATTGAAAAGGAAAGGGTTGTCTATTATTCACTTTACAAAGTAGACGATTTGAGAGTTGCCTACCTTTGCACAGCCCGTGTTTGTGATCCTGGCGTTTACACTCACCCCGAGAAACTTTGAGAGCTTGGAAAGTGTTTGCAGTAAGATAACAGAATAATGTCATCTGGGTTTCGGTATTCGATTTTTTTTCACGAGAACAGAATATTTTTATACCTAGCCGAGCACTGCTGTGTAATTCTTATCAATCATCAACCGAATCATTGCAACAGCAATTACAAGCTTTAAAGGGCTAAACAACCTTTTGTGGAATATGGTGTAAGCTAGAGACCACGATAGCTGTACTTTAGTACATTGTATATAGATTATTAAACCCCTGTCTTCAGTGATTGATGCTTTTGTGGAAGGTGGGGATGAAAGCATGCTTACCGTGTGTAATTCTCAACTTCAATAAAACCCCTTTATCACCGCACCAGTAGATTAGCCCACTTCTGCAAGGCAGGTGTTCACTGGACCGAAAAACTTACCCTGACCTGTGTCCAAGACATTCCTAGCTGACACAACTCTGTACAAGGCATTCCTAGCTGATACAACGCGCGGATGAGGGGTTTTGGGAGCCCCCATTGTCTGTACTATACACCAGCTGTCCAAGAAGGCCACAGCTGGGTACATTTCAGAGCTGTCACATAAGTTATGTAACAGAAAGCATGGTTAAAAGGAAAAAAACAAAACAAAAATCCTGTTCGGGGGTTGGTGGTGGGTGGTCTACGGCGTGCATTGAAGGGCGGATGCATAATGATTTTGGCACACATTGTCTCATCCAATGAACCACTCGGCTAAGAAAGATCGGTTTCTCTTGCACCAAAAACGAGTTGGACACAGGACAGAAAGGCACAACAAGCATTGGAAATGCAATAGGTCTCGCATTAGAAAATTTGGAGCTATTGGTCTTGTAAATGACAAATATTTTATTTATGTGTTGGTTTTTAAAATAGCTAAATGGATAGCTTTGTCATTTCCAATGCCAATAGCTATAACTTTCGCGAATGTGACACCTATAGCATTTGGAGTGCAACATGTTTTGGATGTACGTGACTTAGATGGCAGCTCTGGTCGTTAGGCCACATCTCTAGAGAGCACGAGCGTGCAGCAAGGGAGAGAAGCACAGAGTGCAGCAAGGAAGGGAAGCACGGAGAGGGAGCCCAAGAGTGAAGCAAGGGTGAGATGCACGGACAGGGAGCCTGAGAGTGCAGCAGGGGACAGAAGCATGGAGAGGGAGACAGTGTATCAGGGGCGAGAAGTACGGACAGGGAGCCCAAGAGCGAAGCAAGAGAGAAGCAGGAGAGGGAGTCTGACATTATAGAAAGGGAGAGAGTTGAGCATAGAAAGGGAGAAGATGAGTTTGGGAGAGAGGCATGAGAGGTGAAAGGCAGAGCAATGGAGATAGACCTGGGAAAGGAGTAACCATGGGGCAGACGGAGATGAGAGCAACAGGGAAAAACTGGTGGTGTTGACTAATGCCGAAATGGTATAAATGATGCTGTGTTAGTGCTCATTGACAATCGTGTGTACCTTGCGGAGAGATGGGAGAGGGGAGGGGAAAGAAGGGAGAGTGAGGGATTGTAAAAGGAACCACTTCAAGAATGGTGACATGTTGCTTAAAATACCTAAACAACTCATGGCTCTTCGAGCTGCGAGTGAAGTGATCGATAGGGCGTAGTTATTCAAAAGAGAACCCCTGGTTCTGGCTTTAAGAGTAAAACACAGACTTTGTTGGCATCAAGCCAACATGATGTACTCCAGTTCTGCTTCCAGTCCTGCATGGTTCACCAGCTTTTCATCAGGCATTTTAACCTCCTCAGCTACTTATTGAGTCAACTTCCAGTAGGCAAAACTGAGATCTCTCTGCAGCAGGTCCATCATTCTTCAGTTATCTTGACATATTTATGGTTGCCTGAAAATTGCTTGAACGTAGTCAATCATATTTTTGGTTCGCCACTGCAGCAGCTTCAGGTGGGATCTTTTGATGGATTGTGTGCTTCTCAGCCATCCTGTGGGTTACCTTGTTCACCCACCTCATCCATTTGCGGTTTGTATTTTGTGCTACACCTTCTGTAATGCCGCTTTCCCCCTGGGATTCACATTTATAGACCAGTTTAAGATAATGGATGCTAATAATGGATCACATGGGCACACCCCTGTTTGTCCTAGGCTGAAATCCCAGGTAATTATTTGGTCATTTTTTGTCTTGGGCCTCTTGACCGGTCCCATGCACAGTTTGTAATTCTTCGGGCGTTTGCTGACTTACTTGTCTTCACTTGTAGGTTTCCAGTCTGTACGGTATTTGGATTACAGTGGTCAGGTGCGAGTACCACAAAGACAAGGTAATTCTGTTTACGTTCCTCGTTGGGTTGGGGGTTGCTGGGTAAATAGATTCAAAATCTGCACCCTTTTTTCTTTTGCAGGTTCGTGAGACCGTACTGCAAAGACAATTGCACAGGCAGACGTGAGTGCAGGCAGAAGAGGTAATTGTTGGGTTGAGTTACACTGTGGTGCGTCTTGAACATTGTAGTACCATATATACTTACCGATGTTTTCTTCTGTTTCAGGTTTCACAGCAAGAACCCCATACATTTAAAGAGGCGCACGTGAGTGCAGGCAGAAGAGGTAATTGTTGGGTTGAGTTACACTGTGGTGCGTCCTGAACATTGTAGTACCATATATACTTACCGATGTTTTCTTCTGTTTCAGGTTTCACAGCAAGAACCCCATACATTTAAAGAGGCGCACGTGAGTGCAGGCAGAAGAGGTAATTGTTGGGTTGAGTTACACTGTGGTGCGTCTTGAACATTGTAGTACCATATATACTTACCGATGTTTTCTTCTGTTTCAGGTTTCACAGCAAGAACCCCATACATTTAAAGAGGCGCACGTGAGTGCAGGCAGAAGAGGTAATTGTTGGGTTGAGTTACACTGTGGTGCGTCTTGAACATTGTAGTACCATATATACTTACCGATGTTTTCTTCTGTTTCAGGTTTCACAGCAAGAACCCCATACATTTAAAGAGGCGCACGTGAGTGCAGGCAGAAGAGGTAATTGTTGGGTTGAGTTACACTGTGGTGCGTCTTGAACATTGTAGTACCATATATACTTACCGATGTTTTCTTCTGTTTCAGGTTTCACAGCAAGAACCCCATACATTTAAAGAGGCGCACGTGAGTGCAGGCAGAAGAGGTAATTGTTGGGTTGAGTTACACTGTGGTGCGTCTTGAACATTGTAGTACCATATATACTTACCGATGTTTTCTTCTGTTTCAGGTTTCACAGCAAGAACCCCATACATTTAAAGAGGCGCACATGAGTGCAGGCAGAAGAGGTAATTGTTGGGTTGAGTTACACTGTGGTGCGTCTTGAACATTGTAGTACCATATATACTTACCGATGTTTTCTTCTGTTTCAGGTTTCACAGCAAGACCCCATACATTTAAAGAGGCGCACGTGAGTGCAGGCAGAAGAGGTAATTGTTGGGTTAAGTTACACTGTGGTGCGTCTTGAACATTGTAGTATAACAGTTTGCATTCATGAGCTAGGCGTCAACGTAAGCCATGTTTCCTTATTTTGCAGGCTTTGTGGGACAGCAGGCTCAAACCGGCGGGTACGGAAATGTTCAAGCGCAAAGCTGTAACTTTGGGAGAGTGCAGTGCTTCACCACAAAGGAAGAAATGTTGCCTTGTATTCAAGGAAGAGTGGATGAAGGAAATTGTGGAGGCTGAGACACAGAAGTCACGAAGCAAGGTCCGCATGCAACTCGGGGAACTATTTCAATACAGTCCGGATGTGGGCTTGATTTGCAAAGCATGTGCCGAAGCCAAGATTGTTGGGGACTTTTCCACAGGGAAGAAATGGAGTGATGGCTGGAAACTGGACTACATGAAACGCCATCTACTTAGCAAAGTACACAAGTCTGCCATGGTGATATTGAGAAACAGAAGTGCTGCTGCGAGGTTTGGTTTTGGAGTACGGGCAATGCTGACAGAAACTGCCACAGACAAAGCAAATAGAATGGAAGTAGTTGAACGCCAAAGATCTATGCCTGAGGAGATAAAGATTCTCATCAACAACGTGTTGCTGGCAGTCAAGATGAACACTTCAATGTTATCTGTACAAGACATCCATGACCACCTAGCTTTGTATGTGAAGATACCAGACAGCTGGAGGAGCAAGAACTATGCCTTTGAGTTCCTTGAGGCCATCAATAGCGTGATACACTGTGAAGCTATGACAGAACTTCGGCAAGCTTTGTATCACACCTTGATAATTGATGAGAGCACAGATATTTCTGTTTCAAAAATGCTCATCCTGTATTTCAAGTTCCGACCTGTAACATCAACTGAGCATAAAACACAGTTTGGGGGCATAGTGAAGCTGACTAGCTGTAATGCTGAGGCTATCACTACTGCCGTGAAAGAATTCTACACTGCCAATGAACTGGACCTCATGAAAATGGTCATGTTCACATCTGATGGTGCATCTGTGATGCTGGGGAAGAATAATGGTGTTGCTACTCGCCTTAAACAATCCATTCCTCATCTAGTTGAGCAGCATTGTGTCGCCCATCGAGAAGATTTGGGAGTTGATGATGCCTGGAAGAGGGTTCCAATGATTAAAGAGATGGAGACATTATTGAGGACTGTCTACACTGTGTTCTCCAGATCTCCTGCAAGGAAGTCCAAGCTGGATGAAATTGCATCGGTCACTGAATGTGAAGTTGTCTCTGTTCGACCACTGAATGAAGTCCGGTGGCTTTCAAGGCATTTTGCTGTTGGTGCACTAATTCGTAATTACGAAACTGTTCTTAAGTACTTTGAGCATGAGAAAGTTGAGGAGAATGATCCAATTGCTAAATATTGTTATAAAAAGCTATCGGACTCCAACTACCATATTTCCCTTGCAGTACTTAATGACATTCTGGGTGAATTTGCATCTTTGTGCAAACTATTCCAAAAAAGTTCTTTAACTACTGTTGAAGCCGTACAGTATGCAAGAGCAAAGATTGGCCAAATGAAGCAACAGTATTTGGGGGACACTGTCTTTTGGAGCAGCAATGTAAGAGAGCTGATGGTTTTGTACAAGGATAGGCAAGAGTTTGACAGTGGGCCTATTTTGTCTTTTGTTTCCCTTCTTTGTGAGCACATGCAAAAAAGGTTCCCTGAAGGTGAGCTAAAAGAATGGGCAAGTTTTGAGATCCAGGCAATAGCCACACAATCTCATTTTGATTTTGGGACTGAGAATATTGAAAGACTTGTTGAAAAGTATAAAAATGTCTTGGCCCTGGGTGATTGTGAAACACCAGAAGATGTTGTTCGACAGTACAGAGACTATAAATATGTGGTGGCAGAACATGTTAAGGGTGGGTTATTTACCACCTTTCAAGACATGGTGACTTTCACTGTACGCAATGCTGCTCAGTATAGTGTCGTGTCTCAGCTTGTTGATGTCTGCGCAACATTTCAAGCATCTAGTGCAGACTGTGAACGAGGATTCAGCCTCATGAATACTATCAAGAGCAAATTGAGGAATAGACTAGAGCAGAAGCATTTGGACATGCTGATGAGGACAAAGGCCTACCTCCTGAACGGGAAAGTTGACCTAGACCGAGTTTATCAGCACTGGAAAAATGGCAAGGATCGCCGTGAGAAGCAACCCTGTCACCCATCTAGTGACGCCACTTGACGTGTCTGAACAGCCCTCTACCTTCTTGTGTATGTGATATTGTATAGGCTCGCAGCATTTCCCCACCCAATGAACTGTGCTCCAGTTAAGAATATTTATTAAAATCTAATGATGGTACCACCATTGAAGTCTTGTGCTTTTGTAAACTTGAAGTGTACTTGCCAGTGTAACCAGTTCATGTCATGGCGTGCTTATCCAATATTGCAAACTGCCCTTAAGACCCTTATTGTGGCGCTGTATGTGTGAAAACGCACTATCTTTTGGCTTTTTAAAGAAAAATTTTGGAGTGCCATTTGGCGCCGCAGACGCGCGCGGTTTGGTTCCTGGCGCACATAGCCATGGTTGCAGCGCACAGAGACCCTCCACTGCCGCACACAGAGGAAAAAAATTAGAGGGAACATTGGTGGGCAGTATGGGTTAGGTTAAGTTTGGTAGGTTTGTTATTTAAATAAGCAATACACGATTATATGATGCAATTTGGAAATTACATGGCATGATTCTGTACGGTGTGGGAGTGGGATGATTGCAACTGGATATTTATTTTGATATTGATTACATGATGTTATTCATACATGCCTTTTTTTAAATATCCTTGCATTGAACTGATGGGGGACTGGAGAAAACAGTGAAAAAAGACTGCTGGAATCTTTATTTGTACTATATTGGATCATGTATAGCCACAGTCACCAATAAAGCGTTAAAAAAAATCTCACGGCAAGCAAATTTGGGAAAAATTGGAAAGTGGCCAGCTTTGGATGCAGAGGTGATTTCTGACCTCTTCAGGGTCCCCCATTCGAAATAGGAAATTTGTGAAAGAACTGTTGGAAGCAATACAATTGCCACAAGAAATAGCGGTTGTCAAATGTGCTGCTCACCAGCCAGGAAATGACTATGTAGTGGCTGGTAATAGATACGCTGACCAGGTTGCTCAATACTGTGCAATAAATATTACGTTGTCATTGAACAAGAAAATGGAAACAGGTGGAATCAACTGCCAACTTATTACATTCTCAGCGTTCAAAACATGGGATGATGTGGAGACAGTTGCAGGATGAGGTAGAAGGGAGTGAAAAAGAAAAATTTATAAAATCAGTTTGTGAAAGAAGGGCAGCAGATGATGTGTTGGTATATCCTGACGGAAACCTAGTCATGCCAGACTGCTTGCTCTCTGAATTTGCAAGAATGTATCATGGAGACACTCATGTAGGCAGGGACGCTGTGATCAGACTGTTCAGACAAGATTGGTATAACCCAAGGTTTAGGGTAGTTGCAGAGAGTCTCTGCCAGAGATGTTTAGTATGCCAACAAATAAACCCTGGCTGGAAGACAGTGGTCAGTTGGGGAAAAATCGAAAAGGTAGAAGGACCATTCATAAGATTACAGCTTGACTTTATAGAGTTACCGCCATGCAGGGGAATGAAGTACGTCCTTGTCATAGTGTGTTTGTTTTCATGATGGGTGGAGGCATACTCCGCTAGGAGAAATCACAGCATAACAGTTGCCAAATTGTTGTTGAGAGAGTTAATTCCACGCTTTATTTTTCCAGTAACCTTGGAATCAGATAGAGGACCTCATTTTAATAATGAAGTAACTCGATTAATCTGTAAAGCATTCAACATTGGACCAAAACTGAGCTGTGCATACCGCCCAGAGGCTTCTGGAGTGGCAGATCAATTGAATGGCACAATAAAGTCAAGACTGGCAAAGATGTGTGCATCCACATCATTAAATTGGCCAGATGCATTGCCACTTGTATTAATGGGACTCAGAAGTATTCCTGACAGAAACACAGGATTGAGTCCCCATGAAATTCTCATGGGAAGGGCAATGAGACAAGCATTTACACCAGGACATAAATTACTGAATATTACTGATGATCTGTGTTAGATTTGGGGGTCTCTAGTTGGCACAGGTTGTGACAAATAGGGACCCTTGTCTCCAGTCAGGGTAAGGGGGGTACACTCCTAAAATAACCCCTGCTCACCCCCTTGGTTGCTTGGCACGAGCAGACATGCTTATCGCAGAGGCAGTGAGTAAAGCATTTGTTAGCACAAACAGTAATCAAGTAACAACACTACAGATAGACACCACACAAGTTGTATATTAAAATAAGTATCTTTTATATAGATTTAACACAAGACCATAAACGACAAAAGTCCACAATACTGTACTTAAAATGGTAGAATTCGCTTTGTTCTCTTAAGATGGTAAATGCGACACTCTGAGTTCAATGTACCTTAAGATGCGTAACGCAAGACAAAGAAAGTGTTGCAAGGACGGTGATGCATTGAAGATCTGGTGCAAAGAAACAAAGATGGTGCTTTCTTTTTGATGCAATATGCTTCCCGGTGATGCGCTGGTGTCTGCTGCGACGTCGATCCTCTTCTCCAGTGATGCGAGATGCTTCATACGATGCGAGCCACGACAGGCCCTGTGACATGCTTCCCAGTGATGCAACGGCGTCTGCTGCGACGTCAATCCACACACTAGGCGGTGCGAGTTGCTTCCACAACGATGCGAATGGCGACAGGCCTTGCGACACTCTTCCTGGTGATGCGGCTATGTCTTCTGCAACGTGGATTCTCTTCTCCGGTGATGAGCCGCGACAGGCTCTGCGACACGCTTCCAAGTGATGCGGCGGCGTCTGCTGCGACGTCGATCCTCTCCCCTGGTGATGCGAGGCGCTTTGGTGGCCCTGCGTTGACTCAACGATTCTTCTGCGACACGCTTCCCGGTAAAGCAGCGGCATCTGATGTGACGTCAATCCTCTTCTCCAGCGATGTGAGGCACTTCTTGTTGTGAAGCGGTAGCGGCAGTTCAGTGACCCGCTTCCTGTTCTTGAGTCACGCTTCCAGCTCCTTGCGACATGCAGTTCCTCAGAAAGTCCAGCACAACTGCAGGCACTTCCAAAGAACACTTGGGGAGCTGGTGGGTGTAGTCTGTTCTCCCTGAGACTTCAGAAGGAGGCAAGCTCTTTTCTCAAGCCCTTGGAGATCCTTACAAGTTGAAATAAAGTACACAAAGTTCCTGTCTCCTTTCTTTGGCAGTCAGGCAACCGCTGCAGGCCAATTCCCCAAGCAGCACTTCAGCTTAGGGATAGTCTCTCCTCAGTCTCTCTGGTTCCACTTCTCAGCAAAGGTTTCTTCTTGTTGTCCATAGTGATCTAAAGTTCTGGGGTTTGGGTCCCCTCTTTTATACACAGTTTCTCTTTGTTCTCTGACGGCAGAGAGGCCTTTGCCTAGTCCAAACCAGTTCTGGTCAGTCCTGGAGCACTCTGTTTACATGACTTCTTCTTTCCTTTCACAGCGCAGGGCAGAGACATCAGGCGCACCATAGGAGGTGGAGCTAGCATTGAGAAGGGAAGGCACAGCCCTTTTCAGGTCCAAGGTGCAACTCCTCCCTCCCATGTAGATGCAGATCTCTCTATTCAGCACTGTGCTGACTCTTCCTGTCTCCTGGAATCCCCCAGCCCCTGTCACTCAAACTCCAGACAAGGAATACAGAATCTTGCAGAGGCTGGCTTGGTTAGTTAGACAAGACAATATCTACTTTTTAAAAGTGGTAGTTTGAAACTCAGAATGTTAAAACCAACTTCACTAGAATATGTATTTTATCAGTCCGAGTTCAGGCATACTAAACTTGAATTTCTACCTAGTCAGTTAGGATTATAAAATGTAATAATATAACTGCCCATTGTGGCCTATGGGGAATAGGTAGCCTTGCAATAGTGAAAAACAAAAATGACTGTAATTCACTACTAGGAGACATGCCATACACATCAGGGCTTGTCCTTCCTTTTACCTACAATGCACCCTGCCCTTGGGCCTACCATGGGGGTGACTAATATGCAGAAAAGGTAAGGTTTAGGGACTAGCAAGTGGATGCACTTGCCCAGTCAACATGGCCGTACCAGACTGCACACAGGCTCTGCAATGGCAGACCTGAGACATACTTTTACAGGCTGATTCTGTGGTTGGTACAAACAGTGCTGCAAGCCCACTAGCAGCATTTGGTTTACAAACCCTGGGCACACTCAGTGCACTGTACTAGGGTCTGACAAGTAAACCAAATCAGCCAATCATGGAATCACTAATCCATACATCAATTTACAATAGGGAGAGCATATGCACTTTAGCACTGATCAACAGTGGTAAAGTGCCCAGAGTCATAAAGCCAACAAAAACAGGTCAGGCAAAATACAGGAGGAAGGCAAAAAGTTTGGGGGTGACCCTGCAAAAAGGGCCAAGTCAAACAATCTGGTATTGGAGTATTGCAAAGGATTGGCTGACCTAGGGCCAGATGTAGGAGCCCTAATACCGGTTGGAAACGGCCGATTTCGGCCGTTTCCGACTGGTATTAGGGTTTTCAGATGTAGGGGGCTGAAAAATACAGAATCTGTATATTTATCGATTCGGTAAAATTACCGATTCGGTAAATTACCGAATCGGTAAATATACCGATTCTGTAATTACAAATGTAGGTGTCACAGTTTACAGTGCCACAGGCCCTTAAGAGTCAGTATTTTACCACACAATTCTATTGTGTTGTAAAATACCAAATTCAGGTGTGCATGCACATCTGTGAATGCACACCTGTGCAATGCGACACACAGACATGCCCTTCGGGCATGTATGTGTGCCACATTTCACACAATCCAGTACTTGGGGTGCTAGAGGGTGTCAAAGTGACAACCCCTGCACCCTTGCAGGATTCGGTATTTACCGATTCTGTAAATACAGAATCGGTATTTCCCATTGATTCCTATGGGCTTCAAAGCCCATAGGAATCAATGGGAAATACCGATTCTGTATTTACAGAATCGGTAAATACCGAATTTTACAGATTCGGTAATTCAGATTTTAAAATTACCTACATCTGCCCCCTTCCCATTTACAGACTCCTAAATACCGAATCGGTAAAATTCAGTATTTAAGAGTCTGTAAATGGGAATTACCTACATCTAGCCCCTAGTGCGTTCTGTCTCTCACCAGGCTGGAGAAGACGCCAATGCCAGGCAGCCGGCTCAAGCACATGCTTTGAATCCTGGAGACTGGGTGGTAGTGAAGAAGCATACCAGAAAGTCATGCCTAACACCCAGGTAGGATGATCCACGGCAAGTCATACTGGTTACTACTACAACAGTGAAGTGTGCAGGTTTGCCCAATTGGATCCATGCTAGCCACACAAAAAGGGTTCCAGCCCCTGCTGAAAAGAGAACACAACTGACTAGTACAGTTGAGGCTGCTGAAGGTCATACAGTCGAAGAATCTAGAGGAACAGATTCTGAAGGGACTGACAAGAAATCGAGCACAAGTCAGGAGGACTGGATACCAGTGGTTGACGTATCTGAGGTGGTTATTAAAACAAGAAGTAGAACAAGAATAGAAAGACAAGAAACAAGGGAGGTGTAGAAGAGCACACTTAGGAGAAAGAGAACAAAGCTACTGGAGATCTGGAGCAAGACCAGATCGGGACAGAAGGATATACAGATTCTGAGCAGGGACAGACAGGTAAAGAAAAACACGTTCAGGCAGCAGAAGAACCAATTGTAGTAAAACCTGAACAGGACCAGTTAGGAGAAGAAAAACAATTTTAGGTTGAATCAAAACAGTCTGCAGGCAGACCCAAACAGGAACAGTTAGAAAAAGAAGTACAAGTTCAGGCAGAAGAAGAAACAATAACGAGACCTGAACAAGGACAGATAGAGAGTGATACTGAGGAAAGGGAAAATCAGATTATGCCACAAAAGAACGAGAATAAAAGAGCTCTTGAGAAAGACAGAGTGCAATGCAAGTTAAAAGGATCAGAAAAGGTGATAAATGGTCAGGTGGAGTCAAAAGGCTAAAATATCATTTGAGAAAAGTATCTGAAAACCCAGAATAAGTGAATGAGGTTACCAGTCAAACTCAGTCTGGACAGTCAATTGATAAAAACATTCGGAGAAGTCCAGACTGAAAGTATTGAACAATAAGTTCAAGGGTCCTCAATGGACCCATGTAATGCTAGTAGAATTTGAGAATCTAGATTTAAATGAAGAGACAGATGAGGAAGTATTTGCGGAACAGATTGACGAAGGGGAAGTGAGGCCTCCTTGAAGTACTAAAGATTCTGATTCATAACTAAAGAAAAGAAGAGAAATCTTCTTAAGTCAAGATGGCTAAAGACAGGGTTGCTGAAAGACCAAAACAAAGCTGTATAAAGAAATGCTGTAGGGCTTGCATATGTAGTATTTTATTAGTGATCTTAGTATGGCTATTTCTAACAATAGCAGTACCTTATCTTATAATAACAGAGAAGAAGAATGACACAGGCACTAATGAAAAGACAGCAACGATGAGAGGAGATAGAGTAGAATTAGAAGCAACAGATGAGGTAGACTTACATCACACAGTAGCAGATAATGATACATCTTTAAATGTATTTACAAAGTTATTGTTTCAGTATGAATACACAATGGAAATTAATGATCGTTATGCTTGTATGAAACTACCAGCTTCAATAGCAGAAGGAGTCACATACCATCATTTACCTTTAAGGTATGCTACATGATGTAGCAAATTGTCGAGTTTATTTTATAGAACAGGAAAACTTCAATATTATTATTCAAATCTAGATGTATTACTTACAGAAATTCCTATTAAAAAGAATATTATGAACCCAGTGCTCAGTAGTATAGATGCACAGTTTATGGGTGAATTTTTCTTATCAATGAAATCAATAGATATAGTAAAAGCACATAGAAATAACCTAACATGCTCATTACGTGAAGAAGAGAAGAAATAACCTAACATGCTCATTACGTGAAGAAGAGAAAGTGTTTTTTAATTTAGTTTAAGAAAGGAGACAGGTTTTCCAAAGAAAAGCTGTTGAACAGAAAACCCATATACCACCCTGGGCTGAGAAAGAGGGAATTTATACAGCTGTCAAAGCTCACGCTGCGATGTCCCTAGACTTTGAAGACAGGGAAACCGGCCTCTATAGATTAAAGACAGACTATAACAATGTATTTATGTGTTCCGGTGAATCTGAACATAACTTCCTGATTTTGGGAGGCTGAGGACTCAAAGGGGGAACAGATCCAGTATTTCCTGGAGTTAACTATGTGTGTGGGAATAAAGCTTATTACAAGCTGCCGGCACGGTGGTACGAAGTTGCTACTTCAGAATAGTATTTCTGAAGATATATCATGTAAAAAGAATCACTGGAAGCAATGAAAACACCAATGAAATAACACGAAGAAAGAGTGCTAGTTTTTCAGAAATAATAGGTGACATATTTAGTGCATTGATACCTTCAGTGGGAGTCGTTCTAAATTCACATAGAATCTGTCAATTGTCAACAGTAGTTGATCATCTTTTTCGACCGATACTGCTGGAGGTTTCTTGATGATTAAAACAGAAATGGTTGCAATTAGGTCTATCGTTTTGCAAAATTGACTTGCGCTAGATATATTATTGGTAAAGGAAGGAGGAGTCTGTAAAATGTTGAAAGTGCAACATTGTTGCACTTACATACCTGTTAATAGTAAAGAAATTAGAGGATATATTAGGAATATTACAAAACGTCAGGAAAATTTGAAACCACTGGAGGTTGACAATGTATGGGAGAGAATAACAAAGAGTATTTCATCAATAGGGACTTGGTTTGCTAATCTTGGGAAAGGTATAATAGGTCAAGTAATCTTACCATTAGTTGGTATAACAATAATAGGTCTAACAATAGTAATATGGTGTAAGTGTTGGTCAAATAAATTGAGAAGAAGATATGAAATAGATGGAAAAGAAAAGAAAGTATGAAGAAATACAGTTATAAAACATTAAGGGAAAATTATATGATAGAATGAAAAACTTGAAGAATAAAGATGAGAACAAGATCAAAAAATGGAACGAGAATGAGGTATGTTAAAGTTGGCATCTGATTTGGATGGGTGATTTTGTGATGGCTCAAAAAAGTCATAGAGGGATTGATGGGGCAAGGACTCGTAAAAAAGAGACTTGCTCAGAAGCAAACCTCTAATTTAACTTCTAATCTTGTATTAACCACCTATTGTGTAAATTAATATGCACAACATTGAACATAAAAGATAGAGAAGCTTGCCTAAGTGTTTTACCAATAAGTAACTCGCGCAAAATTCTAAAATGGCTGCTAAGGGGAAATCTTTATTGCGCATGCGTCAACTGTACCTTCGCAGTATGACGAGCTATCGCTTGTATGGAATTTCTTGCACCTGCGCAAACGCCATTAAAATGTCTGCTTGAGAACTCACATGGCTATGCTTTCCTGAAACTAACTAGCTATTTTTCGAAAACTAATGCGGGGAGAGCATTAATAAATTAATGGGATTAGAGTAGAGATAGGTGGTATACCATGAAACCATTTTATTTTTAAATTAATATTTGTCTTTCTGACTTTCCTATTAGTATGTATTTGGGCCTCTCGTACAAATCCAGAGTCTATAACTCACCTTACCTCCGCATATGAGTGGTGTGATGGAGTCAGAAGAAGTAATGTGACTTTTGAACACAGTCCAAGGACGCAAAAGATACATACCCTGGGAATAGCTCCAAAGTCCTCTGAATGAATGGGAACACATGAAAATTATACTTTTGTATCTAATAAGATGTGAATACGGGTGGAATAAAGATTTGTGAATAAAAATGAAGGGTTGGGATCTTTGAACAATAGACTGATAGCCTTTGAGAGGATTCCCTCTCAGCCTCACTAGCTCCTACTGTCACACAACTCACAGGCTCCTCAGTCTGTTTCTATAGGGCAGGTTAAAGGCACAGGACAGAGGAGGAACCCTGTGGTTCAGAAGATGCCAATAGAATAAAACAGGAGGCATACAAAAGGGAGGGTGGGATCGCTTCCTTCCTTTCCCTCTGGGCTCTCTGTACCTGCACACAGTGCACCGATGCCACAGAGGAATAGCCCCCCCATGCCTGCCAAGTGGCACGCATCAGAGGTGAGACTAACGCATTTCAGTGTGGTGATGCGCATCACCTCACCGAAATGGAAAGTCACGCAATTACGGTATAGCGCTTGGCTCAGCAGTTAAGCTGTAGCGTTTCCCTGAAGGCAATAAAGTATTGCTTCCCCATCTAATTTCTTGCTAATGGTAGCAGACTTATTGCGCATGACTGCATTTCTATTGCGCCCCCCACCACCATACAGGCTGGGCACATGTGAATCAGACTCCCCGCCCCCTGTTGCGTGTTTATCTAGGTTCCTGATCGATACTGTGACCTTATGCCCCTATTCGGCTATAAATCCATTTATTCCCTATATTGGCATAACCGTTCAAGTGCGATATTCAGAAAGTCATCTCTGACTTCACACGAACAGAGCCACGTTCAAGGATATCTCTCTCTGCCACTTCCTTTGCAACCAATTAGTGCAATGACAGAGCAGAAGTCACTATCTGATATTCCTAGATTAACACTCCAAGTTCTTCAACAAGATAAAAACTCAGCAAACTGGGAAATCCCCCTTGCCTTGTTTTGATTAGTAATAGAACTCTAATGAGCAACTGATAGCTATCACTTCCTAGTGACATCTTTAATTGACGTCTTATGTCCAGCAAACTTGCGTCAAACCCGGCACCTGTCAGGTATAAATACTACCAACGTTGCCTTAAGCAATGAGCTGTTGTACTGTTGCTAGCTGTCTGCAAGACCCCGTGTTGGTGAAGCTAGCACCCTGTCGCTGCAGCCTGCTGTCCCTGTGGTGGTGAAGCTACTGATACCATTATCGCTGCTAAAGCGCGAACGATGGTGTGGTATGCTTAGGAGCTGAACAGCCGTCCCTCTCCAAAGAGCCCAGCAGATTCCAGCTGCCCGCGGACGCTGTCCCCCGCCTCCTCCTCTCGACGCGCTGAAGAAGAGCCACTGCCTTTCTCGTGCAGAGAAATCCAGCTCCGGCGTTTCCGGTCTACCCTTGCGGGTGACAGGGATATCGAGCTTCCCCTGAAGGAGATACCAAACCTCCATCATTCTATTCAGAGGTATGGTGTTGACTAAACCCTTAGATGAGAATTCTTGAAGCAAACCTTGGCAAAACCAACTTAACTTAAAGCTACTTACTTACTCCCCTTCCACGTGTTAGGCTTAGGTCAGGCACACTGGGATAGGCGTAGTTAGAAGCACCAGTTGAGTATTTTAGCCTAATGTATATATGACTGTATATATGTTTTATTACTTTTAAACCATTGTATGGCTAAGAAACCATATCAATGCTTTTACAGTTCTATTTCGCAGTCCTTATCTTACTGTACGTACTTTTTATAATAACAAGTCTTGCAATTGTGGCAATACATTTCTTTTGTACGAGAAGAAAGACTGTCCAATAAATGTTAACCTTTTATTTGACAAACGCCCGTCTCTCTATTCTCTACATCTCGTGAAAGTAAACTGCACTAGACTGACTGAGTGAAATACCTGTCTATTGTTTCACACGACCCTAGAGATTGACTCTTGATCTGAGGAGCAAAGTTGTCATGTTGCACGGTTGTTGGAAAGCTGAATCCCTTCTTATCTGTGCCAGGGAAGCTGATCACTTCCCATGCAGAGAAGAAAGTTTCCAGTGACCTCTGAGCTAGTTGGTAACACACCCAATTAAGTTTAGCATAGTCAGTGGAGGCCTGGAATATCCGCAGTTCCACGTCGATACTACTGTTTATGTTATTCCAATGCGCAAGGCCTAGTGGGAAACTAGGAACTACACTACATGGTGCCCAAACGTTTGGTAAGGCGATAAACTAACGCAAGACGTTAGAGTAACTCAGTCGTGCATATTTCACACAGACCCCTTTCTCCCGTAAATACTCCAATAGACGTCTGGAGTGGGTGAAAGGTTAAAATCCGCCCGACCTTAGTAGGAAGAGATTCCTATGTAAAGCTCTGGTTTATTCAACGTTGAAGGATACAGTGTTCCAAAATATTGTGCACCTAATCTTTGTCTCCTTGGAGACCTACTCTGCAAAGCCTGCATTTCTAAAAAATGACAGACAGTGAAGAAGAAAGGGAAGCAGTTAGACTTGCAACCCTACTGATAGAGGAAGACACGAGTCTCCTAGACACAGACCCGGATGCTATTATCATCCCGGTCCACTTAAGAAGATCTATAACTTTAAAACTTATAGAAAACGGACTGACACCTCAAGGTGGTACAGTAATTTTCGTGATAGAGGCTCACGAGTATCGGCAGACAGAGGTATTCTATTCATGGATAAACTTTCCAGCGGTAAACGCTAGAACAAAAGAGTTTCACTATTACAAAATAGAGAAACCTCCGGAAGATTACGCTCCTTTCGAGGAGATTGAAATTCCACTTAAATTTCAAGAGCACCTGCTCTGGTTTAATGGCGCCCTAAAACATAATGATCATATTACCAGGCTCGGTCCACTAGGTAGACCAGGAGCAACGTGGCCGGTTCTAGCCAGCTACACACCACATCCTGACATTGTAAAAATGTCTAAGGAAGAGCTGTTAGTACAGCTAAAAACATTAATAAAAATACATAGGCAATTAGTCCAATATGTAATGCGGACTGCAACAGTCCAACCAGCTGTTAATACACCACAGCTGACCCCTCATCAGGGGAACACAAATAAAATTACACCACAGAACATACAGTCATGTCTTGGTAAAACACCCGTAAAACGGGAACAAATTCCTTTCTGGTTAGCACAGAAAATCACTCAAATAGAGGCAGTATTTCCTGATACTACCCCTATTGAGAAACACAGAATCTTGACCATCTGCCTTCCTATGGGAATCGCACCACACGTAGAGGACTGTGACACTTGGGGTACAGTCTTTGCTTCCATTTACACAAAAACACACGGTGTTCCGTCTATGGCGGTAATACCAGAGGTGCTAAAACAGATTCAAAATGAATTCGGTCCAGAGCCCGCTTTAAATCTAGGTATGAAATTACTGAAAGACTTCAAGCAGGTCTCGGCTATATTATTAGCCAACATTAAAGGAGAAGCAGCATCTGTGGCGATCCGCCAGAAGTTGAAGGAAACAGATATAAAAGATCCTGTTGAGCTTGCAAAAATCATAGAAAAATGCTATGAAGAATTAGGTAGAGACAGCTTGGGTGGGAAACCAGTAAAGCCCCAACTGCTCGAAAATCCTGAAAAATTATTTATTAAAAATAATTCAAATACTCCTAAAAAGAGCTGGGATGGAAATAAACAATCCACTCCCAAGGAAAAAGTTTTCCAGTCCAGAGGAAGGTCTCCTCGACGGAGGGAAAAAACTCCGACTCGAGAACACCAGTCTCCCCAGAGGGAGCCCTCTGAGAAAAGATATACCCTTAGAAATAGGGATAATCTGAAAAAACCTGATAGATATCAAAGTATTGATACACGTCCCTCTCGATCTTTTCCACAGAATTCGGAAAGAAGAGGACGGTCAGACCCAGGAGAGCACACCAAGTCCAAAGACAAGGAACCTGCTCAGAGTAAAAAATCTCAATTTCAGAAAAAGAAGGTAGCCAGTATTAGAGTAATCAACCATGCCGAGAATACTGAGGACACAGTTGAAAAACGGGGAGTGGGCATTGACAATGTTGGACAGTGCAGCAGAAATCAGTATAGCGCGCAAGATCTTGATGAGTCATCTGGAGACAGTGGGCACGAATGAATACATTCAGGTTGAAACTGCTGACGCCAGACTTAGCGAGCCTCATAAAATATACGAAATAACATTGCGTATAGAGGGTGATAAGACTAGGAAAATTAAGGGTCTATTTTGGGATAAACTCTCAAAAGGCTATGATATTCTGTTAGCTGAAAAAGATTGGCCCCCAGAGTTTGTCAGGGAGTGCCCTCGTGGCGAAGAAGTGATTATGCCTGCCTTCTCAAATCACATTCCGATTCACAAAATATATACATATGCAAGGAAATGGGCAGTAGCCCAGGCACCTGCATTATATAAAAATCATGTAGGATGGGATGAGGACTCTCCTCCTCACAAAATCCAATTAAAAAATGAACCAACTGCCCAACGGCAGTATCCCATAAAGCAAGAAGCTAAAAAACAAGTCAGGGAGATCTTAGATCAACTTGAATACCAGGGGGTGATTGAAACATGCACCTCTCAAATGAACAATCCTTTGTTTCCTGTCTCCAAGCCAGACAATTCATATCGTCTAGTTTTGGACTACAGACACCTTAATACATGTTGCAAAACTTTTGCAGTACAAAACTCGCATAGTGCAGCCCTAATGAATAACATAGTTAGGAAAAAATATAAAACAACATTAGACATTTCTAATGGTTTCTTTTGTCAAAACATTGCACCAGAAAGCAGATATTTGACCGCTTTCTCTGCATTTGGGTCACAGAAAAAATTCTGTCGACTCCCACAGGGGTTCAAGAACAGCCCAGGACTATTCTCAGCTAGGGTAACAGAGTTACTACAAATCTATGATGATGAAGCATTATCTTACGTATATGATATTTATCTCACAGACGACGACTTGGATACTCACTTGAAAAGAGTGAACACCATTATACTTGGGTTCGCAGCAGAGGGTTACAAATTCAACTTTAAAAAGTCCCGAATTGCCCATCTGACAGTACTATTTTTAGGGTACGAATTATCAAGTGAAGGGAAAAGCCTAGCGGACAACTTCTTAGAGAAGTGCGCTGTACTCCGAGCTCCAAAAACGCTGAAGAATTTACAATCCATACTAGGTTTTCTGAATTTCGGGAGAACTTACATTCTAAATTACGCAGAGAGGGTTAAACCTCTCTACGAACTAATTAAACCTGATTTTAAACAAATCAATTGGACTCAAAAACACACAGAAATTTTGAGATCACTGCAATCAGACATGTTAGCAAAAACAAAATTAGATACACGTGACAACACACGTGATCTTGTAATCCAAGTCATCCCAGGAAGATGCGGATTCACGTACCTAACCTCTAATGAGGGAGAAAAGGTACCAATTTCAATTAAATCTCACTTGTACACACAAGCAGAAAAAGCATTCAGTCCCACAGAAAGAACTGTGAAAGCAGTGCAAATCGCATTAGCAAATGAAAGAGAACTAGCACACGGCAAACGGATTAATATCCTTACAGCGGAATCCGCCTTCGAAGCGCTATTCAGCCCAGTAAACCTGCCTACAGTGTCACTAGATCCGAAATGGATACAGTGTATAGATTCTCTAGGAGCGGAAGACGTGAAATACTATTTCGCCCCGCAATTTGAAGAACTGAATGATTTAGAATATGAAGAAGAATATCCTCTGCCAATCGAAATTCTGCCTCTCCCACAATACGCCTGTATAATCTACACAGATAGTTTTGTACAGCATTTCAATGTAGAGAGCAAATCCTACAATGCCGCATGTGCGATCATTAAAGGTCGTTGGCTGTGCGGTAAATTCAGACCGAAAGTAACAAAAACTGAATCTGTAAGAAACTGTTCGGTTCAGAGAACTGAAATCAGATCTTTAAAGATGGCGCTCGAAAATGCAGAACGTGAATTCCCGACACTTATCGTGTGCGATTCTCATTTTTGTGTCAACTCTTACAACAATAAACCGCAGAGCTGGATTGAAAACGACTACAAAGATGACACAGGTGCCACAATAAAGCATAAATTGCTCTGTAAACAAGTAGCTCTTTTACACAAAGAACTACAAAAGACTCACGTGATTCACGCACAGAGTCTTCGACGTGATGGCGTTCACGTTGCAGGGAATTCATTGGCTAATACAGCCAAAGCGGAAGCAACTAACCCGGCTTCCGTAGCCACAAAAAAGCGTACAGATAAATACATAGACGGGGAAACCATGCTGGCAGTAAAAACGACCGTAAAAGGCGACTGTGCAGCACTACCCGTAAACTATCCACTCAATTATGCATACATAATCGATGCAAACTCCGTTCCTTTTGCTCGAATCCCTGGAGTGGGGGACAGAGTAATTCCAAACAGGAGCAGGAGGGGCTTCCTCTTACTGGAAGCACACATGGGGTTGGGTCTGAGACACCAAACAATTAAGGTTTCTCTGAAAGAATTACAATCAGAGTACTGGTGGCCAGGAATGAGCATAGATATTCAATGTTTTGCTCAAAATTGTGAAAACTGCAACAGAGATCGCAGTAATGAACAGGCCAGTGTAGTTTCAGGATCCCTGGTAGACAGCATAAGGCGGTCTATCTGCGCAATCAAAGAAGAGAAGCGCGTCCCAGTGTACACCATTAAGACGAAAAGCACTTAAAAAATGAGGCCCCCAGCGCTCGGCTGACGCTAGAACGGTTATAAAAGATTTGCAAGTCTTTATCGGCACATACGCAATTACCACGTTCCATTCTGATTAGGGTCCTGCTTTTAGCTCTCGAGCTTATAAGGAGGCTATGGCCAGCATGGGAATTGGGTTGCGGTATTCTTGTCCGTCGCACCCTGAAGGGAATAGTGTGGTAGAAAGAAAAAAACGAGACATAAAGCAATCTATAACAGCGAAGGTATTAGTTCAGGCGCTGGGTGGGTCAAACATTTAATAAGTGTCCAGACTAGTCTTAATAACATGCCAAGAAATTCTCTAAAAGGTTTCAGCCCATACTAACTATTGTTCGGAATTAGAATGCGTATTCAGGACCTCGATAGTCAGATGTCAGTGGTACAAGAAGAAACAACGCACTTTGATGTAAAGGATCGTTTGGCTGTTTTACAGGAACTGAATGAAACAAGAAAATCCTTAAGCAACATAAAGTTAAAGCAACAGCCAACTACCACTGACGAGGCACCACCAGCAACAGCCCCAGCAAGGCCTGTCTGGATTCCAAAGATTGGGGTTCTAGTCAGAGAAAAGATCGCGGTTAAGAAGGAATTTGGGCCTTCTTACAGAAAAGCAGTACCTGTCTTGGCAGTCACCGGAACAAGATCAGTTGTACTACCGCCCCTTGCTGGTAAAAAGGAGAACAGAGTCGTGTCTATCGATCTGGTAAAACCACAAGCATGTGGCCTATAATCAACAGTAGGCCCAGTGGACTCCCAAGAAACAACAGAATACCCAAACTTGCAACAATCCAAGAGGTTCAAACTGAAAGACTAATCACATTCGATCAGCCTGCAGTGCACAATGAAGGACTTTGCAATAATGCCATGGAACTCGTGCCTCTTGAAACACAGATTGAAACATTTCGTCAAGAAACAACACCAGTCTACACTAATGTGGCATCAGAAAATGCTACCGAAAGACAGATTGAAAGAACAATCCCATCAATTGACAGAACTGCCTCTGGTTATTTCATCAACTTCGACAAATTCTCTGAAGATTTTAATGACCCCGAAGTGATGCCAGAAACAAAAAAGACTTTTAAAGAAAAAGTAACAGAACTCTTTCATCAACTAAAGGAAATCTTCCTTATTTCCCCTTGGCTAGAGTTCTGGTTCGGTCTAGGTGTATTTTTCCTCCTGCTTTGGCTCATCATGGTACTGTGTTTGGGAAAATTCATTGAAGGAAAATATATTACAATGGACACAGCAAGTCAGAACATCAACCTAGTCCTGAAACCACACAGATCATCCCACGTGAAAAAAAGAGAACTGTCAACAGTAAATGTCACGGCAATTCCAATACCTGGTGGGGTAGTATGGGAGAAAACAGACTATGAGATCTATGGTCCGGTCAAAATCCTGAAGTATGCTCATCAACTAAAGGTTTCCTTAAGTGACTTTGTGACACCTAGTACATTCTCTGATGATTGGGACTTTAACAGTATTAATGACATGATGTCTGATTTAGTAATGTCAGCTAGATTCACAGATCATGATTATGTACAAGGATCATCTAGTTATGAGCAGTTATTCTGTTACACCAACTATGGGGATCATTACTTGCATAAATCTGCACAGCCTAGAAATGTTTTTATGTATAATCAATGGGAACATTGTTCTACACCACCTAAAAGCAGTTCTAAAGCATTTTTTGAGAAATTCAAATACTTCTCAGGGTTTAACACCAGTGATGCAGAAACATTGTATTACAAACTGTTAGATAAAACAGGAATGAAAACAATGCTGACAAATTCTAAATTGATATATTCAGGAGCATTTTATGACAAAATGATGACATTTGGTTTTGATTATTGGAAAAATAATATTGAAACGAAAACAATTTGGGGTACAAAAGATTGGCAGGTGCAAGGCATTGAAGCACTATTTAGAACCTGCATAATACCAGAACAAATGTTATTTTTAAATGACACAATACACCAAACATCTCGTCTTGGCCTAGCTAAGATCAAAGACCTTAAAACACCGTCTATACCAAAGCCAATACCTGAAAATACAACAACAGATATTGAGTTAGACGTAACACAAATTTTACATTTTAACAGAACACATCCTGATTGGAAAAAGTGGCTAATCTGGCCTACTGACACAAACAGCTGTCAAGATAGATT
This sequence comes from Lissotriton vulgaris, assembly GCF_964263255.1. Classification (NCBI taxonomy): domain Eukaryota; kingdom Metazoa; phylum Chordata; class Amphibia; order Caudata; family Salamandridae; genus Lissotriton; species Lissotriton vulgaris. The sequence continues at coordinate 448,365 of NW_028243212.1, read as the reverse complement.
CCTGAAAAAAACACAGGGGTTAAAAATGACCAGACTAGACCTGAGATATTCCCAGAGACAACATCCAGGGATTATAACAACATACAGTGTAGGGAAACTCTGCCTTGAATGGCTAACAACATCCACACTGGCTGAAATTAAGCAACACTTGTCTTTACTAAAAGATGGTGCTGATTTGCGCGATTTCATTCTTGTACCACGCAAACAGCGTCAAAAGCGTTTCATGGTGACCAGTATCTATGCTGCTTACAACGAGGCTTGGGAAGTAAGACAAATTGAAACTGCTGAGAAAATATGAGAAATTGATCGTATTAATTTGGAGAAATCACTTTCTGTAGTAGACAATGGGTTAATGACTCTGTCTTCCAGAATATATTCGTTGGACAATATTGTATCCTCTGCCTTTGATGTGATAGACAGAGACTTGCTAATGTTACAACATGGCCAGTCGCAATTACGCTCTATTATAGAATTAGGGTGGACGCTGCAAAATCTTCGTTCAGGCTATGTGCCTTGGCGTTTAATCAACACAACGTCATTATTTTCCAGTTTTAACCTTACTGATAAACAGATCAGTTTGGCACAGAAAGGAGCAGACTATACAATCCTGAGCATCGAAAAACTCGAGAGATTACCATTGACAATGTCAGAGAGTCCTGTCATTGAATGGATAATACACGGAATTATCACAATTCCGATAACAACTTTCCGATTTAAAAAGTGCCTTGAGTACATACCTGCTGGCCAGTATGAACAATTGGGTAAAGGATATGTAAAATCTGAATGGAAATTACCATACACACATTCTTGCTACAGTGACAGCGACAAAAATGTATTTCTTAGTGGTGACAACTGTAAACATTCACTAAGCGGTATACTTTTGTGTAAGGGTATTAATTTACACAGAGCATGTGATGGAAATTCAAACAACCTTTCATGCCACCAGCTAGTCACACCTGCAACTCAGATAGAGCCCTTCTTTATGCAACTTTCAAACGGGAGTTACATTCTTAGAACGGATCACAGATGTTGTGGCCTTGTGCCAGGGAAAAGTTATCTAGTGAAAGTAACATCCATGGTCAAATGCTGTATGCAAGCATTGTTCCCGAGTGGGCCTGCAGACACAGTGACTCCCATCTGGCCTCGTCTGAATCTCTATTCTATACGAATTGATACTTTAAGCAAAATGAAATCTGTACTTTTACAGACAACAGTGCCTATAACGTCATCAAAATAGACGTATGATCTTCTAGTTGCAAGGACAGCTACTGAAGTTCATGACCTTTTATCAACAAATTGCCCCGTGCATTTCGTACAAATGCTTAGCCAACTCCTTAACATGTCTAGTGCCACAAGCATCCCAGGCATATTCAAGACAGTCTTTACGGGACTGCTAACACCTTTTCAAGCAATTCTGGGAATCGTTCCTAATTTTGTGCACTCTGTTTTTGGCGGCATACCATTATTTTTGGGACTTGTAGCAGGGATTTTATTTTTGACCTTCTTACTTCGTTATGGCAAGCCTCAGCTGAGACATAGCTCCCATGGGAATGGAAGAGACAATCCTAGCAATGCGCTACCGGGACAGGATAACTAACGTCCTTGGATTGGCCAGGCTGAGAGATCTAAACATGACCTGGTTCCTTTCATTCAGACCTGTATGGCAAAATTGCATTTTACCTGTGCTACGATGTATGCTTTGCGGCGATGAATGCGTGTTGGACATCTGTCTTTCACTTCCATCATCAGTACCAATGGACGTCGATACTTTGCTCAGTCAAATAACAGCTCACGCATTGTGTTGTCCCCAGCGGCTACCAATCCTGATGACGGCATTCGTGGAGACTCCTGTACTACAGCCAAGTGGTAACAGTGGAGCGAGTGACAAAAGCGACATCATCCAGGTAGAACGTTCAGTGAGCATTGCTGATCCTGCCTTCGATGACAGCAATCATTCTCACACCTGCCAAGTTACAGCGCTATCTAATTTGGTTGAACTGTCACCTGAATTTGTAGACCAATTCTTTGAGAGCCTGTCTGATATGATGTTCCCACCCATACAGAAACAATAACTTTGAGAAGCTTTCCGACACACAGCGTTCCCATGAACTCTGAATTCGCCCTTCAGTTTTAATCAACAAAAAATGCTAACAGCGTTGGAACTCTATTTCCCCGTTCAAGCATTAATTCCTTTTGAATTGGATATTTTTCAAATATTGACCCTTTTTGGCACGAACAATTCTTTGCTTGAGGTAAAATCTATTCTTAAAGAACAGAAGTCCGTACTTCTATTTTTTACACACACCTAGAGACATAACAACTTACATTAGCCTCTAGCACACATTTTTGCAATGCATTTATATGTGATGATTTATCTCGCCCTTCTTCTGTCAGAGATACTTCATGTGTAATTCTTATGCATAATCGTTCATTGATTTCATATGCAATAGTTTTTGAATGATTCTATGCTTCAAAAAACGTACAGTACCTAAATTTCACGTATTACAATATAAGCCTATTTCGAATGCATTTATGTATTTTGGGGTGGGCAATGTTACACATGCATCTAATTGCTCTAGTTTTAGTAATTTGATGGACATGAAAACGTGGAGTGGGTGTTGCGTGTTTATCTAGGTTCCTGATCGATACTGTGACCTTATGCCCCTATTCGGCTGTAAATCCATTTATTCCCTATATTGGCATAACTGTTCAAGTGCGATATTCAGAAAGTCATCTCTGACTTCACACGAACAGAGCCACGTTCAACGATATCTCTCTCTGCCACTTCCTTTGCAACCAATTAGTGCAATGACAGAGCAGAAGTCACTATCTGATATTCCTAGATTAACACTCCGAGTTCTTCAACAAGATAAAAACTCAGCAAACTGGGAAATCCCCCTTGCCTTGTTTTGATTAGTAATAGAACTCTAATGAGCAACTGATAGCTATCACTTCCTAGTAACATCTTTAATTGACGTCTTATGTCCAGCAAACTTGCGTCAAACCCGGCACCTGTCAGGTATAAATACTACCAACGTTGCCTTAAGCAATGCGCTGTTGTACTGTTGCTTTAGAAAAGGGGGGGGTGATGAACAGAGTGTCTGAGTTAAACAGACCACTCTTACCCAGTCCAAAGATCAGGGCTTGATCCATCACCGTTATTTATCTCACTGCCCCATCCCAGCTCAGAACCTGGCTATATGCAAATCAGTCTGTCCCTGGCCCAGTGCATCATGGGAACAGGGCAGACTAAACTACCAAGCCAATTCTTCACCAGAAAGGAGACAAGCTACCGGGGACCGGTTTCTGGCATTTCAGCCTTCTTCGGCCCGGCTTGCTTGAATCCTGATGGAGCAGTGAGAAAGGGACTCATGTCTGAGTATACCCTGCCACACCTATAGTGGCCAAAAACGATTTAGAAAAGGGGGTGGTGATGAACAGAGTGTCTGAGTTAAACAGACCACTCTTACCCAGTCCAAAGATCAGGGCTTGATACATCACCGGTATTTATCTCACTGCCCCATCCCAGCTCAGAACCTGGCTATATGCAAATCAGTCTGTCCCTGGCCCAGTGCATCATGGGAACAGGGCAGAGTAAACTACCAAGCCAATTCTTCACCAGAAAGGAGACAAGCTACCGGGGACCGGTTTCTGGCATTTCAGCCTTCTTCGGCCCGGCTTGCTTGAATCCTGATGGAGCAGTGAGAAAGGGACTCATGTCTGAGTATACCCTGCCACACCTATAGTGGCCAAAAACGATTTAGAAAAGGGGGTGGTGATGAACAGAGTGTCTGAGTTAAACAGACCACTCTTACCCAGTCCAAAGATCAGGGCTTGATCCATCACCGTTATTTGTCTCACTGCCCCATCCCAGCTCAGAACCTGGCTATATGCAAATCAGTCTGTCCCTGGCCCAGTGCATCATGGGAACAGGGCAGACTAAACTACCAAGCCAATTCTTCACCAGAAAGGAGACAAGCTACCGGGGACTGGTTTCTGGCATTTCAGCCTTCTTCGGCCCGGCTTGCTTGAATCCTGATGGATCAGTGAGAAAGGGACTCATGTCTGAGTATACCCTGCCACACCTATAGTGGCCAAAAACGATTTAGAAAAGGGGGTGGTGATGAACAGAGTGTCTGAGTTAAACAGACCACTCTTACCCAGTCCAAAGATCAGGGCTTGATACATCACCGTTATTTATCTCACTGCCCCATCCCAGCTCAGAACCTGGCTATATGCAAATCAGTCTGTCCCTGGCCCAGTGCATCATGGGAACAGGGCAGAGTAAACTACCAAGCCAATTCTTCACCAGAAAGGAGACCAGCTACCGGGGACCGGTTTCTGGCATTTCAGCCTTCTTCGGCCCGGCTTGCTTGAATCCTGATGGAGCAGTGAGAAAGGGACTCATGTCTGAGTATACCCTGCCACACCTATAGTGGCCAAAAACGATTTAGAAAAGGGGGTGGTGATGAACAGAGTGTCTGAGTTAAACAGACCACTCTTACCCAGTCCAAAGATCAGGGCTTGATCCATCACCGTTATTTATCTCACTGCCCCATCCCAGCTCAGAACCTGGCTATATGCAAATCAGTCTGTCCCTGGCCCTGTGCATCATGGGAACAGGGCAGACTAAACTACCAAGCCAATTCTTCACCAGAAAGGAGACAAGCTACCGGGGACCGGTTTCTGGCATTTCAGCCTTCTTCGGCCCGGCTTGCTTGAATCCTGATGGAGCAGTGAGGAAGGGACTCATGTCTGAGTATACCCTGCCACACCTATAGTGGCCAAAAACGATTTAGAAAAGGGGGTGGTGATGAACAGAGTGTCTGAGTTAAACAGACCACTCTTACCCAGTCCAAAGATCAGGGCTTGATCCATCACCGTTATTTATCTCACTGCCCCATCCCAGCTCAGAACCTAGCTATATGCAAATCAGTCTGTCCCTGGCCCAGTGCATCATGGGAACAGGGCAGACTAAACTACCAAGCCAATTCTTCACCAGAAAGGAGACAAGCTACCGGGGACCGGTTTCTGGCATTTCAGCCTTCTTCGGCCCTTTTTGTAAATATTTTTGTCCACCCTAAGCGTGGAAGGGTATACTCAGATGTGAGTCCCTTGCTCATTGCACCATCAGGATTCAAGCAAGCCGGGCCGAAGACGGCTGAAATGCCAGAAACTGGTCCCCGGTAGCTTGTTTCCTTCCCAGTGTAAGAATTGGCTTTTGTAGTTTGGTTTGCCCTGTTCCCATCATGCACTGGGACAGGAACAGACTAATTTGCATACAGCCAGGTTCTGAAACTGGGATGGTGCAGTGAGCTAAAAAACGGTGTTGGATCTAGCCCTGATCTCTTGACTGGGTGAGAGTATTCTGTTTAATTCAGAGACTCTGTCCCTCACCACCCCTTTTTGTAAATATTTTTGTCCACCCTAAGCGTGGAAGGGTATACTCAGATGTGAGTCCCTTGCTCATTGCACCATCAGGATTCAAGCAAGCCGGGCCGAAGACGGCTGAAATGCCAGAAACCGGTCCCCGGTAGCTTGTTTCCTTCCCAGTGTAAGAATTGGCTTTTGTAGTTTGGTTTGCCCTGTTCCCATCATGCACTGGGACAGGAACAGACTAATTTGCATACAGCCAGGTTCTGAAACTGGGATGGTGCAGTGAGCTAAAAAACGGTGTTGGATCTAGCCCTGATCTCTTGACTGGGTGAGAGTATTCTGTTTAATTCAGAGACTCTGTCCCTCACCACCCCTTTTTGTAAATATTTTTGTCCACCCTAAGCGTGGAAGGGTATACTCAGATGTGAGTCCCTTGCTCATTGCACCATCAGGATTCAAGCAAGCCGGGCCGAAGACGGCTGAAATGCCAGAAACCGGTCCCCGGTAGCTTGTTTCCTTCCCAGTGTAAGAATTGGCTTTTGTAGTTTGGTTTGCCCTGTTCCCATCATGCACTGGGACAGGAACAGACTAATTTGCATACAGCCAGGTTCTGAAACTGGGATGGTGCAGTGAGCTAAAAAACGGTGTTGGATCTAGCCCTGATCTCTTGACTGGGTGAGAGTATTCTGTTTAATTCAGAGACTCTGTCCCTCACCACCCCTTTTTGTAAATATTTTTGTCCACCCTAAGCGTGGAAGGGTATACTCAGATGTGAGTCCCTTGCTCATTGCACCATCAGGATTCAAGCAAGCCGGGCCGAAGACGGCTGAAATGCCAGAAACCGGTCCCCGGTAGCTTGTTTCCTTCCCAGTGTAAGAATTGGCTTTTGTAGTTTGGTTTGCCCTGTTCCCATCATGCACTGGGACAGGAACAGACTAATTTGCATACAGCCAGGTTCTGAAACTGGGATGGTGCAGTGAGCTAAAAAACGGTGTTGGATCTAGCCCTGATCTCTTGACTGGGTGAGAGTATTCTGTTTAATTCAGAGACTCTGTCCCTCACCACCCCTTTTTGTAAATATTTTTGTCCACCCTAAGCGTGGAAGGGTATACTCAGATGTGAGTCCCTTGCTCATTGCACCATCAGGATTCAAGCAAGCCGGGCCGAAGACGGCTGAAATGCCAGAAACCAGTCCCCGGTAGCTTGTTTCCTTCCCAGTGTAAGAATTGGCTTTTGTAGTTTGGTTTGCCCTGTTCCCATCATGCACTGGGACAGGAACAGACTAATTTGCATACAGCCAGGTTCTGAAACTGGGATGGTGCAGTGAGCTAAAAAACGGTGTTGGATCTAGCCCTGATCTCTTGACTGGGTGAGAGTATTCTGTTTAATTCAGAGACTCTGTCCCTCACCACCCCTTTTTGTAAATAATGTTGTACTGTTGCTAGCTGTCTGCAAGACCCCTTGTTGGTGAAGCTAGCACCCTGTCGCTGCAGCCTGCTGTCCCTGTGGTGGTGAAGCTACTGATACCATTATCGCTGCTAAAGCGCGAACGATGGTGTGGTATGCTTAGGAGCTGAACAGCCGTCCCTCTCCAAAGAGCCCAGCAGATTCCAGCTGCCCGCGGACGCTGTCCCCCGCCTCCTCCTCTCGACGTGCTGAAGAAGAGCCGCTGCCTTTCTCGTGCAGAGAAATCCAGCTCCGGCGTTTCTGGTCTACCCTTGCGGGTGACAGGGATATCGAGCTTCCCCTGAAGGAGATACCAAACCTCCATCATTCTATTCAGAGGTATGGTGTTGACTAAAACCTTAGATGAGAATTCTTGAAGCAAACCTTGGCAAAACCAACTTAACTTAAAGCTACTTACTTACTCCCCTTCCACGTGTTAGGCTTAGGTCAGGCACACTGGGGTAGGCGTAGTTAGAAGCACCAGTTGAGTATTTTAGCCTAATGTATATATGACTGTATATATGTTTTATTACTTTTAAACCATTGTATGGCTAAGAAACCATATCAATGCTTTTACAGTTCTATTTCGCAATCCTTATCTTACTGTACGTACTTTTTATAATAACAAGTCTTGCAATTGTGGCAATACATTTCTTTTGTACGAGAAGAAAGACTGTCCAATAAATGTTAACCTTTTATTTGACAAACGCCCGTCTCTCTATTCTCTACATCTCGTGAAAGTAAACTGCACTAGACTGACTGAGTGAAATACCTGTCTATTGTTTCACACGACCCTAGAGATTGACTCTTGATCTGAGGAGCAAAGTTGTCATGTTGCACGGTTGTTGGAAAGCTGAATACCTTCTTATCTGTGCCAGGGAAGCTGATCACTTCCCATGCAGAGAAGAAAGTTTCCAGTGACCTCTGAGCTAGTTGGTAACACACCCAATTAAGTTTAGCATAGTCAGTGGAGGCCTGGAATATCCGCAGTTCCACGTCGATACTACTGTTTATGTTATTCCAATGCGCAGGGCCTAGTGGGAAACTAGGAACTACACTACACCCCTGGACTAATGCAGCAGGCTGTGACGTTTCGCCTACTTCTGACTGGCAGCTCTACGTGCGTGGGATTTCAGATACGAAAAGTGCATGCACAATGTAGCAACAAGTTAAATGTTGCTTTGGTCTCTAACCCTTTAAGTGCTGCCGTCGGCCAACGGTCGTCATGAGCACTACCTTGCCAGTGCTGCGCACGACCGTTGGCCGACGGGTCAGCATTCGTTATTCGAACGTTCAGCACTCGGCGCTGAACGTTCGACGCTCGGAAGGTGATAAGTAAACCATAAACCTGAGACCCAACGGTGGCACTCCGGTGTGTTACGGGAAACAGCAGTGAAGGAGTGGGCATACCATTGAGCAGCCCCGAGAGGGTCGCACTGAGAGGAGGTATAGGGAGCCTGGTGAACAACGGCCGGAGCGGAGAGAGACGTTAGAAGCAGCATCCGCAATAAAAGGTGAGCAAGGCTTCTGACATGGCCGCAATGCAGTGTGCACACCCAGAAGATGCGACTTGAGGCGGCCGTGGGTTGCACTATTCCTCGCTGCCTAGGCCACGCTTAAACTGAATCTGCTAGCAGGTGCCGCCTGGGGACCACTCACCACAATGTCCTGCAACACATTATGGGACTGGGGCGTGCCCGATGTGCGTCCCCCTAACACTAACAGCACCAGAGCCTCAACCACAAAGACACGATTGTGGCCAGAGGAAGCATAGGGCTGGGGAGGAATTCAAACATGCTTCATGAAAATGCACAAAAAATAGGCATAACCGCCTGATGAGCACGCTGGAGCTGTGTGGGGCCTGGGAGCACTGAAGCTGACGAGGTGCTCACTGACTGAGGCCAGCAGCACTGATAACTACTAGAGGAGTGAGTGGGAGCCGGTAGGGGCGCTTACAATAACGGCTTCATGCAGAGCCAGCTACAGATGGAATTTCCCAGCATCAATGGTGCTTTGCAGAGGGTTTGAGATCTTAAGAGTTTTCTGGCTGCTCAAATAGGTGTCATTACTAATATTTATATGTCTCCCTCATCTTCATTGCTTGATCTTTGTTCACGAGAAGTTGTTGAATATCACTCAAATTTGCACAGAATTTATGAAAATGTCACACATAGCAATCAGAAACCTTGGCAGCTATGTCACCCCCCCCCCCCTCCCCTCATTCCCCCTCCCTCCCCATGCCCCACATCCCCTTTGAGAGCGGGTCTCTAATACTTCTGTTCTTGAGGTGGCTCTCCAGAGATGTGTGGCATTGCACCCCCTCCTTGAGGAACGTCTTCTGCTGTTGTATCCGCTGACGTCACTCACGCATGCACACTTCCACCGTTCATCGCTTTGCAGGCATCTGTTGAGACTGTGTCCATTTCAAACTACGAAACTGGCCTACTGTACACATTGGTGAGTACAATTTTCGTGTGTAAATTCTATGCAGCACGCGCTGATGTGCGAGTTTCCTTCTCTCCACGTGGAGCCGTTTAAATCCCTGCCTCTGGGACCTTGCACGCTGGGGCAGGAGAGCGTTGATTATTGTAAACTACCTCATTACAGTTTTTCTTTCAGAATCCATAAGTATTGGATTAGGACAGCCAATATGTTGACCTGGGTTATTCAACGCTATGAACCAGCGAATTCAGCCAAATTTTAAAAACTGCAGAATTGCCACTTTGTAAAATAAACAGCGGACCAGCTTTATCGTGCATGGCACTGAGACATCATCGAGTTCCATAATTAATGAAGCGCTTGTTTTGGCACGTACTTGGAACGGCCTGATTAATGAACGCGTTGCTTAATTAGCCTGCACAGCTGCCGCCAAACTCGATTCGTCAATGGGGCTCCTCTCAGATCGTTTCACACCGGCGCGCGGGGCCTCGTGAAAGAGCAGCGGCGCGCGCAGCCACCGGCGCGTGGGGCCTCGTGAAGGCGCAGCGGCGCGCGCAGCCACCAGCGCGCGGGGCCTCGTGAAGGCGCTGCGGCGCGTGGGGCCTCGTGAAGAACAGCGGCGCGCGCAGCCACCGGGAGTCCAAGAGCACAGATGGTTACTGCACCATTCGTGCGCCAGGATTCAAGCCTCGTAGTATGTCTTGTAGAAACTCTCTGCTGTCCCCTGGGTGATTACTAGTACACAAGAAAATAAATAATTTATGAAGTACACTCAGAGGAACAAGTCACTTCACTGGAGATGGAAGGAGCACAGAGCTAGAGAGACAGAGGAGGGATGGTGCAGATAGTTAAATATATCTCTTTCTTGCTACTGGCCCATGCTGGCAGAACAGCCACACTGTGGCCTTTCCGCCATAGCTATAGAGGGAGCTATCCAATTTTGGTCTTCAGTCTAACTGAGACAAAAGTGTAAATTTACTGCATGAAAATTCCCTATTGTGAATACCAAGAATCGTAAAGTTAAACTTTCCTCTCAGTTTACCTTTGTGAATCTGGTCCAATGTTAGTGAGGACTGGAGCATTAGAAGGACTGGTCCCAATAGTGTGTTTAGGTATTTTCAAGTGAGTGTATAAAAAACCTAAAAGTTCAGTTATATTTGCCTCAGTCCGCTTTATAACCTAACCTACTATCAAAGAGCTTGTGGAGTTAGAATAGTAAATACACATTTCATTATGGTCAAAGGCAGGTCGTCATAATAATAGGTATGCTCTGTTGTGTCTGTGTGTGTATTTTTGAAAGCGTATTGTTTTTTGCTTTCAACATGTGTAGGAAGTGTTTCCATGTTTTGCATGATGACCAGCGAAATAATGTTATTGTGTTATGTAGAGAGCTTGTGTATAGATCTTGCCCCTGTCCCCAAATGTATATGGTTATGGGTTTTTTGGGAAGGTTTTATGTTAAAAATCTTTTTTTATATTATTGTTATTTAAAAAAAGACCTGCCTGCAGCCATTGTCTGAAAACATCATGGTGAGGGAGAGGGACATGAATGTTTCCAAGTTTATGTTTAAAAACTATCACTTTTAATAAATCTGATGTACTAAGATGGAACACGTCTGTGTGATAAAGAAACACACTTTTTTTGAATTTTGAAGACACTTTATTTTATTTCTATGTGTGTCGGCTCGTGCATGGGCTTTTAGAGCCCCACCAGGCCTTTGGCTCAGCTCCGTCTTGGTTCGCCCTGTTAATTTGTTGGCTATCCCAACTCTACTCCCTCACAAGTTGGCTGATTAGGCTGGGAGAGTAGGCACAGCAGCGATACAGACAGTGAAATTAAAACAAAGTCTCTTCAAACTTGAAATGGTGGTAGAAGACCAGGAAAAAGACAATGAATGAGGCTGACTTTGAAGAACGCTGTGTCCCTGGCTTCAGACCTGCAGTAGCAGGGGCTATGGCACTGGAGGAGGGGGGTGGCAGAGACTGATGCCCCTTTTAGGCCTATGGGCGTTGCGCACCAGGTATAGGGGGCTTTGAACCAGGGACCGAGCTGCCTGCCTCTTGTAAACCGCTCAAGCTGCATAGGTGTCTGATGAACACCCTTTTTGGATACCTAGTAAGCTCCTGATCTGTTTGTGAGCCTCCCTCTTGCATTCTGTTCCCTCCTTCCTGTTCTTCTCCACTACAGCGCCTTGAAACTAGATTGTTCAGCTACATGGGGCGCTTTATTGGTCAATACTAATACAGAGAGTCACTGCAAGGCACACCTAATTAGCAGTGTGTAAAGATCAAGCGATGGCTGTGTTCGTTGTGATGGGAGGAATGCTTTCTGGAGCTGGTGGTGATTGTCAACACTCATTCGAGCAGGCGGTAACCTCCCAAGTTGTTTGGACTTTAAAGATGGTCCTGTCAGTTCGGGTCTTTCAGTAGAAGTTTTATAGCATGAAATAAGGAGTATGTGCACATTCACCCAGAAGAGTATCTCTTTTATTTTTATTGTTACCCAACTCAATGTAACTCATTTTATCAACCTTAGAAATATAAAAGGCTGAGCGTACCAACCAGGATTTGAAACTATGGTCATGAGGTCCAACACAGGCCCCTACAGTGGAAGCATCAGTCCACAAAACCACCAGACCCATCTTAGCTACAGGCTGGACATGGGGTACACCATATTCCTCAGGGTGAGATCTCAGACTATTTTTCATGGGCTGCATTTCAGAATTAAGCTCTTGCAGGAGACCCATACAATAGAAAATTTAACAAAATCACGTTTTCCATCAGAAAAAGAAAGGTGTCACATCTTCATTTAAATACTTTCTGCATAACCAAATATCCAGAGATACTGACCACAGACTGACCAGTTGGAGACCTCAGAATCGGGAAAGTGTCTTTTAAGCAGGTGAGTATGCACTATGGGTCAGCTGCCTTCTGGAGATGGTCAGAAACCTGTTCTTCCATAATTTAGCAGCAGGAGATCCAAGGACAGAGACCAACCCCAACCTATTCACATGGCCTCTGCAAAGGGAACCCACAACTCAAACAAGTACAAATCCAACAACAAGCCGCCCACAGGCAAACATAGGGATGCCCCACATAGGTACGTGCCACTCACATAGAGTGATGCCATGCCCCACTCCATCACACACACTCGCTCTAAAGTTCCTAAACACTCTACCGGGACCAGTCCTGCTAGCACACCGGGCCTTAGAAAGATCGGGGCTTATTTACATGCCCAGTGAGCCGCAGGAACGTTTTTTTTTAGCGGCACACTTGGCTTATCCATATCTATGAGGCATCAGAAAGCCACCCTGCGTGACTTTTCATGGCCTTGTAGATATGGTGTAAGGTAACGCAGAGCAAGTCGCTGGTTGCCTCACACTGCCCTGCGGGGCACGCCATGGGCATTGCGGTGGGTGTTCCCAATCAATGCCTGTGGCTTTTGACACATTCTCAGATTTACAACGAAGTGCAGATCTGTAACGTGTCAAAACCCTGCACCTCCCCAGTGGTGCGAAAAGGGTTGTTTTTGTGAAGGAAGGTGTTCCTCCTTCCTCCACAAAAGCAACCTTATTTCATAGCGTACACCCTTGTGTCATGGAGCAAGGGTGCCTGCGTTGGTGCTCGGCTGTAGATTGTGTGCCGGCACTAGCTAAAAGGACAGGAATGCACCGTATCTTGTAAATAGGGTGCATTCAGGACCTTTCAAATTGTCGTAGGGCAGCGCAGTAAAATGACATGTGGCGCTGCCCTATACCAATTCCTAGTAAATGAGGCCCTCATTGTTTGTCTGGTTCTGTAATGGTTTAGCCGCCACACTATGAGGACTGATCTAGTCCTCACAGCATGGGTTATACATACATACACACACACACACACACACACATATGAAAAACACACACGCTCACGCGCACAAGGTTCCCCAAAACACAAATTTGACCCTTGGTGGTCCACAAGATACTCACTTATACAACTCCCTAACGGATACAGGCATGCAAGGGAACAACCCACACCTGCAGAGCCTAACTCTCCCTCCACTCTCTCACTGTGATTTTCTGGTTTTTCGACTTTAGTGTTGCTGTGGACCTGCTAATCAGACCCACAGCCCAGCTGTTCTCTCTCTAAATTGATACCATGTACTTTAGGTACATACCAGATTGGGTATTGGGTCACCTTTGTGAGCCCCTGTATAGTCTACCATAGGTACCCAGGGCATAGGTGCATCCAAGGCCTACCAGGGGTTGCAGCATGTATTATGCCACCCCTGGCAGGCCCTCCAAACTGACGCCACAGGCTAATCACTCAGCTTGGGAAAGGTGGTGTAATCACCCCTTACTTAGATATAGTATACCATTATCTACCTTATATATAGACACATATGCACCTATAAGTCTCTCCTATGGTAGGCCTCGACAATCCTGGAGGCAGAGTGCTTGGTTTTATGTGAGAGGGTACCCTAGCATGAGCTGAGCCCCTCTGCAGCTTTCAGAACCATCTCCTTATAGCTGTTCTATGATATAGCCATACCATATACTCTTAAGTGCATTATAATCCTCGTGGTTAATGCTAACTTTGGTTTGGCTTTATCAAAACATGTAGTGTAAGGTGTCAAACACTTTAAAATACTACCCCGCCAATTCTGGCGGTGGGGGTAGCATTCCACCCTTCTAGAGGGAAAACACATGTATGTTACTGCTTTACCTGGTTAAAGTTAAACAGAGCCCCAGCATCACAAAATGTATGCTGCTGCCACAAGCCTGACCTCCTGCTGCTGAACGAAACTCCGGCAGGGGAGGCCTGGACAATAGGTTTCCTGTCCAGGGAGATGTCAGCACCTCCTCTCACAGGCAGATGTGTATTGGGACAGGGAGGGCTGCATCAGCAGATGCTTTTTAAGACACTGCCTGGGGCACACAAGGTGCTCCATGCATAGCCTGGTTCAAACCAGTTGCTGGGGCACTCCAGCTCTGGCGCAAAACTGGACAAAGGGAAAGGGGTGTAACCACCCCCTTCTCAGGTCCACCCATAGGAGGGACCTAGGCAGGTAATCAAGCCCCTTAGCTTGGTATACGTATAGGAGCTGTGTCCCCAGGACATTAGATTATCCTGGAAAGAAACTTTGATACAGAACTCTTGGACCTTCAACATTCTATTCTGACTAGAAGACGGAAGACATCTCCCTTGTGGTCAAGGAGTGACCAACCTGTGCAAACAGGCACCACCAGTAACTTGCCGGTTTGCTTTGTCGATGCTCCCACCAGAACCAGAAGACTCAGCAACACAGAAACTAGACTCTCAGACTTCCCTGATTCCGACCCACATCCACAGCAAAGCTGAGACCCGTGGCAGACACGAGAGACGTGAGACCGGACACCCTGGACATGCTGCATTTTGCTAACAGTTCGACTACCAAGGTACCCTTGCAGTTGTGCATTGGGGTACAAGAAGCCTCAGACCCGAGCGCCATTTGCACTGAAGCTCAGCCCTCCACACTCCACGAGTGCCGCGTGGGGCCCGCTCTTGCATTTCAGCTCAACGCGTCTTCCCGGTTCCTTGCCCGTTGGATAATGAGCCCCCTGAAGACTTTTCTTTTCAACTAAACTGTTTTCCTGGTTGCTCGAAGCTTGCTTCAGCTTCCCTCCAAAGGAGAAGCACCACAGACCTTGCTGGTCTACAACAGAGCCAATCTCAACATCCTGCATGGGTTGCGTTTGCCAAGGCTTGTTGGGTCCAATCTGGATACCGACACAGCAGTCAACTAGATCCTTTATGGCACAACTCGAATCCAGTGCTTGGTCATTGTTGATGCCTCCTGGACCTCGTGGCTAAATAGAGAAGCTCACCATCTTCACCTTCAAGCATGTGACATCGCCTGGTTCCTTCCAGGTTCCTTCCTGGTCACTGGCTAGTGACCCAGACTCTGTCCCCTATGCTTTCAGGTTCTTCACATTGTCGATCCATCCTTGGATCCACCCAGACACTTTTCCTCTGGTCGCCTGCAGCACTTCTTTGCAGCTCTCCATAGAAAACGACGACGAAACCCAACACCAAAAGGCACCTATGCACCTGGCTTCCCTGGGTGAGGTAACATGAGTACTCCGGTGCTCCCGTGGGTCTTGACTCTCGAAGTGTCCTAGTCTAAAGGGGTTTTATCGTAGTCCATCTGGAAGTGTCCTAAAACAGTAACTTTGTAACTTCTTCGTTTCCCATTATAAGTCAACGGTAATTCGCAACTGTGTTTAGACACTGCACGCGTCTCCCGTGGGCCTCCTACTTCCAATCCTTTGGTTGTTTAGTGTAGCCCCAGCGATTCTACAGGCCCTAAGCCTGCTGTCTAACTCTCACGTGGTTCTTATACCACTTCGTTAGTATATGGTTTGTGAGGCCCCTAGGGCATAACTGTATTTGTGCAACTTATCGTATGCTAATTGAGTAACTTGTGATGTACTTTTACCTCTGACCTCATAAAGAGTGCAGAGGGGTTGTGTTTAGAATAAATACATATATATTTGATATATACCTTGTGCGGTGTCCTTTCATTTGGTATTCAAGGGATTATAATTGGTAAAACAGCATGATTCACATGCTCTCTGAAGTCTTAGCCTATGACTGCTGGTCCATGCTACCACTAGGATAGCTTGTCTATAAGGTTGACTTTACAACCATCCGAAATCTTTGAAGGAAAACCTCCCATTTGGTCAGTTTTTGCGTGTCCAGAGAAACTGTTCTACAACTGATGCCTACAAAAGACATTCCAGCACTCTATGTAACCAACTGGTTGCCAGGAAATACCCTCCCAGGCTGGTCAAACAATCCATGAAACGGGCCATGAATAACAACCTGCAAGCCCTTTTAGAACCAGCATTACCAAAAGCTCCTCTGGAACGACTGACATTTGTTCATACGTTTGGTACCTTATCCAACAGGATTCAAAAATTGGTCAGGAAACACTGGCCTATTCTGAACTCTGGACATAAGACCCTACAACGTCCTCTGTTTTCCTTCAAAAGAGGTTCCAACCTGAAAGACAAATTGGTGCACACGAGACCCCCTGAAGAACAATCAAGAGCGGTCGGATCATTGTGGAATTTGCCCCCAGTCACAGGACACCATCCATGTGGCACATGCCATGCTTGTGCACAAACCAAAAAATCTACCGAGATAGACATAGGTACTCAAAGACCTTGGAAACAAGTAAAATTTACTAATTGTAACAGTGAACGGCTTGTCTACCTCATCACATGTCCATGCGGATACAAGTATGTCGGGATGACAACACGAAAGATTCGTATCCGCATATCGGAACATAAAAGTACCATTCGATGTGCGAGACAGGCAACAAAACTGACCACCCACTTCCTAGAGGCCAAACACCAGTCCACTGAATTTCAGTGGACTGTCTTGGAACAACCTTTTATTCCATCACATACCACGGATGTAGCCAAATACCTATTGGTAAAAGAACAGAAATGGGTCCTGAAGCTTAATACTCACCGCGAGGGACTTAACGATGATATTCCGTGGTCTACACTGTAATTTACCTTACTATGGAACATTAAAATCTACAGCACCTAACTTTCTGTACCAGTTTCTCTGGTTTTCACCCATCAGAGACTGGGAGGCTACGAACCCTTGTTACTGAACCTCAGCTTTATTTTCTCAACCAGTTCATACATCTAGGTTGACTTAGTAGCACCCCTGTACGAGTAGTTATGTTTGGCTGGGTAGCCATTATCTTGTTAACAAGGAGGGCCACACTTATTTACAAATATGTATATGCTATACATTCCATCATGATGCATTGATGACACCAGCCTATACAACATTAGTATCCATTAACTAGGAATCCTTGTCTTGCACACTGTGGTAAACCTGTAGAGATATGGCATTTGCGGTGCCTACATAAGCATGCACGGCATAGTTAGACTGCACCTGTCCTGACGGTTACGGTTACCGCCGGTGATAGCTGCCGTCAGACTTATACACAACACTCAGTATCGTCATCTGATGTCAGACTTGTACACAATATTCAGTGTGAAATAGAAGAGATCCGCCTAATGATCTGTTAGCGGACTCTGTTTACCATTTCCAGCACCGAGGCGAAGCTGGAGCTAGACGCGAGCTCCGGCAACCATAGCAACACCAATGAGAAGCGCGTCAACCATAGGAACACCAAAGAGAAGCGCGGTTGCAGTTCCAACGCTGAGCGGACCAACAGGATCGCGAGGCCTCGCGCCCACGTGGTCCTTTCACCAATCAGAACGCGCTTGATAACAGAGCTCTGTCCTGCCGATCGGTGCCTCCCCAGTTGGTTCAGACGCCGGCATAGGAGCACCGACGGACAGGTAAGAGCACATTTCGTTTTCTCATTAAAGCGAGAGCTAGGCAAGTGAGAGCTATGCAGACCAGTAACTCTGAGCGCTTCAACCCACTATGTCCTCTGCCAGTGACCCACGAGTGGTTTTACAAACAATCCTTATCCCGGAGTCTCCAATACTAGTCCTTAAGAGACATCACCGGGTTGACCACTCCTGTTACCAGACCCCCTTTTCTCAGAACAGCGAAGGCAAGTGCATGGAAGCTCTTGCACACTGTGTTAAACATGTTGTCATTTTTACATGTTTTTTAGAGCGGTGCTTCACTCTTATCCTGAGCCACTGCCAGGTGGGGTGAGGTCTTCAAATCTTACAGACTACGTTAAGATTTTTTCTTATATGTTTGGAATGTAAGATATATATCCAAATATAGAAACATCTGTTCTTCTACAAAGATGAGTGTATTTGTCAGCACCATAATTTCTGACAGTGTTATAGGTCTATACTGATTGGACCAAACAATAGAAAGAGTTTTATAAGGTGTGGTTAGCTTCATCTGACACTTATTCTTCTCGTTTTCTTTCTGATTTTACAGTGAACAACACTAGCTGTAATTTCTTGATGAACTTTCATGTTCTGGATAATTCAGGTGACATCTGCACTTGTTTATTTACATGTTAAATTTTCTGTTGTCACTTTAATTTTTACTTTTGTGCAGTAGCACAGTCTTTTGTTGATTTGGTCCTGATGAAAGCAAGGACGAAGTAGTCCAGATTTGCTGAAACATGTTGGCCTGGCTTTACCTTAGACAGTCCATTTAACTGTCCTTGGAAACATTTTTAATCTTGGACAAGTGAGCGTCATTTGAATAAAGTTGGTTCTACGCTCTCTCATCCAATTTTATAACACATTGTTTATTATTTTCATTCACTTTTTCTGCACTGCACTCCACAGTCATCACCCCTCTTTCCACTCATTAACTACTACTGAGTGATATACCATATTGTTGTTGATGCGGCAAAGAAGACTTTCTAACCATCTGGTCTATCTTTGACTGTGACAAAACATACTCACACGGATGGTATGGATAAATCCCAAATGATGAAGGGCGGATCCGAGTGGTGACTGATGGTTTTTTCCTCATCCACCTGAGATGTTGAAGCACGTCTTGGTCAGTCAGTAAAAGGGTTTTGTACTGTCAGGCTGATGTCTATCACTCCTTAAACTCTTTTAGTTCTAGACCCTCTGATACTCTTTGTAGTTGACTTTACAACCACCATCAATAAGAGTCGATTAGACTGGTGCAAGGTGCCCACTAGAACTAGTGGACATCATATGCCAGGCTAACTTCTCACATTGGTGTGCAGCGGATGGGATAAGAGCTTGCTGTTGTTTTACCATATAATCTTAAGATATCATTTGAAAGATCACATTAAGGTACCTGTATGTACATATAAATCAAGTTCTTATAATACATAAGTTCTACTGAACTTAGCAGTTGTAGGTGGTAAGGGCCTAGCACACCCTGACTACAACTCCTAGAGAGGTTCTAGTAGGAACACATTTAGTGTAGGTAGATGCACACACCACACCTCACTAGAAAATGTCCTTGGATGCAGGGCTTAGTGGGCCTCTGCCAAAAGCTGACCCTCCCAGGGCACCTTCTAAATATGACACATTCACTTTTCATGAATTGAGAAGCCTGTGTACAGCCAGAAGGTTGAGACAATGACAGAGTCCATCCTTTAACCACCTGGTAGATATTTTAGTGGAGTATCGTGTAGAAAAGGCATCCAACCCAGATCAAACAGGTAGTACAGAGGGGGGCCACACCTCAACAGAAGATCCCACTGGTGAGAACCAAGGGGAGTCTGAGGATGATGTGGATGCTAACCAGGTAGAAGTCAGGGAACTGAACCAGGTTAACCTAGGACTATTTAGGACTGGAGGAGGAAGAATCCAATCCGGACCCCCAAGTAGGCCTAACCCTGAGCACAGGAGTGGGTCTCTAGTGGGTCCAACCACTCTGATGACTCAGTGGAGTCCCATGCCTCAGCTCTAGGGAGCATGACTTCCCCTCAGAGAAGAGAGCATAAGGCTAGGATGAGGGAATATAAGCTTAGAACAGGAGGCATGAAGTTGCCCTTGCAAAAAAGACCCTGGCTCTTGAGAGAGAGAGAGAAAATTGTGTGGGATAAAGCCTACTGGTGGCAACATAGTACCTAGAGATAGGGAAAGGTCTCATGGCCATAGAAACCTGAACAAGATTGTCCCTCCCTACCAGGTTGGGGATGACATCCACAAATGGATAACTGCTTTGGAGAGAGCTTACAAAGTACAGCAGGTACCCCAAAGTCAGTGGGCAGCAATTTCGTGGCTCTCCTTTTCAGATAAAGGCAGAGACAAGCTCCTGACAGTTAATGAACAGGATGCTGACAACTACTATGTCCTGAAGAGTGCTCTGATAGATGGGTTTGGCTTAACCACTGAGCAGTACAGGTTGCTGTTCAGAGATACCCAGAAGACACAGACTCAGGACTGGACTGACTTTGTAGATTGTGCTACTAAGGCTCTGGAAGGATGGTTACTGGACAGTAAGGTTAATGACTATACAGGATTGTATAATTTGATCATGAGAGAACAAATTCTTAACAACTGTCAGAACCAGTTATTGCATCAGCATCTGATTGACTCTGATCTGACCTCTCCTCAAGAATTTGGAAAAAAGGCAGACAAATGGGTCAGAACCAGGGTGAAGCGGAAGGTACAGAACCAAGGTGGTGATCAGAAGAAGCAAAACCAAAAGGGTGGGGAGAAAGCAAAAGACCAGAAGTCTTCTCAAGGTCCCCAAAAAGCATCTAATGTTGGGGTTTCCCAACCTGCAAAAAAAGAAAGAAGGTCCTAAGAAACCATGGTGCAAAGTATGTAAGGTAAATACTCACGGGACCAGTGAATGCACCAAGAAGGAGGCAGCTCCAGCCACCATTGCCCCTAAGGCAACTGTTCCCCCTAGTACAGCTAATAGTGGTGGTTTTCAACAGAAGGATGTAGTAGGGTTAACCCTGGGAACTGAGATGGATTCTGGCCTAGTCAGAATATCAACTCAAGCTGTTCTTGTCTGTGATGTGGACATGGCTGTGTACTATACTGTGAGCCCCAGTAACTTGGGCAAGTACAGACAGACTCCTTTAATTAATTGATTGATTGATTGATGCTTTATTTCGATATGCACATATCATAAAAGCAGTACAAAAGATAAAAACAGCATGTCGAAAAAAGTAAGACTGTACATTTAGTAAAAGGATAAAACACATTAGGTCAGCATAAATTAGATAAAAAGAGAATTAAATTGATATGGACAGTCTTCTAATTCTAATCAACCAAGCCCATTTTAAAAACTTAGCGACAGCACAAACAATGGGAGGGGCTGTATTAGTTAAGAGGATCCGGAGTGCAACGGAGTGCTGACGAGTACCCAGTTCTCTGCAGATGGGACCGAGCCAACGTGATCTGGGGCGACCGTAGTCCGGGCATTCAAAAAGAAAATGTGGCACCGTCTCTGGCTTGTCTTGACAAAGAGCACAGTAGCATGATGTAGACTGGGATTTATTCCACCTCGAACAGAAGTCGGCCAAGGGTAGGGTTCCTAACCGAAATTTAATGTACAGGGACCTATCCATAGCCACTGATATAATGTCCATGTACGGCTCATACATGACAGCGTCTTTTAACAGCAGAAAAGCTGCGGTGGTTTTGCAGTGCTGCTGGCTTCTCAAGCGCTTCGTACAGACCCACTCCCAGAAAAGTTTTTTTAAGGTCTCCTTTGGAGGAGCGGAGTGGCTATGCCAGTAATTAATAACAAAGTGGCTCAGGCCTATAGGCACACATGTGCTAGTGTCACAATGGTGACACCCAGCTCTGTGGACCCTGGACAGATAATACTAGGTGACAATTACCTAGTGACCAATGCGAGCAATGTCATTACCATCCACAGTATGGCAATTGTTAATTTCTCCTGGGGAGGGGTAACTGGCCTCAAAAGAGTTGTTAGTTCAGACCTCCCTGTAGAATGTTTGCTTGGCAATGACCTAGAATCTTCAGTCTGGTCTGAAGTGGAGTATAGGACTCATGCAGAGACGTTAGGTATACCAGCACATGTCCCTGCTGTGACCAGGTCACAGGTCAAAAATTGCAACACTGAACAGGCCCTGGATCCTGAAATAATGGACCAGTTGCCTACCAGGAGGAGAAGCAGTAGAGTTAAGGCAGTGCCTTCCCTCTTGCCTCGGGGAGATGATCAGCCTTCTCAGGAAGCTGATTGTGAGACCCAGGTGGAACCTGTCCTAGAAGAGCTTGAGCCTGATCAGGTTGAGTTTCTTGGGACAGGGGGACCCTCCAGGGCAGATCTGAGGCAGGTGCAGTTTGATCTGCCCTTCTCTTGAACCCCTCAGACAGCAAGCTGCTGCGGCTGCTGGGAATGCTAGTGGGACCCAAAAAGTCTATTGGGATGATGAGCTCCTGTATTCAGAGGCTAGAGACCCCAAACATGGTGCTTCCGGGAGGTTGGTCATACCTTTGGCTTTCAGGGGCTTCCATCTCACACTAGCCCATAATTTTCCCCTTGCAGGACATCTTGGCCAGAACAAGACTTGGGACAGGCTTGTCCCTTGCTTTCACTGGCACCACATGTCAGAAGACACCAAGGAGTTTTGTCGCTCTTGTGTTACCTGCCAAGCCAGTGGCAAATCAGGTGGCACCACAAAGGCCCCCCTAATACCACTAACTGTGGTGGGGGTTCCGTTTGAAAGAGTAGGGGTTGACATTGTTGGACCAATGGATACCCAAACAGCCTCTGGGCACAGGTTTATTCTGGTGGTAATGGATCATGTCACCAGATACCCAAAATCTATTCCCCTAAGGACAACAACAGCACCTGTTGTGGCAAGAGCCCTCCTGGGAGTTTTCTCAAGAGTGGGTTTTCCAAAGGAGGTTGTCTCAGACAGAGGTGCAAACTTTATGTCTGGATATTTGAAAGGAGTGTGGAGTGAACTACAAGTTCACCACACCCTATCATCCACAGTGCAATGGTCTGGTGGAGAGATTCAACAAGACCTTAAAGGGCATGATCAAGGGTTTACCTGAAAAGCTTAGGTGAAGATGGGAAATCCTGCTGCCCTGCTTTTTGTTTGCTTACCGAGAAGTCCCACAGAAGGGGGTTGGCTACAGCCCTTTTGAGCTTCTGTTTGGGCATCCTGTAAGAGGACCCCTTTCTCTGGTGAAGGAGGGATGGGAGTTACCTCTCAAACCTCCCAAACAAGACATTATGGATTATGTACTTGGTCTCCGCTCCAGGATGACTGAGTATATGAAAAAGGCGTCCAAAAACCTTGAGGATAGCCAGGAATTACAGAAAGCCTGGCATGACCAAAAGGCTGTGCTGACTGTTTACCAGCCAGGACAGAAAGTGTGGGTGTTAGAGCCAGTGGCCCCAGCAGCTCTCCAAGACAAATGGTTCGGACCCCACACTATTCTTGAGCAAAAGGGAGAGGTAACCTATTTGGTTGATCTTGGAACTCCCAGGAGCCCCCACAGGGTGCTTCATGTCAACAGATTGAAACCATACATTGACAGGGCAGACATGGGTTTGCTCATGGCTACAGATGAGGGAAAGGAGGAGGAGAGTGACCCTCTCCCAGACCTTCTTTCTCAGAACTCTGATGATGGGTCTGTTGATGGTGTAGCCGTGGCAGGCAACCTCACTGACCAACAGCAACAGGACTGCAGACAAGTTCTACAGTCCTACAGACATGTGTTTTCTCTGACTCCAAGTCAGACTACCTGGTGAACTCAAGAAGTGGGCACTGGGGACAGTCTGCCTGTTAAAAGTAAGATTTACAGGCAACCTGTCAGGGACTGTATCAGAACAGAGGTCAAAGGATGTTGGAGTTGGGAGTCTTTGAGCTCTCAGAGAGCCCTTGGGCCAGTCGAGTATTTCTGGTGCCTAAACCTCACACCCAAGATGGTAAGGGAGAGATGAGGTTTTTCATGGATTACAGAGGCCTCAATGCTGTCACTAGGACAGATGCCCACCCACTACCAAGGGCAGATTAACTCATTGACAGATTGGCATCTGCCAAGTTTTTGAGTACATTTGACCTGACAGCTGGCTACTGGCAGATCAGACTATCTGATGATGCAAAAGCCAAAACAGCATTTTCAACCCCAGGAGAACATTATCAATTTGTGTTAATGCCCCTTGGTCTGAAAAATGCACCTGCCACATTCCAAAGGTTGGTGAACCAAGTCCTCTCAGGTCTGGATGACTACTGTGCAGCTTATCTAGATGATATTGCTGTCTTTAGCTCCACTTGGGAAGATCACCTGATCCACCTGAAGATTGTTTTGGAGGCCCTGCAAAAGGCAGGCCTAACTATCAAGGCTACCAAGTGACAGATAGGGCAGAGCAAGGTTGTATACCTGGGCTACCTTGTAGGTGGAGGTCAGGTTCAACCATTGGAGAGCAAGATCCAGACCATAAAGGACTGGACTGCTCCTGCCACCCAGACACAGGTCAGAGCTTTCTTGGGCCTGACTGGGCACTACAGGAAATTTGTCAAGGGGTATGTTTCCATAGTGACACCCCTTAATGACTTAACTTCCAAGAAAATGCCAAAGAAAGTTCAGTGGACAGTAAGCTGTCAAAAGGCATTTGATGACTTGAAGCAGGCCATGTGATCTGCTCCTATTCTGCAAAGTCCAGACTACTCCAAAGAATTCATTGTTCAAACAGATGCTTCCGAGTTGGGTATAGGTGCTGTGCTTTCACAACTGAATAAAGGTGGTCAAGACCAGCCAGTAGCTTTTATTAGCAGAAGGCTGACCCCTAGAGAGAAACATTGGTCAACTATTGAGAGGGAGGCCTTTGCTGTGGTTTGGGTCCTCAAGAAGCTGAGGCCATACTTGTTTGGCACTCACTTCAGGATTCAGACAGACCATAAGCCCCTCGTGTGGCTAAATCAGAGGAAGGGTGAAAATCCCAAACAGCTTAGGTGGTCCATTTCCCTACAGGAGATGGACTTTATAGTGGAACATAGACCTGGGACTGACCATTCCAATGCAGATGGACTCTTCAAATATTTCCACTTAGAGCATGAAGACTCAACTGGTCAAGGTTAGTTTAATGTCCCTGCATTTGGGGAGGGGGGTTGTGTGGTAGAGTAGGGTCTGCTTCCTATGGTCACCCCCACTTTTTGCTGTGATTTTCTGTTTTTTCGACTTTAGTGTGGCTGTGGGCCTGCTAATCAGACCCACAGCCCAGCTGTTCTCTCTCTAAATTGATACCATGTACTTTAGGTACATACCTGATTGGGTATTGTGTCACCTTTGTGAGCCCCTGTATAGTGTACCATAGGTACCCAGGGCATAGGTGCATCCAAGGCCTACCAGGGGCTGCAGCATGTATTATGCCACCCCTGGCTGGCCCTCCAAACTGACACCACAAGCTGATCACTCAGCTTGGGTAAGGTGGTGTAATCACCCCTTACTTAGATATAGTATACCTATATCTACCTTATATATAGACACATATGCACCTATAAGTCACTCCTATGATAGGCCTCGACAATCCTGGAGGCAGAGTGCTTGATTTTATGTGAGAGGGTGCCCTAGCATGAGCTGAGCCTCTCTGCAGCTTTCGGAACTATCTCCTTATAGCTGTTCTATGATATAGCCATACCATATACTCTTAAGTGTATTATAATCCTCGCGGTTAATGCTAACTTTGGTTTGGCTTTATCAAAACATGTCGTGTAAGGTGTCAAACACTTTGGAATACTACCCCCCCACCAATTCTGGCGGCGGGGGTTTCATTCCACCCTTCTAGAGGGAAAAGACATGTATGTTACTACTTTACCCAGTTATAGTTAAACAGAGCCCCAGCATCACAAAATGGATGCTGCTGCCACAGACACAAGTCTGACCTCCTGCTGCTGGAAGAAACTCCGGCAGGGGAGGCCTGGACAATAGGTTTCCTGTCCAGGGAGATGTCAGCACCTCCTCTGACAGGCAGATGTGTATTGGGACAGGGAGGGCTGCATCAGCAGATGCTTTTTAAGACACTGCCTGGGGCACACAAGGTGCTCCATGCATAGCCTGGTTCAAACCAGTTGCTGGGGCACTCCAGCTCTGGCGCGAAACTGGACAAAGGGAAAGGGGTGTAACCACCCCCTTCTCAGGTCCACCCATAGGAGGGACCTAGGCAGGTAATCCAGCCCCTTAGCTTAGTATAAGTATAGGAGCTGTGTCCCCAGGACTTTAGATTATCCTGGAAAGAAACTTTGATACAGAACTCTTGGACCTTCGACATTCTATTCTGACTAGAAGACAGAAGACATCTCCCTTGTTGTCAAGGAGTGACCACCCTGTGCAAACAGGCACCACCAGTAACTTGCCAGTCTGCTTTGTCGATGCTCCCACTGGAACATGAAGACTCAGCGACACAGGAACTAGACTCTCAGACTTCTCTGACTCCGACCCACATCCACAGCAAAGCTGAAACCCGTGGCGGACACGAGAGACTTGGGACCAGACACCCTGGACATCCTGCATTTTGCTAACAGCTCGACTAACGAGGTAGCCTTGCAGTTGTGCATTGGGGCACGAGAAGCCCCTAACCCGAGCACCATTTGCACTGAAGCTCAGCCCTCCACACTCCACGAGTGCCACTTGGAGCCTGCTCTTGCATTTTAGCTCGCTGCGTCTTCCCGGTTCCTTGCTCGTTGGCTAGTGAGCCCCCTGAAGACTTTTCTTTTCAACTAAACTGCTTTCCTGGTTGCTCCAGGCTTGCTCCAGCTTCCCTTCAAAGGAGAAGTGCCACAGACCTTGCTGGTCTACAACAGAGCCAATCTCGACATCCTGCATGGGTTGCATTTACCAAGGCTTGTTGGGTCTAATCTGGATACTGACACAGCAGTCAACTAGATCCTTTATGGGACAGCTCGAATCCAGTGCCTGGTCATCGTCGATGCCTCCTGGACCTTGTGGCTGAAGAGAGAAGCTCACCTTCTTTACCTTCAAGCATGCAACATCACCTGGTTCTTTACTGGTTCCTTCCTGGTCACTGGCTAGTGACCCATACTCTGTCCCCTCTGCTTTCAGGTTCTTCACATCGTCGATCCATGCTTGGATCCACCCAGACACGTTTCCTCTGGTCACCTGCATCACTTCTTTGCAGCTCTCCATAGAAAACGATGCCGAAACCCGACACCAAAAGGCACCTTTGCACCCGGCTTCTCTGGGTGAGGCAACACGAATACTCCGGTGCTCTCGTGGGGCTTGACTCTCGAAGTGTCTTAGTCTAAAGGGGTTTTATCGTAGTCCATCCGGAAGTGTCCTAAAACAGTAACTTTGTAACTTCTTCGTTAGTGGTAACTCGCGACTGTGTTTAGACACTGCACGCGTCTCCCGTGGGCCTCCTACTTCCTAACCTTTGGTTGTTTAGTGTAGCCCCAGCGATTCTACAGGCCCTAGGCCTGCTGTCTAACTCTCACGTGGTTCTTATACCACTTCTTTAGTATATGGTTTGTGGACCCCTAGGGCATACCTGTATTTGTGCAACTTGTCATATGCTAATTGAGTAACTTGTGATGTACTTTTACCTCTGACCTCATAAAGAGTGCAGAGGGTTGTGTTTAGAATAAATACATATATATTTGATATATACCTTGTGTGGTGTCCTTTCACTTGGTATTCAAGGGATTATAATTGGTAAAACAGCTTGCTTTACATGCTCTCTGAAGTTTTAGCCTAAGACTGCTAGTCCATGCTACCACTAGGATAGCTGGTCTATAAGGTTGACTTTACAACCACCATCAATAAGGGTCGATTAGACTGGTGCAAGGTGCCCACTAGAACTAGTGAGCATCATATGCCAGGCTAACTTCTCACACTCATGATCACAGTTTTAAATCCCGGCGGGTCCACTCAGCCTTGCATCCTTCTGAGGTCAAAAAAATGAATACCGTTGGGTAACAATAAACATGTGTTATTCAGATCCAAGATATCCTTGAGTGACCGTGTGCTCTACAAATACTCATGTTATGTTGACAGACCCCTGGAGATGGCACCTGAGTGAAATGAAAGAGGGACAACTTTTGGGGATGAGAGTAAAGAAATACAGATTAAAGAAGCCCGTAAATTAGTTCTAGACATCACCCTTGCTCTTCCACAGGGGTGGCACCGGGTGCCCTGAAACACCTGCTTTGAGTTGTAGGACTGTTCTAAATCCCAGGCGTGATGTGAGCAAACACGTCACTGACGCCAACGTCACACCACCAGTAATAGTGTTATCTGTGTCCAGTGCGGTGCACAACTGCTGCTGTCGTTGTGCGTCAGCGGGGCTACCAGTGCCTAACTCTGAAGTGCTGTGTTCATCAGGGGCGGATTGGCAATGCGGGCATTCGGGCATCGGCCGAAGGGCCGGTATCTCCATGCCCTCTGTGGGCTGTTTTTTTTTCTCCCCTTTCCCATCCGCACAGTGAAGCTGCATTAATTTCTCTGTCTCTGTCTCCGTGATCTCTGTGGACTAGGAAAGGGGAAAAAAAACGGCCCACAGAGGGCACGGAGACAGAGACAGAGAAATGAATGCAGCTTCACTGTGCAGTGATTATCCGCTGTGGCCTCTCCTTCACCCCCTGCCCAGCAAGGCAATCAGGCTGAGGGTGGCTGCGGAGGGGGTGATTGTTTGCAAAACTCGGCCTCCCTGGGGGCCAGGTTTTGCTCAGGCCTTTGAGCCATTTTCACCTCGGCCCCCCTGGGGCCCACGCAGCACATAAACAGTGTTAGTTTTTTTTTTTTATTTAATGCGATTTTATATAGCGAGCACTTTACCAGAAGGTTTCAGAGCGCTTTACATAAGAATCAGTTGCGAAACATAAGGATTTAGGATTACATGCGTTACATAAAAGATACAATCAGAAAAAATTGCAAATGTACAAGATGTAAAGTCACACAAGGAAGAGATACAAACAGAAAGAAAAATTGCAAATGTACAAGTAGTAAAGTCACTCAAGGAAGAGAAACAAATGGATATACTCTAAGAGTCACATAGGAATGGTAGATAGTACAAAGGTCTACTGCATATATTAGTGATTAGAGTTATCTCTATATACATTGGGGAAGGGATACAAATGGATATACTCTAAGAGTCACATAGGAATGGTAGAGAGTACAAAGGTCTACTGCATATACTAGTGATTAGAGTTCTCTATATACATATATATACACACATAGTAGATTTTCTCAGGCAGAGTTCCATTAAGTGGGGTCCGAGGGGGGATGCAGTCACAGCACCAAGGGAGAGTGGGAGGTTATGGAGGAAAGGCAAAACAGAAAAGGGAAGAAACATTTGAGGATTGTCAAGGGGAAAACAAGGGAGAAGGGTACAAAACGAGGGAATGGACAAGGTGGCGGGTCGGGGTCCAGAGAAAAACGGCCGAGGGAATAGTGGGCGAGGAAGAATGGGTCTCGCTGTGGGGGCCAGCTGTGTCTTTGCAACTTGCACCATCTTCACCTCAGCCTCTCCCAGGCTACCATGGATGACCCAGCAGCTGTGTTTTGTGCTCCCCTGCCAGGACGTTGCCCTGAGGCCTGGAGGGCTGGGGAGGGCTGATTAATTTACTAATTGCAGGGGCCTCACTGCTGTTCATGTGCTCCTGAGCTGAAGGTCTGGGGAGGGCTGAGTAGGTTAGTAATAGCAGGGGCTTCGCTGCTTATTAGGTGCTCCTTCCCTGAAGGGCTCAAATAATTTTGTGACAGAAAGGGGCCTTGCTGTTTTTTTAGTTGCTCATCATGGCGCCATTGTCACCTTTCCCCCGTGTCTCCTGTGCAAGAACAGTATCCTCTCACTTTAATTCATTTCTGTGCCAAACATCTTAAGGATTTTGGGGGCCCTGGGCCAAACATATTTTTGGGCCCCTGTTTGGAACAGGTTTGAATTTATAATCCAATTTCTGATCTTTGATGCCCTCTTTCAGCTGGTCACTGGACAGTGCACTACCATACTTGTCCAAATTACTAATGTATTTACATCTAATATTCAAGGACATTGACGTGTGTAACCAAATGGTGTTTCATGAAAGGGCACGCCCCTTGAATGTGGGCCACGCCCCTTAATTGTGGGCCACGCCACTTGAATGTGGGCCACTTTTTTCGTCTTTGCCCGGGCCAAATTGTGATCCCAATCCGACCCTGGTGTTCATCCACCTGACAGGATGATGGAATCGAACCTGTGACCTCCAGCTGACACACTTTAGGTAGCGCCCGTCCTGCGGTCAGATGACGCCATTGTGGAGATGACATGTGGGGCCGTGCACAGCGCTGTGGAGGACTCAGCTGCAGGCCGAATGTAAATATTTTAGGCCCTCTGACGTTTCTTCTCACTGGAACGCTAGGATCTAATCATCTACAGCGTTTATCTGTGTGTACAGACTGCGTGTATATGGTCTGGAATTAAATGGTAAATCGTCTCTCCTTCTGCTGCCAATCCATCAGCTGCTAAGCACCTGTGATTACTGCGCATTTCCCGCCTTTCCTGCAGCCCTCTGCGTGCAGCCCCCCTCCTTCGCACACCCGCCGTGCCTCGTTTCTGACAGATTCCTCTGTATTTCGGTAACATGTGTTGTTTGTCATGGCTAAGTGCTTGTACAATCCGCGTATTGACTCCCGGCGCCTCCTCTCCTGATGCCGCCGATCCTGCTCGATATTGCTGACAGCTGCCGCCGCTGCCTGTCACCGTTCGATTGGAAGCCAATTAGCGCCTCACAGGCCCGCTCTGCCTTTTCTAAGCGCCTCATAGGCCTCCTCTGCCTTTTCTCAGCGCTTCACAACTCTCTGCTACCTCTCCTCAGCACCTCACAGTCCTGCTCTGCCTTTTCTAAGTGCCTCACAGGCCTGCTCTGCATTTTCTAAGCACCCAAAAGGCCTGCTCTGCCTTTTCTCATCACTTCAAAGCTCTCGTCTACCTCACCTAATCGCCCACAGCTCCCTCTGCCTCTACTCATCGCATCACAGTCCTGCTCAGCCTTTTCTCAGCGCTTCACAGTCCTCTGCTACCTCTCCTCAACGCTTCACAGTCCCTCTCTGCCTCTCCTCAGCGCCACACAGGCATGCTCAGCCTCTCCTCCATGACTCACAGGCTTGCTCTCCCTCTCCTCAGCACCTCACAGTGCTGCTCTGCCATTTCTCAGAGCTTCACAGTCCTCTGCTATCTCTCCTCAATGCTTCGCATTCCTGCTCAGCCTCTCCTCGACGCCTCACAGGCCCACTACCTTTTCTCAGCACCTCACAGGCTTCCTCTGCCTCTCTTCATCACTTAGTAGTCCTCTGGTACCTCTCCTCAGCGCATCACACTCTCCTGCCACCTCTCCTCAGCGCCTCATTTTCCAGCTCTGCCTCTCCTCAGCGCCTTATTGTCCTGCTCTACCTCTTCTCAAAGATCCACAGTCCTGTTCTGTCTCTTTTTAGCTCTTCACAGACCTGCTATGCCTCTCCTCAGCTCCTCACAGTCCTGCTCTGCCTCTCCTCAGCGTCTCGCACTCTCCTGCCACCTCTCCTCAGTGGCTCATTGTCCTGCTCTACCTCTCCTCAGTGCCTCAGTCCTGCTCTGTCTCTTAGCACTCCAGAATCCTCTGCTACCTTTACTCAGCGACTCACAGTCCTGCTCTGCCTCTCATTAGCTCCTCATGCTCTTCTGCTATCTCACACTCTTCTGCCACCTCTCCCAGCGCCCTAGTCAAGCTTTGCCTCTTCTCAGCGCTTCAGATTCCTCTGCTACTATTCCTCCGCGCCTCACAGTCCTGCCCTGCCTCTCCTCAACTCCTCAAGCTCTTCCACTATTTCTCATCAACACCTCACAGTGCATGTCAAACAAGATTACCATCCCTGAGCCATTGGGTGATCACCCAGATACTGTAGAAGTCATTTTCACATCATCAGACATCCTCAAGCTCTCGAGGCCACCAGCAAAGTTTAGAAACTTGAGCCTGATGATTTGAGGAGGACTTGGAAATGAGTTTCTGATGACGTCAGCAGATGTGTTCAATCCTAAATACTTCAGGAGGATTTAAGAATGAGTATCTGGTGGCTTCACAAAGTGTGACTATTCCTTATGACTTCAGGAGGATTTAAGAACGAGTATCTGACCCCTTCACAAGGTGTGACTACTCCCGACGACTTCAGGAGGATTCAGAAATGAGTATCTGATGACTTCACGTGATGTGACTATTCCCGATGAATTCAGGAGGATTTAATAATGAATATCTGATAACTTCACAAGGCATGACCACCCAGACAACTTCAGGAGGATTTAAGAATTGGTGTATGATAACTTCACAAGGTGTGACTACTCCAACAACTTCAGGAGGATATAAGAATTGGTATCTGATGACTTCACAAGGTGTGGCTATTCCCAATGTCTTCAGGAGGATTTAAGAATTGGTATCTGATGACTTCACAAGGTGTGTCTATTCCCGCTGACTTCAGGAGGATTTAAGAATTGGTATCTGATAACTTCACAAGGTGTGACTACGACAACTTCAGGAGGATTTAAGAATTGATATCTGATGACTTCACAACGCTGCTGACCCTTTAAAAATTTGCAGCGGGTGCTTTTTTGTAAACCCTTGAGACCTATTCAGGTCCCAGCCTCTTCTAAGATCATTTACAGATGATGTGAGCTTGGTTTAGAGAAAATTGTGGAAACCTTGCGCCTCTGGCCGATTTAAAAAGTCTGAGAACGGGACAGAATGTTCTAGCTAATCCCACCTTTCTTGGTCGGTGGTGATAATAAATGTGTGCTTTGTTTTTGTTGTCCCCTGCCCAGTGGTACCTCATCGCCCTGACGAAGGTGCGGCCTGACTAGGGCCTTACTCCGAAACGCGCGTCGGCGTGGTTCCTGTTGGTGGCAGGATCTCATCTGTATCCTATGACCTTTTCCATCCGTTCCCTGCCCCACTTTTTCACTTTTGTTAATGTAATATTGTCCATATGAGGCATTGATGTACCATTGTGACTGTGGTGTATGGATGTGTGAAAGAATGTTAGTATGATAGATAGTGGAAATGATATGATTGTGAATTGAGCTCTGATGTATGCGGTGTTTGTGGGACTGTCATCCTCTCTGAGTGTATATATATTTTAACATATGTAATGTCATTTATCCTAAATGATTGATTTTGAAATGCAAAGAAACCTCTGACAAAATGGTTAATAAATAAAGAAACAAAAAAAGAAAAAAAGGTTCTATGTGTATTTAGCTCTGATACTACTCATTGTCACCCGCTGTTGAATCCAAGGATCTGCTTGTAATAATAATAATAATAATAATAATAAAGGGGTTTGTAAAGCGCCTGGTGACGTCTTCCCGGCGTGTCCCCGCGCTGTGGAGAGAGCAGCAGGAGAAGTGGGAGGGATTTACAGGGTATACAGGTGGGTCTTTAGAAGTTTCCTAAATATGGATTCAGTCTCTGCCAGTCTGATGTTGACTGGGAGAGAGTTCCATTTGTTGGCTGCCATCACTCGAAAGGAGCGGCCTCCCATTCTGGCTTTTTTTATCCGGGGGATTTTAAGTAGACCAGTTCCCCTGGAGCGAAGTGCTCTATTGGGCTCGTAGGGGATGGCTAGATCCTTCAGGTATTCAGGGGCTTTTTGTGAGGTCATTCTATAGCATATTAAGAGCGCTTTGAATAGGATCCTCTTTTTTATAGGAAGCCAGTGGAGAGCGGCCAAGGTAGGCTTTGAGGCTGCTCTTTTGGGTAGCCTGAGGACTAGGCGTGCAGCCGTGTTTTGGAGAACCTGCAGTCTTCTGATGTTCTTTTCAGTAGTCCCTAAAAGTAGCACGTAGCCGTAATCAATACGGGAGGTGACTAATGCTTGGGTCATGGTGCGTCTGGCTTCAAGAGGAAGAAGGTCCAACGTACGGTTTAGGGTCTTCAGAACCCCGAAGCATTTCCCTACAACTTTATGGACATGGCCATCAAAGGAGAGTTTGGGATCCACCCAGACACCCAAGTTCTTTGCTTCCTTGCAAGGGGTAGGTAAGGGACCAAGACAGGGTGGCCACCATTCCTGAGTCCAACTAGCATCATAGGACATGAGTACATGATATTGGCCGGGTTTTGTTGTTGATTCTTTTTGTTGACTTCACAAGGTGTGGCTATACCCGATGACTTCAGGAGGATTTAAGAATTGGTATCTGATAGCTTCACAAGATGTGACTACTCCGAAAACTTCAGGAGGATTTAAGAATTGGTATCTGATGACTTAAAAAGGTGTGGCTATTCCCAATGACTTCCGGAGGATTTAAGAATGAGTATCTGATAGCTTCACAAGGTGTGACTACTACAACTTTAAGAAGAACTAAGAATTGATATCTGATTACTTCACAAGGTGTGGCTAGTCCCGATGACTTCAGGAGGATTTAAGAATTGGTATATGATAACTTCACAAGGTGTGACTACTTCGGCAACTTCAGGAGGATTTAAGAATTGGTATCTGATGACTTAACAAAGTGTGGCTATTCTTTATGACTTCAGGGGGATTTAAGAATAAGTATCTGGTTACTTCGCAAGCTCCACTTCTTCTTGATGATTTGAGAATAACATGCACAACTCTACAAGCATAATTTCTTTTTAACATGATGAAATTGCTCCTGATGTTTTGAAAATTATTTGCGGATTACCCCAAGAATACACCCACTATTTTGGTATCATTTTTTGTCAGAAAATAAAACCTGCTACTTGATTTTAGAATTGTTTGCTGATTACTACTCAGTAAACACTATTATGTATGAAATGAGTTTTCTTTAAAGGCAAATTAGCATGCAGTGTGCTACATAGATATGTAATAACAGTCACAGGTAAATATTTGTTGAGGATTTTTTACTTTCCATCTTTTTTATTTATAGTGATCAGTATTAACAATAACATGTATATTGTAATACAAGTTTGATTTCAATTGATTAGCTGTAGTAAGGGCCAATTAAATTAAGCAGCCAAAGAGTATGAAATTATGGGCCAGTATTGTCTAAAACTCTAAACAATGCACCTGGGAAAAAATTATGGATTCAAAGAATACAAATTATACTACACATTCAGTCAAATTTAGCTATTTGACTTTTTAACAAGGGGTTGCAGACTCAAGCTACTTGTTTCTTTACATGCTTTTAATTACTGTGCAACGTGTGATACTGCAAAGTAAAAAAAAAATGTCAGCTTTAGCAGAATTCTACAGCAGTGAGAAACCATTCCTGCTATGGTGACTTTCAGGTGGTGGACTGTTGCCGCTTGGCCGTATTCTCCATCGAAGACCCTATCTGAAACATAATTCCTCATCATATCCGTAGTCCAACATTATGCCCCATTTCAAACTACCGACCTAAGTCACTTGGCCTTACGCCCGGGAAACAACCTTTACAACGCAGTCATTACATCGCACTACACTTACAACGCAGTCATTACATCGCAACATCCTTTACATCGCATGTCACTAGATTGCAGGCATTACAACGCATACCATTACAACGGATACCATTACAACGCATAGTACCCCTACACTATCCAGCACATACCCTACTGTTACACCCCCTCGAGTTAGAATAGTAATTTTAACCCCTACACTATCCAACACTTACCCTTCTGTTGCACCCCCTGGAGTTAGAATAGTAATTTGTACCCCTACACTGTCCAATACCTACATTAAATACAATGTAATGGTATGCGCTGTAAAGGTAGTATGCGAAGTAATGGAATGCGTTGTAAAGGTAGTTTTTTTTAAAATAAATGTGATGTAGTGTCATGCAATGTAATGGAATGGGTTGTAGTGGATGTTGCGATGTAAACACTGCATTGTAAGTCCATGCGTTGTAAATGTATGCGTTGTAATGTCATACATTCCTCACGCCCCCATAGATATTGTTCTTGGAGCTCGAGCATCACCCACGTTTCCACCCTTTAACTGTCAACTGTCCTACCTTGGAAAGCTTAAGTCTGGAACACCCGGAGACTGGAAAAAAGTTCTGTGTGCAAACTTCAGGTCAGGTGGCTAAAACTTTGCCTTGGTGAAGTTTGGAAGCATCAGCACCTTCACAGATGGTGACGTTTTCCGACTTTGTAAGTGAAGAGTGAATCTTCACCTGCCTCTATTTTTAACAGATAAAGGTATTGATACAGTGTATATCCCAGTGCTTTAAATAACTTTACATCTACTCACCCATCAACTATCAACTTTACTAATTAAAAGTCAGACCTACTGACTTTACCGATGCTTGCAATTCATACTGCATTTTCTATCTTTCACCTGAAAATAGTCTGTCTAAATCATCCATATGTACATGTATATTTAGGTGTGTGTGAAATTCCTGCAATTGTTTTTTGACTAATTACGCAAAATTACAGGAAAATTGCAAAAAAAAGCGTTTAAGAACATGAAATGCAAATCAATCATTTTAGGCTATATTGCAGTAAGGAATGTGTTAATGTTTGATCGAAGTATGTATTTATACAAATGCACCATGTGTAGGGTCTTGAGACAATGAGCACTAGGACCCTGCGGTTCCGGGTGGACTCAATAAGAGAATTATGTAACCATTTAGGGATGTATTAAGGTGTGGTTAATAAAGGTTAGGAGATAATGAGAGGTTCAGTTGAATGTTGTACACTGATGAATAAAGATGTCAGTTATGAGCACCATGTGTGGTGTGTTCATTTTGCTCCTCCTGGGCTGGGGAGGAGATTTCAAGTGATGACGAGTGCGGGATCTGTTCCCCAAAAAAACAAGAGTGCTCTCCATCACAGTTTGAAACACTACAGCAAACTGTTCATGTGAGCCACATGCACGTCAACAATGAGAAGCAGTTCGAGGTTGGGGTATGTGGATTCAAAGCCCCACTCCAGCCCAAATACGGCCCTCAAATAGGACCGCAGTCGAAAAGTCCGCCAGACACCCCCTGGTAAGACCATAAGAAGAGATACCGCACCACAGCCTAACACAGAGCCCTAATCAAGACAAAGCGCATCGCTAAAGATAGCTACAATCAGTTACACACTGTGAAGTTTACTCACCAGCCTGACGATCTTAAAAGTGAGTGAGGTGACTCGGAAGCAAACACTGGGGTTGCGCTTGCAAGGTTGTTTATCCCCGGAGAAGCTGCAGAAAATGGGAATTCGTCAGCCGGTGGTCTTCAGTCCAACTCAAAAAGTCTTCAAGGTAGCTAAGACTCTCAGTAGCTGTCACAAAAGACATGGAATACAGTACTGCCACCTTTTGGAAACCTCTGCCACCATTCGATACTGCCAAAAACCAGAATGTTGGTGCCAGATGGACTGCATGGATCAAGACGTTTGATGATTTAATAGATGCCCTAGAAGAAGTAAATAATAAGAAAATCATTGAGTACCTAAAGAACTTTGCCAGTGACTGAGAAAAGGGAGTGCTGAAGAAACTATTGCAAGCTGATACAGCATCAAACCATAAAATTAAGTGAGTATTGGTAGCCAAGTTCAAACCAATGCCAAACATCAACTACGAAAGGTACAAGTCAATGAAACAATGGATGAATTTGTTGACAGACTTGATGTGCTTATCAAACATTGTAAATTTAGTGAATTTATTGATGAAGAAGCCATTCACCTCAGAGTCATTGATGACTGTCTTTCAGATTCATTGAGAAGCAGCATGTTGAGAGAGACACTCAGTTTTAAAAAAGTGCTAATGGCTGCAAGAGATGAGGAAAGAGCAGATCGGCAAGCTGCCAACATGGAAGCTGGAACAGCAAAGAGTGAATCAGCACTAATCATAAAGAGCAAACACAAGCACAAAGTAAAAACATGCAAGTCGACATCCTCAAAGAAAGGAGAGCTGTGTTTCTGAGTTGGATTTTCATTTCCCCATGAAAGCAAATGTCCTGCCATCGGACAGACGTGTAAGGGTTGTGGAAAGGAAAACCACGCAATTACGCTTTGCGAAGCAAAATAGAAACAACATGTGTCACAGTGAGATAAGAAAATGGATTACAGAAATTTCCAGACTCCTTCTCGCCATGCCTACAAAGACAAAAAACAACTTCAATTGTGGCAGATGGAAACTAAATGAAGTCGATTGTCATCAAGTTCATATAACAAACGTTATTTGATGTCACAATTGAGCGACTGTGAAGAAGGTAATTTGCGATGATCATATTCACTAAAAAGTATCATGCACTCATGGGTCTTGCTGCTTGTAAAGAAGACACATGAATGACAAAAGCAAATAATTCATTTATATGGATTGTGCCCTAAGATCACATTAAAGGTCAATGGTAGTCCCATAACCCTTGTAATTGACAGAGGTACATCAATCAACATCAAGCCAGTTGAACAGTTTAACAATTTGTCACCCGTACCACTAGTCAAAGCGATAGATGAAAAGGTGTACACATGGCTGCTTCAAAACCATTGCAGATTCAAGGATAATTCAAAGCAACCTAACAACATAAAAAGATGTATGTACAATCCACAATCTATGTGCTTGAGGGTACTTCATCCAGTGCATGTCTTCTCAGTTTTACCTCTGCTGCTGACATGGGGTTAATATCTATCAATTATAGCCTACATTTACAATCTGAAATTGTAAGTCAGTTCCTGTTTTTTAATTAAGGGCCTAGCAAAGCTCAAGACAATGAGCAACTTCACATCAATTAAGACCTCCGGCCTGTTGCAGTGACACAGCAGAATAGTATTTCACCTGCAAGTAGCCGTCGAAAAGGAACTAGAAACACCATTGAAGCACATCTTTGAGCTCTCTACTTGTCTCACACAATGGGTGACACCCATAGTGGTAGTGCCAAAAAAGGGCAGTGGATGTGCAGTGCATATTTGTGTGAATATTCACCAGGCCAACAAAGCCATCCAGAGAGAAAAACTTCTGGGTCTGCACATTGCAAACTAGATCATGCAGCTGATCGGAGCCAAAGTCTTCTCCCGTCTGCACCTGAACAAGGGATGCCATCAACTCGAATTGGAACAAAGTTGTAGGTACATAACCACTTTTTCAACTCATGTTGATTTGTTCAGATACAAGAGGTTTAGTTTCAGAGCGTCATCTGCTGCAGAAATATTAGAACATTTCATACGTAGAATAATTTAACCCGATACGCAAGCTTTCAATTACATTGATGACAAACTGGTAATTGGGACAACACGGAAGGGGAGCATGATAAGGCTCTCAAACAAGTGTGTCAGTTACTTACAAATGCAGGTCTCACACTAAACGCAGAAAAGTGTGAATTTCACAAAACCAAACTTAAATTCTTTTGGCACATAGTCTCTGATGAGGGAACTTCTCCTCTCCCAGATCAAGTACAAGCACTGTCAGACACCCAGCCCCAACAAGATGTCACCATGCTACGATCCTTCTTCGGCATGGCCAGCTATTGCTCAAGGTACATTCGTGACTTTGCCATAGTTAGTTCCCCACAGAGAGACCTGACTAAGCGAAACGCACAGTTCTGATGGTTCTCTGAATGTGACCAACCCTTGAAATGGATAAAGCATGCTATTGAAAATGCCACTGATATGGCTTACTTTGATATTAAATTACTTACTGAGATACTGTTGATGCGAGCCTGGTGGGGCTGGGTGCAATCCTTGGCCAGCATAATGGACATCCAAATGCTCATTGGTGCTTATGCTAGCCGAAGTCTGTCTGGCCAGTAATGCTGATTCCCAGCCAGAGAAAGAGAGTCTGGCTGTGGTGTGGGCCAGCAAAGACTTTCAGGTGTTCCTCATTTTATTGTTACAGACCACTAAGCACTGCTCATCATATTCAGAAACCCAAAAGCTAGGATGCCCCTCACATTGAGATGTGGGGGGGTGCGTTTAAAGGAGTATGACTTTACAATTGTGCATAAACAAGGCAAGAGCCAAAACCCTGTAGATTACTTCTCACAAGTACTCTTACAACGGCACAGCTCAACATCAAAAACAGATGAAGAGTACATCAACTTCATTGTAGGATCCAGCACGCCAGTGGCTTTATTCATTCAACAGATTGTGTTGCTACTACAAATACCAATAAAGACATTCTTGCCCTTAAAGACATCATTTCAGTGCAGTTATGGAGACAAAGTATTCGACCTGTTCTGCTGGCAAGGAGCCAGACTCTCAGCAGCCCTACCCAACCAGCTGGTAACTGTCTTTACACTGCAGACAATATTGTTGGTTAGGGGAGAGACCTTCCTGGCTAGGAACTGTGCTCAATCGTTAACCTTAACTTCATTCCACACGCGGAAGGACGACTGAACGTCAGGAGTGGTTTGTTGGCCAAAGGTATCAAACCCGCATCCGAGCGGAATTAAAAAGTGATCAGACCAGAGTACTTAATCCAGAGGGCTAACCACAACAGGACTAATAAAAAAACATATCTACGATATGGCTAGCAGAATGGGTGGGAGATGTTATAAGCAGGGCCAGGTTGAGTGAGGCCATCCTGTCCACTAACAAAGCTAATATTGTATCCCTGGGATTGTCAAACTGGAGGTTAAAATCCCAAAGCAGAGTAAATTAGTAAAATTCACTATAAAATGCGTTCGTGCTGAATCAAGCGACTTGACAAAATTACCAATGTAGCCCGGCGGACTGTAGATCAAAGCTCCAGTAAGAGACAGTTGCTCCGAGACTACCACACAGAGTCCCAAACTCTCAGCTTCCAGGAGGCTCTGTAGTTCAAAGGTGGAGAAATGTAGTGAAGGTTGAAAGGAAGTTACAACTCCCCAAACTTTTATGAGTTCTGTCCAGATGTCTCAAAGAGTAACCTACGGAATTGCTAACGTAATATCAGGGGCCAATGAGCTATTAAGCCAGGTCTCTGTCATGTAGAGCACATCCAAATCTGCACGGCTCAGGAGGTGAAAGATATTCAATGCTTGTTTACGTACAAAGCAGACATTGATTAGCACTGCGTGTACTACTCTCCCTGCCCCAGTCTCGCCCTTAGCTCCCTACTCAAACTGAGGGCTCCCACTTTGCGCTACCCATCTGAGTTCTGAAAAAGAATAGTGATTTGACAACGAGAACAGGTAACATTGCCCAAACAGTAATCCTACCTTCAACTCAACAAGAGAGCACAGAGGTGGCCTTGGAGCTTCTAACTACTGGACTGAGAACCTAATGTACTATGGCCCAATCATGCTCTCAGGGGCAGCATGACTATGCACTGGCCGCGGACGGGCGCCAATGGGCTTGCCTTTGGCCTGCCAGTAGTGTGCTCACTGCACCTCCATGCCGCTGTGTTCTTTGAATAAGGAGTAGTCCTCAGCTTACGCAGGTGACTAGAGCACAGCCTGTCCCGAAATAGCACCTCTGGTCAACCCCGGCAAGGAAAAATGGCTGTGATGCAGGCGAAAACCCATGCCTCACAGAACACAACAAAGGCTATTGAGAACCCGCTGGTCCTGACACAGTTCACATTCATAATTTGAATTTAATATACTAAACTGGAATGGTTTGAAAAAAAACGAATTATAAAGAAATACACATTTTGAATTTTAAGTCTCTTTATCATATACTAGAAGTCCGTCCCGACGTTGTCCGGGAGCAAAAGGCTGCTTCAGGGCCCCCGCCCGCCACGCAGAAGAGTTGTCTGTGCAAGTCCTGGCCCTTATTCAACTGATTTGGCCCAATTGTGTTATTTTTGTATGTATTGTTTTCCGTGTTTTATGTTGTCCGCAAGATGTGAGGAAAGTGTCGTGTCACCTGTTTAATGTTTTTTTTTCTTTCGAAGGCTCTTTCCGTGTGTTTGTTTTTGTATCCCTTCAAAGAAGTTTCCCTTTCGTTTTGTCAATTGTCTGGTGAAGTCCTGGCAGTGCTCGAGTAATTATGGGCAGTTGTGTTATTTTCGTTATTCGTATGTCTTATTGTAAGCGTTTTATCTTGTCC
Organism: Lissotriton vulgaris; assembly: GCF_964263255.1. Lineage (NCBI taxonomy): Eukaryota > Metazoa > Chordata > Amphibia > Caudata > Salamandridae > Lissotriton > Lissotriton vulgaris. The sequence continues at coordinate 406,823 of NW_028243212.1, read as the reverse complement.
GCAAGATGTGAGGAAAGTCTCGTGAATGCGCAGTCGATTGCGTTTGCGGGAAATGAGATTTTGATCTCTTATCTGATCACCTAGATACCTATCTCATTTAATCCCTTTTCGGATCGATTATTGACTGTCATTGAGTAAAAGGCAAACCCACATAAGTTAAATCAACCCCATAGACTGACGCAACTCTGAAGAACCACTTACGACTGGTAAAGTTTAAAGGTTTATTATAAAACCAAAGTCAATTGCAAATACAAGCCTCTCAATATAAGGTTCAACAGGTATACAGGTACTAGAAGGAACATGAATTCCCTAAAAAATCTCAGTCTACAGAAGAAAACAATCAAAACTAATTCTAAAATCAACAGATTGAATAGCATAGACACAAAGTGGATATGATGCGTCATTTACAGAAAATAGAACGGGTTAAACTGTCCCTACTCTATGCTAGATGGCATCCCTACTCAGCGAATCTTTGCCTAAAAAGGTGTCAGCCGTTTGACTTCCGAAGAAGTTCAAACTCTCTTAGTCTCTGATGGAAACCTATGTCGCGTAGCAGTATCCTCTCTGCCTACCCATCCGCTCTCTAAGAGTCCTCAGGCCATCTGCTCTGCCTTCTCCCCGGGGTGCTGTCCCTAATACAAAATCACAGTATGGGTGGAACGCCCCTTCGACGCCCACCACGTACACATTTCACGTAGTCCTGCTTCTGGTTTTTTCCATAGTTTCGCTTCTTTGAATCGTCTGTTAAGTTGACCTTGCTTCCCAGGCGCCGTCTCCGTCGTGCTGGTACCCCCATGACATTCCGGTTGACTCCTCCAGACCAGAGCCTATCTCCTCAAACAAAGCTCTATTCATTGCTTTATGATTGGTACTCCCCTCGCACCTGGAAACAGACACTTCGAAACAGGGCCCCAAATTCCAAGCGTCCCTTATCTCACTAGGCCGTAAAACTTCGACCAGCATTGGCAATTTAATTTAACGAGACTTTTGACTCTTGGCTCGCACGTGCAGATCAAAGCTATCCCCCTATCTTTGTGAGCCCACTAAATTATATGCAGTGGACTCTTATTTCGTTAGGTTAAAATAACATATGAACACACTACTCTATAATTCTACAAAACTCTTCTGTACGGTATGGCTTTTAACACACACATATATATGTATATAGAATAAGCAAATCATTGATTATAATCGAATCCACGATACATGAAAAGATGCAATGTTATACTCTCATTCTTACACAGTGCTATGTGGTCTGCACGTTTCTTCAATTTGCATTTCATCTCTTTCTCCGTTTAATAATTGCATACATGAATTCTGTTTAGCACGTTCTACTGTTCTTAAGCATTTTCACACATTTCTATATTAGCCCAATCTATATACGGGCCTTTCTAATTCTAATGCACACTCTAGAGTAAATACAGATACATATTCTTACTTATCAAGTTACATGTGCTAACTTTACGCTACAGGCTTGTGAATATGATAAGGACATACTTTTCATTCAAATTGCGCTCTCTCAGTTCCCCCCTTTGATGACCTCTAGGGGTCATCACTAATACTTCAATTTGAATGTCACACTGAACTGGTTGCAAGGCTCCCCCTTTTTATCGTTTCTAGAGCTCTCAGGCTTCTATATTGATGATCTTGCAAAGCAGCTAATCTCCTTTCTTGCTCTCTCATGGACCTTTGCAACCGGTTTGATCTGTACCATTTGTACAACCTCACTAAACCCCACAATATGATTATGCAAATCAAGATTATGAAGTTAGGTTTCAAGATGTAGCAAACAACACTTTTACCGAGATTGGCAAACCAACCTCCAACTTTACACATTCCATGACCTACTTTTTCCCAAGCATTTATCTTTGTCAAATCTTCGATTTCTTGATGTATTTTTGTAATATTTTTTATAACCTTCTCGAGTGGTTTTGAATTGTCTGGAATGTAGGTGCAACATTCCTGGACCTTCAAAGCCTTGCAGACTCCGCCCTCTTTTGCTAGCAGAACATCTAAAGCAAGACGGTTCTGAAGAACCATCGCCCTAATCGATTGCATCTCTCCTTCTACTAGCATCAATGACCTTGCAGTATTGGCAGACAACCTATCTACAACTGTAGCTAATCTCCTGATCTTAACATCATTAAGTACCAAACCCAAAAGAGGAAACATGGCTCCAAATACATCTCCAACTACCTCAACATCTCCTACATCCCTTTTCCCTCTTGCCGAAGCCTTTCCCTCTATGATCTCTAAATCCTTTGAGTGGTATATTTTGGGGAAGACAATTGCCAAATAACATGAACCATACCAATTGTCAGGCAATTTTACATAGGCATTTCTTCCACATACAAAATATACATTAGGAATTACTTGCATCCCTTTCATGAAATCTTTCGTGTAATATTCTAACCGAAAAGCATGTTCACAACTAACTTCACCTACAAATACACTCTCATAATATGTCTTGCTTCGAGTTAAACATAGCTTTCCTTTCTGTGTCCTATCTAGTGCTATTGGACCAATACTACCCTTCTTTTTGTGTGCCTTTTCCTCTTCGGTCCAATCTGTTTTCCATTGTCCTGACATTTTCAGAATCTTCTGCCTCCTGTAACGGTCATCAACTTGTCCAATAAACTTCTTCTCAATCTCTGACACTTTGCAAGTCAGATTATTTCGGCGTGCATATGAAGTATCTAATGTATCCCAAGGAAGAAAGAATTTTGCTAATCTATCTTCCTTTTTGTAGTAGTCCCACTTATTCATTTGTTTATAATTCGGGACTTCAGGCAGTACCGAATCATAATTTGAAAAGTAGTACTCAAACCCTTCTCGACCATAAAATATACTGAGCAATAAACTACATGTTATCCCATATGTCAGTGGGAGGTGATGATATCTGATGCCTTCATCTACGGAAGCCGGCAATTGCATGCAAACATAGCAATCTTTGGCCTCCATGGCATCAATATACTCGTACAATAACTTGGCATATGCATTTGTCCTGAAATTTCCCTGTGATTCATCTATGTGTAACCTACGGGCTTCATCTGCCAGTAACGCCTTTTCACGTATCACATTGCTCCCCTCCTTCTCTCCAACAGGAGCAGGTTTCAAAGTTGTTACAGCCTTTACATCTGTTGTCTCTTTTACACTTGTATGTCCTGCTATGTATGATACTGTGACTACTATGGCTATGAGAGAAATTACTACAGCTATCAGTGTGCCTACTATGCATTTAGCTTTACGGTTTGGACTGCCAGTCTCCATGTTATCAAACAGCGTGGCTCTTCCTTTTTCGAGGAAAAGTTTTCTTTTCAGGTCTTTATTTGCATTATTTCATTTCTCAGTCTGTGAAGCGCTCTTAACCAACAAAAGTCTCTTTTTTCAACAATGTCTTTTTTATTTTCAGCAACAGACAACCCTAGCCCTTCTCCGTCCTCTAAATGTAATCCCTAATTTTCTTCTTCTTTCCACTTGGCGCTAGGTTATCTTCTTCTTTATGGCTTAATCACAAAAGTCTTTATGTATCTACAATGATTCTAGTGCCAGCAGCTCTAATGGCATATTCCAACAGTTCTAAACGAAGGACTTTTTCTTCATGTGCTGGTATTGGATGACCCAAAGTTGGAAATTCTAATCGATTCAGCACCAGGTCCTTGATCCGGCTTAGGTAAAGGGGAACGGGGAGTGTGAATGTCAGTAACCCCTCAGTTTCGATTCCAGGTGTCAACATCCGTACTTCCACTGTCACAATTGGATCGAGATTGGTCACCTGCACCTCTCTCACCCTCCCGGATCTCTGTCCCCAAGACATCTGCTGCTAGATAGGTCCACTCAGGGGTGGCGTATCTTCTGCAGGGCACACGTACCCTCCTTGATCTTCTCGGACTCTCAGAGCCTGAGTCCGTAGCTCCTTCGTCTAGATCTGAATCTTCAGAGATCGGGACAAGGGTTGTCTCTGGATTTGCTCTCAAGCTTGACCTTCTCCTTCTTTCCGGCCAGCTAGCTTCTCCACTCCTTGTCCTCCTGCTCCTTGTTCTTGGACTCGTCTCTTGACCACTTACAGCTTGGTCAGTGTCTGACTCGAACTCCCAGCTACTTTCTCCTTCTGAGGCAGCTTCGGTCTCACTGGTGTACTGACCGTCTTCGGCCTGGTCCGACACGGCCTCAGCCTCCTCAATCACCTCTACAGCTTGACTTTCCCTCTCTGTGGCTTCTCCGCTTTCCGCTGGATTTTCATCCGAGAGAGGAGCTGTTTCTTCCAGAGGTGCTGGAACTCTTCGGGTGTGTGAGGCGTGAATCCAGTTGGGCAGGCCTCCACACTTTACTGCAGTGTTCGTGACCAGTATGACTTGGAACGGTCCACGCCAGCGCACGTCTAGACAGTTCTTCCTGACGTGTTTCTTCACCAGGACCCAGTCCCCCGGACACAGGTCATGGCACAGGTCCTGAGCTGATGGAACCTCTGCACCTGGAGGGACACAGAATGAATGGCGTCAGATAGTCCCTTGCAATAGTCCAGGATCAAATCATCTGTGATGTTCAATAGTGCTGCAGTTGGAACCGATGGCAGTCTCATAGCCCTCCCCATTAGCACCTCGTGTGGGGAGAGACCTGTTCTTCTATCGGGTGTGCTACGTATACTCATAAGGACCAGTGGAAGTGCATCAGGCCAACTCAGGGATGTCGATGAACAAACTTTGGCAAGTCGGGATTTTATGGTGTTGTTGATTTTCTCTACAATCCCCGAAGCTTCTGGTCGATAACTACAGTGGAGCTTCTGGTCTATACTTAAGGCTGAACATAGCATCTTCACTATTTCGCTGTTAAAATGTGTCCCTCTGTCCGATTCCAAAGAGGCCGGCACCCCAAACCTCGGTATCAGTTCTCTAAGCAACAATTTTGCTACTGTAAGTGTATCGCATCTACGTGTGGGGTAAGCCTCAACCCATCTGGAAAATATACAGACAATCACTAAGACGTATCTGAGGCGATTGCACTTGGGCATTTCAATAAAATCCAGCTGCATTCTATTGAAAGGCCCCCCAGACCTCCCTATGTGGCTCAATGTGACTGGTGTTCTCTTTCCTACGTTCAATTGCTGACAGATCACACAACGCTGACATACTGCTTCTGCCGCTACTCTAAACTTCGGGTTGTACCACGTTTGTCTAAATACTCTCACCATGGCATCTCTGCCTATGTGTGCTGGTCCATGCAATCTCCTTGCCATTGGACTAACAAGTTCGTTTGGTAAAACTGCTCTCCCATCTGCAGAGATCCAAAAATCCATCTCACTTTTGGTACAACCAGCTGTCTCCCATGCCTTTTTCTCAAAATCAGGTGCATTCTCTTGAATACACTTCAACTCATCCCACGTGTCTACAGTTTCCAACAACATAGTCAATTCAGTTCTTTCCTGTATTCCCCCCACTTCTACTTCTGTGAGAGAATACCCCTGCTCCGCACAGTAACGTGCGACTTCATCCGCATACCTATTGCCTTGCGACACAAAGTCAGTGTTTTTTGTGTGCGCGGTACATTTAACAACTGCAATAGCTGCTGGACCTTGTAATGCTTCTAACAATAGTCTCACGAACTCTCCATTCCTAATAGGAGAACCCGAGGAGGTCATGTAACCTCTTTGAGACCATAACTGCCCATAGTCATGAACTACCCCGAAACCATACTGGCTATCGGTGTAAATGGTGACTCGAATTTTATTGCCTGCCAAACAGGCACGGGTCAAAGCAATAATTTCAGCTACCTGTGTGGAAAATGAGCCCATAATCCTATCGATGCCCAGGCTGCTGGCGCAAACCGCCTCTTAGTTCCCATTCTGAATAATTACCAAATAAAGAGACGGGCGCTGGGAGCAGGAATCAAGAACAGAGTTTATTTCTCATGAGGAGAGCCAGTCATTTCGGACACGAAACACAGTGTCTTTCGGGAGGTGCTCTAACAAGTGAGCTGAGACTCTTGCTTTTATACCTTACAAAACACTTGATGGTACAATCAGGACAGTATGACGCAAAAGAAAGGCATCCCTATAATCCTCGTCTCAATCCTACCCCACACATGTTCACAATGGGGACCCTTGACCTGCTGATAAGAGGGGAGGGCAATCACGCAGCTGAGTGTTTCGTAGGATGTGTACGCCTGATCATGGCCCAGGGGGTGGGGTGGCTAGGCATACAATAAGGGCAGTAAATGGTATCTCCTAGCTTAGGCGATGGCCTCGGACATGTGTGGTCAGCCGGGCTCGGGGGAAGGGGTCATCAAAGGAGTGGTATTCATGCCTACGTGGACAATCGAGCGTGGAGGGAGGGCTTGTCAATAGAGGGGCATTCATGGAAGGGAAGGGGGTGCTGGTCAGGCGCGGCCGTGACTCTCAAGGACAGGGCTTTGCGGAAGAAGAGGGTTTATGACTTGCTCATATGAGGAGAAGGAGGGGGTCAGGGTGCGTGCAGGGCCAGAGTCGCGCAGAGAGAGAGAGAGAGAGAGAGAGAGAGAGAGAGAGATCTTATGACCTGTACATGAGAGAACAGGGGCAGTCAGATACAACTGGGGGGGGGGGGGTATGTCAGCTGAAGCGAAGGATGCTTCTTCGAGGGGAAAATGGGGAAGGCCTGGGTCAAGCAGGAGGGTTACCTTTTCACATCAGGATCGCGCAAAGGGAAAGGGTTTCATGGTCTATACATGAGAGAGGGGGTGCAAGATACGCGCAGGAGGGAAGCTGGGGATTCCAATGGGTAAAAAGGCCATGGTGCCTAGAATGGCTGTACATATGCATAGGGGTACGGGTTCTTACTGGCAGGGTGATTCGGTCAATAATTTACAGTATCCATGGTGCCCACAGGGAGAGGAGTGGGAAAGGATGGGAAATGAGTGCTGTCTATGTACATCAGTTTCGTCAGATTTCACAGTCGCCCCTTTTTACATAGCAGCAATCATTTTTGCAGCTGATGGCATTACAGGTAGACAAGCATCGTTGACGAATTAGCACTTTGTCGATACTAACATGTGGCGTACAATCATAGACAGTCAAGGTGATGGGAAGAACGCAGTACATAGGAAATTACTTTTTCGTCGTGTTCCGGGCAATTAAACGCATTACATAGCATAAATCTTTCTGACTTAAAAAATGTGACCAATGAACAGTTTTGACCGGATAGTTGAGAGCGGAATTCAGTTCAATACACAAGATCTCTTCGTCACAGTGTCTTTTATCAGCGAGCCATCACTGGTAGGCTCTAATCCGGGTACTTTCGTTGGCACTGTTGAGCACCGGCGGTGGAGCTATAGGTCCAGCTCGGTTCGATCCCTACGCGTTGCAGGGTGCGGTCAGTCATCTGCTGTTAGACCACAGTCCTGTTCCCTAAACAGTCCGTTTGGCGGCGCCTTATGCTCGGCACCTAGAGTTCTGTGGCAACACCCTCTTCCCATATAATTGAAGTTCTTTCCTTTGGCAAAAAGTCACGTGGGAAGGTGGGTGAATGTGGTTCAAATAGTCGATAGGGGAAAGAGTGAGCGGAGTTGGGTCAGAGTTCCTGGGACACACAAAAAGGGACCAAGGGAGCAAAGGATAACAAGCAGGCAGGCCCATCAATCGGGCCCTAAGGAGGCAGACGGAGACTCCAGGCACACGTGGGTTAGCAGTCAGAGGGCTTCGAGGCGGCCCGTCATTTTTTTTTCATTTTCCACGTTGAAATTGCGGTCTCGTCCCGTGCCTCGTTGCTCTGCAGCTCCACCTCTGGTCGATGTCATACGTGTCCCAAGGTCTGCAGTCAGGCTGAACGTCACATCTGACCCATCTCCTCCGGTGATCGTGAATCTTTGAATAGGTACAAGACAACGTTTTAGAGAAATGGCAGAAGAAGACATCTACGCATATGAATTCCTCCCTCAATTCTCCGCATTTTGAGATTTTATGCTCATCGGTCACAGTCAGAGGTCTATTACCAAGCAGTGCAGGTGTCAGCATTCCTACTGAGTCTATGGCAGGTTTATTCATCGTCCTATTTATAACTCACATGAGGATAAATGACATTTCCATCAACTGTGCGTTACATCATATTCAATATTACATAGCATTTCCCTTCAGGAACAATCATACTTTCAGACAGGGCGGGTGTGCTATTGTCGAGAGTCGGGCAAAACAAGATTTCCTCAAGGGTCAGCAGCTACCCATGGTCATTATGTTTATACCCGGGACAACAGAAGTGGTTCTATCAAAAATGGGGCGGGGGTGCTTCGGGCGCTTGCGCTTGGGTGCAAAGGGGTGGGGCAATCTGGGTATTGGGTGTCAATCTAGACGTTGGCGTTCGTCTCTGAAGAACAGACATAGGATGCCATTGACATACAGTTCCCCTATAAATGGCCTGATTTGGGGGACTTTAGTCGTCTTACCTGTCCTTTCCTTCTCAGCCAATTCAAGTTCATTCATTTTGCAGAAAGGAGAGGCAGTAACATGGCGAGATACAGTCATTTTAGTTTCGGTCAATTTCGCTGAACACCTTCGCGTTCAAATACGTATCAAATCAGACTGGTGCCGGTGGGGCACAATTTTACCAAAAAGAGGGAGGAAAAATAGGGAGACTCTCATAGAGAGTGAGAGTCGTTCGCAATCTAAACGAGCCATTCGGTACACGTATGACATGTAAGGAGAGAGAGAGAGAGATAGAGAAAGAGATAAAAAGGAGTGGAGAGAGAGAGAGAGAGGGAGAGAGAGAAAGACAGAGAGACGTGTACGAAAATAGGTCCTTTAGTGCGCTCACAACACAGAACGGCAAAGGTCAGGTGACCTATAGATACAGACAGAGGGGAGACATAAATTCGTACGTAACATACACACAAACTCAGACAGGGAAGACGGCACATATATTACGCATGTACAAGACATTCACGACAAGACAGGAAACAAGTGTTAGTCTACAAGATCTGTTTTTATATTTTCTACATATCGTTACTATCCTATTTATCTATGCGCTTAGCTCTTTCTGCCCTTCCCCCCTTTCCCTTCTCGCTTGTCATGCCTGCGAGCGCTCCCAATTATCAATACTCACACCTCGGTTGGTTGATCAGAAATTAACCTGGTTGCGCTAGTTACCCATGGTTGGATCTTAAACCATTTTTCTGTTCCCTCCTGTGGTGGGAAGTTCTCCAGGCTGAGGCAACGGCAAATATTGATCGGGAAAACAGTCGGACAGCTTGGCTATATCTGCAAGAGTGTGAGAAAGGGGGCAGTGCATTTTGAACATCGGCAACATTTCTAACTTCCTAGGCGGGTGGTGCCGTGGCAACCCTTACCCGTACAATTTTTCTTTGTCCTTTCCCTACCTAGTCAAAACGTCCAGTTTCATTATTTAACGCGTCGTTTCTAGTCAAAATTCTTCTTTGTCATTCAGTACCTGTCCAGTCTCTATGTCAGTCCATCCTCCCGTTGCTATGCTCTAAGGAGGGACAGTCATGTTTAAGTCTTACGTCTTAAAAAAACCTTTATTTGTCATAAGGACCATGCTCATATTCCCTTCTTCCCCTTCTCATCGGCGGTTCGGTCGTCGTCCATCCATACATCAGCCAGTGTTTCCGACGTGATCTGCAGAAGGGAGGAGAAAGAAGGGGTGGGGGGGCAATATTCAAACCTCATCAGCATGCAGTAATCCGGAAATGTTTTTACCTACCACATACTCGACCTATCTCCACGTAGTGCATTTCCCTACCATCACGGCATTTTAAGCCCAGATGGACCAGAAAGGTCAGACAGATAATCATTGACGATCTGCGTAACATGAGCTACTTGGTCGTAACCCCTTTCGATCGGGTACAAGGGTGGCGGTCAGGTGGCATTTCTGTGGTGTCGTTTTAGGGCTTCTAAAGCACTTTTCCGGCTGCCTGTGACACATAGTGTGGCTGCTGAATATCGGGTCCTTTTTAACCTTTAACCTTCATCATACTTTCTCGTTGTTCACAGTAGTAATACATTCAAAACTCATTAATGCAACCGCTACAACTATGCTTTCGTTCATAAAAAAAACTTTTAATAAAAAGTGTTGACACATAAATACAGGCCTACAACCCGGTGGACTAGCCACGGAGCAGATTGGAGCTGTACATAAGGAGAACAAAGCTGGTGGCAGTTCATTGCATAAAGTGCGGCAGTGCAATAAAATCGTATTAAACTCCCCTACAGAGCAAGCATGATGCATGTCAGTAATTCATCTTTAACAAATTCATAAATACATTATCCAATGTTCATTCATTACCTTAAATTACACCAATTCATTTTCCAACTCATAATCGGTACCCACCCTAAGTCAATTCATTGTCCAAGCACATACTCAATATCCTTCATATCTACTTTCATTATCCAAAACGTTATAAATATATATATCGGGGTAAAAAGCTTGCGCAATCAGGGTGCAACAAAGTTCATTAAAAACGTCTCATTTTGTGTCGGCGCCATTTTGGGTGGGGTCAGGCAAGTTCTAGCACAGTCAGAGTGTCTCTAGTCTCGCATGGTTGGCCCAGAACTTTCCATTGGCAGTTCAGAAAGTCTCGTGCAATGTAGTTAACAGTCTAATCAATATGGACCATGAGTCAAAGAATGGGAAGGGCGGCAACAATTTTCCTACCGGGTCATTCTGGTGTTCCTCCGGAACTGAACAAGCCTGTGCCGTGGTGGCATTTTAGCCATTTCCGATCCGAGTCTGGTGCCGGCAGGAGTAGCACCGATGTCGTGGTTCCCAGCGAAGGGGGCGGGGGCACCCATGCAGGGGGTCGGGGGCCCCCCGGCTCTTATAGAATCTTCAAGGTCGAGGAGAGGCGATATGGAGCGAGTGCCCGTCCTGGGCAGAAGACCGCTTTTTGATGTTGACCCTCTTTAAGCAAAGAGTGTTGGGGTGTCGCTGGAAGCCTCCACCTGGAGGGAGGTGGGGGAGGGTCGTTCGCGCCACCTCCCCCTTCCAGCGACCCCGCGCCGTTCTTCGGCTCCGTCGTTCTCGACATCGGCCGTGCCAGCCATTGATGATGGGGGGGGGTGGTCGGCGGCTGAGGCGAGACAGCCCCCCCCCCCTCCCTTTTTGACATGTGGCGGGACTACCTTCAACTCTCCAGGGAGCCCGAAAGGTGGCGGGACTGCCTGTACCTATGCAGGCGATGGCATGCGGCGAATTTGGCATGTGGCGGGACTACTTGATTTGCCGCCGTCCTCGCCTTGGCTTCGGCCTTCGACAAAAGCCGGATCGGGTGAGAGAGAGGGGTGGTCGGTGGCCGAGGCAAGACAGCCCCCTCTCTCCCCGCGGCCTGCAGGGCGGCAGAAGAGAAAAGATGGAGAGGTCCTTGTCATCCTTTGGACCGCCTGCCCAACATCATCTCCTCCTGACCGTGGCCAGGCGAGTCCCTCGTGCCTCCAGGCCTCGCCTTCCGGATGGGCGTAACCGCGGACCTGTTGCACTTCGGGAGCTTCCGGAATGGGGGTAGGTACCTATTGAGTTGTTTCTATTTCATGTGACCGTTATTTGGGCGGGGCGGGCAATGAGGCAGACATGTTGGGAGCAGGAACAGGCAGTGAAGCCTAGCTACCTCGTGGCTATGTTCTGCTATCAAATCTTTTCGCCATTTTACATTTCTTATTACGAACTATTTCTAATGTTTCTTATTTTTAGTGAAGTCAAAAGCTCATCAGGGGGTTACTGACTTAGCCTGATTTCCTTTTATTTTTCTTTCTCTTCCTTAGCGTGTTTCGAGCTAAAGCTTTCTGTTAGTAGGGAACGGTGATCACTTCATATTTTTATGTGTCCTTTTCACTAGGGGGGTACATCTGGACGGACCAGACGAGTCCCCTCCAATAAATGGTCCGGGGTGGAACGAGATTATCGATCAAAAGGGGAACATATATTCCTTCATTAGGGTATCATCCTGGACAGACCGAGCGATGTACTTCCACTTACTAGGGTAGCCTCCTGGACGGACCAGTTGGTCTATTTCTATTAAATGGCCCATGAGTAGAGAGCATATGTCCTCCATAAGGGTAGTCTCCTGGGCGGACCATGCGAGCTACCCCACAATAACCAACCAGTGGGGAGTGGGTAGGACTGACGAATTCACAAAGGGGCATAACCTACCCTTTTCTACTTGCAAAGACAGAATATTTCTATTTCACGTTGTTTGCAAATAGAAAATACCTCAAACGAAACAATTCCTGAGACAACAATGTCCAGGCAACCAACCAACCAATGGGGAGAAAAACAGGCATGACGGATTACAACGGGGACAAATGTCTGCATTACCTGCCCTTCGCTATCCATAAAGGGAACAGAATATTCCTATTCGTCTCTGTTTGTGGACAGGGAAGATCTCAAAGAGCAACAATCGATTATTAATCGACTTCAAACAATTCAGTGGGGAGAAAAGTAGGCATGACGAATTACAACGGGGACAAAAGTCTGCATTACCTACCCTTCTCTATCTGCAAAGAGGGACGACGTTCCTATTCGCCGCTGTTTGCAAACAGAGAATGTCTCGTTCTCAAAAGAGAACCAATATGTCAAGTAGCCCTCAAAGCTAAATGAACCAATACCAACCAATACAATATCAGTATACAAATACCGATTTCAATACAATCAATCAATCAGGTGGATAGAACCACCCTACCAATCAGGCGTAAAAACACCCTACTTAATCTTACCCGGACCGGACCATGCGGACAGCTCTTCGACTCCCTCCTCCAGCGCCCGATCGTTCTCTTACTCCATGTAGCATTCCTGTGGGATTCCAGTCAGGACAATAGGTCACTCAAGAGAGGTCCGTTCAGAATTGGTGAAGTTCTGTCGATCGGCAGCCGGGCTAGGGCCCTCTCAAGGCAGGTATACTCCGATCATTTTAGACGTTCACTTCTTCGTCTGGATCTCTCTTACCGAACCCTATGTCACTGATGGACCCCGCGTTGGGACGCCAATTGTGGAAAATGAGCCCATAATCCTATCGATGCCCAGGCTGCTGGCGCAAACCGCCTCTTAGTTCCCATTCTGAATAATTACCAAATAAAGAGACGGGCGCTGGGAGCAGGAATCAAGAACAGAGTTTATTTCTCATGAGGAGAGCCAGTCATTTCGGACACGAAACACAGTGTCTTTCGGGAGGTGCTCTAACAAGTGAGCTGAGACTCTTGCTTTTATACCTTACAAAACACTTGATGGTACAATCAGGACAGTATGACGCAAAAGAAAGGCATCCCTATAATCCTCGTCTCAATCCTACCCCACACATGTTCACAATGGGGACCCTTGACCTGCTGATAAGAGGGGAGGGCAATCACGCAGCTGAGTGTTTCGTAGGATGTGTACGCCTGATCATGGCCCAGGGGGTGGGGTGGCTAGGCATACAATAAGGGCAGTAAATGGTATCTCCTAGCTTAGGCGATGGCCTCGGACATGTGTGGTCAGCCGGGCTCGGGGGAAGGGGTCATCAAAGGAGTGGTATTCATGCCTACGTGGACAATCGAGCGTGGAGGGAGGGCTTGTCAATAGAGGGGCATTCATGGAAGGGAAGGGGGTGCTGGTCAGGCGCGGCCGTGACTCTCAAGGACAGGGCTTTGCGGAAGAAGAGGGTTTATGACTTGCTCATATGAGGAGAAGGAGGGGGTCAGGGTGCGTGCAGGGCCAGAGTCGCGCAGAGAGAGAGAGAGAGAGAGAGAGAGAGAGAGAGATCTTATGACCTGTACATGAGAGAACAGGGGCAGTCAGATACAACTGGGGGGGGGGGTATGTCAGCTGAAGCGAAGGATGCTTCTTCGAGGGGAAAATGGGGAAGGCCTGGGTCAAGCAGGAGGGTTACCTTTTCACATCAGGATCGCGCAAAGGGAAAGGGTTTCATGGTCTATACATGAGAGAGGGGGTGCAAGATACGCGCAGGAGGGAAGCTGGGGATTCCAATGGGTAAAAAGGCCATGGTGCCTAGAATGGCTGTACATATGCATAGGGGTACGGGTTCTTACTGGCAGGGTGATTCGGTCAATAATTTACAGTATCCATGGTGCCCACAGGGAGAGGAGTGGGAAAGGATGGGAAATGAGTGCTGTCTATGTACATCAGTTTCGTCAGATTTCACACCTGAGCGGAGTGTACTCCTTCCAGGCAGGCGGCTTCCACAACTCCGGTAATGGTACAAACTGCATATGCTGCTCTCGGCTGACCGATATCGTCTCTTACGCATGAACCATCAACAAAGAATATTTCATCGGGGTCAGTTAATGGCTCATCTACGATATCTGGTCTCGGTTTGGTGCATAGTTCAGTCACATCAAGGGTCACATTCTCAGCAGCCAATATGACTTGCTCATAGCGCGTGAGCCTGCTATTCGTCAGATGCTGTGTCTTGGTCCTAGTCATTAACAATTCTACAGAATGCGGTACATACACCACTAACTGATGTCCCATAACTACGTTTTCACACTTTTCAATGCTGACACCCGTTGCAGCAACGGATTTGAGACATCCGGGCAACGCTGCGGCTACTGGATCTAAGGTAGCCGAGAAGTATGCAACTGGTCTACGGGCATTCCCATGTATCTGGGCCAAAACTGACAAAGCACAACCTTCTCTTTCACAGCAATAAAGCAAGAGTGGTTTCTCGTAATCAGGCATTCCCAAAGCCGGGGCACGACACAAGTCCTCCCTCAGCTGCAAAAACGCCATCAAACAATCCTTGTCCCATGGTACCGGATCACTCACCCCCTTGTGCGTCAGTTTTTGTAAAGGTTTTGCCTTCAGTGAAAAGTTGGCTATCCACTGCCGGCAATAACCGACCATGCCTAGAAACATCCTGACTTCTCTTTGTGTTGTGGGCGCACTCATTTTCATGATCGCCTCTATTCTGTCTGGAGACACCTTCCGTTTCCCCTTTTCAATCCTATGGCCCAAGTATTGCACTTCTGTCAGACAATACTGCAATTTACTTGGAGACACCTTATGTCCGTTCTCGGCCAAGTGATTTAGTAAGGTGATGGTGTCTATTTTGCAAGCTTCCTCAGTTTCTGACGCCACAAGTAGGTCGTCTATGTACTGGACCAGAACCGAGTTCATGGGCAGTACTAGACTTTCAAGATTTTTCTTCAGCAGCTGGTTAAAAATCGATGGGCTTTCTGTATACCCCTGGGGAATACGACACCATGTTAAAACGCGATTTTCCAGCTTAAAAGCGAAAAGATATTGGCTTTCCTCATCTAAGGGGATTGAAAAGAAAGCCTGGCACAGGTCTATCACCGTGAACCATTCTGCTTGGAATGGTATCTGAAACAATATCACTGATGGATTCGGTACCACTGGACAACATGAAACAACTATGTTATTAATCTTTCGAAGGTCTTGCACTATTCTGTACTTCCCGCTAGGCTTCTGCAAACCCATAATCGGGGAGTTACATGGACTTCCCACGATCTCCTTCAGTATTCCCTGTTTAATCATAGATTCGATCACAGGCTTTATTCCTGCAATCGTCTCCGGGGTCAACTTGTATTGTGGTGTTCTTGGATACTCGGCATTGGGTTTTACCATGATCTTTACCGGTTCTACCCCTTTGATCAGTCCTATTTCTTCTCCAGTAAAATCCCACACCTCAGCTGACACCATCTCCCTCAAGTCCTGTGGAAGCTCCTCCACCGTTAAGGTAGGGTATAGTTCCACGCATCCCTGTGAGTTTACAACCTTAAAGTCGGCATCATCATCGTTAGTCTGCACTTCTACTCCTTGAGGTGTGCAATATATTGTACAGTTTAGTTTACATAACAGATCCCTTCCCAGCAGACACACAGGGCTTGAATCACAGATCACAAACTGGTGTTCATCACTGTATTTCCCTATTTTCACCGACACTGGTTCTGTCAGAGGATTTGTCATTCTCCTATTTGCGACTCCTACCACTTGGATCGTCTCTCCCGACATTGGCAGACCTGGGACCACCGCCGATCTTAGAGTGGATCGAGTGGCCCCCGTATCCACCAAAAAGGTCGTAGGACATCCAGCCACCTCAGCCTCCACATATGGTCCCCTCTGGTCTACCTCCAGGGCTGCTCCTAGGGTACAGTCTTCTTCCCTATTCACTCGTTGTCCCGTAAGGGGATCAACATAGTAGCATTCCTCTCCTCCTACGAACAGTGGCAGTTGTCTATAGGTTTTCCCTCCATTTGAAATGCGAGGCGGTTGAGGGAACTGAGCTCGAGGAGTCTGAGTCCCCCCTTTGATAAACTTTCCCTTCGGTACCGCTGTTCCCTTCACCAGGCTGTTCTGAACCTCATCCTCCTCCGGTTCTAATTCCCCCGTCTCGACATTATAGGGACACTCGCGTTTCCAGTGTCCCACCTCGTTACACTGGTGGCACCTAGTCGTCTTTTTCAGTGCCGCGATATCTACCCTAGGTCTCGGTTTCTCCTCCTCATCTCTGCTTTGATTATTCTGTTTCTTTCCTAGGGTTCCGGTTCCCTGTTGCCGCTGTCCACCCTTTCCGGCTGATTGCATCTGTACCAACATCAGCTTCTCCTTAAGTTTCTTTGCTTTCGAATCTATTTCATCGCTACAATACCTCGCATACCTCAGGATCTCATCTAAAGGTTTGTTTTGCCAACAAATCAAATGCTGTTGAATCATTAAACTTATGTCTGGTCTCAACCCCAGGACGAACTTCGACACAAACTGTCCTATGTCTTTAGGATCCATCACGTCCAATCCACTGTACTGTTTGAATGCTTTCAGCAATCTCTCATAGTACTCGTGAACTGTCTCTTTAGGTTCCTGAGTGGTTCGGTCTATTTTAACCCAGTCTATGTCCTGCAACGGCACCTTCTCTTTCAACCATGCCATTACCCTCTCATACTTCTCCATGACTTTCTCTGACGGTCCATTTGTCAGGGCATCCCTATCTGGTTCACAGATGGGCCATTCAACACTGAGCTTACATGCTGTCCACAAATCCCCGGGTACTACAATGTCAAACAGAGTGTTCAAATCGACCCACAGCACTTTGGAGATCTTCACGAACCTCTCTACCTGTTTGTACCACTCTACGGGGTTTTCCCTTAGCTTAGGGAAGGAATTGGTAAATGCCGCTAGATCCCCCCTACTCCAGGGCACATGCACGTAGTTTCCATTCGCGATTTCTCGCAAAGGGAAAGCTTCCATTCGCATTAGCCCTCCCTCCGGGGACCTCGCAATTGTACTCCTTCTGACTGTTCCCCTCTTGGACCATCTTTCCTCCCATTTATCCAAATCCCTCCACATTCTTATACTCAGGATCAGTTCCTTTATGTGTATTTTCAGCCCAATCGTCCTACGCTCATCTAGATCCTGATCCGTGCAATTTAGCCTATGGTTACCCTGTAAGGCTTTAGTTCTTGATAAGTCTATCATATACCTGGTTGCCAACTCAGATAATTTTTCATGAACTGACCTCGCTTTCCGAGTAACATCCTTAGCCATAAACAGTATTTCATCCTGTTCATACAGATCGATCCTTTCCATTGGCAATGTGCCGTCTATTATTTCATCCAAATCTGATTTTAAACTGGTTACATCGAGCCGTTTTGCCTTTATCTCAGCTCTCAGTACCTCACTCCTAGGTGGTCCGTTTACATCCCTCTCACCCCAACTACGAGTCCTACGTCTAGGCACAGGTGAGTTATGAGGAGTCCTCCTTGATTCTCTTTGTTCCCACCTCTCTAGGTCCCAAGCTTTCCCATCTTCCCTAGGTGTATGGTGGAACAATGTTCTATTCCCCATCACTGCATTCTGTCTTTTCGGCTCTGTCTCTCTAGATGCAAGATAGGATCCTCTGTTCTGTTCTAAACCACTGCAATTCTCTTGCTGTCTGGTGTCGCTCAATAAATGATAAGGTCCCTCACAGCCCTCCATGTTCCCGCGATCCCGTCCGTGATCACCGGACACATGGCGAGACTCTTCGTGACTCCCCATACTCCCGCGACTCCAATGTTGCACATTTTCGCCCGGGGTATGGTGAGTGCACCTGTAACCATTTCGGTACTCCTGTGTCCTTCTTTCTCCCTCACTAAGGATGAGGCGAGGCACCCCCCCACATCCTGTACTCTTATCTTCACACATTTGTCTATTGCCACTGATGGTATGGCAAGTATCTCCTTTGCTCCCTTGGCTCCCTCCTTCCCACTCCGGACTGCTTTCGCCAGCTCCGCAGTGAGAGAGGATCCTGTTATCTTGATCTCTCCATTCTGCTTCTGTTTCTATTCTTTTATTCTGAGTCTCTACGGCAGCATCCCATTCTTTCAAGTACTCTCTTAACTCCTTAAAGGATTTCGGTTTCGGTCCCCTCAGATCCATCTGTCCTCTCTGACCCCCCTGTTCTATCCAGGGATCCGTTACTGGATCCAATGGGGTACTCCGACTCCTTGGTCCTAGCAACTGCCTTTGGGAATTAATCGTATTGTTCCTACTTTCCATCTCTGCCCTTTCCCTGTCCCACCGTGTCTGTTCCTCCTCCTGAGCTCTCTCCGGGTTGTAGATTGACACTACAGGACCTATGGTAACAGGTACTTGTAGAGCATCCGGCAGTTGATACGACCTTGCACACTCCGTTTCTGGTACTTTCTGTACCACGAACCTTCCGACTACTCTCTGTACTGGACTAGGTTGGGGTGTTTCCTCACCTTTCTTGGGTTCCCACTCCGATATGGGGAGTGGTCTATATTCCCCCTTCCCAGCCCCGTCCCCCTGTCGGAATTCGGGACTTTCGGCTTCTCTGTTGTACGGAGGTGGTCTGTCTGACAATAGCCTATCTATCAGACTATCCTCCGTCTCGCTCTCCTCATCGTCTTCTGGAGGCTTCTTTTCTCCCGTAACCTCTAGCATTGGGTACAGTTTGTCTGCTTCTATCTTTTGCACCCTCCACTTTTTAGCTTCATCATCCCATTTAGCGTCCTGCACTGCTCTTACCGATCGTCTCACTCTTTCTTGGCGCCTATTCAGGCTCCTGTCGTGTGCCGCCCTGAACCATGCATTGAGGGCTTCGAACTGTGTTGGTCTGGGTAGAGGTCTCGTTGCGAGCATTACCGCTTTCAGCTGATTCAATGCTTCTAACCTAAACGTCCCGTATCTCGGGAACGTCAGTTCCTCATTTCCCTCTATTAGCTTGCTCCACTCAGAGATCCATAGTATTGAGTGTAACCCAACATTCACAGCCATATAATAAGCTGGTGTGCCTTCCGGTGGGGCCTCTTCCCCCGCATACGAGTTCCCTCTATCTCTCTTAAAGATCGCCCTTAAACTTTTAAAACACTTCATTTTCAAGAATCTACGATTTTCCTTAATTCTCTTCCTTATTTACTTCCCGATGGTGAACCACCAATCCATACGCGGCTCTCGCTGACCAGCCTATCCCAGCGCGGCTCTACACCAACCAGCCTATCCCAGCGCGGCTCTACGCTGATCAGCCAATCCCAGCGCGGCTTGCTCTGACGTCACTTGTCCCCTCTGCAGCAGTTCCCCTCCTTTCTCAGCTCGTCTCCCGGTCTTGCATGCGTCTCATTCATACACCGAAAAATGACTACTTCCGACCAAGCGATCACTTTCCTTGACTGTACGTCCACAGTCTAACTGTAATTGTCACCTCTACCAGCGAGACGTCTTTCCCTTACGTTCAGACGCTCACCTTAACTGATAGGTTACTTACACACAGTAAACGTCCGACCAGCGTCCGTTACTCATACACTCACTCTGACATTACCCCTATCACGGTCCTACGGGCGATCAATGGTACCTCATGACCCCGTTCACAATGGTAGACAATTACTCTGGATGTCCGATACACCCGAACCACTTAAGCCCCTCTATAGACTTAAGATTTTCCCTGGTTGCCCGCGCTCACAACCGTCTCACACTCACACTACAGGCATTCAACTCCGCTTGACATTACAACACAGGTACAACACAAAACACTGCAATCTGGCAACGCATGACCCTTATACTCACTCTCGACCGACTCTGCTGCTTTTTCTCTCTCGCACCGTCAGCACCTTCTTCGGCAGGTGGCTCTTCTTCTGGTCGTCGATGACTAGGGACCTTGGGGCAATCTAGACCTAACCTAGGTTGCCTTCCTCAAGAAGCCAACCATCCTCTGCTACCAACTGCGGGAAATGAGATTTTGATCTCTTATCTGATCACCTAGATACCTATCTCATTTAATCCCTTTTCGGATCGATTATTGACTGTCATTGAGTAAAAGGCAAACCCACATAAGTTAAATCAACCCCATAGACTGACGCAACTCTGAAGAACCACTTACGACTGGTAAAGTTTAAAGGTTTATTATAAAACCAAAGTTAATTGCAAATACAAGCCTCTCAATATAAGGTTCAACAGGTATACAGGTACTAGAAGGAACATGAATTCCCTAAAAAATCTCAGTCTACAGAAGAAAACAATCAAAACTAATTCTAAAATCAACAGATTGAATAGCATAGACACAAAGTGGATATGATGCGTCATTTACAGAAAATAGAACGGGTTAAACTGTCCCTACTCTATGCTAGATGGCATACCTACTCAGCGAATCTTTACCTAAAAAGGTGTCAGCCGTTTGACTTCCGAAGAAGTTCAAACTCTCTTAGTCTCTGATGGAAACCTATGTCGCGTAGCAGTATCCTCTCTGCCTACCCATCCGCTCTCTAAGAGTCCTCAGGCCATCCGCTCTGCCTTCTCCCCGGGGTGCTGTCCCTAATACAAAATCACAGTATGGGTGGAACGCCCCTTTGAGACGCCCACCTTGTACACATTTCACGTAGTCCTGCTTCTGGTTTTTTCCATAGTTTCGCTTCTTTGAATCGTCTGTTAAGTTGACCTTGCTTCCCAGGCGCCGTCTCCGTCGTGCTGGTACCCCCATGACATTCCGGTTGACTCCTCCAGACCAGAGACTATCTCCTCAAACAAAGCTCTATTCATTGCTTTATGATTGGTACCCCCCTCGCACCTGGAAACAGACACTTCGAAACAGGGCCCCAAATTCCAAGCGTCCCTTATCTCACTAGGCCGTAAAACTTCGACCAGCATTGGCAATTTAATTTAACGAGACTTTTGACTCTTGGCTCGCACGTGCAGATCAAAGCTATCCCCCTATCTTTGTGAGCCCACTAAATTATATGCAGTGGACTGCACTCTTGTGAACCCTTATTTCGTTAGGTTAAAATAACATATGAACACACTACTCTATAATTCTACAAAACTCTTCTGTACGGTATGGCTTTTAACACACACATATATATGTATATAGAATAAGCAAATCATTGATTATAATCGAATCCACGATACATGAAAAGATGCAATGTTATACTCTCATTCTTACACAGTGCTATGTGGTCTGCACGTTTCTTCAATTTGCATTTCATCTCTTTCTCCGTTTAATAATTGCATACATGAATTCTGTTTAGCACGTTCTACTGTTCTTAAGCATTTTCACACATTTCTATATTAGCCCAATCTATATGCGGGCCTTTCTAATTCTAATGCACACTCTAGAGTAAATACAGATACATATTCTTACTTATCAAGTTACATGTGCTAACTTTACGCTACAGGCTTGTGAATATGATACGGACATACTTTTCATTCAAATTGCGCTCTCTCACGTTTCTCCGTTAAGAAATGTTGGCTTTTTTTGTTCGTGTTCACCCGCCTGTGACGTTGTTGGTCAATGGCCAATGGTTAAAGACTTTTTTTTTGGTAAGCCGAAGTCGTGTGTGTGTTTTCTTTAGTACGCTGTGATTGGTGTAGTATGCGATTAATCCTGCCCCCTGTGTGGCGTCATTTGACTTTCCTCGTTGATGGAAGGCCCGCCCGGTTTTTAATGCGAAAGCGTCAATGTTGTCTGGGTAACTGCAACGAATGTGTGTATATTTTTTATAGCGCGCACCTCTGCTGTTTTTGTATATTGGTGTTATGTGTGAATTTAAATTAATTGAAAGCACATTTCCGCTGTATGTGTTGGGATTTACAAATGTTTGTTAGAAAATCATTGAAAGCGCATTGCCGCTCTGTCTGCATATTGTGCGTTCTAAATTCAGTGAAAGCGCATTTCCGCTCTACGTGTGCATATGTAAGTGTGTTGTGAAGTCGCTTGACCTATGTTTGTTATTTGCACTTGGAACGGCCCTGTAAACGCCCACATTTGTTGTTTGAGACGCCCACGGCTACGCCCCCAAGGGACTACTTTACCACTTTTGGCGTTTTTGCTTTTTTAATGTATATGGTGCACATATCTATAGCCTATGTCCTTCTGCCAGATCTCCCCTTTCAAATGGTGTATTGGGTGTAGTGATTGGTGCATTACTTTTGAAGTTTACCTGGCTCAAAGGTTTGTGTTCTCTCTTTATAATAGTAGTATAGATGTCCTGGACTTTCTGAAGCAAGAAGAGCAGCTCCCGACACTCGCCTCGTCCCTGATAGTCAGTGCTGCAGGAGTAAGGAACCATCCAAATGTTTTTAAAAAATTGTTTTTAGGTACCCTTTCTATAAAACCATCTGTTTTCCATTGTTTATTTTTAAATGCCAAAGTGGCGCAGGCAGGAAATGCAGCAAGTTCGTCCCCTGCAACAAAACCAACCCCCACCATCGCTGAAACCACTCCCGCCCTATCAGTGGACCGGCACTCAGCAGCACCATTCCAGACCGAACACCTGATCTTCCCAGTTCATATTTAGACTTGGTTTATGTGACCCGGCCCCCACCTATCATTTTTATGTCTCAGCTCTAGATAGCGCATGCACGGTCTTCAAGAAATATGCTGTATATATTTTGAGGGCTTCAGCCCTCCCACACAATTCCAATTCGCTGGCTCCATTGTCGCTCTGCTATTCTTTCTCCTTATATTTGTCCACGGCTTGCATGCGTCATACCTTTTGCTGTGTTTAGTCCTCCCTGAGAACAGGCATCACTTACTACTATTTCTTCAAAGCTCCCTGTAAAGCAACTGATTTTGGAACTACTTATTTAACTGATTTTGAGCACTTCACATGAGTGTTCGCTCCTAAGGCCATTTCTGTAAACCGCCCTGTAAATCTTGTCCTTATCTCACACATTTTCTATTTTCTGAGGGCGCCTGTTCTGTCCCTCAACCCCCTCTCACTTGTTCCTGCCCGCTCTATAGCTGCACACAAATGTATTCCTTCATTGACCTTGATAGAACAGTTGCCATGTTTACTTGAGCTTTCTGAGGTGCACACCAGTGATTATCATCCTATTGCTGGCCCCATGGTTAGCTTGCTCTGCTGTCACTATTGTGATAACGGTCATGAAATAATTGTTGTGCTTTCTGGGTGTGTCTCTAGCCAATATATATATGGTGGCATATTTTAGAGAAGGATTTCCTTTCCTGCGCCTGATCTGCGGCCATCTTGGAATGGGGAAGGTCCCTTGTTTTTCATTGTATTTTCTCTTTGCCTATGTCTTTTGAGTGTAGTTAAAAAGTTCTCACTGTAGCAGTGCTCCTGGTGGTAAAAGTGTGCTGATCAGTGCAGGATGAGAGCATCTTTCAAGCACCACTCAATCGAAATTGCCCTCATGCATAATTGTCATGTGTGCAGCGGAGGTAGGGATGCTCTGATGGAATAGTGGAACAGGCTGCATTATGAACCACTGTCATTTTACAGTGAATGTGCTTCAGCTTTCTTAGAGTCACGCCAGTGATTGCCATCTTGTTACTCGCCACCTTGTTTGTGTGCTCTGCCATCACTATTATGATAACGGTTACAAAATAATCACTGTGCTTTCTAGGTGTGTGTCTAGCAAATATAAATATGGCGGCGTGTTTTAGGCAAGGATTTCCTGTCCTGCACATGATCAGCGGCCATCATGTCATGGGGAAGGTCCATCATTTCTCTTTGCATTTTCTCTAGGTCCATGTCTTCCAAGTATAGTTAAAAAATATATGCTGTAGCAGTGCTTCTGGTGGTAAAAGTGTGCAAATCAGTGCAGGCGGGAAGAGTGTTTCTTTTGAAGCGCCACTCGGTGGAAATCGCCCTGGTGCATTATTTATCATGTGTGCTGCGGAGGTAGGGTTGCTCTAGGGGAACACGCTGCAATACGAACCACTGTCCTTTTAGGTTTGTCGTCTCTCAACCCCCACCTGCTTTGCGTTTTTACCCCCCCCCTCCACCTCCTGAATCACTGCTTCCCTTCTCCTTCCTCTTTATGTATTGCCTCTTTGCCCCTCCCCTCATCGTGTCTGCCCCTCCTATTTTTCTATCTTGTCATCTTTATTGATTTGGCTAAAAACATTCCTGGTTCACTTGAGCTGAACTAGAAGCACTGCTTTTTTCTCATTTCATAATAGCAAGATGTGACGTTGACCGATGCACATGGGGATTTATAAACATGCACCGTTGCAGTGGAAAAACCTTCAGATGCAGGCTTCTCCTGGTTATTACAGAGGCCGCCGCACCCCCCCCCCGAAGGGGGTGGGGGGGAGGCTAAACCCGTGCCGTGCCCACGTGGAGAACCGGTTCTGGGCACTTCAAGGCGCCCAGAAGCCAAAGGGGGGAGAAACTCGCACCTAAGCCGTCCGGAAGTGGACAGTGCCCAGTGGCACCAAATAGGCAGCCAATGGGTACGCGGCGCAACCTTTGGCCCCCCAATCAGGGGGGGCTCACCTGCAACCTCATGGACAATATGGGCAATATAAGGCCCCGCTCTCCAGGGCAGCTCTCCCTGCATCCCCCGACAGAAGCGCTGTGGTGCCGAGGAAGAGACGAGTACGGAGGTCCAGGGCCCAGCTGCCTCAGCGCGCATTGTGCCGCTGGACGGAGGGCGGGAATTGCCTCCCCCCCCGCCGCAGAAGTACGGCGGGAACCTGAAAAAGAGCGGCTGTATGGCCCTAGGCCATCGGCGAGACTGAAGCGGGGCAAGAAGAACGGGTGTTCGCCAACGCCGCGCATGGTCTCGCTGCCGGTGGAGAGGTCCGCAGCGACAAGGGGAGCCGCCCGCATTCTGCCCTTGAGCCAGTGGCCACTCGGCCCTCCAGTAAGCAGTTCACAAAGGTGAGAAGGCGCGAGGGCTGAGCGAGTGGGCCAGGTGATTGCAGGCGGGCAGAGCAGTAACTGGAAGAGGCCCCCCGGCATCGATAGTTCCCGAGACCCCCCCCCTGCGGCAGAGGGTGCGAGGCCCGGGAGGGCGGGACAGGTAGCTACGGCCAAGCAGGCACTGAGCCGCCCCGCCTTCCCCGAGAAACAGCTGCTCGAGGCCCAGGAAACTACACGCATCGAGCGGTACCACTCGGGCGGCCAAACAGAAGGATACTCGGGGCACGTTAGGCCCGAAGTGGCGCGAACCAGGGGCATCCCGCGCAGTGACCTGCCGGGGCAGCAGCAGGCGACAAAGGTCACCCAGGGGCCGAACGGCTCGGGTACAGGGCAACATATTAGCAGGGGAAAGGCCCTGGAAGTCTTGGAGCATCGAGTCATGGCAGACAGCCAACCAGAAGAGGTCGCAGAGCTGCTGAAAAGAATACGAGAGGTGTCAGCAATCCACTGCAGTGAATGGCTACAGCCGCACCTTGACCAGGCAAAAGGCGGTGCCCCAGAAGGCAATGGGGAGGACGAAGCAGGCCCTTCCTCACCAAAAAAGCGCAAATGCACACCCCAGAAGAAGGCGCCCAGGAAGAACCCCCAGAAGAAGGAGCGCCAAAAGGGGGGTGTACCTGCAGACGCAGCAGACAATGGCAAGAAGACCGGTGGCGCAGAAAATGGTGAGCATATCGCGGACATAGTGAAAGAGTGTCTTAAATCATTGACCCCTGCATGGCTTAACGGCACGGGGCAAGGGGCAGGGGGGCCGGGGGAGCAGCACGCAGAAGGGGCAGCAAACCTTCCATGGCACTTGATCGACCCAGGCTGGGCGCGACAGGCAAGGGTACAGGGGCAAGTGGGGCCTTCTGGGCAGGGTGAGCAGGTGTCCCCGGTCGCGGCGTGGGGGTATGGTAGTACAACAGGTCATCCAATGCGGGAGGTTCCAAGTGGTGACTCCTACCTCAGGTCATCCCCTGGACCAGCATCCTAAACAACCAGGGCCACAGGTTTAGCGTGCCTCATCCCCCTAGCAGTCAAGGAGAGGATATGGCGCAAGGAATTCATAGACATTTTCTCCCTGCTTGAGATACAATTAGAAGGGCTGGACCTCACAACTTGTGACAAGAAAGAGGAAGACAGGAAGGAAAGGCGCAGCGCCAGGAAAGAGAGGAGCTTTGAGAACTGGTTGGATGCTTTTAGGATCATGGCTTGCATTATAGTTGAGAAGTTCCCGCGCTGCGCTGCAGACTTATGGCTCTACGAGGCCAACATCCACTGGGCGCAGAAACAGTTCCCCGGGGCGTGGCTAGAATATGACAAAGGCTTTAGGCTAAAAATGCAGAGGCATCCTGAGATGGAGTGGAATGAGGAGGACGTCTCAGGCTTCATACACAAAATGCTAGCGGCAAAGGAAGTGAAAGCCTGGGTGGGAAAGGGGGACCAGTCCTTACGGAGCACCTATCACAAGGGCAAGGGCAGGGCATTCCACAGGTCACAGCATGCCACGGGGAGACCCGGTCCCCCACTAGAACCACGGCCATATGCTGGAAGTTTGACGCCTGGGATTGCACATGGGGTTCCGCGTGTAAATTCCAACACACGTGCTCAAGCTGCGGAGGTATGCATACGGCAGCAACATGCCGCAGCAAGCGTGAGTCAAAGGGCGACAAGAAAGACAAGAGTAAGAAGCAGTAGCCCTAAGGCGACAGAGAGGGGGGGACTTGAGGACATCCAAGATTGCCAGCTGGCCTGGTCCCCCATTGACACACAACAGCTGCGCAGGTTGGCTAACAAGTACCCAAACAGGGCAGATGCGACGCTCCTAGTGGAGGGATTTGAGGAAGGTTTCAAGATTCCATTTAGTGGCCACTTACCAATGGAGGGAGCAAACAATCTAAAATCAGCTATGCAGCATCCGGACGTGGTGCTGGCCAAATTGGCCAAGGAAAAATCACTGGGTAGAGTTGAGGGCCCCCTCCCACCAAAATTACATGGGGGCATAGTGGTTTCCCCCCTGGGTGTGGTCCCCAAGAAGGAACCAGGCCAATTCAGACTCATACACCATCTCTCCTTTCCCGAAGGATCCTCCGTAAATGACGGGATCCCACCTGAGGCTTGCTCCGTGGGGTATGCATCAGTGGATGACGCAATTGATTTGGTAAAGGCGGCGGGTAAAGGGGCCCTTATGGCCAAGGCGGACATCGAATCCGCTTTACACCTCCTGCCCGTTCATCCTTCCAGTTTTCACCTCTTGGGTTTCCAGTGGGAGGGGGACTTGTTTGTTGACAAAGCCATGCCCATGGGCTGTGCCATATCGTGTTCATACTTTGAGCAGTTTGCTACATTCCTAAAATGGGCCCTCCACAACAGGCACCCGGAGGGTGGGAAACTGCATTACCTGGATGACTTCATGTTCACTGGCCCAGCTGGGTCTCCCACATGCGGGAGCACATTGGCAGCCTTTGAGGAGCTGGCCAGGACACTGGGGGTCCCATTAGCAGCAGAAAAAACGACAGGGCCAACTACCAGCCTCACCTTCTTGGGTATAGAATTAGATTCCGCAGCTGGGACGGCCAGGCTGCCAGCAGACAAGGTTAGAGATTTCAGGGAAGAGGTCAGGAAGTTGCTGGGCCGGAGCAAGGCCACACTCCGCGTATTGCAAGGGGTGATTGGGAAACTGAATTTTGCAGCTAGAGTCATCCCTGCAGCCAGGGTATTTTCCAGGCGGTTGACACAGCTGACGTCAGGCGTCACCCACGAACACTACCACATCCGGCTGGTAGAGGGTGTTAAACAAGACCTACTAATGTGGGACGAGTTCCTTCAGGATTTTAACCGTATACTGATCTGGAGAGAGGGTTGGGTCACAGCCAAACAGATAGCTCTGTTTACAGATGCAGCAGGGAGTCTGGGCTTCGGGGCAATTCTGGGGAAGCGCTGGTGTGCAAGCCAGTGGCCGGAGTGATGGCATGCGCAGGGCACAACCAGCAACATCACATTCCTAGAGCTCTTCCCAATAATAGTGGCACTGACGATTTGGAAGCAGGAGCTCAGAAACATGAAGTTGACCCTGTGGTCAGATAACAAGGGGGTGGTGCAGGCCATTAACAAAGGCACAGCGAGATGCCCTGACACCTTGAGGCTAAGGCGACAGTTAATTAAATTGCAGCTGGAGGGGAACCTGGAGCTGAAGGCTCGCCATGTACCAGGGGCAGAGAATACGGCGGTGGAGGCCCTGTTGTGATCCCAGGTGCAGCTATTCAGAGAACTGGTACCAGGGGCGGACAAGGAGATGACCCCTTTCCCAGCATACCTGTGGGACCTGGGGGGATAGATTTGTCCAGGCTAGTTATGCACGCACTCACCCCAGATGCAGCCAAGAGATATAAGAAATATGCAGCCACAGTAATGAGAGTGGGGGGCACACAGTCGCTGGACGACAGGGCAGGAACACGAAAGGCAGTGGAGAAATTTGTTCAGTGGGCATTCGATACCAAAAAGACAAGGTCATGGGCACAGGCTCATCTAGCCGCCATCGCATATTTCGCCAAGTTAGTTGCAGGGGAAGACCCCACGGCATCCCTGTATTAAAAAAAAGCATTAAAGGGGTGGAGAAGAGCAGAAGGGGTAAAAAAGGACACTAGGCGCCCCATAGATTTTGATAAACTGGGCCAGTTAATGGGCGCATTGGTAGGGGTGGCAGCCTGCAGCTTTGAATTCTCCTTATTTAGGGCGGCATTTACCACGGCATTCTTTGGCGCTTTCCGCATCAGCAAGCTGGTAGCTCCCAACAAGCTAGGCCCGGCCCCGCGGTGCCTTCAGGCGTCTGACGTCAGGCCCTTGAGAAAGGCAGTGGAAATAACTTTGAGATGGTCAAAGACGGACAAAGCAGGGAAGGGCGTGACCATACGGTTGCAATGCATCCCGGGGGCGGGCCCCTGCGCGGTATGCTGCTTGCAGAACTACATGGTGACCCGCCCAGCGAGGGAAGGCCCCCTGTTTAAACATCAGGACGGGAGCAACCTGAGCAGGTTCCAATTTACTACTGTATTGCGACAGAGTTTGGCCAAAGCAGGGCTGCATCCAAGGTCTTTTGCCCCCCACTCGTTTAGGATTGGCGCGGCTACATCGGCATCGCAGCACGGCATGCCAGAGGATAGGATCCAGGCAGTGGGCAGATGGCGGTCTCAGGCATATAAGACATACATCCGACCCCATCTGGTGTGACGCCGGAGTGGGCACACAAAAAAAAAAAAAAATAGGGGGGGCAATTTATAAACATGCTCCGATGCAGTGGAAAAACCTTCAGATGCAGGCGCGAGCTCAGCAGCCTTCTCCTGTTTATTTGACACAATGGTACCCGCTGCATGATGAACCACTGTCATTTTACATTAGCTCAACGTTTTTTTTACCTTACCAATCAATTCGAAAAATACACTTGTGTGTACCAATAAACAGAATTGTCTAAAGTTGGGAATTCTCATCCTTTTTTTGTATATTTCTGTTTTATAAGCGGCCATTATTAGTGTGTCGCCGAAATTTAGCATACAGCAAACCAATTAAACCCTTTTTCACTGCTCATATCAGATATGCAGGTGGAGCTCCTAGGAGGAAGATTAATCACCTAATCCAAGCTCTCGGGGGTTGGGGATTCCAGAGTGGGGGCAGTACTGTGTTTGGAGGCCTCCCGTTAATGTGTTCTATTATATTGTAATTGCATTTATGTAATAGCTGCTAAACTGAACATGTTGCAGCAATTGACGCAATATATTGTAAGTGAAATCTATAAATGCTACTTTTTATTCCAGCTGCGACATAGCATGGCTAAAAGAAATGGACATTGACAAAGCTAATAGCTCTCGCATTGCCGAGACCGATTGGGTTTGCAAGTGCTTGTTTTGTCTACTGTTCCCATTCTTGTGTTCCAGTTGTTCACTAACCGAGGCTCCTAAAACCACAGATCAGACAAAGATGAGCCAAGCTGGTGCTGCTGACAAGCTCACTCACTGTTCTTTAATACTTGTTGTGCACAACAGACTGCCCTGGAGCCACACATTACACAAACAGAAGACATGGGCTACTGCTGGTGACCGCAGCCTGCCCTGATGATGTAGAATGCTATGACGCATGCTTATTAGACTGTAACTAACACAGAGATATATATCTGCTGTATACAAAAACAACTTCATCTCTTCAGCCCTCCCTCAAGATGAAAGGGCAGGAAATTAAAGTCTCATCTAATAAAATTCTGCATTTAATATGTATTGCCTATCATAAGCTCTGTTTAAAGGTGGTCTGACAAACACATATTTACACATGAAACCAGCCCAAATAAATTAGTCATTGTCAACACAGATAAAGGCTGAGTCTGCCTCGATACCCACATGCTCCCTAAGTCCATGCCACCTCATACGCGAAAGGACTTGGCACTGACGCATTGGCACACATCACACATAAGCCCCATACATCTCCAATCAGAGGCAAGGATACATTAGACACTGTTCCACAGCTCCTTGGAAAGCTATGATACTTGACACTGACCCACATCTCTCTAGGACACCATAAACCACAGCTCCCAGTAAGAGACACTTTCAATCTGTTCCATAGTTCCTGGAATAGATGTAAGACTTGGCACTAGCTCATATCTCTCTGGGGCATATTAACAACAGCTCCCAGGAAGCGACACCTTCATCCTGTACCACAGCTCCTTGTACAGATGTGATACTTTTCACTGGCTCACATCTCTCTGGGGCACTATTAACCACAACTCACAGGAAAGGACGTCATGGCCCTGTTCCACAGCTCCTTATATAGATGTGATACTTGGGACTGGCTCACATCTCTCTGGGTCACTATTAACCACAGCTCCCAGGAAGCGACACCTTCATCCTGTACCACAGCTCCTTGTACAGATGTGATACTTTTCACTGGCTCACATCTCTCTGGGGAAGCATAAATCACAGTTCTCAGGAAGAGACGCCTTGACCCTGTTCCAAATCCCCTTAGATGAACTTGATACTTGGCACTGGCCCACATCACTCTGGGGAACCATAAACCACAGCTTCCAGGCAGAGACACCTAGACCCTGTTACATAGCTACTTCGATAGCTATGATACTTGGTACTGATGGAGCTGGGATTCGCGTGCAAGCGCCCTACTCTCATGCAAAACCCTTGTCTAAATTGCATAATCATATTAACACTGTTGTTCGTCATTTATAAAGTATTTTCCCAACACGCGGGTGTCCCCAGGATGCTTGCCTGTATGTCTTTTTCTGTACTAACGAAGCTTGCACTAAAAGCGGCTGCTTCGCTGAAATTCAGTCTGCGCATGCGTCGGTCATACCCATGTGATGTGACGCACTCGCATTCTGGAGGGAGTTTGTGCTCATGCGCACTGTTGCAAATATGGCTGCTTGACTCTCACCACGCTCTCCGCTTGTTGCTGCTGCCTTTGCTTATCTGTCCTTTCGCACTAAACAATAATGCTATAGTCATTATAAAGTAAGGGTTGGTTAATATCTCATCATGGTATACAGTGTGATCTTTTTATATATGATTTTAATTTGTTCCCGCTTACTTTTCATGTACCGCGTCTTTGTGGGCTGGGGCGTACGTGAGCAACGCCATATTGAGGCTCCTCTGAACCCTGTCAGCTGACCAGGGAAAATCCTAACTGCGCAGAAGCTAAAACTAGCCAGCTGGCTCCTGAAGCCCGATGCGCCTGGGAACCCATCCCGAAGATGCAAGATTGTACCTTGAACTGTCATACACTGTTGCTATATGCTGTACGCTTGTATTGTATTCTGTATTCCTATGCCTGGGAACGTGAACCCGGGGGGCGGGTGTGCAAACCTGAATATTAAATATGGGAAAGCTGAATTTTAGGAGGTGGTAATGATCGCACCACCTCTCCTGACCAATCATAATATGAGAAGCTGTCACTTGCAACATTAGTGGGTGGTCTGAGGGTCCCCAAAACTGTATAATTGCCCTAGTTTAGCCTAGGAAAATTGTCCGACTTGTCCGAGTAGCAGACCTGTCACTGACCCTACGAACTCTATAGGTGCTCAAATCTGAAGTGCTGCGGAGCACTCTGTCCATGCTTTCCACAAACTCCCAAGGGGTGGAAAAATCCTAAGTGCTGGCGAAGCACTTTGCTGGGAAATTCGAAACCCAAATCGGGGTTATTGGCGGATTACTTGCAGAAGGGGGTAACGCAGGCGTTGCTGTCCGAAGCTGTGGGTGTTGGTCGTACCCTGGGAGGCCCAGTCCTTTTGACCCGAACCTGAGGGGTATCCTGTTCTGATCTGTCCGCGGGCTGTACCTGCTCGCATTCTGGCATTCCTTCCTGAGGGTCCTTGTCCCCGTCTTCTGACCCGTGGCCAGGGTTAGACTTCAATCTGAACTTAGGTAATTATTAGACCGAGGGTTTGCATCTCTCTCTCTCTCTCTCTCTCTCTCTCTCTCTCTCTCGCTCTCTTAAAATTCTTTCAGTAAAGCATTACTTGCCAATGATATTGCTCTATTCCCTTTTATGCGACTATATGTGATTGTTTAATAGGTTTGTTCCACTTCTCTCCCCACCCTTAGTAAATTGTCAATCCGTTGTTTTTAAATAGTATGTTCCCGTTTTTCCCTTACCTTTAGTTGGTTGCAGTGAATTTAGTAAAAATAGTTTGAGGATAAGTACATGTGTTAGGTCCCAACCTTGAACTCGAGTCCTAGTATAAAGTTTGCAGTGATTAGTTCTGTTCTAAATTCCTACCCTTAGTCTTCCCATATATTCTAATGGTTATAATTCTAATACAAAGTTACTTATTGGTGTTAATGTTGATGTTTGATATATTATTCTGCATATCGCTTATTGCCTTGCCATCTTCACTTTGAATCTTTATATAAACTTTTAAACTTCATCAGGTGTCTGTGGTCATTTTACAGAAATCGTGGATAGGTATGATAATAATTGTAGAAGAGTATTTGATCTAGACCTGTCTACTCTTTTCCCTGCTTAGCTCCAGATCTGTCGTAGGAATTGTGCCTGTGGTAAGTCAGGTACATGGTAAGCAGAGGTGAAACCAACCTTAATTACTCATAAGAGCGTGTAGTAGAAGCCAAATCACCCAGTTCACCCCGAAAATAAATGGTGTATTAAATCTTGTGCACGCCGTGGGCCCAGTGCGTGTAAGAAATAGGTGAACTCGGTGACCCGGGTGAACTGCGCGCTCTATCAGTAATTTTCTGGCAGCCAGAGGATGGTTTGGACTAGTTAGATTAGGTAGACAGGATAAGTCATAAACGAACCGTAAAAATAAAAAGTGCTGCTGATTTGCTACTGTATTAGGTTCAAATATTTTGAAATGTTTAAGGATTTATACGTAAATGTATATGATTTTCATTGCTGCTATAAATGTTATATTAACCTGAAAATTGTTTGTGAATGTTCAGTGTAGTCCGAATCCCCGGGGAAGTATTTTAGCTGACGGTGAGCAGAATCCGGTTAGCTGTTGAAGTCACTAGGGTTTGAATCATCAGTGCAGGGTTAGGATAACTGGAAGCACTAATTAGGACCTTTTGTTTCTGAAGTGAATGGTGGCTACGAGTCCTTTATAAAACTATCATTGCGATATCACCTAGTAAGGGTCGCATACGGGAGGAGTAGTAGGGTCTCCGAGGCTTGTCTGGTAAGTAAGATAGTTCGCTGGTGAAATCCTGGCTCAGTACATATCCCCGACTAAGGTGGATGAGTCAGAAGAATAACGGGTTCTATGTTGCTAGTGTGAAGGGACAGGCAAAGAAGTCTATCCAGAGTGAATGAAAAGTAGACAGAAGTGGTTTACTTGTAGCGAGAGAAAGTTTTTCTATCTTTTTAGAACACTCAGACATAGTGGCAAACGTTGCGTGTTGGTAAATAAACTCTGTATTCGCACTTTAGGGAAAGTAAAAAGTTTCCGTTACCTTGTGAAGGAGGGAGTCAGTCGGAGAGCTGCTCTGACGTCACTCCGTGCCGCGCTGGTATTGGTCAAAACAGCGGGTGTGTAGCGGAGCTGAATTCGTGAAGGAGGGGTGAGTGCCGAAGCGTGAGGCTCTGTCTCGCGAAAAGGCCGCGCACCCATTGGACAAGGGAATTTGTAATCACTGACCTGATTGGGTATTGTGAAATAAAAGTCGCGCTAGCATTGGAAGCACAAAGGTAAACAAAATTAATCAAGCCGAGTTAGAAGAGAGTCTGGAAAATTATATGTGGTATCCAGATTTTATACCGAATCCAAAGTACCTAGGGTTTCATAAGGATCAGCTTATACGAGGTAGACCGCACATGATGTATGGAGTAAAGAGGAAATTGTCATTTGCCGACAAAGTAAAGAATTTTTTCAAAACCGACAAGCCCATTAGAACGAGGGAAGGCGTGCTCATTCCCCCGCCGAATACCCCTGCTTCTTTCATGTTGTTTGATAAAGGGTATCACACTTGTGTCTGGTTAGAAAATTGGGCAAAGTATACTGTGGATGACGGAGTTCTAGCATTCCCTGTTGATGGTACATTTAATGGTCGGATCCTGTTTAACCTAAGGACCCGCATGAATGAATTACACCCCAGACCTAGGTTGACCCAGTACGAAGCTCTGGAGGAATGGGAGATTGAGGCTGCAGAGCGAGATAAACCCAGGATGGATAAGGGAGTGAGTAAATGGTATCCCAGGCTTCCTACACCAACCAAAGAGCAGAAAATGAAACAGTGGAGGCAATCTATGTTGACGGAAGGATTATTTCCCATGATGGGGGTATTAGAAGAAAAAGGAGGTAAATGTAAAGAAAAGACCCATCACCTAATGACTGTAGGGGACTCAGAAGATGAGCACCTGGAAGATTTGTTAATGAAAAATCCACCTCCCTATGTTGCAGAGTCAGAACCTGTGCATTCCCCAAATCCCTTTTCAAAATATCCCAGATGTAGGAGGGATAGTGATACAGATGGAA
Organism: Lissotriton vulgaris; assembly: GCF_964263255.1. Lineage (NCBI taxonomy): Eukaryota > Metazoa > Chordata > Amphibia > Caudata > Salamandridae > Lissotriton > Lissotriton vulgaris. Next base: position 371,766 of record NW_028243212.1, on the reverse strand, counting down.
CGGGTACAGACAGTAAAACCAGTGACGGGGATGGGTTTTGCAGACCTAAATCTGCGGTCCCAAATTATCAGCCGTTCGGAGAAGGTCCACCTCGAGTGGTCACTCCGACTGCCCCGAGTATTTATCCGTCCTTAGTACCCCAGGTATTGCATGACAATTCTGCCGAAAGAGCATTGCGGGAAAAAGAGAAAGAAGCCCTGGCTAGACAGCGGGAAGATTTAGTTCGAACTATTGCCCAGATACATCCCCATCCTGATTCTCTGACTATTCCAGTAACTATTGGCCCAGCTATTCCACTGTATAGAAATGACCTGACTAGTCCCCATCCTACTGTTATCCCCCCCATACCGCCTACTCCTAGTGTCCCTTCCTCGAAGAAAGAAGTATTCATAGATGAGGACCAGGAAAGTGAATGTGAGTCTGTGGTGCTGATGGATTTGCCCATTAGAGAACCTAGGACTAGTACAATAGGGGCAAGAAGTCAGCCAAGAATAAGAGAAGTGTCGATTGAAGGCGCGACTGGGATTAGGAGTGCTACTGTAGTAACCCCAGAAGAATTAGACAGATGGTCAAAGGAGCTGGAGAAGGAGACTACCCCCCAACCCAAAGCATTAGAAATATATAAATTGAGAATAGAAATAGAAGAAATGATGGCTGGAAATGTAGGAGTTGAACGCCTAAGCTCGTACAATGAAGAAGAATTACTGTTCATCAGCAAAAATCTTACCCGGAGTGCTAGATTGCTCCATGAAAGAATAATGGATACAGCCACTGAAATGGGAATTGATGTTAGTCGTTCCAAAATTCGTCAGAAACCCTACAGAGTAGACTTTTCAGACAAGGATCTAGAAAGCCTGAATGTGATGGGGAAACAGATCCAAGTAAAAGAGTTGTTGAAGCTCCTGCAAAAGTGGGGAGAGGTGGGAAAATGGAGAACCCGGTGGGCAAAGAAAAGGGAAGACAGCAGGGCGAAGTCTCAGGCTTCAGAATTCATGTTAAAGGAAGTTACTCCAACTGAAAAATTGTGCCCCATGAGAGAGGTCCCGGGAGGGAAATATGTCCATGTCCCTTGGTCCCGACAGGATATTGTGTCATTTACAAATGACTTCCCGAAATTACGAGAGAAGCCAGTTGACTGGTACAGGCAGGTAGAACGCTTCATAAAAGTTCAGAAATGCCTCTTGAAAGACCTGGATGGGTTTTTCGACATTGTTGTCCCTGTACACCTATGGACTGAATGTAAAATAGAAATTGATTGGCCTAATGATGAATATCCCAGAGATGAGAAAACGGGAGCCCCCTCACCTGATGTAATGAGGAAATATGACCAGGCCATACAGTACCTTAAGAAAAAAGTGCCAGCAGAGGAGACAGATTGGACCCGAATAGATAGAACCACCCAAGAACGTGATGAAACGGTGCATTCATTTTATGAAAGGCTGTTGCAGGTGTTTAAAACTTACAGTGGTATTGATAATGTTGACATGAAAGACATGACTCATTTTAGCTACAGATTCGTGCTAGGATTGAGACCTGAAATCTCACAATGGATTCGAGATAACAAAATTAGTTGGCAGGGAAAGCCCATAGATGATGTCCTGAAATATGCTAAGTACTGCGAAGATGAAATCGAAAATAAAAAGAAAGCCCTCAAGGAAAAGGTCATGTGGGCACAGGTAAAATTAGCTGAACAACAAGAAAAACAGTTAAGCCAATTGACTTCTGGAAATAATGCTCAAAATGCAAGAGCAGGAAAAGATGTTCATTAAGATGGCAGACAGAAGGAGAGAAAAGTTTCAGAAGAAAGCAAATGACGAAAAGGATAGAGTCCCTAGGTGGGCTGAGCACATGGATAACACCTCGCAAGGCGAAGCTAATCCTGCCTTGTTGCTGGATTTTGAACGAAAGGGGAAACTTTGTATCCATAGGGAAAAGACAGAGTACTATAACAATATATTCATCGGTTCCAGCGAATGTGAACATAATTACAAGGTAATTGGAGGTTGGGGTTTCAAAAATGGGTCAGAACCTGTGTTTCCCGGAATATATTATATATGTGGGAACAAGGCTTATTTTAAATTGCCGGATCACTGGTATGGAAGCTGCTACTTTGGCATTGTTTTCCCGAAAATATACCATGTGAATAATGCAGCTGGAAGCGATGAAGGTACTAATGGCTTAGTGCGTAGTAGACGTGAAAGTGTAGGTGAAATTATAGGTGATATTTTTAGTACACTGATACCTGGAATGGGGGTAGTTCTGAACACCCATAGAATCTGCAAATTGTCTACAGTGGTGGACCGGTTATCAACGGACACTGCTGCAGGATTCCTGATGGTCAATACCGAAATGGTTGCGATCAGATCAATGGTTTTACAAAACCGTCTTGCCCTTGACACCCTATTAGCAAAAGAGGGCGGAGTCTGTAGAATGCTGAAAGCGCAACATTGTTGCACTTACATTCCAGATAAAAGTATCGAATTAAAACAATATGTGAAGAACATAACTAATTTGGAAAAAGAACTCAAACCATTGGAGGTTGACAGTGCATGGACGAGACTGACTGGAGGTCTCTCCTCTATAGGTAGTTGGTTTGCTAACCTAGGTAGAAATGTTTTGTGGAAAATACTGATGCCAATAGTTGTAATAGGTATAATTGTATTGATCATTTTTATCTGCTGCAAATGCCAGAGGTGTAAAAAGAAATATACAGTAAATAAGAGGGGGGTGAAAGGAAATATTGATGATTTAGAATTGGAAGAATTAAAGAGTGAAATTTACAAGAAAGTGAAAAATCAGAAGTCCTAGTATAAAGTTTGCAGTGATTAGTTCTGTTCTAAATTCCTACCCTTAGTCTTCCCATATATTCTAATGGTTATAATTCTAATACAAAGTTACTTATTGGTGTTAATGTTGATGTTTGATATATTATTCTGCATATCGCTTATTGCCTTGCCATCTTCACTTTGAATCTTTATATAAACTTTTAAACTTCATCAGGTGTCTGTGGTCATTTTACAGAAATCGTGGATAGGTATGATAATAATTGTAGAAGAGTATTTGATCTAGACCTGTCTACTCTTTTCCCTGCTTAGCTCCAGATCTGTCGTAGGAATTGTGCCTGTGGTAAGTCAGGTACATGGTAAGCAGAGGTGAAACCAACCTTAATTACTCATAAGAGCGTGTAGTAGAAGCCAAATCACCCAGTTCACCCCGAAAATAAATGGTGTATTAAATCTTGTGCACGCCGTGGGCCCAGTGCGTGTAAGAAATAGGTGAACTCGGTGACCCGGGTGAACTGCGCGCTCTATCAGTACTGGCTCACATCTCTCTGGGGGACCATAAGCCACAACTCCCAGAAGAGACACCGCAACCCTGTTCCACAGCTCCTTGGAAAGCGACGATACTTGGCACTGGTACATGCTTCTCTGGAGCACTATAAATCACAGCTCCCGGGAACAGACACATTGACCCTTTTCCACAGCTCCTGGATAGCTGCGATATGTGGCACTGTTAACCACATCTCCCAGGAAGAGACTCCTTGACTCTGTTCCACAGCTCCTTGGATAACTATGATATTGTGCACTGGCTTGCATCTCTCTGGGGCACTATTAACCACAGTTCCCAAGAAGAGGCACTATGACTCTGTTCCACAGCTCCCTGGATAACTACCATACTTGGCAATGGCTTGACCCTGTCTGGGGCACTATGAACCACAGCTCCCGGGATGAGACACCTTGACCCTGTTCCACAGATGCTTGGAGAGTTCTGATACTTAGTAATGGCCCACATCTATTCTGGGTACCTTAAACCACAGCTCCCAGGAAGAGACATCTTGACCCTGTTCCTTAGCTCCTTGAATAGCTACAATACTTGGTACAGGCTTACATCTTTCTGGAGCACTATTAACCACAGCTCCCAAGGAGAGACACCTCCTCCTTCGATAGCTATGCTATGTGGTACAAGTCCACATCTCCCTGGGGCACCATAAACCACAGCTCCCAGGAAGAGACACCTTGACCCTGTACCACAGCTCCTTGGATAGCTACAATACTTTATTTATTTATTATTTTTTATTTTTTATTTTAGCAGTTTTGTATAGTGCTGGCTAGACCCGAGGGTATCAGAGCGCTTCACAACAGATTTTAGAGCATAAGACACATATCGAGGGGAAAAAAAGGCAAAGGTATGTGTAAAAGTTCGACGGACTCCTTGAGTCTTGCGTCCTCGAGGTAGGGAGGCGTGAAATCGCCTTGATGTGTGCACAATGTCCTGGGTTCAACCTCTTTCCTTGAGTTTTGAGTTCTTGAGGTAGGGAGGTCTTGAGATAGCGTTGATGAGTGCACAGTGTCCTGGGATCAACCTCTTTCCATGGGGAGGGAACAAGGGGGGGTAGGGGTAGGGGAGAGGGGATGAGGTAGAACGAGGGGGAGCATTGTCAAGGGGTTTTAAAGTGCAGGAGGAGGTAGGATTCTGGTGGAACCTTGTCAGGTGCCAGCGGACTTCTGGTTTGCGCTTTTCCTCAGCGATTCTTGTTTCGGGAAGGCACGGTTGAGGTAGAGGTATTTTAGGAGACTTTTGAATTTTATAAAGGAAGGGATAGTCCTGATATTGACTGGGATGGAGTTCCAGATTTTGGGTGCGTTTCCAGAGAAGGATCGTGCAGCGGATTTTTGTTTGTGTGTTTTCATCGGGATGAGTAGGAGGGTGTCAGAACTCCTGAGGTTTCTTGTCTGTCCAGCTTTCTTGAGTTTGGAGGCCAGGTATTCCGGTTTCCCTGTATGCAGGGCTTTGTGCGTGAGGCAGGCAGTTCTGAAGCTGGCACGCATTTCAACTGGGAGCCATTTTAGTTCTCTGAGGGTGGGAGATAAGTGGTCATATTTCTTAACCCCGGAGACCATTCTGGCAGCTGCATTGAGGGTTGTTTTGAGTGGCGCTAGGTGGGATTGACCTGTGCCGGTGAGGGCTGCGTTCCCGTAGTCGAGTTCAGATAGCACTAGTGATTGCGTGGCTTGTTTGAGGTCCTTGGGCGGTATGAAGGGCTTAATTTTGTTGAGAAGCTTTAGATTGAGGAAGGCACTCTTTGCGGAGATCTTGATGTGGTCGGTCATGTTCACTTTTGCATCGAGGGTGAATCCTAGAGAGTACTTGGCACTGGCTTGCATCTTTCTGGAGCACTTTTTCACAGCTCCCAAGAAGAGACACCATGACTCTGTAACACAGCTCCTTGGATAGCTATGATACGTGGTACAAGCCAACATTTCTCTGAGCACCAAAAACCACAGCTTCCTGGAATGAGACTCCTTGACCCTGTTCCACAGCTCCTTGTATAGCCACGATACTTGGCACTGGCTTGCGCCTGTCTGGGGCACTATAAACCACAGCTCCAAGGAAGAGGCACCATGACTCTGTTCCACAGCTCCCTGCACAGCTACGATACTTGGCACTGTCTGAGGCACTATTAACCACAGCTCCCAGGGTGGAACACCTTGACCCTGTTCCACATATCCTTGGAGAGCTCTGATACTTGATACTGGCCCACATCTCACCTGGGCTTCATAAACCACAGCTTCCTGGAAGAGACACCTTGACCCTGTTCCACAGTTCCTTGGATAGTTACGGTACTTGGCACTGGCTCACATCTCTCTGGGGCACTATTAACCACAGGTTCCACAGCTCCTTGGATAGCTACGAACCATGATACTAGTCCACATCTCTCTGGGGAACCTTAAACCACAGCTTCCGGGAAGAGACAACTTGACCCTATTCCACAGCTCCTTGGATAGCTATGATACTTGGCACTGGCTTGTGCCTGTCTGTGGCACTATTAACCACAGCTCCCAGGAAGCGACACCTTGACTTTGTTCCACAGCTCCTTGGATAGCTATGATACTTTCTACTAGTCCATAACTCTCTGGGGCACCATAAACCACAGCTCCCGGAAGAGACACCTTGACTCTGTTCCACAGCTCCTTGGATAGCTATGATACGTTCTACTAGTCCATAACTCTCTGGGGCACCATAAACCACAGCTCCCGGAAGAGACAACTTGACCCTGTTCCACAGCTCCTTGGATAGATAAGTTGCTTGGCACTGGCTTGTGCCTGTCTGTGGCACTATTAACCACAGCTCCCAGGAAGCGACACCTTGACTTTGTTCCACAGCTCCTTGGATAGCTATGATACTTTCTACTAGTCCATAACTCTCTGGGGCACCATAAACCACAGCTCCCGGAAGAGACACCTTGACTCTGTTCCACAGCTCCTTGGATAGCTACGTTACTTGCCACTGGCTTGTGCCTGTCTGTGGCACTATTGAAGACAGCTCCCTGGATGAGACAGCTTGACTTTGTTCCACAGCTCCTTGGCTAGCTACAATACTTGGCACTGGCTTGCATCTCTCTGGGTCACTATTAACCACAGCTCCCAGGAAGAGACACCTTGATTCTGTTCCACAGCTCCTTTGATAGCTATGATACGTTCCACTAGTCCACAACTCTCTGGGGCACTATTAACCACAGCTCCCTGGATGAGACAACTTGACCCTGTTCCACAGATCCTTGGAGAGCTCTGATACTTGGTACTGGCCCACATCTCTCCCGGGCACCATAAACAACAGCTCCCAGTAAGAGACACATTGCCTCTGTTTCACAGCTCCTCAGATAGCTATGATACTTGCCACTGGCTCACATCTCTCTGGGGCACTATTATCCACAGGTCCCAGGAAGAGGCACCTTAACTCGGTTCCACAGATCCTTGGATAGCTACGATACTTGCCACTGGCTCACATCTCTCTGGGGCACCATAAGCCACAGCTCCCAGGATGAGACACCTTGACTCTGTTTCACAGCTCCTTTGGTAGTTAGAATACTTGGCACTGGCTTGTAACTCTCTGGGTCGCTATTAACCACAGCTCCCAGGATGCAACACCTTGACCCTGTTCCACAGATCCTTGGAGAGCTCTGATACTTGACACTAGCCCACCTCTCTCCCAGGCACCATAAACCACAGCTCCCAGGATGAGACACCTGGACTCTCTTCCACAGCTCCTTGGATAGCTGCGATACTTGGCTCTGGCTTGCGCCTGTCTTTGGCACTATTAACCACAGCTTCCCGAAAGAGACAACTTGACCCTGTTTCACAGCTCCTTAGATAGCTCTGATACTTGGTACTGGGTCCCTTCTCTCTGGGGCACCATAATCCACACCTCACAGCAAGAGGTACCTTGACCCTGTTCCACAGCTCCTAGGATAGCTACAATACTTGGCACTGGCTTCCATCTCTCTGGGGCACTATTAACCACAGGTTCCACAGCTCCTTGGATAGCTACGATACATGGTACTAGTCCACATCTCTCTGGGGCACCATAAACCACAACTTCCGGAAAGAGACAACTTGACCCTGTTCCACAGCTTCTTGGATAGCTACGATACTTGGCACTGGCCCACATCTCTCGGGGGAACTATTAACCACAGCTCCCAGGAAGCGACACCTTGACTTTGTTCCACAGCTCCTTGGAAAGCTATGATACGTTCTACTAGTCCATAACTCTCTGGGGCACCATAAACCACAGCTCCCGGAAGAGACAGTTTGACCCTGTTCCACAGCTCCTTGGATAGATAAGTTACTTGGCACTGGCTTGTGCCTGTCTGTGGCACTTTTGAAGACAGCTCCCTGGATGAGAAACCTATACGCTGTGGATATATTCCTCGTATAAGGTAGGATAGCCCTTAGAATATTGTTATCGTGCTTGGGGGCCGTTTAGCAAATATTTGGTTAAAACGACCTTTTCATTGTAGGAGAAGGTTTCGCTGGGACTTCTTTGACAGCTGCTCCTTATATCTTTCAATGAGATACCTCCTCAAGATTAGGTATGTGTTTTTTAGCGTTCAAACACAGGGTGTATACCATCATAATTGGCCTAATTACTCACTCGCAAATTAATCCCTTGTATCATTTCATTCCCAAGGTGTCGATGTTCTTAATCCCAATTGAACGGTCTCTACTGGTCTTAAGAAGATTTTTCCGTTTTTGAAGGTATGAACATCGCCGTATCATGGCAATACGTTATGGTTAGACTGTTTAGGATAATGAACACTTCCTTGAGATCTCACGTTCTGACGCACACACAATGTAGTGTGTGATAGTGCTTTTAGGTACTATATACGCTATATGGGGATGCATCAAAATCCATGGGTGTTGCTTGGGAACACTCCCAATCGCAGAGTAAGGCAATGCAGAGATCTGCTCGGCCTTCCCTGCCTCCATATCTATGGAGCCATTCAAAGCCACGAAAAGTGGTTTTGCATGACCTCATAAATATGAGTTGGTGGTTTGCGCTGCTGTTGCATCACAAAAAGTGATGCTACAGCAGCGCAAGGTGCTTTTAAATATGCCCCTTTGTGTTCCTAAGAGAAAGGAGCATGTGATACTTTAGGCCCGATCTCCATGTTGGTTCCCGTCAGAGAAGGGATAACAGTGGAGTGTTCATACACTGTTGGGTAGTTCGGGTAATGGTTATGGACTCTGATGGCAGTGGAAGCTGCCTCAAGCATGGGGACTTTACTCTCCTGTGTTAGCAGGGTGGGACGAGACGCCACTCCATCCTGGAGGACTACCAACCACCGAGCCTTGATCAACATACAGAGGAATCTAATGGACATGGAAAGGGCAGATGTTGACTGGTTAATCTCCTATCTGATCAACCAGTCACAAATAGTGAAAATTAAGAGCTCCATCTGTAATCAAGTCAGGTTTCAACAAGGCGTTCATCAAGGCTTGATCCTTTCACCAACCCTATTTAAGCTCTCTTTGAACCACTTTCTGAGACTCCTAGGAACTCTCGAGTCCTCTTTCACCTGCATGTCAATGATTCCCTGAAACCCCAGTAGGACTCATCCCAGGGCGACACCACTCTTCGCTCAACACCCTGGCAAGAAACCACACAAATGTCAGTCAACTACTGCAAAAGAACTGCTGCAAAACTGAAATCCTTCTTATCTCTCTCAATCAATCAATCAATCATATCATTTGTAAAGTGCATTACTCACCCATGAGGGTCTCAAGGGGCTTGGGTGGGGAATGCTGCTACTGCTCGAAAATCCAGGTCTTGAGGAGTTTTGTCAGAACTCCAAGCATTACCTGATATGTAATCACCTTGACTTATACTTGCGCGGGAGCAGAGATGATTCAGGCTCAGGAACTAGATGCTAGTACCCGAATCCCAAGAGACGATGCCGGCAGGTCTATAAGAACCTCCCTACATCATCCTCCGGGAAGGGGGTGTGGATAAAATAACAAACAGAGAAGAGACTGGTCCGGAAAGTTTCCTCAGACAACTTCCTTCAGGATGTCTGCGTATTAGAAACCTGTAAGAGGAGCACACCATTAGTTTTCCCTCCTAAACTACTCTGACTCTGATATTCTCGGGTTCTACTTTAACTCACTTATATTTTCCTGGACCTTGCTTCTCTTCTATGGGATATGGTTTTTCTCATCTAGTTAGTCGTTACTGCATAGGGAGACAAGAGCGAATGGGTTAATTCCTTATTAATGCTATTCTGTGGTCACCTCTGAGCTAATCTCTTCTAACATACTTACTTGGCTAACTAATCGAGAACGCTGCTTTAGGGGTTCTGTAAAGTTGCTCTGAGTTTGAAACCTGGAACAAGTCTTTACTTATAGATAGTCTTTACTTAAGCAATTGACTCAAGGAGGAATGTTCTGGTAATCCTTCTTTTCTCTCAATGTTCCAGAAATGGGTTTCTCGTTTCTCTTTTCACTCAATGTTCAAGAAATAGGTTTCTTGTTTCTCTTTTCACTCAATGTTCAAGAAATAGATTTCTTTTTTTTACTTTTTTCCTTGTCACACAAGTTCTAGAAGTTCGAGTTATGCACTTGACAATACAATTACGTCACTACTAATATCTTCAGTTTGGCCAAACACTTGTTATTCGACACTTAGCTTTCCGTTGCTGACTGACTCTCTTACTCGTTGAAGATCTTCTTCTCCACAGGAAATCACCTTTACTCGCTATACTCTTCGGTGACTCTTCGGGGGTTCTCTTTACTGCTGGGAAACTTGGACTTGGAAAAAGGGGCAGGTTATTACGCGTTTGAATTAATACGCCGTAACAACTTTTCCTCGACACTCGCGCTAAACGCAAATGGAGTACTACAACTAGGTTACTTAAAACTAAGGATTCTAGGAATTCACCAGGGTACGTACGTAGGTTCTTCTTCTCTAACGGTTCAGGTGAAGTGCGTAGTTTCTAGAACTTGCGTCCCGCTCATACTCTCCGCACCAAAACGAGGCTAGACGACTAGAGCGTCAACCTCACAACACCACGGCACCGCGGCAGCCATTTTGTCTCTCCAGAATCGGACCCTCTCCGACCATGATGAATCTGCGTACCTTCGGGCTTCGCTTTGGGTCGAGGTTGAACCACATATCAGCGTATCCACATGACGGGTTCTGACAGTACCCCCCAACAAGGCAGGCTCCTTCCCTCTGGGCTTGGAAGGGTAGCGTTGATGGAAGGAATGAACCAATCTGGGAGCGTGAACATCTTCTTCCAGTTCCCATGATCGCTCTTCCGGCCCATAACCCTTCCAATCGATGAGGTAGTACAGTTTCCCTTTGGAGATCTTGGAATCCAGAATTTCTTTGACCTCAAACTCTGTTCCCGTCTCCAGGTGAATTGGCTTAGGGGGTGCTTGCATTCTCAGGTCTGCAGAAGTTCTCTTAAGCAAGGAAACATGAAAGACAGGATGAATCTTCAGCTTAGGAGGGAGTGCCAATTGATAGGTGACGGGATTAATTTGCTTCTCCACGGGGTAAGGACCAATAAAGCGGGGTTGAAATTTCCGGTTTCCTTTTAGTCTCAAATGTTTTGTGTTCAACCACACCTTATCCCCCACGGACAGTGGAGGACCAGCACGCCGCTTCCTATCCGCATAAATCTTATATCTCTCCTTAGCCTTTTGCAGATTGTCTGTTGCCTTTTGCTGGATTTGACTCATCTGGGACACCAGGTCCTCGACAGCTGGGACTGCAGTTTCCATTTGTCGAATTGATGCATTTGGGTGCCGTCCATAATTCAAGAAGAAGGGGGAGAAACCAGTGGAACTGTTTCTCGCATTGTTATGGGCGAATTCCGCCGACCACAAGTAATCTGCCCACTGAATTTCCTCCTTCAGAAGGAATAGTCGAAGATACTGCTCCAGCTCTTGATTCACCCTCTCTGTTTGCCCATCAGTCTCTGGGTGATAGCTCGTGGAAAACCTAACTTCAGTACCTAGACCTTTCATGAATGCCCTCCAAAAATGAGATACAAACTGAGTACCCCTATCCGAAATGACCACCTTGGGTATGCCATGGATCCTGACTATTTGGGAGCTGAAATGATCTGCTACTTGTTTAGCTGACGGAGTTCCTTTTAATGCTATGAAGTGGGCCATTTTTGAGAAGGCATCTACTACCACTAGAATGGTGTCATAACCTCTGCTCAAGGGTAAATCGGTAATGAGATCAAGAGTCACTTTGTGCCAGGGATAAGGAGGGGTGGGTAGGGGTTGCAAGAGCCCCTTTGGTGCTTGTCGTTCAGATTTTCCCTGAGCGCAGACCTCACAAGCCTTAACATATCTCTCAATATCTGTTGACATTCCAGGCCACCAATAGTGTCTCTTTATCAACTCTTCAGTTTTGTTTTCTCCCTTGTGTCCTGCCAGTTTATCATCATGACATTCACGCATCACTTGTTGTTGCAATTCCGTTGTAGGCACATACAAGGCCTCCCCTTGATATGGCAACTGACGAACAATCTTCCTGCTAGGATCTTCCTTAACCCAATTTTGCTTAGCCTCCGAACTCATGCTTTCTGCTATGGCCTCTTGGACCTCGATCGAAACCGTGGCCCCAATAAACTTGTTCTCAGGGATGATCGGTTGAACCTCCATGACCGTTCTCTGAGGGTCGGTGTCCAGTCTGGAAAGTGCATCGGCCTTCCCGTTTTGTGCTCCTGGACGAAAGGTAATTACAAAGTCGTAATCTGCAAAGTACAAGGACCATCTGAGTTGCCTTGGCGTGAGTGTTCTGGCGGATTTCAAGAACTTCAGGTTTCGATGATCCGTGAATACTGTGACTTGATGCTGTGTCCCCATCAGATAATGCCGCCACTCTTTGAAGGCATCTTTGATAGCCAGTAGTTCCTTCTCGGTGATAGTGTAGTTGATTTCCGCCGGGGTCAGCTTCCTAGACCGGTAAGCTACTGGATGTAGTTGACCTGTGCTCTTGTGACGCTGCGACAGGACTGCCCCCAACGCCTGGTCTGACGCATCGGTCTCTACATAAAACGGTTCCGATGGATCAGCATGAAGCAGGACCGGTGCAGTAGTAAAGGCCCCTTTTAAGGCTTGGAAGGCCTCCTCGGCTTCTTCCGACCACTCGAACTTCGTTCCTTTCTTCAATAGCCTGGTAAGGGGTAGAATCCTTCCGGAAAACTCTCTAATGAATCGTCTGTAGAAGTTGGCAAACCCAATGAAGCTTTGGACCTCTTTCACACTCGTTGGAGATTTCCAGGTGGTTACTGCCTCTACCTTCCTCGGATCCATTAAGATGCCAGACGGGGAAAGGACAAATCCCAAAAATTCGACCTGGGAGACGTCGAAAGCACATTTCTCCAGTTTTACGAACAACTTGTTCTCTTGCAGTTTCCTCAAGACTCCTTTCACCTGTTCATGGTGTCTCGCCACATCGGAGGAATAAATCAAGATGTCATCAATGTACACAATGGCACACTGGTCGATGAACTCCTTCAGAACATCATTAATAAAATGCTGGAAAGCAGCTGGGGCATTACATAGCCCATAAGGCATCACTTGGTACTCGAATAGCCCGAATCTAGTCCGAAAGGCCGTCTTCCACTCGTCACCTTCTCGCATTCTGACTAGGTAGTAGGCCCCTCGCAGATCTAATTTTGTGTAGACTTGAGCTCCTTTGACTTGATCCAATAGTTCCGATATCAAGGGCAGGGGGTATCTGTTCTTTTTTGTTATCCTATTGATTGCTCGGTAATCGATGCATGTTCTTAAGTCCCCTTCCTTCTTTGGCACGAAAAATAGGGGCGATGAGACGGGTGACTGTGAGGGTCGGATGAAACCATTTGCCAAATACTTGTCCAGGTATTCTTTCAGATGTTGGTGTTCTTTCTCGGTTAATGCGTACACTCGACTGCATGGCAAATTGGCTCCAGGTTCTAGATCTATCTTGCAGTCATAGGCTCTGTGTGGAGGTAAAAGCTCGGCTTCCACTTCGTTGAACACGCCTTCGAACTCCTTATACACCTCCGGGATCTGGCGTGTGTCTATGGCACACACAGAGTGCTCTACAAGACTCAAGGCATGAGCTGGGTTTAATTCTTCTCCGCTATTCCTTGGAACAAAACAGTTCTCACAACAGTAGTTTGAGTCCATGAGAACGGTTCTGGAGTTCCAGTCGATCGTAGGGTTATGCTCTGTGAGCCACGGCAATCCAAGAATTAACTGAAACCGTGGAGCGTCGATCAGGTTGAACTGGATCTGTTCACGATGGCCATCTGCGGTAATCAGTTCCATCACCTCTGTGTGGCTCACGATGGGCCCCGATGATAGGTTAGTTCCGTCCACGGCGCGGACTGGCTCACTCTTCTCTTTCTTTATGGCTCTGATTCCCACCTTGTCCGCAAAACGCAAGTCACAGAAATTTCCCGTCGCTCCAGAGTCTATCATGACGGAGACTTCGGTCAGGACCGTCGATCGGAACATCACTCTCATAGACAAAATCAAATGTGGAGCCGCCGCTTGTAGGGTATTCGCCACATGGTGTTCCTTTGGAGTCTCTTCAGTAATCGCACCCACCCGTTCAACTCCAGCCACGGGTGGTGCCGCTAGTTTTCCTTCGGCTTGAATGTTCCTTTGGGCTTCTTCGGACAGTTTCGGACAAAATTCCCACTCGAACCACAATATATGCACAGGTTATTCGTTCTCCTCCTCTCTTTTTCTTCCTTCGTTAGGGGCCCTCTGATGGTTCCGATTTGCATTGGTTCTACTCCGGAGTTTCCTTCTGACGTTCGTGTTCCTTCTGGACGCGCCCTGTCAAATCTAGGAACGACCGCTTTGCAATCTTTCTTCTTTTCACCTCTCCGTTCTCCTTGACGAAAATCTATTTCTAGAACTAAATCGATGAGGGCCGATATCTCCGTTGGGCGATTTGGAATTTGGGCTAACACGTCCTTCAGCTCGTCTCTCAACCCACGATAAAACACTGCTGCTCGCTTGCTTTCCGGCCAATCCGTCTCTACCACCAACTTGTTAAACTGCGCCAGATATGCTATTAAGTCTCGATTGCCCTGTCGCAAATCTAGTAATTCGTTGTCCACAACCTGGGAGATCCTCCTGCGATCAAATACTCGAAGAAATTCTTGTTTGAAATTTTCGAAGTTCCTCAACAGCGGGTCTTCTCTGGTGACTAGAGGCATGGACCAGGCCGCCGCGTCCCCGCTCAAATACGAGAGAATGAAGGCTACTTTGGACTGCGCGTCAGGGAAAATGGATGGGCGGCAAAGGAAATGCAAGGAGCATTGTGAGAGAAATATCTGTGCCTTCTGTGGATCCCCACTAAACCTTTCAGGGGCGGCTAGAGGAATAACTGGAGACAGGGAGTGAATGACTTGTGTAGTTGACCTGTTTGTCGCTTCTAACACTGGGTTCATGGCCTCTCGCTCTAAACTACTAGTTCTGTGTAACCTCAGGGCTAACTCGGCTGTTTCCTTTCGGGCGTTAACTACCTCTTGTTTTAAATTCTGATTCTCCTCCCTTACTGCCCCCAGTTCCTTGTGGATTGCGTCTAGGATTGTTCCTAACGATTGAACATCTATTCCTTCGGCCATCTCTGCTCAGGTGCAAAAAATACTTGGGCACTTCACTCTGTCAGAACTCCAAGCATTACCTGATATGTAATCACCTTGACTTATACTTGCGCGGGAGCAGAGATGATTCAGGCTCAGGAACTAGATGCTAGTACCCGAATCCCAAGAGACGATGCCGGCAGGTCTATAAGAACCTCCCTACATCATCCTCCGGGAAGGGGGTGTGGATAAAATAACAAACAGAGAAGAGACTGGTCCGGAAAGTTTCCTCAGACAACTTCCTTCAGGATGTCTGCGTATTAGAAACCTGTAAGAGGAGCACACCATTAGTTTTCCCTCCTAAACTACTCTGACTCTGATATTCTCGGGTTCTACTTTAACTCACTTATATTTTCCTGGACCTTGCTTCTCTTCTATGGGATATGGTTTTTCTCATCTAGTTAGTCGTTACTGCATAGGGAGACAAGAGCGAATGGGTTAATTCCGTATTAATGCTATTCTGTGGTCACCTCTGAGCTAATCTCTTCTAACATACTTACTTGGCTAACTAATCGAGAACGCTGCTTTAGGGGTTCTGTAAAGTTGCTCTGAGTTTGAAACCTGGAACAAGTCTTTACTTATAGATAGTCTTTACTTAAGCAATTGACTCAAGGAGGAATGTTCTGGTAATCCTTCTTTTCTCTCAATGTTCCAGAAATGGGTTTCTCGTTTCTCTTTTCACTCAATGTTCAAGAAATAGGTTTCTTGTTTCTCTTTTCACTCAATGTTCAAGAAATAGATTTCTTTTTTTTACTTTTTTCCTTGTCACACAAGTTCTAGAAGTTCGAGTTATGCACTTGACAATACTATTACGTCACTACTAATATCTTCAGTTTGGCCAAACACTTGTTATTCGACACTTAGCTTTCCGTTGCTGACTGACTCTTTTACTCGTTGAAGATCTTCTTCTCCACAGGAAATCACCTTTACTCGCTATACTCTTCGGTGACTCTTCGGGGGTTCTCTTTACTGCTGGGAAACTTGGACTTGGAAAAAGGGGCAGGTTATTACGCGTTTGAATTAATACGCCGTAACAACTTTTCCTCGACACTCGCGCTAAACGCAAATGGAGTACTACAACTAGGTTACTTAAAACTAAGGATTCGAGGAATTCACCAGGGTACGTACGTAGGTTCTTCTTCTCTAACGGTTCAGGTGAAGTGCGTAGTTTCTAGAACTTGCGTCCCGCTCATACTCTCCGCACCAAAACGAGGCTAGACGACTAGAGCGTCAACCTCACAACACCACGGCACCGCGGCAGCCATTTTGTCTCTCCAGAATCGGACCCTCTCCGACCATGATGAATCTGCGTACCTTCGGGCTTCGCTTTGGGTCGAGGTTGAACCACATATCAGCGTATCCACATGACGGGTTCTGACAGTACCCCCCAACAAGGCAGGCTCCTTCCCTCTGGGCTTGGAAGGGTAGCGTTGATGGAAGGAATGAACCAATCTGGGAGCGTGAACATCTTCTTCCAGTTCCCATGATCGCTCTTCCGGCCCATAACCCTTCCAATCGATGAGGTAGTACAGTTTCCCTTTGGAGATCTTGGAATCCAGAATTTCTTTGACCTCAAACTCTGTTCCCGTCTCCAGGTGAATTGGCTTATAGGGGGTGCTTGCATTCTCAGGTCTGCAGAAGTTCTCTTAAGCAAGGAAACATGAAAGACAGGATGAATCTTCAGCTTAGGAGGGAGTGTCAATTGATAGGTGACGGGATTAATTTGCTTCTCCACGGGGTAAGGACCAATAAAGCGGGGTTGAAATTTCCGGTTTCCTTTTAGTCTCAAATGTTTTGTGTTCAACCACACCTTATCCCCCACGGACAGTGGAGGACCAGCACGCCGCTTCCTATCCGCATAAATCTTATATCTCTCCTTAGCCTTTTGCAGATTGTCTGTTGCCTTTTGCTGGATTTGACTCATCTGGGACACCAGGTCCTCGACAGCTGGGACTGCAGTTTCCATTTGTCGAATTGATGCATTTGGGTGCCGTCCATAATTCAAGAAGAAGGGGGAGAAACCAGTGGAACTGTTTCTCGCATTGTTATGGGCGAATTCCGCCGACCACAAGTAATCTGCCCACTGAATTTCCTCCTTCAGAAGGAATAGTCGAAGATACTGCTCCAGCTCTTGATTCACCCTCTCTGTTTGCCCATCAGTCTCTGGGTGATAGCTCGTGGAAAACCTAACTTCAGTACCTAGACCTTTCATGAATGCCCTCCAAAAATGAGATACAAACTGAGTACCCCTATCCGAAATGACCACCTTGGGTATGCCATGGATCCTGACTATTTGGGAGCTGAAATGATCTGCTACTTGTTTAGCTGACGGAGTTCCTTTTAATGCTATGAAGTGGGCCATTTTTGAGAAGGCATCTACTACCACTAGAATGGTGTCATAACCTCTGCTCAAGGGTAAATCGGTAATGAGATCAAGAGTCACTTTGTGCCAGGGATAAGGAGGGGTGGGTAGGGGTTGCAAGAGCCCCTTTGGTGCTTGTCGTTCAGATTTTCCCTGAGCGCAGACCTCACAAGCCTTAACATATCTCTCAATATCTGTTGACATTCCAGGCCACCAATAGTGTCTCTTTATCAACTCTTCAGTTTTGTTTTCTCCCTTGTGTCCTGCCAGTTTATCATCATGACATTCACGCATCACTTGTTGTTGCAATTCCGTTGTAGGCACATACAAGGCCTCCCCTTGATATGGCAACTGACGAACAATCTTCCTGCTAGGATCTTCCTTAACCCAATTTTGCTTAGCCTCCGAACTCATGCTTTCTGCTATGGCCTCTTGGACCTCGATCGAAACCGTGGCCCCAATAAACTTGTTCTCAGGGATGATCGGTTGAACCTCCATGACCGTTCTCTGAGGGTCGGTGTCCAGTCTGGAAAGTGCATCGGCCTTCCCGTTTTGTGCTCCTGGACGAAAGGTAATTACAAAGTCGTAATCTGCAAAGTACAAGGACCATCTGAGTTGCCTTGGCGTGAGTGTTCTGGCGGATTTCAAGAACTTCAGGTTTCGATGATCCGTGAATACTGTGACTTGATGCTGTGTCCCCATCAGATAATGCCGCCACTCTTTGAAGGCATCTTTTATAGCCAGTAGTTCCTTCTCGGTGATAGTGTAGTTGATTTCCGCCGGGGTCAGCTTCCTGGACCGGTAAGCTACTGGATGTAGTTGACCTGTGCTCTTGTGACGCTGCGACAGGACTCCCCCCAACGCCTGGTCTGACGCATCGGTCTCTACATAAAACGGTTCCGATGGATCAGCATGAAGCAGGACCGGTGCAGTAGTAAAGGCTCCTTTTAAGGCTTGGAAGGCCTCCTCGGCTTCTTCCGACCACTCGAACTTCGTTCCTTTCTTCAATAGCCTGGTAAGGGGTAGAATCCTTCCGGAAAACTCTCTAATGAATCGTCTGTAGAAGTTGGCAAACCCAATGAAGCTTTGGACCTCTTTCACACTCGTTGGAGATTTCCAGGTGGTTACTGCCTCTACCTTCCTCGGATCCATTAAGATGCCAGACGGGGAAAGGACAAATCCCAAAAATTCGACCTGGGAGACGTCGAAAGCACATTTCTCCAGTTTTACGAACAACTTGTTCTCTTGCAGTTTCCTCAAGACTCCTTTCACCTGTTCATGGTGTCTCGCCACATCGGAGGAATAAATCAAGATGTCATCAATGTACACAATGGCACACTGGTCGATGAACTCCTTCAGAACATCATTAATAAAATGCTGGAAAGCAGCTGGGGCATTACATAGCCCATAAGGCATCACTTGGTACTCGAATAGCCCGAATCTAGTCCGAAAGGCCGTCTTCCACTCGTCACCTTCTCGCATTCTGACTAGGTAGTAGGCCCCTCGCAGATCTAATTTTGTGTAGACTTGAGCTCCTTTGACTTGATCCAATAGTTCCGATATCAAGGGCAGGGGGTATCTGTTCTTTTTTGTTATCCTATTGATTGCTCGGTAATCGATGCATGTTCTTAAGTCCCCTTCCTTCTTTGGCACGAAAAATAGGGGCGATGAGACGGGTGACTGTGAGGGTCGGATGAAACCATTTGCCAAATACTTGTCCAGGTATTCTTTCAGATGTTGGTGTTCTTTCTCGGTTAATGCGTACACTCGACTGCATGGCAAATTGGCTCCAGGTTCTAGATCTATCTTGCAGTCATAGGCTCTGTGTGGAGGTAAAAGCTCGGCTTCCACTTCGTTGAACACGCCTTCGAACTCCTTATACACCTCCGGGATCTGGCGTGTGTCTATGGCACACACAGAGTGCTCTACAAGACTCAAGGCATGAGCTGGGTTTAATTCTTCTCCACTATTCCTTGGAACAAAACAGTTCTCACAACAGTAGTTTGAGTCCATGAGAACGGTTCTGGAGTTCCAGTCGATCGTAGGGTTATGCTCTGTGAGCCACGGCAATCCAAGAATTAACTGAAACTGTGGAGCGTCGATCAGGTTGAACTGGATCTGTTCACGATGGCCATCTGCGGTAATCAGTTCCATCACCTCTGTGTGGCTCACGATGGGCCCCGATGATAGGTTAGTTCCGTCCACGGCGCGGACTGGCTCACTCTTCTCTTTCTTTATGGCTCTGATTCCCACCTTGTCCGCAAAACGCAAGTCACAGAAATTTCCCGTCGCTCCAGAGTCTATCATGACGGAGACTTCGGTCAGGACCGTCGATCGGAACATCACTCTCATAGACAAAATCAAATGTGGAGCCGCCGCTTGTAGGGTATTCGCCACATGGTGTTCCTTTGGAGTCTCTTCAGTAATCGCACCCACCCGTTCAACTCCAGCCACGGGTGGTGCCGCTAGTTTTCCTTCGGCTTGAATGTTCCTTTGGGCTTCTTCGGACAGTTTCGGACAAAATGCCCACTCGAACCACAATATATGCACAGGTTATTCGTTCTCCTCCTCTCTTTTTCATCCTTCGTTAGGGGCCCTCTGATGGTTCCGATTTGCATTGGTTCTACTCCGGAGTTTCCTTCTGAGGTTCGTGTTCCTTCTGGACGCGCCCTGTCAAATCTAGGAACGACCGCTTTGCAATCTTTCTTCTTTTCACCTCTCCGTTCTCCTTGACGAAAATCTATTTCTAGAACTAAATCGATGAGGGCCGATATCTCCGTTGGGCGATTTGGAATTTGGGCTAACACGTCCTTCAGCTCGTCTCTCAACCCACGATAAAACACTGCTGCTCGCTTGCTTTCCGGCCAATCCGTCTCTACCACCAACTTGTTAAACTGCGCCAGATATGCTATTAAGTCTCGATTGCCCTGTCGCAAATCTAGTAATTCGTTGTCCACAACCTGGGAGATCCTCCTGCGATCAAATATTCGAAGAAATTCTTGTTTGAAATTTTCGAAGTTCCTCAACAGCGGGTCTTCTCTGGTGACTAGAGGCATGGACCAGGCCGCCGCGTCCCCGCTCAAATACGAGAGAATGAAGGCTACTTTGGACTGCGCGTCAGGGAAAATGGATGGGCGGCAAAGGAAATGCAAGGAGCATTGTGAGAGAAATATCTGTGCCTTCTGTGGATCCCCACTAAACCTTTCAGGGGCGGCTAGAGGAATAACTGGAGACAGGGAGTGAATGACTTGTGTAGTTGACCTGTTTGTCGCTTCTAACACTGGGTTCATGGCCTCTCGCTCTAAACTACTAGTTCTGTGTAACCTCAGGGCTAACTCGGCTGTTTCCTTTCGGGCGTTAACTACCTCTTGTTTTAAATTCTGATTCTCCTCCCTTACTGCCCCCAGTTCCTTGTGGATTGCGTCTAGGATTGTTCCTAACGATTGAACATCTATTCCTTCGGCCATCTCTGCTCAGGTGCAAAAAATACTTGGGCACTTCACTCTGTCAGAACTCCAAGCATTACCTGATATGTAATCACCTTGACTTATACTTGCGCGGGAGCAGAGATGATTCAGGCTCAGGAACTAGATGCTAGTACCCGAATCCCAAGAGACGATGCCGGCAGGTCTATAAGAACCTCCCTACATCATCCTCCGGGAAGGGGGTGTGGATAAAATAACAAACAGAGAAGAGACTGGTCCAGAAAGTTTCCTCAGACAACTTCCTTCAGGATGTCTGCGTATTAGAAACCTGTAAGAGGAGCACACCATTAGTTTTCCCTCCTAAACTACTCTGACTCTGATATTCTCGGGTTCTACTTTAACTCACTTATATTTTCCTGGACCTTGCTTCTCTTCTATGGGATATGGTTTTTCTCATCTAGTTAGTCGTTACTGCATAGGGAGACAAGAGCGAATGGGTTAATTCCTTATTAATGCTATTCTGTGGTCACCTCTGAGCTAATCTCTTCTAACATACTTACTTGGCTAACTAATCGAGAACGCTGCTTTAGGGGTTCTGTAAAGTTGCTCTGAGTTTGAAACCTGGAACAAGTCTTTACTTATAGATAGTCTTTACTTAAGCAATTGACTCAAGGAGGAATGTTCTGGTAATCCTTCTTTTCTCTCAATGTTCCAGAAATGGGTTTCTCGTTTCTCTTTTCACTCAATGTTCAAGAAATAGGTTTCTTGTTTCTCTTTTCACTCAATGTTCAAGAAATAGATTTCTTTTTTTTACCTTTTTCCTTGTCACACAAGTTCTAGAAGTTCGAGTTATGCACTTGACAATACAATTACGTCACTACTAATATCTTCAGTTTGGCCAAACACTTGTTATTCGACACTTAGCTTTCCGTTGCTGACTGACTCTCTTACTCGTTGAAGATCTTCTTCTCCACAGGAAATCACCTTTACTCGCTATACTCTTCGGTGACTCTTCGGGGGTTCTCTTTACTGCTGGGAAACTTGGACTTGGAAAAAGGGGCAGGTTATTACGCGTTTGAATTAATACGCCGTAACAACTTTTCCTCGACACTCGCGCTAAACGCAAATGGAGTACTACAACTAGGTTACTTAAAACTAAGGATTCGAGGAATTCACCAGGGTACGTACGTAGGTTCTTCTTCTCTAACGGTTCAGGTGAAGTGCGTAGTTTCTAGAACTTGCGTCCCGCTCATACTCTCCGCACCAAAACGAGGCTAGACGACTAGAGCGTCAACCTCACAACACCACGGCACCGCGGCAGCCATTTTGTCTCTCCAGAATCGGACCCTCTCCGACCATGATGAATCTGCGTACCTTCGGGCTTCGCTTTGGGTCGAGGTTGAACCACATATCAGCGTATCCACATGACGGGTTCTGACAAGTTTTCTGAAGGTCATCAGGTCTTGGGTCTGCCGTAGGTGGATGGGGAGGGTGTTCCAGGTCTTGGCGGCGAGGTGGGAGAACGATCTGCCACCGGAAGTCGCTCTTCAGAAGCAGGGGACTGTGGTGAGGGTGTGGTTGGCTGAGCGGAGCTGGCAGGTGGGGGTGTAGAAGCTGAGTCGTCTGTTTAGGTACGTTGGTCCGGTGTTGTGGAGTGCCTTGTGTGCGTGGGTGAGGAGCTTGAAGGTTAAACTCTTGTTTACCGGGAGCCAGTGCAGGTCTCTCAGGTGGGGTGTGATGTGGCTGCGGCGAGGAATGTCAAGGATCAGGCGTGCAGAGGCGTTCTGGATGTGTTGGAGCTGTCTCAGGAGTTTGGCCGAGGCTCCTGCATAGAGGGAGTTTCCGTAGTACAACCTGCTGCTGACGAGGGCCTGGGTGACAATTCTTCTTGTTTCAGTGGGGATCCACTTGTAGATCCTGCGGAGCATGCGGAGGGTGTTAAAGCAGGAGGAGAAGACGGCATTGACCTGTTTAGTCATGGAGAGGGTGGAGTCAAGGATGACCCCTAGGTTGCGTGTGTGGTCAGTGGGTGTTGGAGCGGTTCCTCAGCCACCAGGAGTCGTCCCAGGCCGAAGGGGTGGATCCGAGGATGAGGATCCCCCGTCTTGTCTGAGTTCAGCTTCAGTCAGCTGTTCCTCATCCATTCAGCGTCGGTCTTCATTCCTTCGTGAAGGTTGGTTTTGGCGGTGCAGGGGTCCTTGGTAAGGGAGAGGATCAGTTGGGTGTCATTGGCGTGGGAGATGATGTTGAGGTCGTGCCGACGGGTGATGTGGGTGAGCCGTGCCATGTAGATGTTAAACAGAGTTGAGCTGAGGGATGAGCCCTGGGGTATGCCGCAGATGATCTTGGTGGCTTCGGAGCAGAAGAGGGGAAGGTGGACGCTCTGTGTTCTGCCGGAGAGGAAGGAAGTGGTCCAGTCCAGGGCCTTCTCTTGGATCCCGGCATTGTGGAGGCATGTTCGTAGTGTGTGGTGGCAGACCATGTCGAAGGCGGCTGACTGGTCCAGGAGGACAAGGGCTGCTGTTTCTCCGTTGCCCAGCAGGGACTTGATGTCATCAGTGGTGGTGATGAGGTCAGTCTCGGTGCTGTGGTTGCTGTGGAACCTGAACTGGGAAGGGTCCAGGATGTTGTTCTCCTTGAGGTAGCCGGTCAGTTGTTCATTGACCATCTTCTCGATGACCTTTGCCAGGAGTAGGGAGATGGGCCGGAAGCTCTTGAGGTCCTTGGGGTCTACCTTGGGTTTCTTGAATAAAGCGTTGATGTCGGCGTGTTTCCAGCTCTCCGGATAGGTTTCTGTCTCGAAGGAGGTGTTGATGACTTTCCGGAGATGGGGTGCAGTGGATGTGCTGGCTTTGTTGAAGATGTGGTGTGGGCATGGGTCTGACGGAGATCCGGAGTGGATGGTGTTCATGATCTTGATGGTGTCGTCGTCGTTGATGTTGGTCCAGGAGAGCAGGTGAGTGGTGCGGATGGTGGTAGTGGGGGTGGAGGTCTCAGTGATTGTCGGGCGTTCGTGGCGTTGAAGCTGTCATGGATGTCTGCGATCTTGTGGTGGAAGAAGGTGGCCAGCGAGTCGCACAGGTCTTGTGAGGGTCGGACGTCGTTGGTGTTGGAGCTGGGGTTACAGAGTTCCTTAACGATGTTGAAGAGCTCTTTGCTGTTGTGCGCATTGTTGCCTAGGTAGTCTTTGAAGGAGACCCTTTTGGCGGTCCTGATGAGGTGATGGTGTCTGCGGGTGGCGTTCTTGTGGGCTGTGTGGCTGTACAGTGTTCGTTCACGGAGCCAGATCTTCTCCAGCTTTCGGCAGGTTTGCTTGGAGGCCCAGAGGTCTTCAGTGAATCCGCTGGCTTTCTTGGTGGTGTGACTGTTGGAGGGTTTCTTGATCGGGGCAAGGGTGTTGGCGCAGTCGTTGATCCACTGTCTGAGGTTGCGGGCGGTGGTGTCGGGGTTGGTGGTATTGGCGGATGGGCTCTGGGTGAGGGTGGTGGTTAGCTGGTCTTTGGTGACTTTTGCTCCAGCAGCAGCGAGGCATCTGTTGGTTGCAGTGGTGCGTGGTGGGTTTCTTGAAGGTGAAGTGGATGCAGCGATGGTCGGTCCAGTGGAGTTCGGTGGTGGTGTTGAAGGAGAAGTGGGGGCTTGCGGAGAAGATGGGGTCAAGCGTGTGACCGGTGGAGTGGGTGGGTGTTGTGACGAGTTGTCTGGGTCTGAGGTTGGTTAGGTTGTCGATCAGGGTGGTGGAGTTGGTGTCGTTGTTGTTCTCGAGGTGGAAGTTCAGGTCCCCGAGGAGGATGTAGTAAGTGGAGGCGAGGGCGTGTGTGCTGATGAAGTCGGCGATGGAGTCGCTGAACTGTGGTCAGGGTCTGGGGGGGTTTTAGATGAGGGTTCCTCTGAGGGTGATGTTGGGGTCGGGTTGGATCTGGAAGTGCAGGTGTGCGGCAGTGATGAGGGTGTCTTCGGTGTTGGTCAAGACTCTGAGAGAGTTTCTGTGGATGATGGCGATTTCTCCTCCGGCGCCGTTGGTGCGGTCCCTGCGTGTGATCTTGTAGCCTTCTGGGGCAGCTATGGCTATGTCGGGTGCCGAGGCAGGGTTCAGCCAGGTCTCTGTCAGGAAGGCGACATCTGGGGAGGTTGAGCCGAGTAGGTCCCGGAGTTCAACGGCGTGTTTGGGGACGGAGCGGGTGTTGAGAAGGAAGCATCTGAGGTGGTTATTTATTTTATTTATTTATTTTGCATCTTATATCGCGCAGACTAAAACCCGAAGGTGTCAAGGCGCCTAACAAAAAAGAACAGAAAGTGGTCACTCATGCACTTACATGTACGCTTGAACAAAGAGGCGTGTTTTAAGGGCAGCTCTGAAGGTTTGGAGGCAAGGGAGGGACCTAAGTTCTAAAGGAAGGTCGTTCCACCATTTAGGGGCCAAGAGGGAAAAAGCCTTGCCACCCCATCTGGCTTTCCGAATACGAGGGATATGGAGGAAAGAATGATTGGAGGAGCGGAGGCTTCTGCCAGGATTGTAATAGGTCAAGATGGTTCTAATCCCTGTGGGGCTACTTTTAGCCAGGGCCTTATAGACCATACACATGGATTTAAAAACAATCCGCTCCTTTATCGGAAGCCAATGCAGCTGCTTCCTGGCCAGCGTGGCCGAAGAGCGACGGGGAAGATCAAGGACAAATCTGGCTGCCGCATTCTGGACTACCTGCAGGCGCTGCATCTGACTCTTATTCAGTCCAGCATACAGCGCATTACAGTAGTCCAGACGCGATCCCAGAAGGGCGACAGCAAGTTGCCTTCTTGACGACTGGGAAAGGTAGTTCCTAATTTTCCTAAGAACATGGATTATGCCCCAACAGGTCGATACCGTCCTATTGACTTGCTGGCGCATGTCCAGGGTAGGGTCAATCATTACCCCAAGATTTTTAGCCAAAGAAGTAGGTTTAGGGCAAAGACCAAGCGAGTCAGGCCACCACTCCATGGACCAAATATCTTCCCTTCCGCCGAACACCATCACCTCGGTCTTCTCCCCATTCAATTTGAGTGAATTGTAAATCATCCACTGGCCGACAGCCTCCATACAGGATCTAAATCTGGAGGCGGTCAGCTCAATTGACTGGGCGAGAGACACGAGGATCTGAGTGTCGTCCGCGTAGGAAACTACCTCCATCCCAAAAGATCTAATAAGTCTGGCAAGGGGGGTCACATAGATGTTAAAAAGGGTGGGACTAAGCGCCGACCCTTGAGGGACCCCACATTGCACAGACAGGGATGGAGATAGAAATTTTCCCAGCATTACCCTCTGCTCCCTATGATCGAGAAAGGAAGAGAGCAAACCCAAGGCTGCCCCCCGGACCCCAATCTCACCCAGTCGAGATGTTAAGACCTGGGGAGATAGGGTATCGAAGGCAGCTGTGAGATCCAGAAGGATCAGGAGGGATGTCCGGCCCTCATCCACACTCATACGGATGGAATCGAGAACCAGGGTGAGGGCGGACTCGGTGCTATGTTCCCTCCTGAAACCATGCTGGGAAGGGTCAAGGCAGCCTGAGTTCTCCACAAAGGCCGCTAGATGCTCATTAAGATGGGACTCGAGCATCTTCGCAGGGGCCGGAAGCAGTGAGATGGGGCGAAAGTTTTTTAAAACCCCAGGATCGAGGGAGGGTTTCTTAAGAAGAGGTTTGACCACAGCATTTTTCCACTGCTGTGGGAAGACACCCTCCCTCATAGCCCCGTTCATGATCTCGAGTAGGGGGGGTAGAAGAGATCCCCTACACTGCTTCAAGATCTTAAGAGGGCAAGCATCTAGTGGAGATCCTGACTTGATTTTATCAAGCCGTGTGTCGAGGTCTTGTAGGGAGAGCGGGGGGAACGATTCCAGATAGCCGGCCAGGGGAGGCTCTGCCGAGGGAACATCCGGGACTACAGTGACTGGTGGCTCAGCCGTAGAAAGCCTCTGAGACTCCAGAGCAGTGTAAATGTCCGCTATTTTGGACTGAAAGAAGCGAGCGATGTCATTACAGAGCTCCTGAGATGGAACAACAGGATCGGGGACCTGAAGAGATGTAAGAGAGTCCACGATCCTGAAGAGCTCTTTGGGAGATGAAAGAGAGGAAGTCAGGGCCACAAAGTAGTCTTGTTTGGTCCTGATAATTTCCGACTTATATCTCTTGAGCAGGGTTTTATGAGCTTCCCTGTCTTTGAGATCCCAACTGGCATGCCATCGACGCTCCTGTCTCCTTACTTCCTGCCTAAGGAGTCTGAGTTGTTCAGAGAACCAAGGGGCTGATGGTCTTTTCCTTGCTGAATAGCAGGACCGAGCTGGCGCCAGTTCATCCAGGGCCTCTTTTAGAATGTTATCGTAGTGCGGCACCGCTAGAGAGGGATCCATCTCCCGAATTGAAGACAGACTAGAAGTCCATGGGTCAAAAGAATGTTCACCAATGTTTTTAAAGTTCCTGCGAACTTCAAAAGTACTCGGGACTTTCCTGACACTTTCCTGACTAGGGAAAGTCACATTGAAAGGAACGGCCAAGTGGTCTGACCAGGAGAGGGAGAAGGGAACCGTAACTGAGAGTCTCAGGTCATTAGAGAAAATCCCATCAAGCGTATGACCAGCTCGGTGGGTTCTTTCCTGGTCGGCAGCATGGTGGGGGGATGCTTGTGAAGCTGCAGTTCCGGCAGGTAAAAGCTCTGTGGGTGCGCTTCGGGCGGCCAGGAAGGAGGTATGTGATCGTACATTGTTGAGTGCATCGTAGCGGTGTCGGGCGTTTTGGTGTTCGCGGGGTCCAGGGGTCCTGGTGCTGTTCGTGGTCCAGGCGCGGACGGGAGAAGACGGGCGCCAGTGGCGTGCCTGCTTTGCGCGGCCTCCATGTGAGGTGATGTGGGAGGGAGGAGCAGCTGGGAGGCGGGAGCGGGGTGGCAAATGGGATTGCAGTGGGGCGGGCCACAGAATGGGATTGCAGTGGGTCGGGCCGCAGGGATGCAGCGCCGGGAAGAACTGGGCACAGGAAGGAAAAACAAGATTAGTCAAGAAACGAAGTACAGGCACAGAGGAATGAAAACAAGTCTGGGCAAGAAAGCAAGTTAGGCACAGGGTAATAAAAACAAGTCTGGGCAAGAAAGCAAATTAGGCACATGGAAGTAAACACAAGTCTGAGCAAGAAAGCAAGTTAGGCACAGGGGATTAAAAACAAGTCTGGGCAAGAAAGCAAGTACAGACACAGGGGAATAAAAACAAGTCTGGGCAAGAAAGCAAGCACAGGCACAGGGGAATTGAAACAAGTCTGGGCAAGAAAGCAAGTACAGGCACAGGGGAATTAAAACAAGTCTGGGCAAAAAAGCAAGTACAGGCACAAGGGAATAAGGACAAGTCTGGGCAAGAAAGCAAGTACAGGCACAGGGGAATAAGGACAAGTCTGGGCAAGAAAGCAAGTTAGGCACAGGGGAAAAATACAAGATTAGGCAAAAATAATGCAGGCAGAGCCGTGCAGCAGCGTGGGGAGTGACCTGCCTGTGAGCAGGGTCAGAGGTCTCTGAAGAAATCCAACCTGTATAAGAATGAACATTCAGAGTCAAACAGCTGCCACGACCAAGGGTGCCCGATGTCAACTAGGGCTTCTCTGGGGGAATCAGGCAGCTCGTTCCAGAACAGGACTTAAAATCAGTTGTTCAGGCACTGGTTCTCTCTAGCCTAGACTATGCGATCTCACACCTAGGGGACATCGCCAAAGGTCACTTAGCTCCACACAGATTAATCCTATATGCCGAGTCCACTTGGTTTCCAGACACAATAAATCTGACCAAAGCCACCTCTCCTGCTTTCCCTCCAATGGCTTCAATCTGAAGATAGCTCATTTTAAAATTGCTGGCACCACACAAGGTGCAGTATTCATACTTGGTTTCGACCTAACTGGAAAACTAAAGATCTCAGGTGCAAAATTGTGTTCAAGGAATTGAGAATCCCTTCTCCTAGAACCTCCTGCCTTCAAACAAGAACAATATATGACCCAGTCATTCTAGGGAAGTTTTCAAGGACCTGGAACTCCCTTCACCCGATGATCACATGCCATGCTACGTTTAAAAGAAACTTAAGTCTCTGATCTTCAAAAGGCAAGTGGGATAAATCTATAACCTCGCACTCACTCGTGAAATGTCTGTTTTTCACTCCTTCTGTGCTCTATCCCAAATATATTTGCGCAATGAGTGTTGGTAAATATTCTCTTATAAAGTGATGTGATGCTTATTGGCCATGTCTGCGTAACCATAAAAACAAAGAGATAAACAGGCCTGGACATAGTTTGTGGAGTTTTGCTACGCGAAACTCTGCGAAGTTACAAAAAAAATCAGCGAGGTTCGGCGAGTGGCGGAGTGCAGTGCGAATTGCAGTTTGTGATGGTATTCCTGCCGCCCAGGTAGAAATTCTACCCGAGCGGCAGCTCGTGCTGAAAAACTTGCTGTTCGTGATCGTGTACTTACCGTTCGCAATCGCAAGCGGGGAAAAAATTCTGCTGCACATCGTGAACCAGAGTTTTCTGCACTCCACGAACTTCGCGGCGTGCAAAGTGCAGGAAAATCCACAAACGGAGCGAAGTTCACTGCCCAGGCCTAGTAACAGGAGTGTAGTAATGTTCTAATTTAATTTGATGCACTCTTTCAATGTGCTGGATGGTAATTGGAATGACAGAAACTTTTGGGGTGTCTTGAAGAGGGCTCTATCTTCACTGGGAGCTGATGAAGGTCAGTTACGATAGGATTGTGAGGCTGGAGATCAGGGTGGGAGTGGCCATACCAGGCATCAGACGTTTCCTCTGGAGGCTGGAAGGGTAGGCGATGGTTTTGTTACTTGGGGCCAGTTTTGCAGCTGTGTAACAAAAGCAGCAAACAAGCATAATCCGCTCATTTTAGTTTCAAGCCTGTTAGGGTCAGCCTGTGCTTCACACTTGCACATCCCCTTCCACCACACTCCCCTTGGAGTGGCCAGGCTCATTCCCTATGCACCGTTAGGGTTCAGGTCCAACAAAATTGCCAGGCCTGCTTTGGATTCCCAGTCCTGCCCTGCTGGAGATTTATTAAGGATCAGGCTCAAGATATCAGGATGTTCACCAATCAGCACACCTCCTCAGTGGCGTAACGAAACTTGAGGGGGTCCACCTGCAAATCACATGGAGGGGGCACCCCATGCTCCAGATCCAGTCAGAAGCTCTCAGGCCTGGGGTCCGTGCACATTGCTGGATGTGGCACCCCTGGAGGGGGTTGTGGGGGCTAATGTTACACCACTGCATCCCCTGATTTTAGCTAAAATGGTTACAAGGTGATTGCTGAGTGTCAATCACTGGTCCGTGACAGCTGAAGCTGCGCATGCCAGAAGTCTATACATCCACATGTGATCTATTTAAATAACACTGTTGTAAATCGGATTCACTGGCATTGTCGTCTGTAATTGTAAGCGCAACATGGCTCCGCTACTCGTGGAGGAGCGATGAAAGGCCATGAAAAGATGCCATCAAATATTCAGCAGAAAATTATTCTGCAGTGCTGGTATCGACCTTCACCCAACCTACCAGCATCACCTTGGTAAACCCAAAATAGGAACCTAAATGAGGCCTTAAAATGAAATTACACGCCTCTACAAAACACAAATTCGGCAGCACATCATATGAGGCAGTAGTCTATTCTGTTTACCATTTTTAGAGCTGACCTAGAGACATCTTTAGTTGGTTCTGGATATATATATATTTATTCAATCCCGTTTCTTCAGCATGAAAGGATGGCGCGTTTCGGGCCCGAAAGCCCTTGTCATTCATATATATATATATTTATATATATATATATTTATATATATCTATGTATTATCTGTTGCTCTCCCATTTTGGAAAGAAGTTGAGCCAAACTCGCTGCACAATTGATGCCATCATTTATTTTGAGTAGTAAAAAGGGCTATCCTGACGCGTTTTATTTGCCATCAAATTTTTTCAAAGGTCAGCCCTGGCAGTTGAAGGCTGTGTAAGAGTCACAAAGATGATTTTATGTGCATATATATGTACTTATATATATATATATATATATATATATATATATATATATATATATATATATATATATATATATATATATATGTTCAAAAAGTGCTCTGCTGCAAGAACGCACTCCACAGTAGCTTTATGTGAATAAAGGGACAGTTCAACATTGTTCTTACCCACAGTGGGTTCCGCAATTCTCCTTCAATTTCACATAAAGCTACTAAGCGAACTACAAATACCGAAATGCAAAGGCACACTAAATGCCATTTAAGTGAATCAAACACACGTGGGACAGCATCTGCAAAGTCTCCACGCCCAGAAGAAAAAGCAGAGAGCTTTGAAACGCGTCGGCGGAGGGAGATAATTACGGAAGAAATGCCACTTTGGATTGCCAAATAAATGAGGTTTTTCCTACCTGCTGTGGAGTGCGTTCTTGCAGCAGAGCACTTTTTGAACATATATATATATATATGTACATATATATGCACATAATATATATATATATATATATATATATATATATATATATATATATACATATATATATATATATATATATATATATTGCTATAATGTATGTATACATGCTGCTCAGTGATTGTTGCCACAGCGACTGGAATCGCATGCCGCGGTGGTGACAGTTACAGATGAGCACTAATACATACATTATAATATATATATATATATAGATATATGTGGGTGTGTACATTTATATATATGTATATATCCAAGCTCTGTTTCCTCTGTCTCCTCGTATCTTTGCACAAAGGAAGAGCACTCTCGGGGATGAGTTCAATCGTCTATTTCGAACTTGTGCAGAAACAATTACAACAGACGTGTTTCTGCTGTCGCCTTCATCAATGTTATCAGGCACCCTGGAAATTATCATAATTTATCGTATATACATCCTTATTACTTTCTTCAGAGAAAAAAAAAGCACTACCCTATGAGCATCACAAAAGTGTCTTCACACGTGATGTATGTAATTAATGATTGTATTCAACATACATAATAATTAACACATGATAAACGTCATGTTTTTCTGGGCATAAATCACATTTGGAATTATTACTAGCAGTACTAGGCCCAGCCATGTTCGATTGACATCAGCAATAGGCACACTTGGGAAAGATCCTATTCTCCATCCCCTTAGCAACCCTACGTGGTGCAACAAGTTGTCCACCCCAGGCACACCCTAGCAATTCATAATTCAATACCACAAAGTTTCTGAAATTAAACCCAGCTAAGACTGAGGTTCTTATTTTCAGTCAAGCGATGCCTCTCTGGCGTCCTGTGGAGATAAACCCAGGGAATCAGGTTGGATATCGATCTCTCCTTTTCGGAGCAAATTCAGCAGATTTCTTCATCCTCTTTTGTGAGTTAGGATCTAGCAGGAAGCTATTGCGTTTTCTCACAGAGGATACCTGTAAGATCCTTGTCTATGCGTTGGTGACCTCGCACCTGGAATATGCCAATGGCTTATCCCTCGGGCTTTCAATTTATCTGATTCTCAGATTGCAAATAATTCAGAACACGGTGGTGAGGATCATTCACTGGGTCCCTTTTTGCCATCATATTTCCCTCCACCTGTGGCCAAGAGGATCGTGTTTAAGGCCCTTGCATATAGGCCTTCAGATCCTTAAGGGGCATAGGGCCACATTATCTCAGACTGAGGCTCAGCTTGTACCACCAGGAGCGAGCCCAGAGATATAATCATCTATGACTTCTTCGCATTCTAAGGTATGTCAAAACTCAACGAGGTGGCATGTATTTCTCGGTAAGGACGGCTAAGCTTTGGAATGCTCTGGCCACCCACATGTGTTTGGCCGAGATAGCACAGGGATTCTGAAAGGGCTTAAAAACTTGGCTCTTCAGTCAGGCACAGATACTGACGTATCTGTAACTCCTTGCAACATGATGTGTCATACTGTAAATATGATGCATCCTTGGTGTCGCAAGGAGGGCGTATTGAAAAGTGACACATCGCTGGTTTCACGCAGCGGTGCGTCACTTTTCATAAATGAGGCCCTTATATTTTTAAAACTCTACTCCTAAGAAGTTAGCAACAAATGTGATAGTGAATATGTTTTGACCTAATCAGATTGTCACTGACTGCATTTAAAAAAATCTTATGAGCTGCAGAGATATTGTTGTGCTCTGCGTTTTCCTCATTGTCTAATGATATTCAGGAAACTCTGTTGGGTACTGCACTTGCAAATGCACATGAGAAACCCCTACTCCAAATAGTCACAGGTTTGGCTCGTCCTAAAATAGAGAGAGCATGAATTTCCTCCTGCAAAGTTCAGGACGTGAAATGCAGGCCACAGACTTGTATTGTATGCAGACACCTCAGCGGGTTACTGCTTTTGATGCAGAGATCGTTGTGCTACCTGCAGGTCACAAGTATAACTCTTGTGATATAGCTCACTGAATTATGAACCGGCATCAAGGAGCTGCAGGAAAGCGCAAGGCATTGGGGTGCAATCTTGCTGTTTTTCCCTAAAATGTTAATATTGTAAGGTTGCTAAAAGGGTTAATTTGGATAATATAAAATTATTATTATTAAGTGCTCTAGAAATGCGTAATAGTCAAATTAGTTATGTAGACAGATATATCCAACCTTTTTCACAGTGCTTACATGTTTCCTATGGGGAGGGGTACCATTCTGACGCATTTCCAGATTTTGAATTCCTCGTAAATCTGGAAATGTGTCTTGTTCCATGGGTGTTGTGTGGGAACACCCACAGCAACATCCATGGAACGCCCCTTTCACGCAAAGTGCTGTGTGTAATGGGGCCGTATTTACAAGGACAGGAAAGGCCACGCAGGGTGGCTTTTCCTGTCCTTGTCAATATGGAGCAGTAAAATACGCCACCAGTACATCATAAAAAGTGACGTACTGGTGGCGCAGGGTGCTTGTAAATCTGCCCCTGAGTGTATATAACTTCTGATTTATTCATGCTAATAAATCTTGATTAATTACTGTGCCTTGTAGGCTTTAAGGCACTGGCTAACTTTGGTGATGAGGACGGAATACATTGGCCCCACAAGTGCTGCCATCTTTAATCGAAGCCTAGGGCACTCTTTTGGCATTTTTAGGTCGAGCCTAGCAGCAGAGCGCATGCGCTGCTCGCTCTGCGAGACTGCTGTAGTAGAGTATGAGAGAGAAGCTGCACCCACTCTCCTCCCATATTTTTAATTGGCTTGTGTCATTGTCCTTCATAAATGCTGCCTTCTGATTGGTAATTGGCTTGTTAGATAATCCTTAGTACAACCTTGTCTTCATTTGTACCCTCCCATGGCGACTAGCCCCTTTACTTCGGTTGTTACACGGTACATGTTTTTAGTCTTGGTAGCACTATTTTCTTTATAGATTTTCTTCTACTGCAGGCACGATGCTGCTTTGCTTATTTCTTCTGAAGTGGCTCATGTGACAGGTTGGCTGATGTGAAAGCTGTGTTTATTTGAGTAGCTTGCGGTTATATGGCAGGGATTAGTGTGAGCTTGTGTCTGCCATTTCAAACAGGTTAAATTTTATTCTTACAAGACATTGTATGTGCTCCTTTCTCGGGGAGGCCTTTCAGCCTTCGAAGTGTTGATTTGACCGATTATCAAGTAATGGAGGGTGGTTCCTGAAGTTCAAGGGATGTCTGAGGCCTAGCTACAGATAGCTTTAGTGGGTGCCAATCAGAGCTTGTGACTATACACAGGGCTTTAAGTGGGATGAAAAAACTGGAGGATCTCTAAAAGGGGTGTGGCCAATGTAATTTAGGGCATGGCTTAATAACACGTAAGCTAAAGATCTGTGCTTAACATAGTGTGCCGCACGACTGGTATTTTGCTGTTTCTGTCATTGCATCTAGATATATGGTACAAGTAACATCATACCTACAATAAGTCAAGACTTTTGGCTTTGTCAATGATTTTTAGCTGCATGTGACACCACAACAATGTTGTTGCACCTGAGTTTCAAAAAGAGAAGGGAAATCCAGAGAGAAAATGACTCTTTTTAAAGGATTTCCCTTCCCCTACAACGCTCATCTGGCATAGAGTCAAGCCATAACATTCCACTAGTGAGAAGTGAGCAGTGTGGGCAGGTGCACATCGATGTGCCTGCTGTCACTGCAGTCTGGAAGAAAGGGACTGCCTGTGCCAGGGCACAAAACAGAGCCCGATAGAGACCCGTTTCGAGGCCCCTTTTAAAAAAAAATGCCGGTGCTCAGACCCGGTGAGACCCGGCACACTTAAAGCCCTGATTACACAACAACGACAATATAGCAAGCAATTTACAAAGTGTCTTTAAGTTTGCTCTCTGCAGCCACAAGTTTGTATTTTTGACGTTTCACTTAAGAATAATTAAACACAATGTATGCGATGCGCCTGTTCTATTTGCACGTATAATTAATGCATGTTTCACGTCAAGTGATTGTTGCTATGTTTACATAGATAAGAAAAGGTTGCCAGGATATTAAATGACAATATTTCTGTGTTGATAATTGTTCCCGAAAAGGAGATTTTTGAGGAAGTAGTGAGAGAGCGAAAATTTGAATAGGAATTATGTATAGGCTATATTTAGAAGCATATCGTGTAAACGTAGGAATGAAGTGTATATCGAAAGCAAAGTTGACATCTATAACATGAAGTTCAACAGAAGGGATAACGTGGTATAAGAAATAAATGTAACTGTATTCACTTTAGAATGTATTAGAAATAGAAGGCCCGTATACGAAGTGGGCTAATGTGTAGAAATGCTTACGAACAGAAGAACGTGTGTAACTTTGAATGTAGAAACGGCGAGAAATGTAAAATGGAGAAATGCGCAAGGAGCATACGCATAACGATGTAACCAATGAGAATATAAAGTTATGTTCCATGTATGAGTTTATATTCGGTGTAAAAGTTGTGTTCTATGTATAGAGTTTATATTCTATGTAGATTATATTCCATGTATTAAAGTTATACTCTACGTATTTGTATCTTAGGTAAAATGTATTCACACATGAGTAAGGGATTGCTAGATGCGAGCACACATAAATGTATGTTAAAGGTTATACTGTGTAAAAGAAGTTGTAGGAATGTTGCAAGACTTTAGGTCATTTGTGATTATAACCTGACTGACCAAGGGTTCGCAAGAGTGTAGTCCGCTGTTAGTAATTTAGTGGACTCACAGGAGTCGTGAATAGTCTTCACTTGAATGTGCGAGCCGAAGAGTCTAGCATTTGTTAGATTTAAGGTGACAAACGTCGAACGAAGTTTATTGCCTAAACATGAGAGGAGGCGATTGGAATTTGAGCTTTGTTTTCGAATGACCATTCACAGGATCTAGTAAGGTCAAGGATTACATTATAATGTTAAGGTCTTGTTTAAGGTTATTTGACTCTGGATGAAAGTATCGACTAAAAGTCGCCAACAAGAAGATGAAGATGACATCTAAGGAGAAGGGTCAACCTAACGGACGACGCGAAGAGATGAAGTCATGGAAAAGCTAGAAGATGACATCAACGGGGAAAGTCCGTGGTGGGCGTCTAGGGGCGTTCCACCCACACTGTGATTGTGTATTTTAGGGACAGCACCCCGGGGAGAAGATAGCGAAGAGCTCAGAGAGAGAGAACAACGAGAGGCAAGTTAGAAGGGTAGATGCCTTGAGCAGATGCGCTGAGAGAGATCAGAGCGCAAGGGAGCAGTAGGCCGAGGACCCTTAGAAGAGCGGATGGGTAGGCAGATAGGGTACTGCTTCTGAAACTTAAGTTACCTTTAGAGGCTAAGAGAGTTTGAACTTCTTGGAAGTCAAACTGCTGACACCTTTTTAGGGAAGAAACTTGCGAATTAGGGATGTCACCTAGTTTAGAGTAGGGACAGATTTAACTTAATTATTTTCTCTTTCTGTAGATGACGCAAAGGAACCACTCTACCTCGAAGCTTTAAATTGCTGATTTGGATTTGATTTTGTATTCTTTGTATAGATTTGAGGTTTATACTGAGAAGATTGTATTTGCATTCAAATTTGACTTTTATATAAAAACTTCAAAACTTTATCAGTTGTAA
The DNA here is from genome assembly GCF_964263255.1 of Lissotriton vulgaris. Classification (NCBI taxonomy): domain Eukaryota; kingdom Metazoa; phylum Chordata; class Amphibia; order Caudata; family Salamandridae; genus Lissotriton; species Lissotriton vulgaris. The sequence continues at coordinate 334,974 of NW_028243212.1, read as the reverse complement.
GTGGTTCTTCAGAGTGGCGTCAGTTAATGGGGTTTAACTAAATCTGTGTGGGGTTTGTCTTTTACTCAATGACAGATATTAGCGGTCCAAAAATTACGAATGAGATAAATTATTAATTCGATCATAAATTGATACCAAAATCTCATTCCCCGCAGTAGTGATACAAGAATAATTCAATAGTAAAACAAATATTTAAGAATATTCCTTTTTAACTTTGTTTTGATTTAGGGTTCCGTGTGTGGCACTGTCTTTTCCCTTTGACATAGTGTAAAAGGTAATTTAGTACAATGTGTCTAGTAGCAGGACGTCAGCCTTTTAAAATGACAAATATCAACGAGCTGAGCAAAACATTACGCACTTTTTATCTGCTTTTTCAGTGCATGTGCTGTTTTAGCAATCAAGATGCAGTAAGAAACGAAACCACAAGCTCACTTTACAAGCAGGCAGCAGTTCAGAAGGGCATTGTCAACTGAACCTGACCTGTGAGTGGCAGCAGACGTTGCTGCTATTTGTAGCGCCTTATGAATGTGAACAATATTTGAGGCGCTGGAGTATGGATACATTTTGGCTTGTTAGAGCTTGTTGCTCGTGTCGAGACTATTAAATTCACCGTATTGCTTCAGCCCTCTGTGTCAAGCAGTGCGGGCAGCCCTGGCTCTCTGCAGACCCTCTCATGCCCTCTCCTGAAGGTTTGCTTTGCCCCATTGGTGCTTTACCAGCAGAGGCGGAAAGGGGGCGTGGTGTCTGCCCTATGGCCTCGGCTTTTCGAACCAAGGCCTCAGCTCTGCTGCTGGCAGCTGGCTTACATCTGACCAAATTGACTTTAAACCGTGGCAAGTATTTCAGGACCAGCATTTAAATGGCAAAGGGGTTAAACAAGCAAACTCTGGAGTCAATCTAACCCACATGCATGGTGAAAGTTAACCCTAAGTTCAGAGATTCAATACTTTTCTTCATAACGCCAGTCTAGGTCAGGTGTCTGCGGGTAGGACACCGCAACAGCTTGCACCAGGTGAAGTGTTGTGACAAGGCCAGGCAGTTCAAGCACGCCCTCTATATACACACCTGGACCGAACCCAGCGTTGCGGTGAGACGTCTGTGGAAAGAAAATATTCTCGTCTCACCACAGAATTATTGAGAGACCCCCATCCAGGGCTTTACGTGGGCCGGGTCTCACTGGTGCTGAACACCGGCAGTTTTTTAAGGAGGCCTCAAAACGGGTCTCTATTGGGCTCTGTTTTGTGCCCGTTTTCCCAGTCTGCAGTGACAGCAGGCACATCGATGTGCACGTGCTCACACTGCTCACTTCTCACTAGTGGAGAAGTTACGGCATGACGTCATGCCACGTGAGCATTGTAGGGGAAGGGAAATCCTTTAAAGAGAGTCATTTTCTCTCTGGATTTCCCTTCTCTTTTTGAAACTCAGTAGCAGCAACATTGCAGTGGTGTCACCAGGGCTTTAAGTGGCAGCTTTTCAATATTATATACAAGCCATAGTTGCTGCTTATTTATCTTATGCAAATAACAACCATTGACAAAGCCAACAGTCCTGACTTGTTGTAGGTGTAATGTTACTTGTATCATATATCTGGATGCAATGACAGAAACAGCAAATTACAAGTCGGGCGGCACACTATGCGAAGCACAGATTTTTAGCTCAGGTGTTTTTAAGCCATGCCATTAATTTACATTGACCACGCCCCTATGAGAGACCCCCCAGTTTTTTCTTCCCACTTAAAGTCATGCCCCCATCCATAGTGTGGTTCACTGGTTAGAGGCGGCAGACCCGAGAGCAGAGAACGGCCCGGGACCAGGGTTCGATTCCCGGCGTGGCAGGTTTCTGGACCAGGGTCAGCGGACTCGATAATTCTCTCGCCTCGGTGCCCACTCTGATCAGCGATCACACTCGGCAACTCTGGGCATTAGCTTGCCTCATCTTCACTAACGGCCCCACCAGACCGCCGGGGATGCCTGGTCTCACCCTGGAGATACCCATTAAGGGGCCATCTCTCAGGGAAGCCAGGAAGGGTTTCGCAGCGGTCGAAGCGCGGAGATACTCCCCCGGGAGTGATTCTAGCGCTATATAAACACGCAAATTAAATAGCATAAACATTAGGTGAATTAATGAGAGGTGCTAATTGTAATTGCATTTACATAGCACTTACTGTCCCTGATGAGGCGTTGAATCGCTTTTCGGTAAGTAGCAGGCTACTCCGGAACCACTGGAGCCTGCAATGCACTCTTGGTATTTGGAGTGTTGTAAATACTTTAAGCAGCAACAAACCCTTGCATGCATGTTCAGCACAAATGACTGCGAAGTGGTCCCATGTCCAGGGTTGGATTGGGATTAAAAATCGGCCTGGGCACGCATAAAAAAATCGGCCCACACTTGCATAATACCTTCCGTCCATTTACTGCTTTCAGCGTAATTTTACATAAAAAGGGGGGTGGGATGAGTAAAAAAAATGCAGGCATCAGTTTACACTAGTGAAACACACCTGAAAACAAGTGAGGCCACTTCTGCAACCCCACTTCCCCTACCCCACTTATTTTGCCTACATTAATGGGAGGCCCAGCGAAAGAAAAGGGGTGACACCTCTACCTGTTGCTGCTATACGGGAGATAACAACTGCCCATCTCCCTCCAGAAAGGCCACTCAGACACCCACTGGGCCGCTGGCGGGATAGTCGAACAACAGAGACACCGCCCAAATCGGCCCCCAGGCTGCTCAAAAGCAGCCCTCAGGTGGAACTCGGACCCCGGCCCCTCGGACATTGCCCGAATGCCCCCGTTACCAATCCGACGCTGCCCATGTCATGCGTCACACCCTAAGCTACTTCCGACTGCTTTATCCCAAGTCAGGAAAGAAAAAATGCAAATCCTTGAGTCTCAGAATGAAAAGTAGCTTTGACTAAAGACATGGGGCAGCGTGACAGCTATCACCATAAGATTGCATGTAACAGTCTGTTTTGAACTATTTGCCCTTATTGTAACAATTTTAGGTGTTCACAATATGCATTTTTGCAATATGAAGATTTCGAATAAAAGAGCATTGTAGATATACGTTAACTTTTTTTCTCAAAAATGTTCTAACAAACATTGGCAAAGCATAAAGTCTCATGAGGGAATGATGGCGTCGCATAGGGGAGGAGATTGCTAACAAACATACAATGGTATGATCTTCGGTCTTGAAGTGTGATTCTGGTGACTGGACACTGCAGATAGAATTCGAAACGGCGTTCCATTCACAACTGTGACACTGCAGATAGAATTTGCAACGGCGTTCCATTCACAACTGTGACACTGCAGATAGAATTTCCCACAGCGTTCCATTCACAACTGTGACACTTCAGATACAATTTGGGACGGTGTTCCATTCACAACTGTGACACTGCAGATAGAATTAGCAACAGCTTTCCTTTCACAACTGTGACACTGCAGATAGAATTTGCAACGACGTTCTATTCACAACTGTGTTACTGAAGATAGAATTTGGGACGGCGTTCCATTTTTAACTGTGACACTGCAGATAGAATTTGCAACAGCGTTCCATTCACAACTGTGAAACTGCAGATAAAATTTGGGACGGCGTTCCATTCACAACTGTGACACTGCAGATAGAATTTGCAACAGCTTTCCTTTCACAACTGTGACACTTTAGATAGAATTCGGGACGGCGTTCCATTCACAACTGTGACACTTCAGATAGAATACGCGACGGCGTTCCATTCACAACTGTAACACTACAGATAGAATTTGCAACGGCGTTCCATTCACATCTGTGACACTGCAGATATAATTTGCAATGGCTTCCATTCACAACTGTGACACTGCAGATAGAATTTGTGATGGTGTTTCATTCACAACTGTGACACTGCAGATAGAATTTGCAACGGCGTTCCATTCACAACTGTGACACTGCAGATAGAATTTGCAACAGCGTTCAATTCACAACTGTTACACTGCAGATAGAATTCGGGATGGCGTTCCATTCACAACTGAGCTGAGTTTCCTTACTTCTGCTTTGGGCGAGCTACATAATGGAGTATATAGGCAGCTGCCTTAAGGTGCTACTACAAATGGCCTAAGGGGGGGGTAGACTATGGATATGGGACAAAGGAATAGCTAAATGGCAAAGTAAAATCACAGCTGTGGCACGAAAAAATCATTATTCTGGACTTGTTCTTGGTACCGTCATGTACAGCAGAAGTGTGGCGGGTTGGGTCCTTACCTCGTTTCATGCTGGCACAGCATCGTGTTTACAGTACTGCTCTTTCACTTGACAGGCTAATGCATTCTGGGAGTTGTGGCCTCAGATGGCTGCCACTGATGCTCATAAAGACAATGCTGCAGGAAACAGTGCCAGGTAGCCAATAATAGTGAAATGGCACAAGTAATTGTAGGGGCAGGAAGAGACAAGGTGACGGGGAGTCTTTAAGTTTTGCCACTGCATTCAGAAAAGAAAATGTTGTGGCCTGTAAGTGGTCTCCTTCACCATAGTCCTCCTATCATTTCAGCTGTGCGCACGCACAACTTGTTACACTCTGTGTAATACAGCACATGTGTCTGGTGGCAGTGACTCCGTGCTATTTGCACTGTGGATGGGAATGCATGGCATCGGTGTGGTCATTTTGGTAAACTCTAATGGAATGCCCATCATGTCTCGCAAGAAAAAATAAAAGATGGCGGGTCAGTCTTAAGTGTCCATGATCCATTAAATATATTTGATAAAGAGCCATGGTCAGTAGAGAAAGTTAAAAAAGTAATAAACAATATTAATCATACAATCAAATGGAGCCCCCGGCCAGAATGGAATTCTGAACAAGCAAATCTAAAACATTGGCCAGAGGTATTAACACTTTTATTTAATGATGTGCTTAAAACAGCCTCTATTCCTGAAACATGGCAGGGAAGTATCATTCAACCAATATATAAAAGTGGTCCCAAAGACAATCGAGCAAATTATTGTTTAATGGATGTGGAGGCTAAAAATTTTGCTAGTTGTCTTTTGGAAGAACTGGAAGCATGGGCCCTGAGAAAGGATTTGATCCCAAATTTACAAACTGGTTTTAGAATGGGAGAATAGATTAAAATAAATTTGATTGCATTAACATTATTGGTCGATAGGGCCAAATATAGGAAACAAAAGTTGTATATTGTTTCATGGAATTAAAAGCCGCCTTTGATTCTGTACTGCGAAATGTATTATGGTCGAAGTTAACCAATTGGGGCATATTTAACAACTTACTAAAGATGATTAAATTATTATACTCTAATACATGGGTACAGATCAAAGTTGGTGATGGAAGACACACAACTCGTCGTCTCAAGACCAATATTGTACTAAAATAAGGTTGTGTCTCGGCCCCTTGTCTTTTTAATCTTTTTATGTCTGATCTCCCAGTTCATTTTAAACATGTTAATGCCCATTCTCCTGCTATTTTAGGTAAAGAGATTAAATATCTACAATATGCCGACGACACCATTTTATTAAACCAATATGTAAAAGGGTTAATAAGAATAATAGACTATTTTAACCAATATGTCTCTCAAAATGGTCTAAAAAGAAAAACAAAAAATACAAAAATAATGACCGTGGGAAAAATAAAATTAGGAATGAAAGAATGGAATATCAATGGTTTGGTCAATGAATGTGTAAAATCGTACAAATATTTAGGAATCACATTTGACGATAGTATGTCGTTTAGGCAGTATTTTAATAACCTTGAAGCTAAGGGAACATCACTATCATTTGCTTTTAGAAAATTGAGAGACAAGCTATTGTGCCCAAATTACGATCACCTGTTGAAGGTTATAAAAGCAAAGTTAATTCCATCCTTGGATTATGGTTCCATTCTTTTTCGCGGCAAAAATGCTAGATTCTTGACGACATTGAAATAAGGACATATAAATCAGTTTTTAGGATTCCTAGATATATTAGCTGTGCCAATATAAGACTAGAATTTGGTCTAAAAAGACAAATATTGGCCCGACAATCTACATTTTTAAAAAACCTTATTGTCATTGTCTCGTGCTGAAGAGGGTTCTCTTGCAAATCAGTTTTGGCATGAGATGATGAGCAGTGAATACGCGAGTAGTTGGCAAACATACTTAAATGAGTGTCTACGTAATTTTGATTGTCCAAATCTTGAAGACGAAATTAGGAGTAAAGTGGTTTATAAATAATCCATTAACCAATCAGCTATTTTATTGTCGAGTATAATAGATAAAGATGAGCTTAGGAAAAAAAAACACTTATGGTCAATTGCAAATTCCTTTGCAAAACTTGCTCCCCAACCTTATTTGCTCTTACATTTAAAACCCTTAATTAAGAACAAATTTATGCTACTACGGTTAGGGAGATATCCGACTAAAGATGGAGTACCAAAATGGGAAACATGTGGCCCTATAAATTGTGTACTTTATGTGGTTCTTGTGAGGAAACCTCAGTGCATATAGTAACTTTATGCCCCAAATTGTTAGAAGATTATAAAACTATATTAAAGTCTATTTTTAATGAATTGAGGTTAAGATCTTGTAGAAACGCCATCATCTTATGTCTAAATGGAGCCACCACCCGTCTTATTTCCCAATTTGTCAAGTTTATTTTTATAGCTACGAAAATTATATAAAATGCTGCAATGTATTTCTTGTGCACGGTCTTTAAACCATAGTCGTTAGGGTTTGATAGCCCAAGTGTACTGTTGCTGTTTGTTATATTGCTATTAAATGGTTTTAGGGGTAGTGCTGGCATCCTTTAAATTAAAATAGTTAAAGTCTAATTAGCGGGAACACACACGATCTCCGAGGTTTGAACAATTGTATTCTACTACGACTTCTACTTCCTTGTCTTTGTTTACATTGTTATAAAGTACCTTTTAGACTGTTGTATGGTATATTGTAAATTAAAGTTGCCAGCACCAAGCAGCTTATTTTTGTTGCTAACGTCTATCACTATAAATGCACTCTATTGCTAACCTCGTTCCTAATGCAATTTTACTATGGTTGGTTATTTTTCATGTATCTGTCACTATTCTAAAGTTTTTTTGGTAGATTGACAACTTTAGCTGCTAGCACAAGGCACTTTAGTTTCTGCTGCTAAAAATTTACTAGCACAATTGTACTTTATTGCTAAAGCTGTCTTAAATGTTATTTTATTGGGCGTTTTTTACCTTTGCAGTTTCCATTGTTATAAAGTATTTCTTAGAGTAATGTATTGTACGTTGTAAATTATAGCTGCTGGCATAACAAACTTTATTTCTGCATGCTGATCATTTGGAGTCAAATAAACTATGTTAGGGCTTAGTTGTAGATTTTTGCTTGGATATAAATGTACACTGTAGCTGCATATTTTTTTAATCTAATTTTATTTTGTATATGTACTATGCTGATTGTAATGATTGTAAGTAATCAACAAATACATATTTAATACTACTACTACTAATGGCATTGCGCGGTAAATCTAGTACAGTACTGGACTACAAAGCTAAAATTAATCTCAGTAGTGTTACAGAAGTGCACCTTTGTCATTTTTGAGATATTTGGGTATTTTTCTAACCCAGTTTACATACTTATTTGTAAAACATGTGTAATTGGGTTTGCACTCATTCTAACACATGCTCCCATCAGAAGCTGAGTGAAAATTGCATTTGCTTCTGTTAACAGATGTTAACTGTCCTTGTACCACACTGTTCAAGGGGTAATAACACCAGCAAATGGGGTGCAAGAACTGTTTTATGTTGTCACCTTTAACTACCACAGTTCGTCATTGCGTGAAAAACACCCAGTGTACCTGGTGCTAAGGTTTTTTTCACCATGGGGTTTTTGCAACACCATGGCGGAGGGGGTAGTGGGCCTTGCTTTGGATTGGTTTCCTTCCTTTCTTGCGGACAGGACGTTCCAGGTTACTTCACCCCCTTTTCTTTCGCATGTCCATGCTAGCAAGCAGGGGGTTCCTCAGGGCTCTGCCTTGAGCCCCTGCTTGTTTAACATCTATGTCCAGCCTTTGGAAAGAGTGGCGAGTGAAGCCGGCTTGACCTTAGTGTCATATGCCGATGACACGCAATTGGTGGTTGCTCTCTCAGATGGCGGAGTCTTTGGTCCGGTGCAGTTTCGTACTGGACTTGAGGCAATTTCGGAGTGGATGACCTCGAATTGTCTTCAATTAAATGCTAGCAAATTGGAAGTACTGCTGGTTGGCAAAAATAAGGACCTTTGGAGCTCACAATGGTGGCCTACTTCTATGGGCAACGCACCAACTCCCAAGCCAGTTAAAACAAATCTGGGGATCTGGCTTGATTCTACTCTGGGGTTTCAGGACCACACTAAAAAGGAGGCTGGCATTTGTTTTGGTCTCCTACGTGGCCTTAGGCCCATTTTGGGATTCTTTGATTCTGCCACTCGCCAACTGATAGTTCAGGCCACCATTCTCTCACGCATAGATTATGCGAATTCTCTGTTGTTAGGGGCCAACAAGGCGGGCGTTCTCCGTCTGCAGAGAGTCCAAAATGCAGCTGCATGGGTCCTGTTTAGGCTCCCTAGATTCAGTTCCGTGTCAGGTGCCATCAGGCAACTTCATTGGTTGTCTGTTCAAAAAAGGATTGAATTTAAAGCACTCTGTCTTACTTTTAAGATTTTAAAATGTTCTTCTCCTGAGATTCTATCCAATTTATTAACTCCTTATGTTCCCAACCGCCTGCTTCGCTCCTCTGAGCAGTTGTTGGCTGTGGTTCCTCGTGTGAAGCTGGCCAGAGCCGGGGGGAAGTCTTTCTGCCTTTTGGCGGCTAGGCTGTGGAATTCCCTCCATGCCTATGTTCGTCATTTGGATTGTCTGCTCCCCTTCCGTAAGGCCATCAAAACCCTCCTGTTTCCTGCCTAGACTGTGCCTCTGCCTTTGCCCTGCTTTTTGCCTCTAGCGCCGGGACGCCCCTTTGCTGGGGCAGCTGTGCGCTTTATAAAATTACGTTATTATTATTATTATTATTATTATTACCCCTGGGCACAATGACAGTACCAATATTATTGATACCTTTTTAGTTGGAGCCTGTTAGAAATGGCGATTTCCGGTTGGCTAAGGCTTGCACCAAAGCCAGGCAGAAACCACCATTCTACGTCAGGGCAAGGAAGTCACCCGCCAAGATAACCCCTGCTCACCCTCTTGGTAGCTTGGCACGAGCAGTCAGGCTTTTCTCAGAGGCGATGTGTAAAGCGTTTGCGCGCACACCCAGCAACAACACCCAAGGCCCACCACAAAGGAAACTCCACACAAGGTTATATATCAAAATAGCCTTAACATTAGATAATAAACACACACTTTACAATGTGCCATAGGCACAGGCAGAATTTACAGGGGATTATATATATGGGACAGGGCCACATGGACCACTGTCAGGAATAAGCATTTTTAGAACTAGCACTTCGTAGAAATAGCACTTTGTAGGAATAACGCTTAGCACATAGCACATATAATAACTGTAGCACCAAATAACAAATGTAGCACACAACCTGTAACCACTGGTAAAAGGCAAGTACCACCTACGCAATCCTAAACACCTTAGGCAAATATCACGCAGGGAATCATAAACTCACTAGCATAACCTATACTAGGAAAAACAACCTCCTAATCATGAAACACATTCAGAGGTATAGGCCTGAAGCTTTACACATGATGCACGAAGACACATTCGGAGGTATAGGCCAGAAGCTTTACACATGATGCATAAATCACATTAGGCAGGTAATCACATTTGCGCCAAAATATCACATGAGGGAAAAACATGTACCCCACGCAAGGGCCCAACACATAAACTGTCCCCCAGGCCAACTTGGCCTCTCAGGGGCTGGAACGCCCTGTGTCCTGAAAAGTCAGGGCACGCTGCACAGGCAGTAAACCAGAAGATAGCTCAAAGCCTAAACGAAGCAGCTGCCTACTAAGTGCTGGGCAGCTGGGGATCTCCTCTGGGCTTATCACAGAGAAAATGGGGCCAAAACAACGTGGGAGCCTGGGAGCCTCGTGGGCTCTACACAAAATGCCCCCTGGAGCCTTATGGGCTCTTAATACCAAAAATGCTGCCAACACTGGGGGGAGCGGCCCGCTGCCAACCAGGGCTGCTCTACCCTCTGTAATGCCCCTGAAAGGGACGTTGGAGTCCCGCTCGGGGGAATCGAAATCAATAAATGCCCAGGAGCCTCTCGTGGGATCTGAAGAAATGCCCCCGTTGTTGGAGTCCCGCTCGGGGGACTCAAAATCAGCAAATGCCCAAGAGCCTTCTAGGCTTTAAAACAAATATGCCCACTGGAGCCTCTCAGGGCTTGTAATGAAATAAATGCCCCAACTACAGTGGGAGCGGCCCGCTGCCAACCGGGGCCGCTCTATGTCAGAGGAACTGCCCCCGCACTCACCGGTCTCGCGGGACTCCTCTGGTGGTCCTCCGGACTGGTCTTTCTCCTTGTGGCAGTGCGGGGCTCTCCTTTGCCGGCGCTGCTCCTTGGGTGGCTCTCCTCTTGGGCTGCGGGGCTCTCCCTTCACTCTGGGAGCCTCACTGCTCTGGCGGCCAGTGCTCCTCTCTACAGTACAGGAGCGTAGGGTGGCCTCCCGTCCGCTTCCTGTTTCCTCCTGTCTCGCTGCCCCGCCCACGTGCTGCCTGACTTCCTGTGTAAGCCGGGCGGCGGCGGTGATTCAGTAAAAACACAGGGTAGGCTCCTGTTTAAAGGCACACAATTGCGGGGTAGGCACCTGCTTAAAAGGCACACTACTTCCAGATATTAAACGGGGAGGGCACCCGTGATTTAGAAACACAATCACCCAAGGCTTCAGAAATGCTGCAATTTATCGGGGCAGCGTGGGGGGTCCCACACGCTGCAGCTCCGTGCTGTGGCCCCAGTGCTCTTTTCAAATAAAAGTTAAGAGCCCTCTGGGATAGGAAGGAATAGCGCTCCTCTAAATTACAAACCCAGCGCTATTCACAATGAAGCCAAGTGCTCCCAAGGCACTAGAGGTGGCTAAGTCCAGGCAAAGTCTGTCAGAGTGCAGGGGGGGCAAAGGCTGGGCCCAGGGGCCAGCTCACAGGGCCCTCCAGGCAGGGAGGCAGTCCCCAGTGGCGGTCCTCCTGGTGCCCAGCAGCAGCAAGCCCCCCCTCCAAGTTAGGATCCAGGAAAAGAACACTTTGCATGGGGATACAGCCCCTTTTTATTCACACAAATCCTTTGTCTATGTCTGCAGGGTGGGGGGGAAAACCAGTTGCAGCTGGTTTTGGAGCACTCTGTTATGCTCAGCCCCTCTCACCATTCACTAGTCAGGCTAGGGACATCAGTCGCACCACAGGGGGCGGAGCCAGCATTGTGTAGGGAAAGCCCAGCCCAATTCAGGTCCCAGGTGCACTCCTCGCTCACATCAATCATGCAGATCTCTCCACTCACCACCGGGGCAGACCCATCCTGACTCCTGGAGCCAGGCTCACCAGCCAGCTCCAGCCAATCACAAGCCAGACAGCCAATTCAAATAAATTACACAGACATGCCAACTTCTAGAAGTGGCACTTCCACACTAGACACATTTATGCCGCACACATCATCGCGCAGCATTTAATCACACGAGTCCGCACATACCAAACTCGACCCTGCACTCCCCACGCATTAGGAACTACCAGGTACACATACATTCCCTATGCATTCCTATGGGAGGGCAGGCCAACCTCACTACACACACGCACTTAACCCTGGTGCACAGTGGTAAAGGGCACAGGAGCCAAAAATAACTAACACCAGGTCACAATTAAAAGCAAAAAGTTCAGGGGTGAACCTGCCAGAAGGGCCAAGTCCAACAGAGCCTAATAGACAGTGCATGCACTATCTAACAGGTTTTGTGCCATTTGTTTTATTTCGAACAGAAGGTCATTGAAGTGCATCATGTGCCCTTCGCTTCCCTCAATTCATTGTTCCCTGCCCTCCAGTGAGTGTCGCCATCAGGTATGACACATAGTGCACTTCTCAGCACATCAGTGAATGGCTGCCCTTGTATCCAACAGAATTATAGTGCATGCGCCCCTCGTTTAGTTAGTGACCTGTCGTAAAGTGCACACAATGCGACATGTTACAATGCACATACCACATTACCTCCTATAAATGTCCCTCTGCAGCCCCCGTTCTTCCTAACCAGTGAGTGAGTGACTTCACTGTCACTGTTTTGCTGCTTTATTTATTTTTTTAGTTTTATGAACCTTCTGCGCAATACCTGTTAATTACAACAAAAACAAAACAATTGCATAAAGCCCAGGATGGTTAATCAATCTTAAAACTTAAACTTAGTTCACCAGTTCCAAAGACTGATGCTTTACCTGTTACGTTACTCCACTGCAAACAAAAAAAACATAAGTAAAAAACATTTTCATTTATAATGCCAATAGCTCTAACTTTCACAAATGCGAGACCTTTTGCATAGCAAATGCTTGTTTTTAAATGCCTTTTGAGTCTTCAGGGCCATCTTTTGCTCTTTTGGCGCCTTGTGCATTAATCTTTATTGGTGCCCCCCCATGACCTCCTCCACGGATTCCCTCACTATCATCTAGCAACAGTGATCCTCATCTCTCCATAGCCCCTCTCTCAAATACATTTATTTTGTTCTAAAGGCTAGTAAAGGCTGGTTTACTAATCCACTCAGCTATCAACATAAAATACAGATCTGTTATTTGCAGCAGGCATATTAACCCTCTAAACTAACTTTTAGAGAATTAAAACTGCCACTAGATAAAACTCTGTCTCTATCTCTCTCTAGCAGGAACAGTAGCCACTCCCATCAGGCATAGCTGCTCCAAGTCACATCCCTCAACGGCCTACCCCCTCAGAGCCTGTGAGTCCTTCCTGCATGCGATTGCGTAAGTCTAGGCCCAAGCCTTTCTTCGACTCCAGGAGGCTACTTTACAACCCATTTTATTCTTTGGATATGTGTGTTCTAAGGCATGCAATGGTCATTTTAATGTGAACAGTTTATCACTGACTTTCCAACCTTTGGGATTTTATTACTTATTTCAATTACTTTTCACTGGATTTGAATTTAACTTTTCTCAGTATTTTGTCACATCTGCTTTGTCACTTTCAAAGTGCCAGCCATCAAATTCAGATATGTCACAGTGCAGCATTTCTCTTCCAGCATCTCTTCTGCTCTTATCTAAATTGGATCCTCGCCGTCATCAATTATCTGGCACTCTGTTCTTCTACCTTCAATGCAAAATGCAATTTGAGCCAACACCAACATTTCTGCAGTGCCAAGGAGAACCTCCTGTTCCATGGAAGTGATAAAAGGAAGAACTCTTAACATGTTTTGCCGCTATTGATGCCAATAAAATGCCTGCTGACCACATAAAATGCACTTTACTACATTGCTTGGGCTCACCATGGCAGGAGATATTTAGGACAAAGATACCACTTCTACGCTAGGTGACAAATGGAAGGTGAAACTATTGATCATTTCTGGACGGCTCTTAGAATGCTGCCTACTACATGCAACTTTGGCGCGTACAATGATCAAATGCCAGGGGCCAAATCATGGTCAACGCCACAAGTAGACGAATACAGGAAAGACTACCGCTATTAGGTGCCCCCACACTGTAAAAGCTCATAAACACAGCAAAGGCAAATTCATATGATCAGTTTGAGTTATGAGTGAGAGAGAAATGAAGAAAAACTTAAAAGAAACATAACAATGTCTGGAGTATAAAAATGAGACAACCAAGGGATAGTCAAGACTAAGGGTGGGCGAAGTACCACTACGCGAAATTCCGCGAAACTCTGCACCGTGACATCCCAATTAAGAAAACAGAAACCTCACATACCTTTAGTAAAACAACAAGTAACTCTATCTTTACATGCTATAATGCATATAGTCATCTCACAAAATTGAAAATATAGCAAGCAGTGAGAGAGGGGATGATTTTGGGGTCCTCCCTAACCTAGGGAGAGAACCAAGCAGATGCATTGAACACAAAGAGCACATCATGCTGAACGATTCGGCGGTGGTCCCATCCTCCTAGGACCACCCCAAGCACAGTTGTGGGCAAAAATACAATCCCAACCAAAAGCCCTGCAAAGCATTATGGGACGAGATTCTAGAGTGCAGTGAATATTATTACAACATTAGAACATTTAGAATGTTGGGAGCTCCATTCAAAACAATGGAGTACTCCGGGCTTATAATGGCTGGTATAAGCCTGGAGCTCCAATATTCCAATGCTTCTTTGTTCACAGCTCTGTGTGAACATAGGCTTCAGGGAGCCTGAGGGGATTTCAGTCCCCTCGGGCTCCCTGAAGCCTTTGTTCAATTTGTTAGAGCATTCTGCCCTCTCGTGGCAGAATGTTCTAATAGCCTTATAGCCCTTCGTAGCAGGGCTAGGGCTATAAGGCTATTAGAGTCCAGCTGCCTTGTTAAAGTCCCTTGCCTTCGGCTCTGGCCTTTAACACTGCAGTGGGCCTTCAATAGCCTGTATAGCCCGCTACAGCGGGCTATTAGACTATAATGGAGATGGTGAAGGATGAAGAGTGAGATAGAGAGAGTAAAGGTAAAAATCAAGCTGCTGAGGGGGCAGAGAAAGGGTGAACGTCTGAAGGGGGATGGTGTACGGAAGAGTGGCAGAGGGAGAGGTATTAAGAGTATAAAGGGAGATGGTGAGGGGTAAAGAGGAGAGTAGATCATGATAGTATGAAAAGACATGGAGAGAGGTAGAAATGAGGCAAAGAGAGTGATTGTCTTAAGGGAGATGGTGAGAGGTAGAGGTGAGTGACAGCATAAAGACTGTGCTGCAAGAGAGGGATATCAGACAGTGAATGTGTAGGGGAGATGGTAGGCTGTGGAGGGTGCAGGCAGAGGGAGGCACAGCGCATCAGTGGAGATGCTGAGAATTAAAGAATGAGGAAGCTAGACAGAGAGGGGGTGAAGTTGCAAAAGGAGGGACATGTGTAGGAGAAGGAGGAGGCAGAAAGTAAGCGTAAAAGGGCAGAGAGTTAGGGGGCAGAGTTAGATTAATGTCAAGGAGTGTTAGATAAACATGGAGCAATAAAAACAGCAAGAGAAGCAGCAAGAGCTTTTTCAGTCTCTTTATTACCAATTAACTCGGATGGATGGTACATCCTGTGCTGTCGGTGAGAGAAAGTATTATCAGATAATGAGGGTCTGGGAAAGGACAGGCGAGGATTAGTGCCTGCCACAAATTTCATTTTCACAAGGATCAGATCTCTCTTTCTGACACCTTGTTTCCATGTCTCTTTATCTTTCTGTCTTTCTATGTCTTTATCAGTGTCGCTGTTTTTCTGCCACGGCCTGTGTCCCACTGCCCCCTGCCTGTCTGTCCCTCTGAAAATACATCTCTCTTCCTTCTGTCTCCCAGGGAAGAAAAAGATAAAGAGGAACAGACAAAAAAAATACAAAGACACAAGAGTGCCAAAAATACAGAAAGCTTAACATCCATTGTATCTCCCCTAGTGATGTAGTTTTCTCCAGATCTGGGTCCAGTTCCTCCCTTTCTCAAGGAATTGAAACTGCTCGTCATTCACGAGGCCCAAAGAATCCCACAGTCCTCTGCGGTTGTTTATATACACAGGGGGTGTGGTCTGGTAGTTCAGCCATAGTCGCCATTTTGGGGTGCGGCCAAAACTGATTTGCATACCATTGGCACTGTGCAATCAACATAATACTGGACACTCCTAGACTGATTATCGTTCGATAAGTTTAGTTTTCATCACTTTTTCAATTCTCAGTGAATGTCCTTAGGTGTGATGGATATGCCCAGATGTAGGTCCCAGTTCTTCGTACCATGAGGACACAAGCAGCGCCTCACAGGTGAAGACCACAGGATTGGTGTTAATTGGGGCTCGGGGCTAAAGGGACCTATCCTGCTACTTTCAGATCTATCGCGTCTTTGGATCTGGGACACGGTTAGTTTGCATGTGCTTGGTCCCTGAAGACAGAGTCACAATGATTGAAGCAAATATAGAACAGAATGTGGCTCAAAGCAATGAAAGTAATTATTATTAATTCAAGTATTTCATCCCTTGCATATTTTCTTCAGTAAAACACTCCAGTGCCCTCATTAAGGACTTTCTGATATTTATTCTTAAAAATGCTGCATGCAGCAATGCCGATGTTATGCAGAGAATCCGGTTGTCCTATGAAATTACGTGTAAGAAATACTTGTTTTAGGATCAATGTTTTGCATGCAGTTTCATGCACGAATACTGCTTGCATCTGCATCATCGAAGTATGCAAAACTAGCACGTGTGAGCGAAAATGTCGCAGTCATGCTATTGGTGATATGGAGTACTGAAAAGGTTCTTTTAGCATCCACCCCAGCTCTGGAGAACGCAAATCACTACGCCACACACAGAGCTCTGTAATACACGTCTTTATTCATCAGCATGCAATTGTTAACTGAACGTACTGCGTCATAGACTTTATTGACCACGCCCAGACACACCCAAATACCTCCCAACGGATTTTGTAATTTTGTAAGGAGTCCGTCTAAGACTGCAAGGGTCCTACTGCACGTGATCACACGACCCTACAGGTGCTCCTTGCAGACAAATACTATTCATGGCCAGAACTAGGTAGTAGGCAGGGACACAGCTATCAGAGGTGTAACCGATGCAGTGCACCGGGCTGAGAGATCAGGGAGGCCCTGCCTGCTCTGCACAGGCTGCCGTCATCTTAGAAGCTGCCTGAGGCCTGGCACTGAGCGTTCTTTTGGGAAGAGTGGGGGTGAGTATGTCAGAATGTTATAGGTTAAATTAATTAACACCGCACAATATACTTCTCCTCCCAAGAACTATGACTACACCGGCATCATCCGGTTACACAGCAGCTCAGATCAACCAATCCACAGCAGGCACTGAGACAAAGAACCTTACTTGAGAAAAAATTGCACTTAGGGCCCCACACTTAAGGACAAAGGTCCTGAAGGAGTCAGGAACAAGACAATTTGGAGCAGGCTTACACATATTTCGAGCTGGGTTTGCCTCACAAAAGTAACACAAACCTGCCCAAACTGTTTATTTTGTATTTACTTTTGAGAAAGTCTTGTTTTCCGCTGGCAAGGGATGTATGTCGTTATTACGCATCCTTTTACAACGCATGCCTTTACCACGCAACTTTTACAACGCAAGTTGTTACAACGACTTGCGTTGGGGGGCGCTGGATAGTGAATAGTTTAATTTACTATTCCAACTCCAGTCCCCGTGGATAGTAGGGAAGGTTTTGGATAGTAAATGAAACCATTCCCTATCCTACAGCGCCCCCCAGCGCAAGTCGTTGTAACGACTAGCGTTGTAACAGTTGCGTGGTAAAGGTAGTGCGTGGTAAAAGTTGCGTTGTAAACAATGTTCCCCGCTGGCAAGTGACCTGAAAGTAACACAAAGCAGAGCTTTGTACTTTTTTTTACTTCACGTGGGGTTTACATTGATGGTACATGGAACTTCTATTGCAACCACCCATGGTTTGTGACACAAAACCGTATCTACTATTAAGAGTAAACCCTATTAATAGTCAACACAATTAATAGTGGATAAGGATTTGCACCAAAAAATATTGCCCCTTTGAAGCAGATTTTAAAAAAGAGAAGTGATTTTATTTTACTATATTTTTAACCCTCTCCTAGGTACTCACCAGAATAGAGTATTTGAGACGCCTGCACGATTTTTATTTCACTACGCTGGATCCCCTCTTTAGTCCCTGATAAAAACACACTGAAAGCTTCCGAGCCACCTAGGAGCCCATTCGCCACTAAAATATTTCCTTACAGAGGAGAAGACCTGGGCAGGGTCACCTGTGCAGGTGTGTGAGGGGTCTCCTCACAGATGTTTGTAGTGTCTGTCAGACTACTTATCTGGATATTAATGGTGAACCCTGACTTGGATAACGCGCTCGCATTCATTTTCACCAGCTTTGCTTTTTGTAGAAAGATGAATCCCTGAAGATGTATACAGGGTGTGGAGAGATGTGACTGTGAAAAGATGCAGGGGATGAGGAGAGATGTGTCAGTGAAGATGTGCATGGGTTGTGGAGAGATGTGTCACAGAAGAGATGCGCGCGCTGTGGAATGATGAACCCCTGAAGAGACACCGAGGCTATGGAGAGATGTGACTGTGAAAAGATGCAGGGGATGAGGAGAGATGTGTCAGTGAAGATGTGCATGGGTTGTGGAGAGATGTCTCAGAGAAGAGATGCGCGCGCTGTGGAATGATGAACCCCTGAAGAGACACCGAGGCTATGGAGAGATGTGACTGTGAAAAGATGCAGGGCATGAGGAGAGATGTGTCAGTGAAGATGTGCATGGGTTGTGGAGAGATGTGTCAGAGAAGAGATGCACGCGCTGTGGAATGATGAACCCCTGAAGAGACACCGAGGCTATGGAGAGATGTGACTGTGAAAAGATGCAGGGGATGAGGAGAGATGTGTCAGTGAAGATGTGCATGGGTTGTGGAGAGATGTGTCAGAGAAGAGATGCGCGCGCTGTGGAATGATGAACCCCTGTAGAGACACTGAGGCGGTTGAGAGATCTGATTGTGGTGAGATGCAGGTAATGCTGTCTAGAAGTAGGATAGTGAAAAGATGCAGGGGTGAGGAGAGATGTGTTAGTGGAGATGTGTTAGTGGAGAGGTGAAGGAGCTGTGGAGAGATGGGGTGGTGAAAGAACCAGTGGGCATATTACCAAGGGGGGTGATAGACAAGTATTGCCAATTTAGCGGCCGTTTTCGGCCGCTAAGCGGAAATAATTCTATTGCCCTATTAGCAAGCTGTCGCTAACATAGCAACAGCTTTTAGGCGATAGCGAGCGGTTTGGGGCCCGCTTTGCATGTCAGCGATGTTTATCGCTAATGACATGCAAAGTGGGCGTACCCAACCAGTTAGCGACTGAAAGCAGTCGCTAACGTTGCTATCGCCTATTAGCAAGGCAGGCATAGCGTTGGAAATATTCGCGCTAAGCGCAAATATCTCCAAATACTAACAACTGCCCAGTGCAGTTCTTAGCCATGCTATCCAATGGAAGGTGGATAACATGGCTAAGAGCATTTTGTTGCTAATGCGTGAATATCGCTGTATTCTCAGCGATATCCACGCATTTCGCCGCTATCGCTGGATATTTTAGCCCAATGGAGAAAAACGTTGCTAATAGCATGTTTTCTCCGCTAACATATCCAGCGATAGGCAGCGATAAAAAATCATCGCTAAGCCTATTTATCTATAAATATCGCTGTTTGTTGGTAATATGCCCCCAGGAGCTGTGGAGAGATGGGCTTATGGTAAAAATGTCCATGAGGTTAGTGTATTTCACATTCCTGGCAAACAAACTGTTCAAATGAATCAAGTTAAAAATTACTTACTTCCTGGAAATAGAAGACACAAACAAGGGGGCATATTATCAAGGGGGTTTATCTCCGCTTTTTTGGCTTTAAAAGCCAAGAAAGCGGAGATAAAATTATCTCCCTAATAACTAGCTGTCGCTAACACCAGTTAGCGACAGCTAGTAGGAGATAGCGACCATCTTGGGCCCAGCTTTGCATGTCAGTGAAATTTATCACTAATGTCATGCAAAGTGGGCGTGCCAAGATGTTAGCGACTGGAAACAGTCGCTAACATCGCTATCTCCTATTACCAACTTTTGGAGATATTCGCGCTAAGCGCGAATATCTCCAAAAGCTAACACCTGCCCCTGAGCAGTTCTTAGCCGTGTTATCCAATGGTAGGTGGATAACTTGGCTAAGAGCATTAGCTCGGTAATGCATGAATATCGCTGACTTTTCAGCGATATTCATGCATTTCGGCCGATTTTTATCGCTTAGGAGATAAACCTTGATAATAGCAAGGCTCCTAAGCGATAAAAATCGCCGCAGCTCGGCGATAAAAATATCGCCGCTAAACCAAGATAGCGATAATTATCGCTAGTTGTTGGTAATATGCCCCAAGGTTTTGTTTTTGTTAAGACAAATCATCAAGATGTTGCATGGGGCGACGGTGATTCTGCTGCATTTCTTTTGCCCTATTAACTGTTTATCACCTGACCCCCGCTCCCCACACCCCCACCAGTGAGCCCTCCTTTCACATGCAAAGCTTGTCAAGGAGGGGGCCACAGATCAGGTCACTAGAGCTGTCTGTGCCCAGGTGTTGTAAATAAAACAGCGATAATATTAAGCATTCGCTGAAGACATGTTACTGTGTCTTTCTCTAGTTTTCCCGCTTGTACTTTTGATACGGCCAGACTCCATTTTGTTTTCTGGCGTCCATCTTGTATGCTACACATCGCCATGTGCTCGCCACGAGGCAAGTCCTACCTCGCTGGTTGTCACCCCTGAAGTTTGCCCAGCAACAGGCTATAAATAGTTCCTTGTGCGTCTAGCGCATGCCCAGTAAGAGTAACATCTGTTTCTGCTTAAAGTAGATTGGAGTGTGCATTCGGCGGGCTTCAAGAACCGTTAACTCCACCTATGTATCGATCATGTTCGAGAAATGTCCATATATGGTTGTAAATCATGTTTTGAGCTGTATCCGCCCACTTATGAGCCCCTTCTTTATGTATAAAAGGGGACCGCATGTCCGAGTTCTTCGTGCTACCTTGTACAATACTGTAGAGTGTTGTGTGGGTTGTAGCACCAACTTTAAAGGTTTATTAAACTATGTCTTTGTATTTCCAGTTTCCGTGCCAATTTCTTGTGTAAGTCTGAGAACTCTGTGTACAGAAGGGCGAACCCTTTCGCACTCGCAGGCCTTGCTGAGGCCTGTACTCATCAATTGGCGCCCGTCACGTGGGGCTCATCGGCGACTCGGATGCTCGAAGGATTGGTCGTGACGAAGGATTGGAACCTTGCCGGGGAAGTGATCACTGCCAGCGAAACCTTTAGTCCTGGCATCCCGAGGTATTCTTCCTTCCCTTCCAATCTGACCATCTGGGTGGCGCCAGTCATCGACTGAGACCTCTTCTGTCGGTTTGCTGCATAGTGGCCGTTTGGGTGAATTCGGAACTTGGCAGTTGGAATCTGGACGCTCTTGATTGGTAAGAATCGTTGAACGGTACTTGCTCCGAGCCTTTGATAGTCTTGCTTGGCAAGGCAGTTTAATACGCTTGCCCTGACTAAATTGTTTGTTTGTTTGAGGTGACTAGTCATATTGTTTGTTTGGTAAAACTTATATATGTGTTGCAACCCATATAGGCGAGCAATGTGGAGATATTTCTCCTGATCTTTGAATTTGAGCGGCACAACGTTTTAAAAGTGCAATTTAATTATAATCTGCATTATTTATAGACATGCCTGTTTTTAGCGCACTCCGTAAGTGGTGCTGCTGTTTTGGAAATGATCGGTTGGTACTTGAAGAATCACAGCCAGCTCCCCCGGAAGGGACGCCGAATAGGGATATGTACATTAAATTTGGTCTCTCCCCCATAATGTACAGCACATTGTGGCGGAAATACACAAAAAAAGATCCTGAGTTGCGATGGCCTATGTATGGATTGTTTGATTTGAAGAAAATTGAGTATGTGGAGCAGTGTATATGTAAGCGACAAGTGAGACAAGATATGTTTGAATGTATACGAATGTGGGTGAAAGAGGTGCGAGAGCGTGGGAAGCGTGAACAAGCACTGATTGAGAAAGAGCAGTGAAACAGTGAATGTGAGAAAGCGCACGAGGCGAAAAAGCGTGAAGCAAAGGAATTAGAAGAGAAGCAGGAGAAAGAACGTCGGTTGTAAATATCTGGCCAGTATCCTGTTCATTAGCCTCTTTATCCTGTCCTTAATAAATCGGATGATGATTTTTCATTATTAGATCGCTCTCTGCCCCCGTATGTTGGTCCATCTGCCCCGAGAGGAGGAGAACAAGATTCTAGACCGCCCGGACAGAAAGTGGATACACGGTCTATGTTGTCGACCGAGCGTATGGCTGATCTCCATAAGATTGCTTATCGGGTCAACAAAGATACTGTTCCCCTTGCCGATTTGTTGAAAGAGCTTGAGACATGGGAAGATAGGGAGAAACTATATTTCACTGTCAGATTTTCGGAAGAATTCCGATGTTCTTGAACCAGATGATGTAATAGCTGATTCAAAGGAATTGCGTAAAGGTCTTCTTCTTCCTTCTCAGGTGCCTGATGCGATTCGATGGCTATTTGCGTTGCGGGATGAGATGTTTCAGCTACGGGATGAAGCGCGGAAAAGGAAAGACGGCGACGAGACCGCGAATCCGAGTAGCGGCGGGAAGCAGTCATCCATCTTTTATTCAGATAAGATCGATGCAGTGCATGTTAAACCAATGCGGGAGGCGGCGCCTTTGTATGTTCCCCCTAAAGGAGCGGGTACTAGTTCAGATAGAGGGTCAGCTGATGCTCAAGGGTATTTTATCTATAATTGGGTTTATACTCCTTGGAATAGGGCAGATGTTATGGCATTAAAGGCGGCATTACCTGATCCACGAAAGAATACCGCAGCCTTTTACGAGGAAGTTGAGGGGGCCCTGAATTCCTGTACTATGACCCTGGCCGATATTGATTTATTTTTCGGGCTTATATTACCCCCTGATATGTGGAGATCTATACGAAGGATAGATGACCTTCAGTCATTTAAATTTAAATGGGCGGATCTTGAGGATGAGGATAGAGAGAGGAAACCTGCGCAGAAACCACCACAGTCGATTCTAGATCTTACTGCTGCTATCCTGGCTAAATTAAAGACGCTTATCCCCCCTAAAAAGATTGATTGGACTATGTTAGCATCGTGTAAACAGAAAATAGATGAATCCGTTTCAGATTTCTTTACACGCTTTGAGGAAACATTTCATGATTTTAGCGGTCAGTCGCTTACGGATGACACAGGTCGACATCTTTTTGTTGATAAGTATGTTTCAAATCTATTACCGAGTGTAGCATCTCGATTAAAAGCGAGTGAAAGCTCTTGGACGACTTCGACGCCAGCAGCCCTCCTGACGATGGCTCAGTATTATGAGCGTCAGGAATTAGAAGTGAAGGGTACTGAGGAGAAGAAATGTAAAGATCTAAAAACTAAGGTTATGTTAGCACAAGTGTATGGACCGCCTCGTAGAGGTAATGAAAGGGGCGGTCGGAATTTCTCCGGTTCTTCTTCGGGCCATACTGATTTGGCCCAGGATCAATGTGCATACTGTAGGCAGAAAGGCCATAGGGCGAATGAGTGTCCGTTATTACGTGCACAGCGGCAAGAGCGTGGGCAGGGATCCATGAGGGGTAGAGGAGGTTTTTCAGGTCTTAGGGGCAACACGAATGATCGAGCTAGGTTTGAGTCTAATATGCGACCACGAGATGGGTCCAATGTTTTTGATCGACGAAATCAGTACCAAATGTCTGATTATGCACCTCCTGAACAGCACAATTCGCAGTATGCATAGGATTGCGTAGGATGGGGTAAGGAATCAGTTGAAGTGCCAGTAGATCAGAGGGGTCCTTATGTTACAGCACATGTTTTGGGTTCTACGGATCGGTTCCTGGTTGATACAGGAGCTACCCATAGCGCTTTGTCTAAAAAATTGGTTTCTGAGGGCTCCTCTGTCTGGCTCAACGATTACGTCAATAGGGTTCGATGGAACGCCTTCTGTTAGCCCACTATCACAACCACTTGCGCTTTATGTAGATCAGTTTGCTGCACCATGCCCATTTCTACTCTCTCCAAACACGCCTGATAATATTGTGGGTCGAGGTATGCTTAAGCATTTTCGGGCCACGGTACAGTGCTCCCCTGAGGGAGTACGTGTTATCCTGAATGACAATTATCCAACAATGGCGAGGGTGTACATGATTACCGTAGATGCTGCACTGGCCTCTTTGCCTAAATCTTTGAGGGCCACTTCCGATACTGACGTGGGACAGATGATCATTCCTCCGGTGCACATAAGTGTAAAGGAGGGAGCTGTGCTGCTGCACCTGCCTCAGTATCGAATATCACAGGAGGGGGAGGAGGCGCTCATACAGATAGTGCAGGATCTGATTAAAGTCGGGGTGGTTGATGAAGTTCCATACAATGTGTGTAATAGTCCTATACTACCGATTTTAAAGAAAGACACTGACACTAGGATTTATCGATTTATTATCGATTTGAGGGAGGTCAACAAGATAGTGATACCTCAATACCCAGTGGTTTCTAATATTACGACGCTCCTTACTCTGGTCCCGCCAACTGTGACAACGTTCTCAGTTATAGACTTGAAGAACGCCTTCTTTTCGATCCCTATTCATCCTGACAGTCGATATCTTTTCGGCTTCACGTTGAATAATAGATCGTACAGATTTTGTAGAATTCCCCAAGGCTATAGTGAGAGCCCTAGCATTTATAGTCAGGCATTGAAGAGGCAGTTGGATTCTTTTGCTTTACCTGAAGGGGTGGCGCTTATACAATATGTCGATGACATCTTGTTGGCTGCCGACACCCCTGAACAATGTGAGGAGTGTAGATTGTCTTTACTTACCTTCTTGGCATCTCACAACCACAAATTATCGAAAAAGAAATTGCAATATTGTAGACCAAAGGTAACCTACTTAGCTCACCTTTTGTCTAAGGAGGGGCGTGCACTCACACCAGATCGTATTCAAGCCATTTTAGACACACCAGCACCCTCCACGCAGAAAGAAGTTCGAGCTTTTCTGGGTCTCACTTCCTTTTGTAGACAGTGGATATTAGGGTTTTCATACATAGTTAAACAACTGTTAGCCCTTTTGACAAAGTATACTCCAGTTCCCCTTCCATGGACAGATGAATGTGAGAATGCTTTTCAACAATTACGTCAGGCCCTTTGTTCAGCACTAGTGTTAGGTACCTCTGATTACACGAAGCCCTTTACATTGTACGTGCATAAGAGAGATGGATGTGCGTTATCAGTGTTAGTGCAGATGCACGTCGATAAACAGCGCCCCTGTGCATACTTCTCGGCAGTACTTGACCCTGTTGCCCGAGCATTGCCTGGGTGCTTTCGCTCAGTTGCGGCGACAGATTCGTCAATACGTCAGAGTGAAGGGATAGTCTTATCTCATAAGCTGTTGGTGCCCTTTTGAATCAGACTAAGACGCAGCATTTAACTAGTGCCCGTCTGACAGGATACGAGCTGATGCTGTTGGCTCCTCATATTACTTTGAAGAGATGTGCAACACTGAATCCAGCTACGTTGTTGCCCTTCCCAACGACTCAGCCTGAGGCGCAAGAGACACATGACTGTGTCTTTGTGACTGAGGAACAGACAAAGGGTCGTATCGATTTACAGGATACGCCCTTTACAGATGTGGATGGAGAGCTGTGGGTGGATGGGTCCTGTTTAAAGTTACCAGATGGAACCACCTCCACAGCATATGCAATTACTACACTGCACACAATAGTGGAGACAGCACGCATACCGCAGAAATCAGCACAAGCAGCAGAACTGATAGCATTGACATGAGCATGTGAGCTTAGCGCAGGATTATGTGTGAATGTCTATACAGACAGCCGCTATGCTTTCGGAGTAGCGCGTGATTTTGGCCTGCTCTGGAAGGAAAGGGGCTTTTTGACATCACATGGAACACAGATAATGTATGGAGAATTAGTACAAAACCTCTTGACTGCACTGATCTACCCTAAAAGGATAGCTGTAGTAAAATGTAGTGCACACAAGAAAGTGACAGATAAAGTGGGACAAGGAAACGCCTTTGTAGATCGAGTTGCACGTGAAACTGCGACGCAGCCTGGCTCTAATTCAATGTGTGTTGTGAAGTCACAAGCTGAGCGGTGGCACGATGCTAGGGAAAAGGTGCAAGAGATGCAAAAGACTGCTACTGAGAAAGAACGAGACCAATGGTCCAAAGATGGAGAATTGGACGATGAAGGCTGTTGGAGGAATAAGCAGATGGATAGGTGGAATTTACCTACAGCCTTCGTGCAACCTATGGTTCAGATGGCACATGGGCTAGCACATGTTGGAGCTTCGGCAATTATGAAATTGGTTACGCAAGTTTGGGAGCAACCAGAAATTGCTAGCACGGCTAAGAGAGTAGTACAGACCTGCATGATTTGCCTTAAATATAATCCAGGAAAAGGGACACGAACTCCAGCAGGAGGATTTGCAACACCCACTGCACCTTTTGAAGTACTGCAAATGGATTATATTCAGCTGGAACACTGCAATAACCTAAAGTATGTCCTGGTTGTGGTTTGTGCATTCAGAAAATGGATTGAAGCATACCCTACGAAGGACAATACTGCAATGACTACTGCTAAGGTGCTGTTGAAGGAATTCTTTCCTCGTTTTGGTGTTTGCAGATTGTTGTGGAGTGATAACGGGCCCCATTTTTTGGCGGACGTTGTTAAGTATGTCCTGAAGGGATTAGGCATTGCACAAAAGTTCCATGCAGTGTTCCACCCTCAATCAGCAGGATTGGTGAAAAAGTACAATGGCACGCTTAAGTTGAAAATTGCGAAAATACAGACTTCTACTTCTCTGACTTGGCCAGATGCTTTGCCTTTGGCATTATTGTCTATCAGATCAGTACCGCATTCTCGGACAGGTTTAACGCCTTATGAGATTGTTTTCGGGCGCCCCATGAATATATGGGGGGTACCCAAACCAAGTTCAGTGTACGATGTACCTTGTGTTTTAATGAATGACTATTTGGCACAATTAACTGACAGCTTGGTTTCCATTCATCAACAGGTTCGAGAAGCACTCCCTGACCGGTCCACAGGAGAAGGTCATAATCTCCGGCCTGGTGATTTCGTTCTCGTGAAGTCCTTTGAGAGGTCGAGTAGTCTGGAGCCGAGATGGTGTGGTCCTGAACAGGTCCTTCTCGCGACAAGAACGGCAGTGCGGGTAACCAATCGCAGAAACTGGATCCACTCCATCCATTGTCGAAAGGTATAACCTGACCTGGTGGAACCTGCTGTATTGACCGAACATGAGATATCCTGACTACGGAGAGAGGCCGTGCTGTGGTACCTGACGATTCTGAGGAGTTCTTCCTGGACCAGACAACTCCTATGTCAAGAAGATACAATCTAAGACCAAGGAAAGAATCTGCAATTGTGTGAGAAGTTGTCAGAACGGACCCTAGGTCAGTGAAACGGAGAGCCAATGAGGCAAGGGGGGGGGGGGAATCAGCCATGCATTAGAGTAGTGACACCCGTCTTGGCCCGCTGGTAAAGAAAACAACGGCTACCTACGGGGTAAGAGTTATGACAACACTTTAGTTTCAGGAAGATACTGTGTACATTTGCTCAAATGGATAAGAGGAAGATTCTTGGTTCTATAGGGTTCATTATCGTTATAGCAGTTATCGCTACAGTCATGTGGTTTGTTGAGGAGAAAGCTCCTGCCCGTGAATTATATGTTGTTTCCACTCCAGTCCCTGATGAGCACTTTTTCTACACACTCCCACATCAAGAGTTGAAACATCAACAGTCATATTTGAATAACACTTTCATTCAGATGTTGCATCATACCCACGTTGCTACAAATGCTACAGACTGCTGGATATGTGGGATGATGCCAGCACACCAAAAGAAAGGGGGGACACCGTTTATACCTCTTCCCTTTTCTCATAATGGCTCTTGTAGAGCATGGTACACTTTGCTTTTTGCTACGAGAAAACCTACAGTAGGAAGACTACTTTTTAGACTGAATAAAGAATGCCATCAAGATAAAGAAGGCTATCCACAAGCCAACGGAACTATATGGGAGTGGGAAGAGTATCGACCGGACAATGAATCGACACCTCATATTTTTACGAACACTACAGACACTGTTGGGCAAGAGAAGTTTGTGATTTCAGTGGCCCAAGCACAAGCTGATTTATGTGTACAAAGTGTATGCCATATTCCTGTAGGTGTTAGTGATTGTATTGTTGTATTGAACATTGATGGCCTGAATAACAGCACTTTCCTTGCTTCACACAACACCTATTTTGTATGCAGGAACAAAGGCTATTATCGATTACCAGCCGGATGGTCTGGAGTATGCTATGTATCGTTTTTATTGCCACCTGTATTCTTGGCATCTGCATCATATCATAAAGACTTGAAATTATTGAGTAACGTGACTGTAAACAGATTCAAACGAACATTATCTGTAGATGATGTTGATCAGACGGACACTAGTCTGCAACAATATATAGATTTCAACTTAGGATTGTTTTTCTTTGTGGGAGCTGCTCTGAATAGTAGAAAGATACGACGATTAACGAGAGTAGTGGAAGCTGTCACCAATCAAACTGCTGCGGCTCTTGGGAACCTTACTGAAGAGCTGCAAATTACCAGGATTGTTGCTTTGCAGAACCGAATGGTTCTCGATGTGATGTTAGCAGATAGAGGTGGAGCTTGTAGAATTATTGGAAGAAGCTGTTGTGCCTTCATACCTGATCCTACTCCTTCTGTGTATAAAGCCATTAACAAATTACACAAGATTGCAGCTGATATACACCAATAAAATGGATCTTGGACTTTCTCTGGGTGGTTTTGGACCTTACTTTCTACATGGGGTTGGAAGGTTCTCACTGGACTATGTATAATTGCTGCTATATTATTCACCTGTGTGTATGTATTCAATGTAGTCCAATGATATGCTCTCTATGTGTCTCGTTCTGTGTGCCTAATAAACAAGCTGTTGCGGATGCTGCCCATAAGAAAACTATAACTAGAGAGATAGCGGATATGATGAGCATCGATATAAACGATGAGTATTTAGATTATCCAAGAAAACCGAATGTCTTCAGCAAATGCTGAAAGGGTCGTCTGTTGTAAATAAAACAGCGATAATATTAAGCATTCGCTGAAGACATGTTACTGTGTCTTTCTCTAGTTTTCCCGCTCGTACTTTTGATACGGCCAGACTCCATTTTGTTTTCTGGCGTCCATCTTGTATGCTACACATCGCCATGTGCTTGCCACGAGGCAAGTCCTACCTCGCTGGTTGTCACCCCTGAAGTTTGCCCAGCAACAGGCTATAAATAGTTCCTTGTGCGTCTAGCGCATGCCCAGTAAGAGTAACATCTGTTTCTGCTTAAAGTAGATTGGAATGTGCATTCGGCGGGCTTCAAGAACCGATAACTCCACCCATGTATCGATCATGTTCGAGAAATGTCCATATATGGTTGTAAATCATGTTTTGAGCTGTAACCGCCCACTTATGAGCCCCTTCTTTATGTATAAAAGGGGACCGCATGTCCGAGTTCTGTGTGCTACCTTGTACAATACTGTAGAGTGTTGTGTGGGCTGTAGCACCACCTTTAAAGGTTTATTAAACAATGTTTTTGTATTTCCAGTTTCCGTGCCAATTTCTTGTGTAAGTCTGAGAACTCTGTGTACAGAAGGGCGAACCCTTTCGCACTCGCAGGCCTCGCTGAGGCCTGTACTCATCACAGGGGGGGGGGTTAGAGCACCCCCTGTACAGCCCACCAGGGTCAGAGACTGCCTCAGGTTGATGCCCCTTCCGGTCCACTGAATAAATCATCTTTTCCCCCGCACGTCTGTGTTAGTCCTGCCCTGAGTGGGCGAAGAAGTGTCCATTTGTGATGCCCCCACCCCCTGGACCTGTAGAGGAGGGCACTGGTCCCAGCAGAAGTGCAGCAATAGCACTAACATTGCATCCTCAGAAGAGGTCACGTTGGCATCACTCACCGGGGAACACGCCCACATGTGGCCCTTTGAAAGGTGGTGCAGAGGGCATGAAGAGGTTCATTCACAGCCAGTGCAGCAGAACCATCAGCCGGACCCTCCATTATCCTAACACATTCAGAAGGCAAGTACTTTGGGGTTCACACTGGAGG
The DNA here is from genome assembly GCF_964263255.1 of Lissotriton vulgaris. NCBI lineage: Eukaryota > Metazoa > Chordata > Amphibia > Caudata > Salamandridae > Lissotriton > Lissotriton vulgaris. The sequence goes on along the minus strand of NW_028243212.1, from coordinate 305,193 downwards.
AGCTAGAGTGGGGACACCTGTGCCATATGAAAGAATCAAGAAGGCTTGATTAAATGAGGTAATTTACGTAGGTTATAAATGATATACTCTCTTAAAACATGTCCTCGTGCGTTTAATACGTGGTGGCAAGAGATGTATTCTGTGTTAATGCAAGTTTTTTTCCCAGAGAAAAGGAGTAACAAGAGGTGCTCTGAACTTTACAAGTAGGTAAAGGGAAAGTTTCATTCTGTGGCCTTTTCTTGGGATTGTCTGATTAGTATCACATACATATTGAAAGATGTATTAAATCAACCTTTACTTGAAGGGTGTAGACATACAAAGCATGGAACAATACCCTGGAATCATGATTGTTGCCGGGAGGATATTAAAAGGGAGGGCCAGCTGGTGCCTTGATGGGAACAGGATCAACCAAACAACATGCGACAAGTACCTCGGCCTCTTATTTGATGACAAGGGCTCATTCAAGTCACACAAGGAGGAAACCAGAAGGAAAGGGATGGCTCTTCGTCACGACTCTCGGCCATATTTAAGAATTTGAAGGGGCACTCGTTCAGCCCGATGCTAGAAATCAATAGAGCAAAAGTGGTCTCAACCCTGGCCTACGATGTCCATCGACGCACAAGCCCACCGTGACGTCGGACAGCCGGGGGCCGTCAGACGCATCGAAAAGGATAATAATAATAATAATAATAATAATACAAGCATTTGTAAAGGACACAGCTACCTCAGACGAGGTGTCCCAGCGCTGGGGGCCATCGGGAAAATTAAGCGAGCTATTGCCCAGAGTCACAAGGTGCTGGGCTATTCTGCCGCCGGTGCCGAACCGTGAGTCCCTGTGTTTCGGAGTGAGCCGCCCATGTCGCTGCGCCACACCGGGAGTTTGGGATAACAAAGCAGTCCCATGCCAGGCACAGCTTCTGTCATCTTCTGTCACTAGCTCACAATGCAGAGGAAAAATCTATCAACCATCATATCAGGGAGGAGATCGCTAAAAAATCATGCTCACCAGCCCAAGAGTATCTCGATGAAACGATCAACTTGGTAGGATTGGCAGAGTTATGGCCGGCAGCCGTGCCACTATCTATTTAAAAGAACAGTTTTAAAAACCATCAAAATAATTGCCTCACTAGAAGACAGGGCATCCCTAGAAAAAACACTCTCATGCCTGGTTCATACCGAACAGTTACAAGACTCTGAGACCACAGCGGTACCTGGGCGAAGATTTAAACTCTAGGATAAAAAGCAAATATTTGAGCTACCGCTTCGGGATTCTGCTGTCTCAATCGCACTATAGTTCCTGGTTGAGGGCTGAAGGGGGTTTGACCTGTCGGCTATGTGGCCTTGCAACAGAAAATCTGGTCCACACCATCTGCCTCTGCAAATCTACTCTAGAAATACAGTGCCAATAACTGTCCTGCTATGGAACCTGCCAGGGGTCCGCTCCTGCAGGCAAGCCATTCTGGCCTGCCTTAACTCCTCAGATCAGAAAACAATCTCCCGAACTGTACAGTACATTCAGGGAGTAAAGAGGGCCCTGAAAAAGGCAGCAGGCACGCAATCACCTCTAGACACAAACCAACTAACGCCTCATCTGCTGGATCCCCAGCCCTCATCCAAAAGGTCCTCTTTGACAGTTAAGCCTTTTTGCTGGTCACTACTAGCAAACAATTCTTAATTACAACCAACTGTGGGGCATATTACCAAAGAATAGCGCTATTTATCGCAAAATGCGCTTAGCGCATTTTTTTTTATCGCTGCCTCTCGCCGGATATGTTAGCGGAGAAAACATGCTATTAGCGTCGTTTTTCTCCATTGTGCTAAAATATCCAGCGATAGCTGCGAAATGCGTGAATATCGCTGAGGATACAGCGATATTCACGCATTCGCGACAAAATACTCTTAGACCTGTTATCCACCTCCCATTGGATAACATGGCTAAGAACTGGTCTGGGCAGGCGTTAGTATTTGGAGATATTCACGCTTAGCGCGAATATTTCCATTGTTACGCCTGCCTTGCTAATAGGTGTTAGCGACGTTAGCGACTGCTTCCAGTCGCTAACTGGTTGGGTATGCCCACTATGCATGTCATTAGCGATAAACATCGCTGACATGCAAATCGGGCCCCAAACCGCTCGCTATTGCCTAAAAGCTGTCGCTAACATCAGTTAGCGACAGCTTGTTAATAGGGCGATAGAATTATCGCCGCTTAAACAGCCACGAATCAGCCATGCATTAGAGTAGTGACACCCGTCTTGGCCCGCTGGTAAAGAAAACAACGGCTACCTACGGGGTAAGAGTTATGACAACACTTTAGTTTCAGGAAGATACTGTGTACATTTGCTCAAATGGATAAGAGGAAGATTCTTGGTTCTATAGGGTTCATTATCGTTATAGCAGTTATCGCTACAGTCATGTGGTTTGTTGAGGAGAAAGCTCCTGCCCGTGAATTATATGTTGTTTCCACTCCAGTCCCTGATGAGCACTTTTTCTACACACTCCCACATCAAGAGTTGAAACATCGACAGTCATATTTGAATAACACTTTCATTCAGATGTTGCATCATACCCACGTTGCTACAAATGCTACAGACTGCTGGATATGTGGGATGATGCCAGCACACCAAAAGAAAGGGGGGGGACCGTTTATACCTCTTCCCTTTTCTCATAATGGCTCTTGTAGAGCATGGTACACTTTGCTTTTTGCTACGAGAAAACCTACAGTAGGAAGACTACTTTTTAGACTGAATAAAGAATGCCATCAAGATAAAGAAGGCTATCCACAAGCCAACGGAACTATATGGGAGTGGGAAGAGTATCGACCGGACAATGAATCGACACCTCATATTTTTACGAACACTACAGACACTGTTGGGCAAGAGAAGTTTGTGATTTCAGTGGCCCAAGCACAAGCTGATTTATGTGTACAAAGTGTATGCCATATTCCTGTAGGTGTTAGTGATTGTATTGTTGTATTGAACATTGATGGCCTGAATAACAGCACTTTCCTTGCTTCACACAACACCTATTTTGTATGCAGGAACAAAGGCTATTATCGATTACCAGCCGGATGGTCTGGAGTATGCTATGTATCGTTTTTATTGCCACCTGTATTCTTGGCATCTGCATCATATCATAAAGACTTGAAATTATTGAGTAACGTGACTGTAAACAGATTCAAACGAACATTATCTGTAGATGATGTTGATCAGACGGACACTAGTCTGCAACAATATATAGATTTCAACTTAGGATTGTTTTTCTTTGTGGGAGCTGCTCTGAATAGTAGAAAGATACGACGATTAACGAGAGTAGTGGAAGCTGTCACCAATCAAACTGCTGCGGCTCTTGGGAACCTTACTGAAGAGCTGCAAATTACCAGGATTGTTGCTTTGCAGAACCGAATGGTTCTCGATGTGATGTTAGCAGATAGAGGTGGAGCTTGTAGAATTATTGGAAGAAGCTGTTGTGCCTTCATACCTGATCCTACTCCTTCTGTGTATAAAGCCATTAACAAATTACACAAGATTGCAGCTGATATACACCAATAAAATGGATCTTGGACTTTCTCTGGGTGGTTTTGGACCTTACTTTCTACATGGGGTTGGAAGGTTCTCACTGGACTATGTATAATTGCTGCTATATTATTCACCTGTGTGTATGTATTCAATGTAGTCCAATGATATGCTCTCTATGTGTCTCGTTCTGTGTGCCTAATAAACAAGCTGTTCCGGATGCTGCCCATAAGAAAACTATAACTAGAGAGATAGCGGATATGATGAGCATCGATATAAACGATGAGTATTTAGATTATCCAAGAAAACCGAATGTCTTCAGCAAATGCTGAAAGGGTCGTCTGTTGTAAATAAAACAGCGATAATATTAAGCATTCGCTGAAGACATGTTACTGTGTCTTTCTCTAGTTTTCCCGCTCGTACTTTTGATACGGCCAGACTCCATTTTGTTTTCTGGCGTCCATCTTGTATGCTACACATCGCCATGTGCTTGCCACGAGGCAAGTCCTACCTCGCTGGTTGTCACCCCTGAAGTTTGCCCAGCAACAGGCTATAAATAGTTCCTTGTGCGTCTAGCGCATGCCCAGTAAGAGTAACATCTGTTTCTGCTTAAAGTAGATTGGAATGTGCATTCGGCGGGCTTCAAGAACCGATAACTCCACCCATGTATCGATCATGTTCGAGAAATGTCCATATATGGTTGTAAATCATGTTTTGAGCTGTAACCGCCCACTTATGAGCCCCTTCTTTATGTATAAAAGGGGACCGCATGTCCGAGTTCTGTGTGCTACCTTGTACAATACTGTAGAGTGTTGTGTGGGCTGTAGCACCACCTTTAAAGGTTTATTAAACAATGTTTTTGTATTTCCAGTTTCCGTGCCAATTTCTTGTGTAAGTCTGAGAACTCTGTGTACAGAAGGGCGAACCCTTTCGCACTCGCAGGCCTCGCTGAGGCCTGTACTCATCACAGGGGGGGGGGTTAGAGCACCCCCTGTACAGCCCACCAGGGTCAGAGACTGCCTCAGGTTGACGCCCCTTCCGGTCCACTGAATAAATCATCTTTTCCCCCGCACGTCTGTGTTAGTCCTGCCCTGAGTGGGCGAAGAAGTGTCCATTTGTGATGCCCCCACCCCCTGGACCTGTAGAGGAGGGCACTGGTCCCAGCAGAAGTGCAGCAATAGCACTAACATTGCATCCTCAGAAGAGGTCACGTTGGCATCACTCACCGGGGAACACGCCCACATGTGGCCCTTTGAAAGGTGGTGCAGAGGGCATGAAGAGGTTCATTCACAGCCAGTGCAGCAGAACCATCAGCCGGACCCTCCATTATCCTAACACATTCAGAAGGCAAGTACTTTGGGGTTCACACTGGAGGAGCTAGAGTGGGGACACCTGTGCCATATGAAAGAATCAAGAAGGCTTGATTAAATGAGGTAATTTACGTAGGTTATAAATGATATACTCTCTTAAAACATGTCCTCGTGCGTTTAATACGTGGTGGCAAGAGATGTATTCTGTGTTAATGCAAGTTTTTTTCCCAGAGAAAAGGAGTAACAAGAGGTGCTCTGAACTTTACAAGTAGGTAAAGGGAAAGTTTCATTCTGTGGCCTTTTCTTGGGATTGTCTGATTAGTATCACATACATATTGAAAGATGTATTAAATCAACCTTTACTTGAAGGGTGTAGACATACAAAGCATGGAACAATACCCTGGAATCATGATTGTTGCCGGGAGGATATTAAAAGGGAGGGCCAGCTGGTGCCTTGATGGGAACAGGATCAACCAAACAACATGCGACAAGTACCTCGGCCTCTTATTTGATGACAAGGGCTCATTCAAGTCACACAAGGAGGAAACCAGAAGGAAAGGGATGGCTCTTCGTCACGACTCTCGGCCATATTTAAGAATTTGAAGGGGCACTCGTTCAGCCCGATGCTAGAAATCAATAGAGCAAAAGTGGTCTCAACCCTGGCCTACGATGTCCATCGACGCACAAGCCCACCGTGACGTCGGACAGCCGGGGGCCGTCAGACGCATCGAAAAGGATAATAATAATAATAATAATAATAATACAAGCATTTGTAAAGGACACAGCTACCTCAGACGAGGTGTCCCAGCGCTGGGGGCCATCGGGAAAATTAAGCGAGCTATTGCCCAGAGTCACAAGGTGCTGGGCTATTCTGCCGCCGGTGCCGAACCGTGAGTCCCTGTGTTTCGGAGTGAGCCGCCCATGTCGCTGCGCCACACCGGGAGTTTGGGATAACAAAGCAGTCCCATGCCAGGCACAGCTTCTGTCATCTTCTGTCACTAGCTCACAATGCAGAGGAAAAATCTATCAACCATCATATCAGGGAGGAGATCGCTAAAAAATCATGCTCACCAGCCCAAGAGTATCTCGATGAAACGATCAACTTGGTAGGATTGGCAGAGTTATGGCCGGCAGCCGTGCCACTATCTATTTAAAAGAACAGTTTTAAAAACCATCAAAATAATTGCCTCACTAGAAGACAGGGCATCCCTAGAAAAAACACTCTCATGCCTGGTTCATACCGAACAGTTACAAGACTCTGAGACCACAGCGGTACCTGGGCGAAGATTTAAACTCTAGGATAAAAAGCAAATATTTGAGCTACCGCTTCGGGATTCTGCTGTCTCAATCGCACTATAGTTCCTGGTTGAGGGCTGAAGGGGGTTTGACCTGTCGGCTATGTGGCCTTGCAACAGAAAATCTGGTCCACACCATCTGCCTCTGCAAATCTACTCTAGAAATACAGTGCCAATAACTGTCCTGCTATGGAACCTGCCAGGGGTCCGCTCCTGCAGGCAAGCCATTCTGGCCTGCCTTAACTCCTCAGATCAGAAAACAATCTCCCGAACTGTACAGTACATTCAGGGAGTAAAGAGGGCCCTGAAAAAGGCAGCAGGCACGCAATCACCTCTAGACACAAACCAACTAACGCCTCATCTGCTGGATCCCCAGCCCTCATCCAAAAGGTCCTCTTTGACAGTTAAGCCTTTTTGCTGGTCACTACTAGCAAACAATTCTTAATTACAACCAACTGTGGGGCATATTACCAAAGAATAGCGCTATTTATCGCAAAATGCACTTAGCGCATTTTTTTTTATCGCTGCCTCTCGCCGGATATGTTAGCGGAGAAAACATGCTATTAGCGTCGTTTTTCTCCATTGTGCTAAAATATCCAGCGATAGCTGCGAAATGCGTGAATATCGCTGAGGATACAGCGATATTCACGCATTCGCGACAAAATACTCTTAGACCTGTTATCCACCTCCCATTGGATAACATGGCTAAGAACTGGTCTGGGCAGGCGTTAGTATTTGGAGATATTCACGCTTAGCGCGAATATTTCCATTGTTACGCCTGCCTTGCTAATAGGTGTTAGCGACGTTAGCGACTGCTTCCAGTCGCTAACTGGTTGGGTATGCCCACTATGCATGTCATTAGCGATAAACATCGCTGACATGCAAATCGGGCCCCAAACCGCTCGCTATTGCCTAAAAGCTGTCGCTAACATCAGTTAGCGACAGCTTGTTAATAGGGCGATAGAATTATCGCCGCTTAAACAGCCACTAAAGCGGCGATAATTGCCTATTGACCTGCTTGATAATATGCCCCCTGTGTTTTTCACATATGTAATTAGCTTCTTTTGCACCAGCACTTTGACCACCATTTTATAAATCATGTTTTACAACAGTTCAGACTTTTATCCAGACTTTTGCGCATTGTATCAGTATTATGATAGTTCTGATTGATTTTTACCCATACTTCTGCATATTGTAGCGATTTTATTGAATCCAACTACAAAGGTTGATTGATTGATTGATTGAATGATTGAATACCCTCTGCTTTGCGGATCTTAGCAGCGCGTTCGATCTCGTGGACCATGCATTGTTATGGTCGACACTATTAGAACAAGGTGCCCCGCCTGAGATTATTTATTTTTTGGCTAGATTATATTCAAAATTATCTGCCAATATAAGATATGGCCAAGGGGGAGAATGTACGAATAGTATCCATGTTAATTTGGGTATTCGACAAGGGTGCGTCCTTTCGCCCCTTCTTTTCTCCCTCTTTATAAACGCGATTGATACCGAACTTAAACAGGTCAACTCAGATGCCCCACAAATTGACGGCCTGCCCATCCCGGTCCTGCTTTATGCCGATGATTCGGGGCTTTTATCCAGAACTCCTTGTGGTCTGCAGAGGCTAATGGATACGTTTGCGGGGTTTATCAAGGGCAGGAAGCTGAAAATCAACAACACCAAAACATTCATTATGCAGTGTGGGAAGAAAATGAGAAAGTTGAAATCATTCTATATAGAGGATAAAAAAATAAAAATTGTAAAACAATTCTATTTGGGGATTATTTTCAGTAGCAATGGTATGTGGTCCCAAGAAATAATCAATGTGAAGGCCAAAATGTCTAAAAGTGCCCACGGAATTTTCAAATTTGCGACTAAGCTTGGGGATCGTCGCATTCATGACATGTTGCACATCTACCGTTGTAGATGTGTGTCAATCGCATTATATGGATCCGGTGTTTGGGGACATAGTAGGCATACGGAACTACAGGTCGAGGAAGATGCTTTCACTAAAAGACTGTTATGTCTACCTAAATCAGCCTCGAATGAGATCACACACCGGGAATTGGGTTTGGATTTTCTGTCTGACCAAATTAGTCTAAGGCCCCTGATGGTATGGAGAGCAGTCTGGATGAAGGAAGAAACTGGTTTCACCAGGAGTATTATTAGTGATTGCCTTCTCCTAGACAAGTGCTCACTGATTCCATGGATCCATTATGTTGTGGTAACAGCTAAAGATATATTCAATCTAGATATCAAGGCTGACCCTGATTGTTTATCCGATATCCCCAAGAAAGAGTTAAAGGGTCGCTACATGAGTAAGAATACTTACCTCCGGAGAGATACAAATATGTTGTAAACAACGTCACAATTGTATTTCTCCAACGTGGTGACACTTGGCTTCCAACATTATCTGAGGATTGTTACTAGACCATCCCATCGGTTTGTCCTCACCAGATTACGATTAGGAATAGTCCACCATTTGGTAGCAATCCCTCGTATGAAAAATCATCCTTCCTCCCATTGCCCTTGTGATAAGGTTACTAAGCAGAGCACTGTGCATTGTTTACTTATCTGTGATCTTTATTTGCACTTTCGAATTATGTATTTGAAACCATTATAAAAAAAAGGGTGTAATAACGACAAAATCAGCAATGAGTCTATTGTTCTCCCTAGAGGATCCAGATGTATGTTTTTTTACAGCCGTATTTATTTTAAAATCCATGGCCGCCAGAAAAAGTATGTTTTTTTTTTTAACTCTTTTCAAGTTTTATCCCTATGTGCTGAATTATGTATACATCCCTGTTATGTTTTCTATCTTTATATCTCTGTACTGGTACTTTTAAGTGATATTAATAATAGAGTGTTTTTAGAGGAATGTAAACTGCACATATTTTGTATGCTTTCATGATTGTTTTGTGAAATAATCGAATAAAGCTACTGAAATGAACGATTGAATACCCCTGTGTGCCCTGGACTGTGCATAAGGGCATAGGAATCATGAGCTCAGTGGGGCGGTGGCACCATGTCTCGGTGTGAGGGGCCATTCCAAGGGAAACAGCCTTTACATTGCGACTCGAACCATGCTGTGCCTTAACAACGCAGTCTGCCCATGAATGCGTCTTTGCAACGCACCCCTTTACCACGCTAGCCGTTAGAATGACTTGCCTTAAGGAAAGCGTTTGTAGTTTTTTTCCCTACTGTTGCCCAGACTGGAGTTTGAATAGTAAATCATACTATTCAAAGTCCAGTACATTGTAAAGACGCATTTGTGGTTCAAACTATGTTGTTAAGGCAGGTGTGCTAAATGACTGTGTGTGTGGTAAATGACAAACAACCCCATTCCAAGGCAGTTCCGTCACCCAGCCAGTGGCAGGAGGCCCATTTTCCTTGCTTGCAGAGGGGCACACATTACTCTGGATATGCCGCACACCCAAGAACAGCTCTACAGTACATTACTGAGATTAACCCCTTCCCTGCTGATGACGGAACCACGCCGTCATGAGCCACGGGCGGCGGGTGCTCATGACGGCGTGGTTCCGTCATGCTGCGGCCGCTCCGCCTACGCAGCACTGATTACCCGCCTGTGCGGGCGAATTAGTGAGTGGGCGGAGTCGTGATGGATCCATGCTGTCATAAGCACAGCCCACCCGTGGCTCATGACAAGCATGCCGGCGCTGCGCTACCTCTCTCCCACCTAGCGCAGCGGCGGAATCACCGCCGCGGCCAAGGGGTTAAAAAAACACCAGGTATAAGAAGGCAGCCATGTTGACCGCAGAGGAGAGCAGACTGTTCATCTGGGACAATCCACTGCCATCCTCTGCTACACACTATCATGTGACCACTTCAACCTGCTAAATCCCAGGGTACCTAGCAGCAGCCAATGTGAAATGCAAGCTTCCTGAAAGGCAGCTGGTCCATGTCGAAGGAATTATAACACATTTTATCCCCTTCTTTGGACATTTATTGATGCAGAAACCCTGCTAAATGTATGTGGCAGGCTGTGGCAGAATGTCACCACGAGGCGTATATGTATCATCATAGCTTGGTGAGGTGTATGACGTCGTCCAATAATGCTGGAATGACCTTAAGTGTTGGGTACGTGATGCATGGCATGCCACCAGAAGAGGTTCCCTAAAATGCCCCTGGGAGGAGAAGGACCTGCACATGTTGTACCCATCCATCACCGGGCACTGGAGGCACTACACAGCCAGGTAGTGCACAAGAGATAGACCACATTGAAGCATTATGTACACTACAGCTCCTAATAGTGGGCGAGATTCACAGAATGAACTTAAGACTCAATCCTAAACTTACTACTATTTTGGTATTCACAGAATGCACTTACTACTTTTGGTATTCACAGAAGTTAGGATTTTGTCTTAAGTTAGTCTTAAGGCAACTAGTCTTAAGACTTCTGTGAATGCCAAAAGTAGTAAGTGCATTCTGTGACTACCAAAATAGTAGTAAGTTTAGGATTGAGTCTTAAGTTCATTCTGTGAATCGGGCCCTGTAAGTCCACTCTAGAGGTGAGCGGGGGCGTTTTAGGAGTCGGATGGTCCAGAAAATATGAGGACATTCACAAACTCGAAAGTTCATTGGAATTCATAATCTTTTTCCCAAACTAATCTCACCCTAGAAAAGGTCAGAAATATACAAATTTCAAAGATAGGAGTAAATTCGTTTTTCTGTGTGGGAATGGGAAAGGGACAAACCTCGAATTGGCAATGATGTAGGGACAATTGTTTCTCTAGGGAGAAAAACGCATTCACAGTGAAGTAAAAAAGAACAAGTGTGCAGAAATGTCTCCAAGGAGCTGTTCATTATAATTACAACATGTACAATTACTCATTCAAAGGTCCTTCACATAGACATAATTAGGATTTCTGTAAACGATTCCAGGAATACTCTCATCTCTTCGAGAGATTTGGGACTTTCTGATATTTGTAAATCTACCCCAGTGTATAATCAGCCTCTTCGTTTGCTTTATTATGCATTGCATGCAGCATTATGGCAGGCAAATACTTTTGTTCTATTTTTGCCCAAGAACAAAATCATTTTATGACATATGGCATCCTCCTCTTTTCTGTTGTTCTTCTGTGCATATTAAATGTTGCATACATTAAAATATAAAGCATCCATTCTTAATGCGCCAAGCTTGACCTCGCCTCCCCCATCACTCAGGTATGACATCCCACGGCTAATTTTAGAAGATGCAAAGAATGCCAACGTGGCTTTAAGTGGGGTCGGGCTTTTTCTTCAGGAGTGAAATGATTCTGCTGGAAAGGTGAGGCATCAGGACAAGTGTGGTTCATTGTAGAATCAATTTGTTATAATTGCTGTATTATATAAAGCCACAGATTGAACATAAGTATCTGCAGGTGTAAGTCGAGCCTGCAGCACACTGGATATAACACAAGGGCCTCTGGGTCCATGCTGGAACCCCCCTCTTCCACTTGAGCCAGTCACCTGGGAGGAGGACATAGGAAGGTGGGTCAGCGCTCTCCTGTCAGTGGACTAGACCACAGGAGCGGGGGTGGTGCTACGTCATACTTGGCAGTGAGTGGTTCTCTGTCGAGTCTCTCAGGGAGTGGCAGAAGACAAGGGAGAGCTGGTCTGTAAGAAATTGGGTTGTTGGTTGACTGGGGTGCAAGCCCAGGTCCAGCAGTAACGACAATCCTTCTCAGAGAAAGGCATAAGCAAATCCCAAATTAACCTGTGCTCTCCCCCTTTGCAGCTTGGCACAGAGCAGTCAGGCTTAACTTAGAGGCAATGTGTAAAGTATTTGTACAACACTTCAAACAGTAAAACAGTGGAGTCACAACACAAGAGGAGCCCACAACAGGTTTAGAAAATAGAGTAAGTTTTAATAAATAAACATGACCAAAATGCCAAAAAATGCAATTAGTAGAACTTGAGAGTTTGAATTTTAAAGTTTATTCTGAAAATAGTGCCTAAAAGCACAATGCACTACTAGAGATTTCTGGTTGCGCCGGACTGAGACAAAGTCACAACTTCAGGCTGGCCTCAATGAAGCGTGGGCTCACTACAGGGACCCAGTTAGGCCCACTGAATAGAGTACTGTAATCCTGACAGCGGAGCGTTGAGTGGATCCGTGTTGAAGATGCGACACACAGCCGGAGCACTGCGCTGGTTCCGTGATACGGCAGGGCTGCGGTGCAAGGTCCTGTTGTATCGTCCTTGAGGATCCCGTCAGCAGAGATTGTGATGAGAAGTCCAGCATTGGGAATTCAGCATGCATCAGACATCTGGCAAAGTGTTGGTTCCGAGGAGTTGCGAGGCTGTCAACGAGAGATGCAGGGACCTGGGCTGTTGATGTGCCGCATCGTCATTGATGCGTCAGTTCCAAGGACTTGCAGGTCTGTGATGCAGATCTTTTGTGACTGCTTCAATCCACACAGCAGCAGCGATGCATCCATTTTGCTTGGATATGTACTTCTCAGCCGAGGAGATGTGTTGGTTCTGCTCGGGGATGCATCGCTCAGCAGAGAAGATGCATTGATTCAGCTGGTAAGTATGTTAGGCCCACTTTCAAGAGTCCAGGACTGAAGTATCCCTGCGGCTTCAGATCAGGAGGCCAGCCAACTAGCCATCGGAGTCACTCTCAGGTCTGGGTTTAAGAGATGCAGGTCCAGTCTTTCTCAGCTAGGCAAGAAGATAGCAGTCAGCAGATAAGCATAGCAAAGCAGGAGTCCAGCAGAGTGACAGTCCTTCAGTAGCACAGCAGTCCTTCCTCCTGGCAGAATATACACAGACCCGGAATTGTAGTGAAGTGGTGGTGTCTGAGGTCCTTCTGTTATACACAGTTCTGCCTTTGAAGCAGACCCGGACTAGCCATAGCGGGCACCGGGCAATCCCCCGGTGGGCCGCAAGGGTGGGGGCCGGTTTTGAGCCCCTGGGGGCCGATTTTGTTACAGGGCCGTTTTTGCAGCATAGCTGCAAAATCGGCCCTGCAACAAAATCGTCCGAATACCGTCCCAGCAAAGGGCTCGGCGGCACCTCCAACCCTCCCCCCCCCCGAGTGGGAATGGGGGGCCGGCCGAGCACTTTGCCATGGCCGGTTTTGGTTCCCAGTCCGGCCCTGCTTTAAAGTGGAGAGTTGCTTTTAGGGTCACGTCTTTGAAGTGTGCAGATGCCCCGCCTTCCCCTCTCTGGCTCCAGACTAACTACAGGGGATGTGCAGCCCATTGTGTGGGGACAAATATATCTTCCCATTTGGAAATTACACTTATGAAATGTAATAAAGTAATCTCAATGTTATCTTATGGGAAATAAGGGGATTGCAGTCGTGAAAAACGACTTTAAGAGTTTTTCCATTCCAGGACATGTCCTATTTTTTAATACGTTCCACCTTGCCCTCAGGGTTGTCCAGGTTCTACCATAGGGGTGACATATATATTAAAGGGGAAGATGTGGGCCTGGCAAAAGGTTTATTCTGCCAGGTCGAAGTGGCAGTTTAAAACTGCACACACAGACTCTGCAATGACAGGCCTGAGCTATGTTTAGCAGGCTACTGAGGTGGCTGACACAATCAGGGCTACGGGCCAATTGGTAGCTTTTAATGTCAGGTCCTGAGGACATGTATTGCACTTTAGTAGGGACTTATAAGTAAATGAAATATGCCAATTGGGTATGAGCCAATGTTACCATGTTTAGAGAGAGAGAGAGAGAGCACATGCACTTTAACACTGGATAGGAGTGGTAAAGTGCTCAGAGTCCTAAGGCCATCAAAAACGATATCCGACAAAATGGAGGAGGTAGGCAAAAAAGTTGCAAGGATGACCACTCTAAGGCTGAAAGGTCTAACACTTTAAATGGACAAAATTAGATGTGAGATGGAACTCGAGCATGATGGAGGCAGCCAGATTCACCAAACCTTAGAAGCGTCAATCCCTGGGCAAGTTCATGGAGGCTAGTACCATTCGCTGCCCATGGGATGCCCTGAACCATGGACGGTGCTTTATTTGTAAATAAATAAATGCAGGGGCTCAACGTTTTTCTTAGGAGCCCACTGCAACTGCTGCCCGATGCTGGGTTTGTTGAATACCATTGGCCATATTATGCTATGAGTGCATTTTTCCTGTTTGGACCATGGCGCACCTTCAAACAGGTGCACCGTGGGCAAACAGGAAAAGTGTGCCCCATTATGTTGAATGCGCTGCCCTGGATACAGCTGCAAACTCATGCTGTCCTGGGAACAGCGCATTTATGTGAAATATGTAGCGGCTGTAACCCATTAAACGTGGCACAAAATATGCCGCAGTGCGGATGTTTTATTCTGCGAGCGGGGCCGCGTCAGCCAACAGACATGTGCAGCACTACCGAGGTAGTGCTCGCGAAGGCCGTTGGCTGACGCACGCACGCAACGGGTTAAAGAACTGCTCAGTATTTTACTGTGCAGGCGGCAACCTGCCTACACTTTAAAGAGGGTTCAGAGATCCCCTTGGAGGTGGGTGCAGTGAGGGACTGCACCCGCCGGCATTGGGATGTCTGGGTGGCCCATGGGACCCCCTTTCATCCCTCAATAGGGCTGCCTTTAGAAGGCGCACTGAAAGTAAGCCACCATTTTCTGGCGCACTTCCTGTGAGCCTCCTGACAGATTCTTTGCCATTGCACCCACAATACGGCTCAGGTGTAGAGGCACAGAGATTCCCTAATTTGCATGTGGCCATGCCCACATGAGAATGAGGGAATGTTGTCTTGAGATAGAGCTGGTGCTACATGTATACCATCACTATCAGTGTTACAGAAAAGGCTGTACATGCATCTGAGGCCCTTTCTGTAATACCAAAATGCCCCGGTGGTTCACAAACTAGGCACACATACCCATTGCGCCCCTGGGGCACTTTATGTAACACTGCCCCAGGAGTGCATTGTCCTGGTTCCACCTCCTGCCTCTTCTACCACCCTACACTTCCTGACACTTTTCCTCAGGTTGTTTTTTATCCTGGCTTTCGCCCTTTGTCAAAGATTTCATACCTTTCTCTTCATCCTATCTCTTTTTTTCTGACTTTCATTCTCTTGCTTTAAGTCAAAGTTTGATGAAGAAATATAAGTCCCAGGCCACAAAAAAATTAGTGCTGGTTCTGACCAACGACAACCACCAGCCCAAATATTATCAAACACGGATATGATAAAATGTGGACAATATGTAGGAATGATGACCACTACCCCATACTGCCCTGGCCTACTGGGGCCCCTTGTAGGGCTGACTCACCCCCTGCAGTTCAAGCTTTTGCCCACCCCCTCATTAGGGCCATGCTCTACCCTTGACACTCCTCTACCCCGCTGCTGGCATTCCGTTCAACAGGCCCACACCTGGACTGGCGGCTAACTGCTGTCAGGCGCGGCGGCCTGCTCAGCCCACAATGGCATCCAAGAAGCCAACGCTGCAACTGCTTTTCCCTGAGGTGGTCTCCAAAGCCAGATCTTCACCTTCCCGTCAGGTCCAATAGAGGCCACAATGGCTCTGATCCTCAAGGAGATAACGGCAGTGGGGCTCTGGCTGGAGACTATGGACAAGACTATGACAGACCTAACAGGGGAAACGAAATTGATCTGTGCTGAGATCTTTGGCTTCCACGAGAAGGTGAAGGTCCTGGACCACTGTCTGTCCTCCCTAGAATGCAGTGCTGATCTCAATCTGGACAGGTACCAGGAGC
Source organism: Lissotriton vulgaris (assembly GCF_964263255.1). Taxonomy (NCBI): domain Eukaryota; kingdom Metazoa; phylum Chordata; class Amphibia; order Caudata; family Salamandridae; genus Lissotriton; species Lissotriton vulgaris. The sequence goes on along the minus strand of NW_028243212.1, from coordinate 289,393 downwards.
TTTGCACCTTACATGAAAAGGTAATGGACCTCAAGAATCAGAACCGTAGTGACACAACATCCACTTCTTCAGGGTCCTGGAGAAGGCTGAGGGCGCAGATGCCAGGGGCTTTCCCTACGGCTTCCTACCCACCCTCCTTTGACTCACCTTCTCACCCAAATTGGAGTTGAACAGGCCACACAAGATTTGGCTGAGGCAACCCCTTACCCACTAACCCTGGGCGTAGGAACACTCGCGTATTTTGCGTAGTTTGTGCAACTACGCGCTACGCAAATTGCACATAGCACAGTGCAAAAACGAGTAGCGTAGCGGGCATTTTTTGTTTGCTCGTGGCCTTCAACGTCAAGTTGGTGACCGCGAGCGAGCAAAATAACATCCCAGTGAGACTTAGAAAACAAATCTACTCGAGCAGCAAAAAACTACTGCTTGCACTGTGCAAAATCAGTTTGCAATGATTGCACAGTGCGAACAAGCATCCTGTACTGTGCAATCAGTGCGAACATGTCAAATAAACCTCCTGCCGAGATTCTCAACACAGGGAGGTCAGGTTTCTCATTGCGAGTGGTCGCATATGCTTGTGACCGCTCGCGATGAGAAACTACCAGTCCGCGTTGAGAAAGCTGCTGCTCGAATACAAATCTACTCGAGCTGCAGAAAACGACTGTTTGCACTGTGCAAGATCCAAGGACTTCTACAACCCGGTTGCGCTACAGGCATTTCTGGATAGATTGCAAGACGGGGCAATGGATACTGCCCTTTGCCCCCCCAGACCTTCCCGCCATGGTGGAGGGTCCTTCCACTTTTGGAAACCTGGATGCGCAGCCTCACGAGCACAAGAAAAAGGTGTACTGTATGCAGAATGGCAGGAAGTAGGCACTGAGGTAGTGATGGAGTACACGCAGGACAGGGGGCGCGATAAATCTCATTCCTCAGCAAAGCCGGGGTCCCCTGCAGAATGATGGTCAGTGTACTAGCCATTGCTCTTTGTACTTTCAGTACCATCTGGGCTGAAGGCTGAGTATAGATTTTATGTTTGTTATTGCTGGTTCTTTCCTTGATTGCTTATTATAACTGCTTGTTTGATGACAGGGCTTGCCCATCTGCAGTACAGGCTGCCCCCCCTCCTTTTGGCTGACGCCTCGTTGCTACATGGCTGTACGCATCACAGATGTCCCTACCTTTTTTCCCACATCCTCACCAAATACAATCATGCTTGGCACTCAGTCACAGTGCACTGCATCTCCCACTGCCTTCTTCATTACATGGGAGCTGTGGGGGAGGGGAAGGGGGGGTGCTTGCACACTTTTCCAACCCCTCCCCTTTTCCCACCCGGTTAACTCATTCCCCCATCCTGAAATGCATCTGTCCCACCTATACCTTTTTGCTGGCCAGCAGTGACCATTCCCCAGGACCCTATTTGCCTGCCCCCATCTTGAGCTTGCCGTAGAGATGTGCTTTTCTTCCCCATCTCCCAATTCCAGTGCCCCACCGTATAACCCTCTCACTCCACTTGCTGGACCTCTTGTGCTCTTATGATCACCCACTCTCGCCATTCCTGGCATCTCCTTTGCAATACTTCTGGATTGCTCCCCTCCCTCAGCCTTTACCCCATCCTATGCGACCTAGGGACTACCAGACTCTGCGGCTTCTCAGGTTAAGACCCACTGATTACAGTTTCTAGTGCACGTTGCCTTGGGATTTTGCATGGGTACTTGCTTTTCATCTTAACTGTTGTGTTTATTAATGCTTTGTTCTCTTTCCTACATCTCCCTGGTTTATCTTCTTCCTTCCTTGGCTCTATTTCTTTTCTTTCTTCTGATCAGCTATTTCCAATACCTCACCTGCCCTCCTCACCAACCATCCCTCTCTTCTCCTCCTAGACTCGTTAGAGCCCCTCTTCCGTATTTACGATTCCCACGGTGGGCCCACAGGTTCTGATGGGTTGGCCTAGCCCCCCAAATTCTCCGCCCTCTCTGCAGCCCCCCGCCTCCTCCGGGTTTCACGGTCTGCGATGTCCTCCCACTCAGAACCTAATATAATTTCTTGAAACGTCAACGGACTCACACAATATGTTAAGTGCCAAAAGGTGGTGGTATATCTCAACTCCAAGCACGCCAATGTACCCTTCCTCCAGGAGACACACCTCACTGCAGCGGAGAAGCTCCGGCAAGAGGGAAAGGGTTGGAGAGAAAGCCACCTCAGTTATCCTGTGCCGTGGGGGAGTCATAGAGCCCGTACACTCTGGAGATTAAATCATCACCTCGGCCAAATTTCCAGAGTGCGGTGAACAGGTAGACCCATTCTATCCTGGCAAAGGCCTTCTCAGCATCCAACGACAGTGCCAAGATCTTCTCTTGCAAGCCCGCTGCCATCCAGTATGTGTGGGCCAGCTTTCGTTGGGGATTGTGTGACAGGCAGCCTGGGACGAACCCCACCTACATGCGATGTGTAAGGGACAGAAGATCCTGCTTGAGGTAGGTAGCCAATATGCTGGCCAATATCTTAACATTCCTGAGATATGCCAGCACCTTTTTGCATTTAATATACTGTGCGAGTCCATTGACGTTCCAAGAAATTATATTAGGGTCTGAGTGGGAGACCCGGAGGGGGGGCTGCAGAGAGTACGGAGAAACCGGGGACCCAGGCCAACCCATCAGATCCTGCGGGCCCACTGTGTGAACCGGGAATAAGGAAGGGGGGCTCTCAGGGGTCCAGAAGGAGTAAAGAGGCCAGCTACCTCCTGCTGTTTCTTGTCGCCATTGAGCCCCCAGCAGCGTCTTTGAGAAGATAATTTATTACCTGATGGACATATGATCCCCCTTCCTGCGGGAGGACTGACCCTGACCCTCAGCCTTCTCCTCTGACACCATGTGCCTTTGCCCATCCTCCCCGCTACCTTCGCCCTCCCTTTCCTATAACTTTCCCTTTACCATGGCGTACAGGGGCATTGCCCACTTATGCCACCCTTCTGTCCTCTGCTTCCTGCTTCCTGCTCCCCTCTCCCCTCCTCTCCCTGTTTCCTCTCTCTTTCTATTTTCTTTGCTTACCTCTCTTTCATTCGCCACTTTTTGAGGCAACTCACTCCCCACCACCCGCCCCCCTCTGCCTTGACCACCGACATATGACTGCCTCTGTTGAACCCCCCCTTGCTTGTTAGTTATGTTGGATAAGCATGTATCACTATTAACAGTTTTTTTTTATGTGTCCGAGATGGATTTATTTGACACTACGGCTGTTGTTTCCCGGGAATATTTGGCGCCAATAAAAATAATTACAGCAAAAACAGAGCCTTCTTCCTGGTTCCGCCTCTTCCCTCCCACTCCCCCACTCTTGTATCTATACCAGGGTGCTAAGGCAGGTCAACATTAGTGGGGAGCAATTGAAATTCAGCTCTGGGAAGAGGCAAGATGAATCCCAGCAAAGAGACATGAGGCTTTGATGATAACCTGAGCTGAGAAAACCAATAGCTGGAAAGAGCCTTGAAGACTTCCAGAGCTTAGGTTGGCGCTCTTTGAGGAGCCACCTTCAGCTGAACTTCAGAAGGAGCCTGCAGAAGAAAGAACCTCAAAGGAGAGGGGGCTGTCTGGAAAAGATTGATAAAGAGGTTAATCATGGGGGTGGAGAAAAGGGAAGATAAAAGAGATGGCAACCTTGAGAGAGGCTGCCTAATGGAGACAAAATACAAAATATGTGAGAATAAGAACCATAGACTGTCTGTTGGCTTCGAGGCCATTGAGTGACTGAGTACACATTTCAATAGTAACAAGTTACAAGACTGGAATTGAAAATACTGCACCTAGAAGCAAAATGACAGAAAATATTAAAAGCAATAAATGCAGCGGTTGTGTGCATTACTGTCTCTCTTTACCGCGCTTCTCCTGCCAGGAGCGAGTTCATGTCTGTCAAGTAGAAAAGTGAGTTACTCTTGAAATTAAACTGTAATGCTTAAGCCCTCTCCATACCCTGTGAACAATAATTTTTGTTTTCTCGCATAAACATGCCTGTTTATCTGTTTTCTTGTGACAGTGGCAGCTGCCTCTCTGTGTAGTTAAGCTACTCTTCTTTCGTATTGCACATATAAGCATTGTCTTTGCTGCGAGGGGCCTCAGTTGTGTCTGTATATATTCATAGCTGTTAACTGACTTCATATCATGGGGAAGACTTTCAGCCAGTCCTGGTTTTCACACAACACCACTGAGCATTCTGGGAGTTGTAGGCCCATTGCTATGAAGAGAAAGTGACAATATGGCTCCAAGTGCGCATAGTGCGGATTCATCAGGGCGGGCTCAAGGAACCACCTGGCTCAGAAAGCCAGGACCGGGGGTCCACTAAGTCTATTGCCAAGCCAGTAGTGGGGTCACGTCTACCGATTCTGTCCTTGATAAGGATGTGGGGTAAAAAGGGGTTGATGTTAAGCCGGTCCTTTTGCCTCCCGCATACACCTGAGGCAGTACATTCTAAATCCTAGCTTTTAGCTATGCCTAAATCTGACCACACTCCTTTAGCTGTCATAAACTCACTCCTAATTCTAAATGTAACATGCTCCACCCTTAAGCCTAGGCCTAACTCTGAACCCCACATTTTACCCTAACCCTTAATCTAAACACAAAGCTAAACATATCCCTTACCTTTACCCTGACCTTAAATCTAACCCCAAACCTGCCCTTTACCCTAATCCTACCATAACAATTATCCCTAACCTGGCTCTAATCTTAAACCTTACACCAACCCATAGGTAACTCCCAAACCCAACACTTGCCCTTTCACATCCTTTTTTGTATTTAGTGACACCATTAGTAGTGGCATCCCCAGTAGTGACAGCATAGGCAGTGGTAACTCTGATTTATGGCCTTTAATGTAGTTTTCAGTGACTCTCTTTTCATGACTTACATAGATTACATTTATATTTGTATTCCTGTTGGATAATGATTTTGTAACTATTTTTTTATTGATATTTTTGTTTTTTCCGACATGTTTGTTGTATAATACCTGTGAGCTCTTTGTAGTAGTTACATGTTTATCTAAAGCAAGGCATCCTCTTATCTTCTAAATGTGGTTCACGGTTTCTGTCCTGAAGAAGACAACGAATACCTATGGGGCTAGCCGAAACTGTCGATATTCTACCTTTGAGCATACCCTGTTGTAGGCTGTGCACAAGGATGGGATTTATGATCTGTGACAGCCACATGCACACCATGTTGATGTTCTCAAAGGACATTCATACAAAGACGCAGTATTGACCTTAAGCAGTTCATAGAATAAAAGTGTTGATGTAAATAGTGGAACTAGTTTGAGTTTGGAGGTAGGAAGCGGGTTTTATTTTTCTTAGATTAAAAAAATCACAACTAAAGATTGTAAAACAATTATTTATGTTGTTGAGAAGTGCTAGTGTAATTTTTGCAACGGTATATACAGCTATTTCAGGCTGTTTTATTTGTTGAATATAAATTTCGAATTTATACATGGAAAATTGAGCAAATATTTGAGTCACTTTTTTTCACTTCTCAAACAATTTCCCCTTCTCGCTGCCACTATTATTGAGTATGTCTTTGATGTAGTGGCACCTTGGTGTAATGGATTTAAGGGGGTCAGTAGTGCACCTGTGCCAGAATACTAATTATTAGTGCGTGGGACCATTTATTAGTCGGAAGCAGGCAAGGCATGTCCTGCTGACCTTATGTTACAGGATTAATTGTGGCAGTTCTCCTCCCCTGCCTCTTTATTTATGACTTGTTTTGTCCTTGAAACATGTGGTCAGGCCGAACTTGGCTTATTTTATTGGTTGCATTGAGACCTTTCTGTGCAGGAGTTTCAAGGGTGCCGCGTGCTGCACCTCTTTATCTTCACTGTCTGGTTGTCTGCTGTCTTCTCTTAGAAGTGTTGCTCGTCTTGTCACAGGTCTTGTGCCTCTTCATTGCGGTTCTGCATCCACCTGCATCACTCCCATGCACTGGTGATTTGTTGTCTGAAATGCTGCCAGACCCACCTTGCCGCGCCCTTGGCCTCGGGCGTCCACCCTGTCAGTCGGGGGTGTTTGATGCCTCTTGTAAGAGGTCTGCCCTGTACCCTGCAGGTGCTCACATCTGGTCTGCTGATTGCTGGCACTTTGGGCTCAGGGCGCTCTTGTTGATGATCCTGTGGCAGTCTCATGCTGGTGTTTACCTTCCTTTCTCACACTCAGCTACAGTGGAAGTTTTCTTACATGTCCACTGCACATTTGACCCTACAGTCAGTCTTTACATTGTATGTGAGTACGTAGTGTGCCCAGGCCTACCTGTTATTGCTGCTAGTTTCAGGAATAGGCATATGCACGAGTTTGTAGGTTAAAGACTGGGGGCCCTATTCACAGAATGAACTAAAGACTCAATCCTAAACTTACTACTTTTGGTATTCACAGAAGATAGGATTTTGTCTTAGGTCTGTCTTAAGTCCGTCTTAAGTCTGTCTTAAGACAAACTTAAGACAAAATCCTAACTTCTGTGAATACCAAAAGTAGTGAGTTTAGGATTTTGTCATAAGTTAGTTCTGTGAATCAGGCCCTGGGGGCTTATTTACAGCCCCTTGCGACGCCAGTGCGCCACTTTTAATATGGGAATAAGTGATGCACCAGTGATGCAAGGGGCTTGTAAATAAGCCCCTGGGGTCTCATTTATGGCATTTTGGCATAGGGCAGCACAGCTCGGCACCTAGCTGCGCTGTCCTACGCCAAAGTGAAAGGGCAGGAATGCACCGTATTTAAGCATATGGGGGCTTATTTACAAGCCTCTTGCACCACTTTTGCGTCAATTGTAACATGGGAAAAGTGTTGTACGGGTGGCGCAAAGGGCATGTAAATAAGCCCCACAATTAATTCCTGTCCTTTCTGCCTGCCCTGGCGCACACTCGGCAGCCTAGCGCCTATGCAGGCACCATTGCACTTTGGGGCACGGCTGCCTCCATTGCAGACAGGATGGTTTTTGTGCAGGAAGGGGCACCCTCCTGCAAAAAACAATCCTAAGAAGCATTTTCCTCTTTCTATGTGTGCTGCAGAAAGTAGCACACATGGAAAGAGGAAAATACAAGCAGAAATCAACATATATTGGTACAGCACCATGCAACATGGCTAGGTAAAAAATATTGCCATTTACAATGCCAATGACTCCAACTTTTCAGGCTGCAGTACCAGGGGACCTCTTATGGCCACATACGGTACTGCAACCTGCAACATGGGCAGGTACAAAACATTGTCATTCAAACGTAAGACTGTTGGGAATGAGGCAGCATCTGTGAGGCCTGCACAAATAACATGACTACATTTGTCCTTCACTGGGAACCAAACACCCAATTGACGCCTGACTCTCAGAGGGTAGCGTTGCAGAGCAGTCTGAGGCTTACTCAAGGGAGGTGGTGGGAGCTAGTAATCGCCATTTGCAGGTGTGCAAAAATAACACTCAATAATTGATTGTCCAGTCCGTACTTTGCTTTATAAAAGTAAGAGTACATTTATCAAACGCACACACTACTCAGTACTATGCACCAATTTACAAATATACATAAGCTGTTGGAATTACTTTGTGACATTGCATAACATCTCCACCACTCCCACAGGGAGGTGGGGTCTAGTACCACCACTCCCATGTATGCACATCATCTTGCCCCCAATGCAGTTAGTTGATCATAACATGGAGCATGGGCACTGCGCACTGGCACCATCCCAGTGGCGACCCACCCCATTGCCTCAACCAGCATTAAAAAATGGGTCCATCTGCCTTGGTGACACATTACCCTGACTGAGCATTTCCTACTGACCATAAAGTATGCACCTCTAAATCTTCTGGGCTAACAGTCTGGGTTGTTCCTCACCTAACAGCAGGAGCAAGAATACATGTTTAAGCATCACTTTGGAATGAAAGTGCTCATCACATTTGCTTATCATTAGAATGCGTTGCAATTAGGATCACGCATACACAACCAGACACCCTAGCAGGAATGTCTGGCAACATAACCCCACTTTGCTTATGACATCACCTTACACAGGTACTTCACATTACACATGTGACCTTCAGCCAATTCTAAAAGAAATAACGTTAATAAAAGCATTTCTGCTGCAATTACACCTCTTCACCTTCAGGAGATGCCCTTCTCCAGACATCCCCAACTCAGCCCTTTACTCCACAATGCACTTCTCAATACACCCTCAGCTGTAGAACAAATGGTCCAGCCCAGAAGGTGTTAAATGCTGGCTGAGCCCTTGAGGGGTTATTATTTTCAAGTCCCCATGTGACTTAGAGAGGGACTGTTCACTCTTCGTGCTGGGGGAGACTGCTTGGCTCCTGCAGCTTCCCCAGCACCTTTGGCACTCACTTCATGGTGAGCCCGTCCTCCTGGGGCCACCATGAGCAGAAACAAGGCAGTTTTCCCTTGTAGGCCGGTCGGGGCCTGAAAGGCATTATGGGGCGCTTCTCCGTGTTCTCCACGCATATTATAGCAGTGGCTCTCTCGCTGCTCCGGGGAGAGCTGTGCTGCACCCGGTGGATTTCTGACGCTTCGTCTGGCTTCGGTGGGGGGCCTGGTCCCACCCAGACCCACAGGTGAGTCCTGCAGCTTGGGAGCCCACCCCTGGCTGCTCTAGCCTGTATTTGTGACTCGGTCCCACCCAGGCCCCTGGAGCCTCCTCTTCAGTTTTTGGGGTCCTGGCCCCACCCGGGACCCCCACATTCCTCCCCATTGGAGGGCAGCCTGGGGAGCCCACCCTCGGCTGCACCCGTCAGCTTCCTGCCTGGCCAGCACCCTCGTGTAATGCCGGGAGAGCTGGCACTTCTCTTCTGGTCCACCCTCTGCAGCGGGCAGACATGGAGACTGCTGCTGGCCCAGCGTGGCCGCGGGGGAGTGCAACGGCACTCCCCCTCCTCCCTGCACCCAGGGCCCGGGGATGGGGTCCCGGGCCACTGCGCCTCTTCGGGGAGGGGGTGCGATGGCGCTCCACCTGCATCCAGAGTTGGCGGGGTCCAGAGTGGGTTCCTGGCGTCCGAGGGGGTCATCTTCACGGGGAGCGTGATTGCGCTCCCGGACTTGACTTCTGCGGGGCCCAGGAATGGGGGCCCCAGGGCACAGTTTCACAGGGGCATGACGGTGCTCTCCTGACCCGCCTCTTCACAGGGGGGCGTGATGGCGGGGGCAAGGGTGGGATCCTGGCCCCCTTTCAGGGAATTTGCACAGGGAGTGCAACAGCGCTCCCCAGCTGGCATCTTCGTGGGGGGCGCGACGGCGCTCCCCCACCTCCATCTTCGGCAGGGGTCAGGGTGGGCTCCTGTCCCCCTTGCAGGGCATTTTCATGGGGAGCCCTCCAGGACTTAACTCACCCCGAGAGCACAGCATGGACCGGCGGTGGAGCCCCACGCGCTCCGTTGTCAGTCCTTCCAGAGGTCAAAGGTCGCCTACCTTCTTGGGGCCATATCTCAGTCCCTGGGGTCTCATCTTCTCCATGTTTGCGTCGTCATGCTCCTGGTGGCACCCCCAGCCACTGGGAGCACTCTCCTGGTCTCCAAGAGGGTGCACTATGCAGGGAGTGGTCTTCACTGGCTCCCTGCACCAGCCTTTCACTTGGCTCTCATGATGGGCCTCTCTTCTCCCTGTGCAGAGACCCCTGCTTCTGCACACTGGTCCTGGACCCTTCTCCTGGTGCTGTTCAGGGCCCTGGAGGGCAGTCAGGGGGTCCCTCCTTCAAACTTCACATTGCCAGGCTCCAGGACCTTCCGCCTCAGCAGACCACACCCCAGAGAGAGCTTCTCTTTCTGTGCAAGCACTTTTTAAAAGTTGAGTAGGGGGCTGGCAGGAAGTCTCTGTTTGTCCTATCAAACAGCGACATATTACTTCACTGCTCCTGCTCCCTCCTTCTTGTCCAGCCTCTGGGTTTGTTCAAGATGGCATCATCCAGGGTCTCTTGCCACATGGTCTCTGACAAAGAAAACCCTTCCCCCTTCGCTGCCTTCCCTTCTTGGTGCAGCCTGGTGTCTGGCACCCAGTGATAGCTGCTGATGGATGAACCTGCATCCCCACCCATCCTTCTTGGAGAGGAGGCCTTAGCTTGTGGGAGAAAGGTCATCAATCCATCCAGCTGAGGTCAGCCCTCAGCCAGGGTCTGGCTATGGCTGGTTTAGAGAAATATGACAGTCCTGGATGACCCAAAAGCAGTACAAATATGACTTTGGACTCTGCAGAATACTCTTTGTCACATCCATTACAGTGGACTGTGCGTGTCTGGAATCTGAAGGCCTTATGAAAGTATAGCTGGCAAATGTGCTCCCTATCCCCATAAGAGAATAATGGAATACACACTGTAATGCACACTGACATTCCCAGGCATGTTTCTTCCCACTTTATAAAGCCTATTCCATGTCACCACCCCATTCTGCATAAGTCCTACCACACCAGTCTATCTGCACCTGCTCTTTGGCTGCGCACGCTAGGAATCTCCCCTGCACAGCCCCTACACGTGTGCACACGCATGTACACATGTGTCTGCATGTAACCAGCCCGGTGTCCCTTACTCCAGCTGCTGGGCAGTGGCCTGGTCAAGCCAGGGGGACACCAGTAAAATCCCCATGCAGTCTCTAACATCCTGAGACTGCGGGTGAGTCCCAATTTATGAGACTCCTCCACAGTAAAAGCTCAACAATTAGGTGCTCAAAAAGCGAATAATCCGGGCAGCCCATAGTGTCAGTACCACCTTCTAACAGAGACCGATTGCATTTCCAATGCAATCAGTCTCACATTTGCTAAAGATAGAGCTGTTGGCATTGAAAATGACAATGTTTTTTACCTACCCACGTGGCAGGATGCAGTACCACCTAAGTATGATGTTTAATTACCACTATTTATCAACTTTTTAAAATAATAATGAGTTTTCCAGACTGATGATTAGTTTGATTGCACCCGCAAGGGAACGTTGATTTGAATTTAGTATAGACTAGGGCTGGGCGTAGTTTGTGAAGTAGCACTTCGCGAAGCTACGCAAAGGGCACTTCGCACTACACGAGCTATGCGTATCGCTACGCGAACTGCGTAGTAGCATGTTTGCATTGTGCAAGATGACGTTTTCAATGATTGCATCCGGCACTGTGCAATCATTGAAAACGGCATCTTGCACAGTGTGAGCCTTAGTTTTCTGCCGCTCGAGGAGATTTTTCCTAGAGCGGCAGCTTTCTCAACGCGGACTGGTAATTTCTCATCGCCAGCGGTCACGAGCATACGTGACCACTTGCAATGAGAAACCAGACCTCCCTGTGTTGAGAATCTCGCAGGGAGGTTTATTTTCCACGCTCGCGATCGGCAACTTGATGTTGCTGATCGCGAACGAGGAAAAAATTCACGCCAGGATGTCATTTTGCTTGCTTGCGGTCGCCAACTTGACGTTGAGGACCGCGAGCAAGCAAAAATTGACCGCTGCACTATGCTACGCGTGTTCGCACTGTGCTACGTGCAGTTCGCGTGCGACTTCGCAAACTACGCGAGTGTAGCGTAGTGCTTTGCCCAGGCCTAGTATAGACATTGACCATATAACTATACATATTCATTCCTCCAGGCATGAGTTTTGAATTCCCCCCTGAATGGGGAACTACCCTATTGCTTGATGTGCCACACTCACCAATGATACATAGCGGTATAATATAATGCAGTCCATATCGACATGCTGAACATATTTTTATATTTTACATCTTTTTTCCATATCATTTTTTTACACCAAACAATCTTTTGATTCCTTGTCTCTAGACATAGGTCCAAAACGCTGGCACCTACCTAGAAGGCGATGTAATTTTACATCTGTTTAAGACATGCCTTCAAGCCTCGTTATATGGCCGATTCCTCATTGAGGTGGGGAAGTTGCCTCTCCCGAATTGCATCAGGGTATCTAGTGGAAGATTTGAGCAATTTTTTTTTTTTTAACTCATACACACTTTTCCCAGAGTGCGCGTTTTCCATGACCGTGCCTCGGAGGCTTGGGACGGTTGCCGGGACAACCACCCAGAAGACCGTATGCTGCATTCCGCACGTTAATGGCGTGCACAAAGATGCAGCATCTGTTTCTCTACTTGTATTCACACTCCTCAGCAAGTCGAGAGGACCGCTGCCGTATTTCTCTGAGCTAGACACGCCGGGGATTAGATTCCATTCTCTGTACTTTCTTGTGTATACCTATACCTTGTGTATACAGACCCCCTGGTCCCAGGTCGGCCTTTTCCACCAATCTCCTGTAAGTCCTTGAACCTTACATTGATCTGCCCAATTTTACTATCCTTGGGGACTTCAACTTTCATTTAGAAAGTTCCAATTCGCCCGATACCATATTGCTTGTGGATTCCCTAGCCTCTTGTGGGCTTTTACAAAAAGTGAGACATCCCACCCACTCAGCAGGCCATACGTTGGACAGGGTCTTCACAAATGACCCCAGATTGGAAGTAGGCATTCCCATTTCCCTCTCATGGTCTGATCATAAGGCTGTCCCCTTTGAGTTCGATCCCGGGCAACGGGATCTGTCTCCAAAGGAACATAAAGCCTGGATCCTCAAAAGGAACTATAGAGGCCTTAACAACGTAACCCTTAGCCCCTTCATTGCCAACTTCATTTCCTCTTCCAAAGCTGATGCGGATACTGCAGCGCAGGAGCTTATTAACACCATTTCAGAAGCAGTCAATACTCTTGCCCCTGTCAAACTCCATTACTGCGCCAGGAAACGCCCGTCAGCTCCTTGGTTCTCTGACTCCCTTAGATTAAGTAGGCAGGAATGTAGGAGACAAGAAAGACTCTGGAGAGCTCATCTTGACCCTGATGAAAGGATCAAACATAAAAGCCTTTTAATAGGCTATAAGGCCGCTATTCTAGTGGCTAAACAATCCTATTTCACTGACCTGACCACTTCCCTCAGCTCACCAAGAGATCTTTTTAAAATTGTGGACTCTTTATCTCTCACCCCTTCTCCTGACCCCACTGTCCCTTCCCAAGAACTCTGTGACCGGATATCCACGTTTTTCCACACCAAGATCGTGGATATTCACTCTGCTTTAGAAGCCCTCAATTCTATTCATGATTCTGCCCTGCCGTCGGATCCACTGCCCCGCCCTGTTCCGACCTCGGTATCCCCAGGACGTTTGTCCAATTTTCCCTCCCTATCCTATGAAGACTTGAATGCTCTTCTTAATAAACTTAAATTGGGCTCCCCTTTGGACCCCTCTGCTCTCAAAATATTGAAAGACTGCAGGGATGTCCTCCTTCTCCCTTACCTGGAAGTAATGAATATGGCAATTTCTAATGGCGTCTTCCCTGCATCATGGAAGCTGGCTATTGTAAAACCTTTATTAAAAAAAACAACATTGGATTCTGGTACTCTCAAAAACTTTCGCCCTATATCCCTTCTCCCTGCCCCAGCCAAAATGCTTGAGGCCCACCTCAACTCCCACCTCAGCGCCTTTCTTGACAATGCTAGCCTGCTTGATTCCTCGCAGCATGGCTTTCGAAAGGCGCACAGCACGAGTCTGCCCTCACAGTGGTGGTCAACAACATCCGCACTAAGGTCAACAGAGGTCATTCTACCATCCTGATCCTGCTCGACCTTACAGCCGCTTTTGACACCCTGTCCCCTTCCATCTTGTCTAGGCGGCTCGGTGAGATGGGAGTGGAAGGACCAGCTCTCGGTCTCCTGACATCCTTCCTTAACCAACGTGCCCAACAGGTCAAACTGGGTGACTTCCTTTCCTCTGCCAAGCCTTTGCATTGTGGGGTCCCGCAGGGCTCATCTTTGAGCTCTACTCTGTTCAACATATATGTGGCCCCACTTGCAAGGCTTGTCAGATCTTATGGATTGGAAGTCCTATCGTACGCCGATGACACCCAGATAATGGTCTCCCTATCTCATTCTGTGGAGTCCACGGCCCTTAATTTCAAGAAATGCATGGAAGCCGTGGCAGGTTGGATGACCTCAAACTTCCTCAAGCTCAACGGGGGAAAGACCGAGATTCTCATCCTTGGTGGCAAACAAGATCTATAGGCGGATGACTGGTGGCCTCCCTCCCTTGGAACTTGTCCCAAGCCTTCCCTGGCCGCCCGAAATCTGGGGGTCACCTTTGACACCACACTGGCGTTTGATAAACAAGTGAATAAAACTGTTTTGACCTGCTGTGGAGTCCTAAGGATCCTCAGGAAATTAGTTCACTTCCTCTCCCCTGAGGCTCGGAAACAGGTAGTAGTAGCCCTCATCTCACCTCGCCTGGACTATTGCAATGCCCTTTATCTTGGCATTTGCAAAAAGCTTATTCAGCGCCTCCAGATCATCCAGAACGCTGCAGCCAGGTTTGTGGTGAATGCCCCTAGGCGTGCCTCTGTAACAGAAATCTGAAAAACTCTTCACTGGTTACCGGTCCAGGCCAGAATTAACTTTAAGGTTCTGGTTCTGACCTTACACAGCCTTGGTGCTGAGGACATTGGATCTCTCGTGTCCTTCTACACCCCGGGTAGGGCCCTGAGATCGGCTCACAAAAACCTTTTGGCGACCCCCCAGATCCTTAAGGCCAGATGGGGAGGGAGAGCCTTTTTCTCCCTCGCCCCCAAACTGTGGAACACTCTTCCCGCTGACCTTAAGGGCCAGCCATCTCTTGCCCTTTTCCGGAAGAATCTAAAAACCTGGCTATTTGCAGATTCCTACCTGTAATATCTGTTTCCTCCATTTGCCTCCGACCACTCAGCTGTTTATTCTTCCATCTGATGCGCCTTGATGCCTTCGGGTTAAGTTGCGCCCATACAAATTCCCAATTCATTCATTCATTCATTCAATAACACGCAAGCTTGCGTCTTGGCAGTATGCCTGATTCAATGTATTTTTTCCACGATACGGTGCAAGGAAGCACCGGCTACACCTTGTAACATCATTGTCAAGCAGAAAATGCCAGCATTAAATCAATGCCGCTGAGTAACTCCTTTCTTGTTTTTTTACCATGGTTTAATGAATCAAGGCTCTGAGGTAAGAACCTCAGTTCTTTGTGCATGTTCAACTTATCAGTGAACATGGATCGACATCTCCATTTATGAATCAGTTCTTTATGCATGTTACCTTGATTGATTGATTCAGAGGCAGAGTATGCAACCCCATATTAGCATCTCTTCAAGTGATATTTTCTCTGAAAAGGTGAGCAAGACCACACATTTCTAACCTTCCTATTGCATCCACTCTTTCCCCAAACTGACTTTGAAATACTTATTTTTTACTCACACAGGCTGTACACTACCGGTCTATAGTTTTGAAGAAGACCCCAAGGTGATGTTACTCACCTACACATGTTCATAGGGGGTCGAAACTTCAACATTAAATGCACAAGCATTGTTGCCCTATTAGTTATATTTATGCTTGGAATGATAAATCATATGTCTATTTAGGGTAATTCATTGTAAAATTGACCCTGCAAACTAATTCATGTTTTACGTGTTATATATGTATAATATAATTTGGAGTTTTGTATTGTTGATATGTGCACTATTTTTCAGTCACTTTTTATGTTATGACCACTATTATATTTTGTTGTTTTTTTCTGAATATGTACATTGTGTATTAGTTTTCTAAACATATCTGACACTATTTTCCAATTCAGTTGAGTTTTTGTCTACGTTTATGGTCAGTTGTGTGTTTCTAATGATCATTAATCGATAGTCCTACCTCTGTGAGGACAAAGTGATACATAAAATGGTCTTCTTCGTGGCAGAACCCCTGTCCATATCCTGAATACAGCATGTCTCGAAGAGACAGCACTAGCACTGCCTAGGTGAGACCTAAAAAGGACTTCCATTCATGAAGGTGAGACTAAATCCATGTTTTCAAGTGCCAAGAGACAAGTTAGTCCACTGTGTTGAGGTGAGCTGAGTTACTTTATTGCACTTTGATGTATGCTATGTTCTGTTGTGATGTATTGTTGTTGAGGTTAATTGCTATTTGTTCCATTTTGTTGTCTTATGTTCTGTTAAGTTACCTTATTTTACCTCAAATGTTGAACTGTGTTGTATTGGGTTGATTTGGGATTTGTTTGTTGCAGATAGGTCCATATTGTTAGGATGGAAGAAAGTATAATTTGATGAGCGGTGGTGATAAAGTTAGACACATGCAAGAGTGTTGTTTTAGTGGAGTGGAGGGTATAGAATCTTAATTGATGAAGCTAAGTATATTTTTTGAAGAAACCTATAGCTCAAGGTGCTCGAAAACCATTTTTCTTAATCTCTTAGATTGTGAAAAAGGGTATTTCAATACTGGGCGCTGGTTGGAGAGGGGTGAGGCATTGGCAGTAGCTCTTTATGCAGGAGGGGCAGACCCACTGCAGGGTTGACAAATGTGGGTATATACCAGGCGTGAAGGAGTAGTTAAAAAGAAAGGTCAGAGGTTTAACATGACCTACCAGCTGGCACTATCACTATCCCTCCTAGGATTCTCCAAAATGCTAGCCATGCTTTATGGTTCACTGATCCCACATGACACACCCCAGGGAACCAAAATGGCTCTTTTGGCTTGGAGGGCCACCTTTACGCCACACTCGCTGAGACATAACACTCATGCCTCTGGCACGGCACTTGATTGCAGAAGGCATGAGTGTTGTGTCCCAGCGAATGTGGTGTTAAGGGTGGCCCTCCAAGCAAAAAGAGTCATTCTAGCATGGCACTTGATTATAGGAGGCGGCAGCGGTGTTGCAGGGCTTTGAGAGATGGGATCCTATTGGTATTTTGCAACTAGGCGATGTTTGGTTGGGGACCCACATGCGATCCTACCAAGAACTACAAAATACATATGCCCTTACCAACACACAGTCCTACAAATGATTTCAATTGAGACACACTCCTTAATCCCATGTCTCCCAGGCCGACCCTCTCCCTGAGTTCAGCTCGCTGGAAGCCATGAGTGCACTAGGCAAAGATAGGATCTCCAAAATCTACCGAACACTGATCATTAAGGCTCCAGTCACTTTAGACCACCTTAGAACCCAATGGGAGAACTGGATAGGTCCCTTGAAGAGGATGATTGGAGGGATGCACTGATGGTCCCTAAGATCATCACCATCTCTTCTAAACTGCACCTGATCCATATGTACTATCTATATGGTGCACTGAGTAGAACTCTTCCCCGAACCCACCTGCCCCCGCTATGGTGACGCTTTCGAAGATTTCTGTCATATGGTTTGGTAAAACCCTAAAACGCAAGAGTTTTGGTCCACAGTGGTGGGAGAGATAACTGAAGTGTTGGGGTGGGAAGTCACCCTTTCCCCCTTGGTGCTTCTACTGGGCATCGTCAATGGCTCCGAGGCTATGAGGGATGACAGGACATTGTTGGGAACAGCCCTTATGGTTGCCAAGCGCGACATTGCCGCTCTCTGGAAAACTCTTGCCCCTCCTACCATCTCACTCTGGCACGGGGGGGTAGACTGGTATGCCCTGCAGGAATAACTGATCGACGAGGCCTGGGGATGTCCCTTAAACATTGTCGATTTGGGGGCAATGGCTTGGACAAAGAGCCTATAGTCCTGCTTGGGGATGAAGCTGCTGCTGCTGTTAATGTTTCATGCCATTTATTAGCTTATGTCGTGACCAAACACTGTCAAAAAATTTTAACATGCTATTTGTGTATCGCGTTGTCTTCTCTGTGCAAAATTTCAATAAAATCTATTTATCAACAAAATGAAAGATCAGAGAAGGGAAGACACTGAATATCAGGATGTCGGGTTTGATGATTTTAGCACTGTATTTGCCAAATGATGCAAAAATTGGGTTGGTGAGTGATCCTTTGAACTTACTTAAGACAAAATCCTAAACTTACTACTTTTGGTATTCACAGAAGGCACTTAGTAGTAGTAAAGTTAGGATTTTGTCTTAAGTCTGTCTTAAGTGTGTTTTAAGTTTGATTTAAGACAGACTTAAGACAAAAGCCTAACTTTACTACTACTAAATGCCTTCTGTGAATACCAAAAGTAGTAAGTTTAGGATTTTGTCTTAACCGCATCGCTGCAGCGGCTTTTCCCGCTGTGTGTGGCAATTTACGAAAAGCCGCGTTACATGACGAGCTCAGCTCGTCATCCACACATGACTACAGTGGTTGATGACGAGCTGAGCTCGTCATCAGCAGCGAAGGGGTTAAGTAAGTTCAGTGAATCGGGCCCTCCCTGTTTAAATACCTGTCTTTAAAAATGACATGGAAAAGTTGGACATCTGAATTAGGGGTGAGCAAAGCTCTCAGAGTTCCCTAAAACCACTGCAAGATTCCACAGAGTTCTGTGAGTTACAGAATTGTGGCACTTCGCCCTGCTCGCACTAATTTTTAGCAACAGGAGCTTATTCCGCCCTATAAAGTCAGCAATAATTGCACCAGCTACGTGCCAGAAGGGACTGCTTCTTTCTGCCGCCATAGTAGATTTTGTGCTCAATTTGCAGCTTTCTCAACAAAGTGTAGTGACCTGCTGCGACCACCCGCATCGAGAAATTGTGCCAGTAGGTATTTTAGCGCTCAAAAATCGCACTAGGCAAGGTACATTCTTGCTCGAGCTCATCAACTTAACATTGGTGAGCCGCGTGCAAGGAAAAACTCTGCCACATGGCAGGTGGCAGATTTTTGCTGGAAATCCACGTTCCAAGTGAAGAGCGGAGTGGGCGAAAACTCAGCGAACTCCGCTGGTGGAGTGAAATTGTTTGCCTGCCCCTAATCCTAATCCAGTACTTTTTACCTCAACCATGCTACCTAGGAATGCCACCACACACTTCAACTTAGAACAATTCATGTACAATTGCCAGTGGTGCCAGACAAGGCTCACACCATAGAGCACTGGAACACTTTTCAGAAAACAGGATCTGACCTGCTGATTTAAACAAAGCATAGACTGGCAGTATTGAGGCTTCCCAACCTTGTTTAAAAGCTGAAAATCATTTATCAAGTAACTAGTGATTAATTTGTGAAGGTGTTTGCCGGCACTTAAACCTGGAGACCATGGGGCATATTATCAAGGGGGTTTATCTCCACTTTTTGGGCTTTAAAAGCCAAGAAAGCGGAGATAAAATTATCTCCCTATTACCTAGCTGTCGCTAACACTAGTTAGCGACAGCTAGTAGGAGATAGCGACCATCTTGGGCCCGCTTTGCATGTCAGTGATATTAATCACTAATGACATGCAAAGTGGGCGTGCCAAGATGTTAGCGACTGGAAACATCGCTATCTCCTGTTACCAACTTTTGGAGATATTTGCGCTATGCGCGAATATCTCCAAAATCTAACACCTACCCTGAGCAGCTCTTAGCCATGTTATCCAATGGGAGGTGGATAACATGGCTAAGAGCATTAGCTCGCTAATGCATGAATATCGCTGACTTTTCAGCGATATTCATGCATTGCGGCCGATTTTTATCCCAAGGTTTATCTGCAATAAAAATCGCCGCAGCTCGGCGATAATTTTTTCACGCTAACCAAGCAATAGCGATAATTATCGCTATTGCTTAGTAATATGCACCCAGGACTCCATTTACAGCATCCGGACAGTCAATCAGACAGTGTACCAAGAATGAGGAATAACTGCTTTTACTACCCTTATTGTCAAATGTGACAGTTCTGCTGAGGCTAGGCAGTTTTTTGTGTTGCGATTTTTGTGTGACAAAGCCATTTTGAAAGGCCAGTCAACACCATTAAGAGACACACTACCAACAAAAGTTCCGTGATCTGAACTCACAGGCTGCAACATTGTTAAATGATTAGTTCTAAATATTTACTTTGTGACTTGTAGACGCCCATCAACAAAATTCACTCTTTACCACTCCATTAGATTGTCAAATCAGAAGGCAGTCCCGAATTCCAGTGGCAGTAAATGAATTCTTCTGACTTGGCTTTTGATGCAATGTCTTTTATCTGGACAGATGGAGTGAATGACAATAATATAATATTGTAGCAGGAACTGATACACAGTCCCAAGACACACTGTCACAAGTAGGCCCGAAGGCTCAATCCATCTAGCTCTGAATAAACAGGTTGATTGCCGAACTCTGCAGATATAAATCTTTAATGCTTGAAAAATTAAGTTAATTCAATACAATGTGATGCCTTCTAACAAGGCATCCATTCCTTTAGTACATATCATCTCCTATACATTAATTACTTGAATGAGTTTCATCGTTCAAAACACATAGTGGACGTAGTCAGCAGAACCCACTCCACAATGACATTCTGCCTAACCAAAATATATAAAACATAAACCTCACATACTCTTAGTTAAACAACAAGTAATTCTATTACTTACTAACAACTATATAATCATCTCACAAAAGTGAAAATAAAAAATACAGCAAGCAGTGAGAGAGGTGATGATTTTGGGATCCTCCCTAACCTAGGGAGAGAACAAAGCAGATGCCTTGAACACAAAGAGCACATCATGTTGAACAATTGGTGGTGGTCCCATCCTGCTAGGACCACCCCAAGCACAGTTATGGGCAACAAATAAATCCCAACCAAAGGCCCTGCAAAGCATTATGGGACAATATTCTAGGGTGCAGTGAATATTATAGTATCCAATATCAAAACATTCCTCAAGGGGCAGCAGCACTCCCAGCTCAGCTGAGAGCTAAAACTATAATATTCACTAAACTCTAGAATCTCGCCCCATAATGCTTTCCTGTACCTCTGGTTGGCATTGTATTTTTGCCCATAACGTTGCTTGGGGTTTTCCTAGGAGGATGCAATCACCACAATCATTGAGCATGATATGCTCTTTATGTTCAAGGCACCTGCTTGGTCCACCCCCTAGGTTGGGGGGGGGGGTCCCAAAATCATCACCTCTCTCATTGACAGATATTTTTCAAAGCTCACTTTTGTGAATTGGTTACATGCTTTGTAGCATTTAAAGGTGACATTGTTTTATCAATGGAATGTGAGTGCAATAACCTATTCCTGAGCTTTTGAATGAACTCTGTCATAAAAGTTTTTAATAGAAATCTCCCATACCTATAGTGAAAAAAAATACTTTTGCATGCTTAAATACATATAGTCATCTCACAAAAATGAAAATATAGCAAGCAGTGCCTTTAGTTAAACAATAAATAATTGTATCTTTACATGCTAAAACGCATATAGTCATTTCACAAAAGTGAAAATGAAAAATAGCAAGCAGTGAGAGATGTGATGCTTTTGAGGTTCTTCTTAACCTAGAGAGAGGACCAAGCAGATGCCTTGAACACAAAGCACATCATGCTGAAATTATTTGGTGGTGGTCCCATCCTCCTAGGACCACCCCAAGCAGAGGTATAGGCAAAAATACAATCCCAGCCAAAGGCCCTGCAAAGCATTAATGGGACGATATTCTAGAGTGCAGAGAATATTATAGGGCCTCATTTATGAAAAGTGACCTATAGCTACGAGAAAACAACGATGTGTCACTTTTCATTGCGCCCTCCTTGTGACACCACTGATGCGTCATATTTATAGTATGTCGCAAGGAGTTACAGATACATCAGTATTTGTGATACATCTATAGGCGCAAAAATGATGCATTGCTGGAGTGTGTCACAAAAGTGACGCAACTCCATCAGTGGGTCATTACACATGGACATGTTCGATGTGAAATGTACCTGCACCAGTCTTACGCCTGCCAAGAGGCAGGCGTAAGATATTGACTCATTTGCATCCTAGAAGTGGTGCAGTGAAATCTTATAGATTTGACTGCATCACTTCTATGAGCCTTACTTGCATCAGAATTCCCCCCCCCCTGCATACATTATACCTGTCACAGGTATGATGTAGCGCAGGGATTTACAAAGTGGCGCATCTGCTTAAATGTGTCACTTTGTAAACAGGGCGCAGCAGGGGGTAAGTTTTACACTGCCAATGCGTCACAAAAAGTGACACAACTGCAGTGCAAAACTGTCACAAGGCCTCATAAATAAGGCCCATAGTATCCAATAATCAATATTCACTAAACTCTAGAATCTTGCCCCATAATGCTTTGCTAAGTCTTTGGTTGGCATTGTATTTTAGCCCATAACTTTAGTTGGTGTGGTCCTAGGAGGATGGGACCACCACTGAATCGTTCAGCATGATGCGTTCTTTGTTTTTGAGGCATCTGCTTGACCTCCCCATAGGTAAGCGGTGACCCCAAAATCATCACCTGTCTCATTAGCTGATGCTTTTCAAAGTTCACTTTTATGAATTGTTTATATGTTTTATTTTTTTGGCCTGCAAAGGTAAAGTTGATATACCAAAAGGTTGTAAGTATAGTAGGAAACTCCATTGCGTAGTTTTCATGTTTTCAATGAAATGCGTAATTATCAAATCTCCACAACTTTTGCTCGCAGAGTGGAATTCCTTGCCCAGATTTACCAAAAAATAAATATTATCATAAAAATGAATAATGAATCACAAAAATGGATAGACAACCAATTGTAGATATCATAAACCAATGCAGGTGCCATCTTGAAAAAGTAGAAACTGATTGACACAAAGCTGAGAAATATACCGGACAATGCATACAAGATAAACACTTTTACAAATGACACAGTTTTAATAACATATCCTAAACAAATAACATTGCATGATCAATAATGATACATGCTTAAAGAGAACATGACATTTTCAATTTGCCATTCATCCAATTTGGCTGTAAGATACACAACTTCTTGATCCAAAAATATCTCTCCTTGTTAAAGATATTTCTGATTGTCTAAAATTTGACAATTTCAAAAATTTGAAATCGAACTTGAGTGATGTGACCATGTTCAATCCAACGTGTGGCAGAGCTGGAGTTCTTGTTCTGATTTCTGATGTTACTAGTATGTTAATTGATTCCGGTCCTAATTTTCCTTTCTGTTTTCCCAATATATAAGGTACCACGTGGGCACTTTAAACAGTAAACAACAATTTTAGTGTTGCAATCTCCGGAATGTCTACGTGGAATGGTAAATGCTTTCTTTCAATGCTTAACAGTGTTAAAAAGTATGACAATATTACAATAGAACCCTCAGGCACCCTCACAAGGTAGGTAGGCGTTTGTCTTCATTGGGTTCCTGTGGTTAGTGCGTGTGAGAATACATCAAACAAAAAAGGTGCAAATTAAAATGAGTATAGATCACTCCCTCAACCAACACTTTTAATGGAGGGGTGATTCGAACTCAATTAAAACCAGTGTGTATAAACGGGCAAAAAAGAGTTAAGTAAGTTTGAACCCCTTGTCCTTAAAAAACGGTCGACATGTTTCAGCTATCTGGTCTTGTTCGACCCAGCATTCCTCAGGACCAGAAATGTAAAAAACTCACCCAACGAGGCAGTACACCCCCTAAAGTGTCTACTCACGGTGGATGGATGTTCACATAAACGCGTTTTTACCAACTTGAGTTCTATATATTGGTAAGCGTCTTGTGCGTTACCTCTATTCTGCGAGGTTTATTGAATCTGTGAAGAAACCCATAGACAGAATTCAAAGTCATACATTGTTGAAACATTTCTCATTGTCAAGATTATACCACAGTTATTACTCTCAACTACCCATCACTCACCCTGTGACACAGTCAAACCAAAGTGTGTTTGATTACAAAGACATTGAAAAAAAACAACGAAAAAAGGTCATAGCCGTTATGCTAGAGGGATATATAGACTTCCACCATTGTTAGTCTCTTTTAGTATTAGCGGAATACTTGTTCCATCCCTTATGTCACTCTACAGTAGTCAATAACATTAATCCTATTCGAACCTGGCTTCTTTTTCCCACCCAGGATCTACTATAAACTATTGAAAATTAAAAACAAACAGTTTTCCTTCTAGAAAAAACCTATGTGCAAAAGATGCTACATGTCCCACTTCGTATCTGCATTTTAATGTCACACATTAGTAAACAGAGGGCTCTGGATCAAGCTTTACAACAATTTGTATATTGGAACTCGCTTAGCTAGATTTCCACGTACATCTTTAGGATCTGTTAAGAAAAAGCGGACAAACAAAAACCGGGTAAGGTAAACTCTCTCTTTTAAGTAACATGCTGATATTGAAAACACCACAAAGTTGGCGAAAGGTGATGTTATATTAACCTTTTTTGAGTTTCCGCCCTGACTTACTTCATTATTCCCAAATTAATAACTCCCTGAGTCCGTGGTGGAGGAAATCTTCACGTCAGCATCTAATTAGGAATAACGTGAGACTAAGGTTATTCCGAGGCCTGGGCGAAGCACTACGCTACGCTCGCGGAGTTTGCGAAGTTTGCGCAACTTCGCACTCCGCGAGCTGCACTTAGCACAGTGCGAACACGCGTAGTGCAGAGCTTATTTTTTGCTTGTTCGCGGTCCTGAACGTCATGTTCGCGACCGCGAGCAAGCAAAATGACATCCCGGCGAGATTCTCAACGGCGGAGGTAAGGTTTCTCATTGTAAGTGGTTGCGCATGCTGGCGACCGCTCTCAATGAGAAACTACCAGTTCACGTTGAGAAAGCTGCAGCTCGAGTAATAATCTACTCGAGCAGCAGAAAACTACAGCTCGCACTGTGCAAGATGCCGTTTTCTATGATTGCACAGTGCCGGATGCTTGTCCGCACTGTGCAATCATTGAAAACACTTCTTGCACAGTGCGAACATGCTACTACGCAGCTCGCGTAGTGCTACGTGAAGTTCGCGTAGTGCGAAGTGCACTTCGCGTAGCTTCGCGTAGCGCTACTTCGCGAACTACGCCCACCCTTAGTTAATCCCCAATAGGACGGAGACAGATGGAGTTATGTCATATGTGCCCCTCAGTTTACTGGTAATTTGTTAATGGTTTACTAATGTAATCGGGAAAAAAAGGCTGGCTCATATACGACTAAATGTCGGCAACCCACGTGCACTTGTGGGCTAAATTATGTTGAG
Source organism: Lissotriton vulgaris (assembly GCF_964263255.1). Lineage (NCBI taxonomy): Eukaryota > Metazoa > Chordata > Amphibia > Caudata > Salamandridae > Lissotriton > Lissotriton vulgaris. The sequence goes on along the minus strand of NW_028243212.1, from coordinate 264,534 downwards.
GTCGCTGTCTTATCTTCGTGGCGATAACCAGTAATGTTTGCTGTCAGACTCCTTTCACGCTTATTGATATAACTAGCAGCCCGCCCCGGCGTTGCCCGGGGCAGAAGGTGGCTGGGGGCAGCATCACAGCAGGAGAGGCGCAGCAGAGTGGCTGGGAGCAGCAGAGGGTACTTACAGTGTTTCCTTGCTCCGGTTTTGTTGGTCCTGGCCGCTTCTGCCCACGCTCGTGTCCGCTGTTCCCCCCGACGTCCCGACTTTGAGGAAATGGCTTCCGAGCACTCATGGCCCCCGACCGTCCCACCGCCCGTCCCTCGGTGCGCACCCGCGGCTCTTGTCCGCTGTTTCCCCCAATGTCCCGACTTTGAGTAAAAGGCTTGCGAGCACTCATGGCCCACGCCCGTACCTAGGTGCGCACTCGCGGCTGCTTCACTTACCTCAGCCGCCACTCCTCCCCGCGCTGCTGAGTTTACCGCTCCACTGCTCCGCCACTCCTCACTGCTTGTCCGCAGCTCGCCGCTCCTCCCCGCCTGTCCGCAGCTCCTCTTGCTCCTGAACGCCGCTCCTCCCCGCGCTCCCGATGTCATCACGCACGTCGCGGCCGGCGCTACTTGCAAGGGACTACTTTTTTTTATTCCTAAATTTTTTAAAGAACGTATATTTTTTATTTTTATATAGCCTATGTCCTTCTGCGTGCCCTGAGGTTTCCAAAGATGTCTTGGGTGTTTGGATTGGTGGTGTACTTTTCGAGTTTACCTGGCTCAAATACACAGTACTCTCTTTATAATAGTAGTATAGATGACACACCCAGAAGAATGAGACTAGTTCTATATAAAGATGGGTAGATTCTGACTAAAGTTACGTTTATGAATCAATTACTTCGTAAATTAGTATTGCAGTACACTTAGCTAACCAGGCCACTGTAGCTTTAAATTTCTTGACGACCGCGGCCTGACCCTATCACGTGGTAACCAGCCATGCAGGTCACGTCGTTTCACGGAAGTGAAAAGAACCGTTCAGTCCGCCGGTCGAGTTGTTATTTGAGCCGTGGATGAGCCGTCTTTAGGTGACAACGCGGAGAGCCGTCAGTGAACTAGTGAGTAAAGCGAGTGGGTTAACGTACCTCTTAGTAATTTAGACTTATACGACCCCCCGGGCTGTATATTTCCGCCCAGTCACCGGTTTTATCGTGAATAGTAAAGTGACTTTAAAGTAACATAATTTAGCCCACAAATGAACGTGGGTTTCCGACATTTAGTCGTACATGAGCCTTTTTTTCCCTATCGCAATAGTAAACCGTTAACAAATTACCAGTAAACTGAGGGGCACATATGACATATCTCCATCTGTCTCCATCTTATTGGGGAATAACCTTAGTCTCACGTTATTCCTAATTAGATGCTGATGTGAAGATTTCCTCCACCACGGACTCACGGAGTTAATAATTTGGGAATAATGAAGTAAGTCATGGCGCAAACTCAAAAAAGGTTAATATAACATCACCTATCGCCAACTTTGTGGTGTTTTCAATATCAGCATGTTACTTAAAAGAGAGAGATTTTACCTGACCCGGTTTTTGTTTGTCCGCTTTTTCTTAACAGATCCTAAAGAGAAGGTTTATCCTTCGTTATGCTTAAGATGTACGTGGAAATCTAGCTAAGTGAGTTCCAATATACAAATTGTTGTAAAGCTTGATCGAGAGTCCTCTGTTTACTAATGCGTGACATTAAAATGCAGACACGAAGTGGGACATGTAGCATCTTTTGCCCATAGGTTTTTTCTCGAAGGAAAACTGTTTGTTTTTAATTTTCAATAGTTTATAGTAGATCCTGGGCGGGAAAAAGAAGCCAGGTTCGAATAGGTTTAATGTTACTGACTACTGTAGAGTGACATAAGGGATGGAACGAGTATTCTGCTAATACTAAAAGAGAGGAAGAAGAAAAGTGGGAGAGAGGTGGAAGTCTATATATCCCTCTAGCATAACGGCTATGACCTTTTTTCGTTGGTTTTTTTCAATGTCTTTGTAATCAAACACACTTTGGTTTGACTGTGTCACAGAGTGAGTGGTAGTTGAGAGTAATAAATGTGGTATAATCTTGACAATGAGAAATGTTTCAACAATGTATGACTTTGAATTCTGTCTATGGGTTTCTTCACAGATTCCATAAACCTCGCCGAATAGAGGTAACGCACAAGACGCTTACCAATATATAGAACTCAAGTTGGTAAAAACGCGTTTATGTGAACATCCATCCACCGTGAGTAGACACTTTAGGGCGTGTACTGCCTCGTTGGGTGAGTTTTTTACATTTCTGGTCCTGAGGAATGCTGGGTCGAACAAGACCAGATAGCTGAAACATGTCGACCGTTTTTTAAGGACAAGGGGTTCAAGCTTACTTAACTCTTTTTTGTCCGTTTATACACACTGGTTTTAATTGAGTTCGAATCACCCCTCCATTAAAAGTGTTGGTTGAGGGAGTGATCTATACACATTTTAATTTGCACCTTTTTTGTTTGATGCATTCTCACATGCACTAACCACAGGAACCCAATGAAGACAAACGGCTACCTACCTTGTGTGGGTGCCTGAGGGTTCCTTTTTTCCTCTTGATAATTTCACTACCTTCTCAAGACACAGCTAATACGTTTGCATGGAGCACTGATGGGTGTTGGGGGCTGTTTTGCCTGACCACTCCTCCTACGGAGCTTCTTGTTGATTATAGTTAAAGATACTCTCTAGTTGTTTGTGATTGTTTATTCCCAGGGGCGGGAGAGTATTCACTTTGGCCCTTTCTCTTTTGTTGTTTATACATTATTACAATAGGTACAATTGTGGCATTTTGTTAGTGCCTGAGAATTTCTCGACTGCAATATTCTTGTTGGGAGTTAGAATCTTGTTGATGTTTATCGGACGATTAAATGCAAATAAAGGTTTTTTAGCGACTAACCCGTCGAAATCAGATTCAGTCTGCAGCAATTACCAACGTTTATTGATTTTTTTTATATCAAAAGATTTAACAGAACATTTTCAAGCAAAAACTATCCATGAAGATTTATCTTTATGACATTTTCTCAGTAAAGTCTCCCATTCTTTGGCATTCGCTCACTGAAAAGGATTCTCTAAAATCGATTCGGGATATCCTCTGTTCTGAAATCTCATCTTATAAAAATGTGAAGTAATAGTCAGGTCTTTCGGATTAGAGGTGATTCTTTTTAAAAATGCATAAACTGAGAAAAAGGCAAATGTTGTTTAAGGGTTTCAGGATGGAAACTCTAAAAATATAAACAATTATTTTTATCTGTTGATATTTTATAAACCTTAGTTTGAATGCCCGAAAGTGTCAAGATTGATAACACATCCAAAAATGATATCTCAACTTTGTTTATATGATGAGTGAATTGTATACTAGGATTGCTAGAGTTTAAGATGTGAATATTATTATCGGAAATTTCCTTAGACCCATCCCCAAGTAGAAAAATGTCATCTATGAATCGTAAGTATATCAATAAATTGTCTTTCCATGTATCTTCTTCAAAAATATACTGATTTTCAAATTTTGCCATGAAAATATTAGCATAACTTGAGGCCCATGGATGAATGACACTATGCCACTTCAGACTTGACCCTGCTGTTAGGGCAGTGGAGGGTTCAGTCTGTGACTGCTGGAATCAGCTGAGATCTAGCCACATTCTCACACTGATCCCAAAAACCAACTCTTCCTCCCCAGAACCGCCCTGTGTTTCACAGCTTCCACCTACTAGTCTATAGGGCCCTGTAGGGTGCTGCCCAATTAGAATTCCTTGCCTCCATGTCCTACACTGCAGCAGCAGTCTGCTAGCAGTCAAGATGAGCAGCGGGGTCAGCTCCTTGTCGGCTAGTCCTTACTCTAGCCCACCATCAGCTAGATCTCCACTACATTGTGTGGGCCATGGTTGAGCAAAAGTAGGTTCTCCGCCTTGGTCAGCTGATGCAGCAGTGTGGTGCCCAGGAGGTCACAGTGAGAACCAAGCTCTGAGTATTGAGGATTTGCTGCCCATCCCTGGGCTGTGCATGCCAGTGGTGTGGTTCAGATCCCACTTCTCTCTCTGCCGATTTCCATAGAAACGTGAGCACCTGGCCTGGTTCACGCAGGCAGCTGGCCTGCAACTCAGCCATGAGGGTTGCGGAGCATGGGCAGTGCCTTCTGCAGCATTACGATATGACATGGGGCGGCTCCTTCGTAATGGCGGAGGAGCTCCGCCCACTGAATCAGTCAGCAAATACAAAATGCTAACAAACCAATATTATCATTTTATTTTCCGCTGACTGACTGAGCCAGGGAGTCTTGGGCGGGTCAGAGTGGGGCTATAGCAGGGGGAAGAAGTGAAGCGCACTGTAGAGTGTGCATGTCGGTTTGGATAGCCATCTTAGGTTGCCCAAACATGCATGCATACTTTCTGCATACATACTGTGCTGACAGCCGGGTTAGAGAAAAGCCCCAGGCTCCCTGTGCCTGAGCGAGTGTCAGACCAGCCTGCTCAGGCCAATCCCCATGCTTATCTTATGCTTGGTTTAGCCTAGGAGGCTAGGATAGACGTGCCCAAACCTATGGGATGGACAGATCACTATCTAATCCAAATCACTATAATGGTCAGGGAATCGTTTATCAAGGATGAGCCAGCTCAACGCCTAAAGAGGCCTTGGCATAAACTTTTAACCAGCAACCTTCACTCCACTCTAGGAGAATTCCATTATGAGGCAAATATGGATATCAATACAACATACGCTGCCTTCCATGACTGGATTACTAGAGGACTAGATGCCCTCATCCCAGCCAAATGGACTAAAGGGCGCAGTTCCCCCTCAAACCCATGGTATAATGATACTTTGAAATCCATGCGGAAAGAATGCAAAAAAGCTGAGCGAATTTGGAGAAAGGATTATAACGTTAGGGATAAAGCATTATATCTATCCAAACAAAAACTCTATCATAAAGCTATTTGCTCCGTGCACGCTACGTTCTAAGCAGAAGAAATCAACACTAGCGCGAACCCCACCAAAGTTATCTTTAAATTGGAGCAAGAACTGCAGAGCAGCAGAACCCCTGCCTCCAGCATTACCTCCGCGCAGCAGTGTGAGGACCTTGCTATTTTTTTTGTAGAAAAAGTAGAAAAAATTTACAGATCATTCCCGCAGCACCTTTCTGACCCGCCTAACTCCACTAACTCTATTATTAGTGGCACTACACTAACGCTCATACCAGAAATCTCGTATGAGGATCTAACTAAACTCTGCAGGAAAGGTAAATCTGGCTCCCCAGCAGACCCCATGAGGCCGGCTAAATTCACTTAATCTTTAGAATTTTTTTTACCTTCCCTGACCTCCATACTCAATCTTTCCTTTTCTTTGGCTAGTGTCCCGACGGTTTGGAAACAAGCATGGGTCTCCCCCATTATTAAGAAGCCCACTCTAGACCCCTCCAGTCCAGACCAGAAAACTTCAGACCCATCTCATTGCTCCCATGGGTGTCTAAACTTGCAGAGGCTCATGTAAACAATGTCCTGTCCCTACATATGGATCAAAATAACATCTTGGACCCATCTCAAAACGGGTTCAGGCCGGGCCACAGTACTGAGTCTGCCCTCCTGTCCACGACTGAACACCTCCTGACAATTCTCGATGCCGGTCAGAGCGCTGCGCTGATTTTGTTCGATCTCAGCGCAGCCTTTGATACGGTTTCTCATAACATTCTGTTAAATCGTCTGGCGGCAGTAGGGATTTCCGGTCTTGCCCTGGAATGGTTCCGCTCATTTCTGAAGGACAGATCCTTCCGGGTGTCGGCTCCCCCGTTCCTCTCCCAGCCCCATTCCATCGGCCAGGGAGTCCCTCAGGGCTCTGCACCTAGCCCATCCCTTTTTAATCTATATCTACAGCCACTTGCGGCAGTGGCCAAGGAGTGGGACCTAACGCTGGTGTCATATGCAGATGACACACAGTGGTCATCACTCTCACCCAAGGTCCTTCTACTTCGGCCTCGAGATTCAGGGATGGCCTGGCTGCAGTAGCCTAGTGGATGACGGACAACTGCCTGCAGCTTAATGCAGGCAAGACGGAGGTGCTGCTCCTCGGGAAGAAAACCAGCTATTGGAACGAGCACTGGTGGCCCTCCTTGTTGGGCACCATTCCACCACCTAAATCCTTGGTCAAAAATCTGGGCGTCTGGATGGACTCCTCGCTTAGCTTCCAGACCCACACAAAAAAAGTGGCAGCAACTTGTGTGGGCCTGCTGAGGAGTCTTAACCAGATACTCGTTTTTTTTTACTCTAAAGTCCGCCAACTCATTGTTCAGTCCACAATTCTCTTCCGTTTGGACTATGCCAGTGTTTTACTCTTGGGTGCCTACAAAGTGGAGACAGCGCGACTGCAACGTGTGCAGAAGTCTGCAGCAAGGGCCTTGGTGGGGCTTCCCTGCAGATGCTCGGTCAGAGCTACCATTCGAAAATTGCATTGGCTGCCCATTGAATCTCGTATTCAATTCAAAACGCTCACCATGGCATTTAAGATCCTCAAATTCGGATGTCCAGAACTGTTGTGCCCGCTTCTAACACCCTCTCTCCCACAGCTCAACTTGCGCTCCTCAGGCCAGCACCTTGTGACTGTACCCCGTACTAAGCTTTGCCGCATCGGCGGTCGCTGCTTAGGGTTTTGGGAGCCAAGCTCTGGAATTCCCTGCCACTGAACATTCGTTCCTTGGAAAACCTGTCTGCCTTCCAGAAAGCTATTAAGACCCATCTGTTCCCCTCTCCATAGGACTCCCTACCTTTCCTTCTTCTTCTGTAGTATAGCTCCTGTGGTTCTTCAGCGCCGGGACGCCTCTTTGCTGGGGCAGCTGTTGCGCTTAATCAAAATGTTAACATAACATAACTTAACAAGAGCAGTGTCTGGATTGGGTGGGGAGCCTGTGCTTTTTGCTCAGTGACTGCTGGGAGGAAAGAAGCACAGAGGCGTCAGCAGCATCACCTCCCCCAACCTACCCCAACACTTTAGTTTTGCAGTGGCCGCCACTGGATATGAGAAGCTGAGATGCTGCAATGTCTAGCATCTGCTTCTTCTGGCGTCATGCAAGAATATGTGCAGCATAGCCTGTTCTGAGTGCTCAGATTTGCCACAGGCCCACCCTCCCCCAGAGAAGAGAGTGCTCTCTGACACCCAACCTTGAAATGCTGCATGGAGCTGGAGCACACGGGGCACTGCCATTACTATTGATGGGTGGATGGATGGATGGATGGGTGGATGGATAGATGGAAGGATGTGTGAATGTATGGATGGGTGGGTGGGTGTATGGATGTAGGGATGGGTGGGTGGATGAAGTTTGGATGGATGGATGTGTGGGTGGATGGGGTGGGTGTGTGGATGGATGAATGAATGGATGGATTCAACCAGCAGCTGACAGACTTGTTTCTCATGCCAGTCAACAATCCAAAATGTCAGCCTGTGGTGTACTCCTGTGGGCTGATCCAAAATGTGAAGACTCTTTCTTCCAGCAATGGAAGGGGGGGCTGGCTCAAAGCGGCCAATGCCTGGGCCGGGCTCTCTTTGTATCGCGTCTATGAGCTCTGGTAGACATCAAGCTTCTCTAGACGGACCTAAATATGTATTGGAATTATATCTCGCATTATGTAAACAAATGATTCTGTATATTTGAGGGGCAGGGAATGTGTGGCAATTTTCTTTTTAGTGCAGACAACTGAAAGGGAATCTAGCATTATGTAAACAAAGGATTATAATAATAATGATGTATAATTAAGGTACTGGGAATATATGGGCATTTTCTTTCTAATGCATAACACAAAAGGGGAATAGCCTGAAATGTTCCGGGTTTTGTGTGTCGAAGAGAAAACAATATTAATATATCACAGAAAAAATAGTTATTGAGAATGTGGCTACTTTCTGAAGTCATATTAAAGGTCATACAAGAACATGTCACGGGAAGGTGACTACCGGTTCTAGGGAACGCGTCTGTCCACTGCCCACACTGCAAGTTTTTATTTTTATTTTCGCCGCCGCCGTGGTCATGGAAATGTCAGGACACGGACGTCGATTGATTTTACTAAATGCGTTCCAGGCCTGGCGCTTCATGGCCGGGTCACTGAGCCCCGGGACAGAGCGGGTTCTACAGCATCCAGGATAAAAGCCTTCGATTGAAATGAAAGAGAACATTGATCGCCTGAATTCCCTTCTGCTGAAAATGAAACGATAGAAATTTCATACTTTCTAATTTCAAATTCATTTACGCTTCCCCAATATCTCTCATTTCAAAATTAATAATTAATACCCGTGAATGGAGACATGATTTATTTATAACACACCATCATGGCAACTAAGCGCTTGTTTCCAGAAGGGTGACTAGAGAATTGCTAATCTGTGTGAATGTGCAGTTTTATTCCCAATAAACAGGTACACTGTGGAGAAGCGCCCAAAGCCCAGGAACGTGATCCGAGGGGAGGCGCCCACGCTGGGGGGAGGGGGGCGTGGGGTGAGGGGGGGGCGCAGAATCAATACTTTACTAAACATAAAATGTGACGGCAGAATCATTGCAAATAAACAGCAAAACTAGAGAGTGGACATGACACCGAATCACCCAAATGCGAGGGTAGCGGAAATGACATCATGTGCACTTTAACCCCAAAGACGTCATATGGTTGGTTGGCCTCGTTTCCTGCTTTTAACCTTCACCAGCCTCCTATTTGATGCTCATTGGATTGGGGGAGGTGCAAGGGGTTGCCAAATAATGGGGGGCAATGAACTCCACTCTGGAGGCTGCAAAGATTTGTCACGTAGCAGAGTTGGCTATTGCACCCACAACCCTTTGTTTAAACAACTTTACATTTAAATGCTTAAATAAAAAACATATAACCAATTTACAAAAAGTACCAGGCAATGAGAGAGGTGATGATTTTGGGGTCACCCCTAACCTACGGGGAGGGCAAGCAGTTGCCTTGAACACAAAGAGCATATCACGCTGAACGATTGGTGGTGGTCCCATTCTCTTAGGACCACCCTAAGCACAGTTATAGGCAAAAATACAATGCCAACCAAAGGCCCAGCGAAGCATTATGGGGTGAGATTCTAGAGTGCAGTGAATATCGCATTAGCTCTCAGCAGTTTTCCGGGACTTTGGTGATTTGTGCTCTATTTTGGACGGGACTGCGAGGACCAGCAGCCCCGTCATTGCCTCCAGCTGTGTTCTCTTCCCGCCCTCTACTTGCCACCGCATATACTGCTCGCGGCCCCCGCTTCATGGGAGCCGCTTGCAGCAGTTTTCCGGGACTTTGGTGATTTGTGCTCTGTTTCGGACGGGACTGCGAGGACCAGCAAATGAATGAGTGAGTGTGAGTGAGAAGGTGGTGCTTATGGCCATGACTGAACTGGATTGGCAGAGTAGGCTAAAGAACGGTGATGGATAAAACCCAGATTTGTTGACTGGGTATGAGTGTTGATTGGTTCCGATGCTCCGTCCATCACCACCCCCTTTTGTACCACTAAGAACAGAGGGGAGGCTCCACACTTTCATTTACTGTTCTTTTTCTGTTACACAAATAGTGATTAATATCGTATTATCAACTTTTCGTATAATAAAAAAAAGGAATCACAATTAGCCGGAATGTGACCTTTGGTTTCAGATAAAGTACATAAATATGATTTTAAATGTATGTTGTGTGCATGCTAATGGGTGAGAGAATGTTTATGTGAGAGCAAGTGTGCCTTTATGTGAGCAAGTGTGAATGTATGTGCAAGCATGTGTGGGTGAGTGAGAGTTAGTGACAGGTAGTGAGTAAGAATGAGTGTCAGTAAGTATGAGTAAATCACAATGAGTGAAAATGAGTGACTGCAAGTGAGTGAAAATAAATATGAGTGCAAGGGAGTGTTATAGAGTGGGAATAGAATGAGTGTGATTGAAAATGAATGAGTGAGTGTGAGTGAGAATGTGGTGCTATGCTTTGAAGTCCCTTGTGGGCCCTAGCATATTGAAGGTAATTCTTATCTTACAGATACACCTATTGTAAAATACTGGTGCTGGCATACTTGAGGCAATTAGGTTGCATGACAGACATCTGTAACCAAATACTGGCATACTAGAAGTAATTCCTGGCATAATAGACACCCATGTTAAAATACTGGTAATGGCATACTAGAGTTCATTCTTGGCATGTGGGACAATTGTGTAAAAATGCTAGTACTAACACATCTGAAGTGATTCTTGGCATAAAGAAGGGCAACCTGACATATGGGAGGAGGGCAACCATGCCAAAATGCTAGTTCTGCCATGCTGAGCAAATTTTTGACATAAGTGCCACTTGTGGTATATGGATGGCATGAATGGAAAAAATTCTGGCATTGGTACATTGGGTGCACCCAAGGCATATGTGGCACCCTGAGAAATTCCTAGCCCTGGCACAATTAAGAACATTTTTTACATATGGAGGTATTGATAGCAAAATTTGAAAAAATGCGGTCAACTCCTGGGGAACGTCAGGTTTGAGTAGCTCGGCACACCATGAAACGATTTGAAAATGTAATGAGTGCCCTTTCAGAGCTTATGGCTTTTCAAAAAATGTATGTGAAAATTGTGCTTTAAAATGTTCGATTTGACAACATAATTAAAAAAAAAATTCTATGGGGAACAAACCGCTAGTTTAGGCCTGCTTTCTTGTTTTTCCCGCTCACTACAATTGCAGGCAAGCATTACGTTCTGGATTTTTCAAAGATCAAGTCAGCACCATAATAGAGGTGGTATGTAAAATTCACTTTTGCTTGTGTTGTGATGTGCTGTTACATTAATCATTCAGATATTATGGAAATTCATCAGTGTCAATTATTGTGATGTCATCATGGTTTAGGACATGTTACATGATGTCACATGTGGGTGCAGCGATACATATCAGTGCTCTAACAAGAAATAAAGGGGCAGATTTATGTTAACTGGCGCATCCCGAGGTATGCGCCAGTTAACATGCACCACAGTGCGCCACAGCTACGCCACCCATGGTGCGCCGCATTTATGATGCGGCGCACCATGGGGCAAAAACGGCACAGATGCGTGACGCATCTGTGCCGGAAATGTGGCGCATTGCTGGAATTGCGTCTCAAGCGCGACGCAGCTCCAGCAATGCTCTGGGCGGGGGGCCTATTCTTTCAATGCTGCCTCAAGCCTTACGCCTGCTTCAAGCAGGCGCAGGGTTTTGACGCAGCATTGCCCTGAAAGTGACTGAGTGAAATCTCATAGATTTCACTCAGCCACTTTCAAGAGGCGTTCCTGCGCAGGAACGCCCCCCTCAGCGCAGGAACGCCTCCTCATGGCGCAGTGCTGTACAACGTGACGCATCTCATAGATGCGTCACGTTGTAAATAGGGCGCTGGGATGCACCACGTTTCTGCGCCGTTGCGTCACGCAACGGCGGCGTAAACGTGGTGCAAGCCCTTCATAAATCTGCCCCAAAATGTGTTGTAGAGCCAACTATTTAAGACAGGTGGCCATTCGTAGCTGGTCCCTCGATAGTGGGGTGTGTAGGTGAGGGGAGACGGTGAGGGCCAAGTGGAGAGGGGGCCACGGGTGGATAAAAAGAAATCACTTACCTATCGGCCAGCCGGCCGCCGCGTCTTTCCGTCCTCTTCCTGGCTTCTGCTGGAACCGGAAGCAGGATAAGCTCCCCTGAGCCAATCACAATGCTGCACTGCAGCGTTGTTATTGGTAAGCACCCACACTCCCCTAAGCCAATCACAACAATTGGTCTGAGCGCCGTGGTTCGGCACTCAGATGGGGAAGGAACGCCTCGGCATGATCTCAACTCAGTATGTATTGAAGCCTGGGTGGAGAACATGCTATGTGCGCTTGGATGTTTTGCCCGGCCCCAGCCCCAGCCAAACATTCATGCGCACTTAGGAGGGTGTCACCACTCATCCCCCGTGTGTAGCCCAGCCCCTCAAAACTGCACCAGCACAAAAAAATAAAATGATGATAACATTGCGTTATCATTTTATTTTCCCTTTTTGCAGTGCTGAAAGGCAGTGGGAAGACGTTTGTTCACCTTAGCGGTGCAGACGCCCCTGCAGGTGGCTTGTGCTGCTCATACAAAATGGACTTCACTTCTATGCCTACTTCTAAGCACTTTCAGTTCCAATCATTATAAGGTGGCTGAATGGAGAAACGCAGGTTACAAATCTACTATGAAATAGCACAGATGGACGGACAAGAAACATGCAGGGCATATCTTATGGTACTAAATAATTGTGATGTGTATATAAAGCATCATGCCTTGTAACAGTGACATTTTAAAACATGGCAAAGTGGGCTCTGACCCACTGCGCCAGCCTTTGAGAGTGCCCCCTGATAGAGCCAGCTATGTTCTGCAGAGAGTCTTGCCCTTAAAGACCTTGAATAATTTTTAAACAGATTGTTGTAAATAGTGCTTTTCTATCATTTTTTTTAACGTGTGAGTCTATTGCAGACATTTTGCAGACAAAATGTGTTTATGTTTCATGCAATAACCATATAAAGTTTCTTTTAGATCAATACAGGACCTCACATATGAAAAATGACAGGGTGCAACAGAGATTATTTGCAGTAATATTAGTGAGCTGCTGCTTTGTTACAATACTAAAATACACACATCACTATCCCTGAATATCAGATGTACACACTTTTAGAAATTGACCAAAGAGGGCATGAAAGAGCTAAGACTGGATCGTAAAATCAAAGCTGGTCCGAACAGGTGGCCCAGGGACCTAAAAATCCTTGAAATGTCCCTGCCTCTTAATAGGAACTGCAGCAGATTGTGGATATCATGCAAGGAAAACAATTACATTTAGGACGCTATATATTACTGATTCTGAAAGCCCATGGCCTATTAACAAAAGAAATGTAGCAAGTCCAGAAGCATGATGTGCGCTTTCAGAATCAATAATATATATTAGTGATTCTGAAAGCACACGTCGTGCTTCTGGACTTGCTGCATTCCTCTTGTTAATAGAGTGTGGCAGTGGGGCAGATTGTGTACCTTGTGGATTCATGTTAATTTTAGCGACCATCGTGCTTGTACATGGTGCTGCAATTCACATGAATACTTTCAAAAAGGCACACAATCTACCCCGCAGCCGCACTCTATTAACAAAAGGCATGCAGCAAGTCCAGAGGCATTTGACTTGTGAGGGACACCTAGTAACGACTAGTGGCACTGCATTATTTTGATATTGGATACTATAATATTCACTGCCCCCTGCTAATGCCGTCCCATAATGCTTTGCAGGGCCTTTAGTTGGGATTGTATTTTTGCCCATAATAACTGTGCTTGGGGTGGTCCTCAGAGGATGGGACCATCACTGATCGTTCAGCAAGATGTGCTTTTTGTTTTCAAGGCATCTGCTCGGTTCTCTCCCTAGGTTAGGGAGGATCCCAAAATCATCACCTCTCTCACTGCTTGCTAAATTCTCACTTTCACTTTTGAGAAGTGACTATATGCATTTTAGCATTTAAAGACAGAGAAGCTTGTTATTTTACCAAAAATATATGAGGTCTCTGCTGGCGGAGCTTCAACTTGGTGGAGTTCTGCATAGTAGTACTCTGCCAACTATACCCATGCTCTCCTCTTCCGTGCAACAAGGAAACAGCATGCACGTCTCTCCGGGAAGGGCTGTGTTTGTGCGCTTCACACATGACACTGCGCACTAGGGGTAGCATAGGTGCTCACATACCTTATAGGGAACAGTGATAGTGATAATTACTTGAGGTGGGTTTTTACTCTAATAAGCTGATGTCTTACAGGTTATATATGATTTTAAAACATTTGAGAGTTGAGCAGGTGACATATTTTATGGATCCCAAACAGTGTAGCTACAGAGGTTGCTGGTTGACTAGTGTATGAGCCCTACACAAGAAAACAACTCAAATGGCCAGTATGAGAAGAAAATCCACTCCAAATGCCTCTCAGCTGCATTCTCAAGCAGAAAAGCAGCTTTACCACACCATTTGTGATCGCAATCGGCTCAAAGAATGCTAGATTGGTGCTGTCGTGGTCGGAAGTCATGTGAGTGAGTGCAAAGTCTCCTGGGAGCTCTCTAGCAGTGTGAGAAGCCTTGCAGGTGATTGCAAGTGGCTAGAGAGTCTTGGCGCTCACGATAGAGCGCCCTAAAGAATTCGAGCGTGCATATAAAAAAAAACTCTGCCCTGGGCCCGAATGGCGGAATTCAGAAATTCCACTTTTCTCAGTGGAATGCCCGAATTCCACAAACTCTGTAAGCGGAGCAGAGTTTACCACCCGGGGTTACTTTCATGGTTTTGTTGAATCCCTCCTCAAGACCATTGGTTTGAGGGTGATAGGGTGTGGTAAACTTGTAGGTTTCCCCACATGGAGTTCATCTATGCTGTCATTAACTTAGTCCCTCTGTCAGACCCAACATGGGTAAAAATTCCCATCAGAGCTCTGGCCACCACAGTTGCAGCCACTGACCTCAGCGGGATGACCTCAGGGTAGCTGGTGGCATGGTCCACCAAGACCAGGAAAAACTTGTTGTCCCAGGCTGTCTTGAGGTCCAGGGTTCAATGATGTAAATATCAATCATTTCAAGGTAAATGCCAGCGGCAGGTAGTGGGGTCGGGGAAGCCTTGCACTTTTTCCTTGACTTTCCACGGGCCAGGCAGTTTGAACAGAACCTACAGAACATATCTATCTTCACTTGAGTTAGATAAAAATGGGCAACAAGACTGGCAAAGGCCTTACCTTGCCCTAGATGTCTTGCCAGGGGAACATCATGAACCAAACCCAGGAGGAAGGTCTTGTAACACTGGGGACCACCAGCACATGGGCTTCCCCAGAACTATGAGCCTTAGGCTCACTATATAGGAGGTCATTCTCGCAATTCATCAGGTGATCCCACGAGGTGTCACCAGGTGATTGGCCTTCGGTTTCCCACCTCAGGCTCTCTAGAGTGGGGCATTCTTTCTGCATTTGTAGAACTCTTCTCTGGTAGGCCGACTCTCAACTTGCCAACCAGCAAGATCAGGCAGGACACCCAGTATGTCCTCCCTGGTCAGATCGGGGCCTGCTCCTCAGGTACTCGGACAACCTCCACCTTGGGAACTTCAGGGGCTGGTTTTTCATGCCCCTCCCCCTTTTGGCAGCTGTCTGGGCCATTGTTCCAGACTCCAGGCGCCTTTGACTCCCTTCACGGGCAGCCCTGGACCGTGTGGTCATACAGACTCACTCAGGTAATCTGGACATCATCAAGTGTGACCTGAGCTCTACCTCTTCCAGGTAGTGTGCTCCAAGTTGTTGCCTAACAGACAATCTGCAGGCATGGCAGGGCCCACAACAACATTCTGAGAACCTGAGACCCCCCAGTCAAAGGGAACCAGAGCCACTGTTCGATGGCTTTCACAATTGCCAGCAACTATGACATGGTAGAATGTGTTAGGGAGGACCTGCTCTGAAGACACCATCTGACCCTTTACAACAGTCATACTGGCTCCTGAGACTCTCAGCGCCGCCCATTGATGGTGACACACTGCCTGTGCCTGGACGTATTGACAGGCATATGGACATTTGGGACAATCTCTTTATCCCTAGGTAAACTAGGGTCATCGCTGTCTGTTTCCCAAAGCTAACTGGAACTATTTCCTCCCCAAGCGCTACACTCGCCAATCCAGGTGTCTGCACACTGATGAGGAGCTGTGCTCTCTTGGGACATTTGGAGTTGCCCTTGGAGTTCTCATACTTGTAGCATTCAGTACATTGTGGTACAAACCTGCCTATCTACTTATCAAACAACCCTTAATTCTTACAGTCAGAATGAGACTGCTTACCAAGAATCCCTTGAGAATTATGTAGGGGGGCCTTCAGGGAACTCCTTATTTTTACATTCTCTCACCCACTCCCTCCTTTCTTCTATTTGGGACCTGGCCACCTTTGTCTGACTTCTCAGCAAGTTTCTGTGGGTCAGCCAGCTTACTGTCAACTCGGTGCTGGTGCAGCTCTGCAAAACTAATACTGAGCATGTGATCTCTCATAATTAGAATGTACAACCCATGTTAATCATTTACTGTGCTGCCCCGTACCCAACCATTCAGTGCCTTGCTGGAGTAATCCAGATAATCTACCCTGAAATTGTTGGGGTGCTACTGGCTGTCCTTGAAACTTTGGTGTTACTTCTTAGGGGTCAGCTCAAACGTTGCCATCAAAATAGCTTTCATAGAGTGTACCTGGTGTGGTCTTCAACCTCTACTATCAGAAGTGTGTCCTGTCCCAT
This sequence comes from Lissotriton vulgaris, assembly GCF_964263255.1. Classification (NCBI taxonomy): domain Eukaryota; kingdom Metazoa; phylum Chordata; class Amphibia; order Caudata; family Salamandridae; genus Lissotriton; species Lissotriton vulgaris. The sequence goes on along the minus strand of NW_028243212.1, from coordinate 248,255 downwards.
AGTAGGCATGTGCTTCCACTGACCCCCCCCCCCCCCCCCCATGATCTTCTGGTACCTTGTAGACCCTTGGGGCTAACACATAGGCAGAATAACATGTGTCTTTGTCATCTCACACCACATAATTGGTCACCACTAGGTATGCACACTGTCCCTCAGACACTGCTGGTATACTGCCACTGACTGCTGGAATCTGCATGCTTGGCTTTGATGTCCAGCTCTCTCAGACTCAGTTCATGAGCCAGTAGAATTTTCTTCTTTCCCAGGGCTCTTTTCAGTCTTTTTCTCCTTCATTTTTAATTTGGCCATTTGCAGCTTCAATTCCTACTCTTTCCTCCTCTCTGCCAGTCCCTCTGGGGATAAGTAATGGGAAAAGACACTGCTCCCTGCCCTGGCAGGGATGTCCAATCTTGGGCTCAAAACACAAGCCATTTAGCACTGGTTAGCAGTGGTAAAGTGTGCAGAAGCTTAATACCAGAAAAATCGGCATCAGAAACGTGGAGAAGGAAGGTAAAATGTTGGGGAGAAGACCACCCTAAGGCATCTTGAACTGGGATTATACTCCCTATAAAATATGCTCGCAACTGCATGTTTGAAATTCATTGCATCTTTAACAAGTTCTGATAAGAGTAGTCAGGCACATTGTTTAAATGAACTGCTGCCAAATAAATCTGACTGCGTGGAGGGATAATGAAAAGGATTTCTTCAATGTCACAAACATATGAAATGAGTTTTGACTATCATAGAATGAATTTGTTTAATACAACTGTAAGAAGAAGCATTTTTCCATGCCAGTATGAAAGCAGTTGTTTACATGATTTAGCCTATTTACTGCTTCTTCGTCCGTTTCCATTCGTCGCACGGAAAACTTATGGAAGAATTGTGCAAAGGGCATTCGAATATGTATTAGATATAGGACCTAGCCCACTCGGAGGCTGATTTCAAATGAAGCACGGGAGCCCGCTCTTAATTTTTTTTCCCTCTGTGGTGAGAGTCGGGAATCCAACGGAACTTCTGCCAATTTCATTTTTTAAATGCTTTGGGGGCCACAAGAGGCCTAGGGTGCCCCTTTTTCTTTCTTTTTAAAGTTTTTTCTTGTGAATCGGTTCAACCGAGTCACAAGATGGCTGCCAGCACTTCCTCAATTGAAGATTTGACAGCCAATCAGATCTCTGACACGAGATCGGGAGGGTTCAGGGAACCACCGCGGTCTAAGTTGTAGACCTGAGATCTACACAATTTAACCACAAGGTCGCTTTCTGAACCAAGAGCTACCTTTCCAACAAATTTGGTGTAATTCTGTTCAGCAGTTTGGGCTGTAGCCCTGTCTAAAGTTTCCTATGGAAATTAACATGTTTTCTAACTCCCCTTTTTCTCAGCCCCCACTAGACAGATCACCCCAAATGTTCAAGACGGGGGCTGAAGTGAATGGCATATTAGTTTTGAAAATTTCTCGAGGATTCGTCAGACGAAGGCAAAGTTGCTTCCCCAGCACACAAGCGAGTACGAGTATTAAAGCGCATATGTCCACGTCGGCCTCAGAGCTTAGTTCTGCTCTAGACAGCAAATCAGCCAGTGAACAGGCTAGATCTGGTCAAAGGCTGGGGTTTTCAAAGCTTTCCCTAGCCCAGGTAGTGTACTGTCTCTGTCCGGACAGACAGCAAACATTACGCCCCCATGCACAAAATGCAAGCACCATCAGAGAAGCAACCAAAAGCATTGGGAGAGACGCCAACGAAGTCGCCAGCGGAAAACAAACCAACAAGAAACCCACAAACAACAGATGGAAGCGCAATTAGAACCTCAAGGTGCCAACACAGACTCACAAACTGTCATTAACTTACCCAGTGCAACACTAAGTGAGGCTGAGAGACCGAACTGCCAAGCCATGTCTTCCCTGGTCCGGAATCAAGCATTCTAGGATCGGTTTCTGGCTATCAGCCTTCGTCAGCCCGGATATCTTGATTCCAGTGGCATGAAATGCTCAGACGTGAGTTCCGTGCCCTCCATGCCACTGGAATCAAGCTATCCTGGATGATGACGGCTATGCTCAGACGTGAGTCCCATGCTCTCCATGCCTCTGGAATCAAGCTATCCTGGCAGATGATGGCTGATAGCCAGAAACTGGTCCTAGGATTCTTGATTCCGGTCCAGGGAAGACATGCTTTGGCAGTTCGGGCTGGACTGTTCTCATGAGGCACAGGGTCAAGACTGATTTGCATATGGCCATGTCAGAACTGGGGTGGTGTAGTGAGAAAAATAACGATGGATTAAACCCAGATCTGTGACTGGGGGTGAATGTTTTGCCATTGTGCAACATTCGTCCATCAAATGTTGTTTTTGCATTTGTCTCCCTGAGTGGGACGGGTATGCTCAGACGTGAGTCCCATGCTCTACATGCCACTGGAATCAAGCTATCCTTGCTGATGACGGCTGATAGCCAAAACCGGTCCTGGGATGTTTGATTCCGGTCCAAGGAAGACACAGCTTGGCAGCTCGGGCTGGACTGTTCCCATGAGGCACAGGGTCAAGCCTGATTTGCATATGGCCATGTCTGAACTGGGGTGGTATGGTGAGCAAAATAACAATGGATTAAACGCAGATCTGTGACTGGGGGTGAATGTTTTGCCATTGTGCAAACATTCCGTCCATCAATTGATGTTTTTGCATTTGTCACCCCGAGTGGAACGAGTATGCTCAGACGTGAGTCCTGTGCTCTCCATGCCACTGGAATCAAGCTATCCTGGCTGATGACGGCTGACAGCCAGAAACCAGTCCTAGGATGCTTGATTCTGGTCCAAGGAAGACATGGCTTGGCAGTTCAGGCTGGACTGTTCCCATGAGGCACAGGGTCAAGACTGATTTGCATATGGCCATGTCTGAACTGGGGTGGTGAGCAAAATAACAATGGATTAAACCCAGATCTGTGACTGGGGGTGAATGTTTTGCCATTGTGCAACATTCGGTTTTTGCATTTGTCACCCCGAGTGGGACGGGTATGCTCAGAAGTGAGTCCTGTGCTCTCCATGCCACTGTAATCAACCAATCCTGGCTTATGACGGCTGATAGCCAGAAACCGGTCCTAGGATGCTTGATTCCGGTCCAGGGAAGACATGGCTTGGCAGTTACGGCTGGACTGTTCCCATGAGGCACAGGGTTGAAACTGATTTGCATACGGCCATGTCTGAACTGGGGTGGTGTGGTGAGCAAAATAACGATGGATTAAACCCAGATTTGTGACTTGGGGTGAATGTTTTGCCATTGTGCAACATGCCGTCCATCAATTGTTGTTTTTGCATTTGTCACCCCGAGTGGGACGGGTATGCTCAGATGAGTACCCCTGTCTCCATGCGACTGGAATCAAGCTATCCTAGCTGATGACGGCTGATAGCCAGAAACGTGTTCTAGGATGTTTGATTCTGGTCCAGGGAATACACTGATTGGCAGCTCTGGCTGTACTGTTCCCATGAGGCACAGGGTCAAGACTGATTTGCATATGGCCATGTCTGAACTGGGGTGGTGTGGTGAGCAAAATAACGATGGATTAAACCCAGATCTGTGACTGGGGGTGAATATTTTGCCATCTTGCAACATTCCATCCATCAATTGTTGTTTTTGCATTTGTCACCCCGAGTGGGACGGGTATGCACAGACGTGAGTCCCATTCTCTCCATGCCACTGGAATAAAGCTATCCTGGCTGATGACGGCTGATAGCCAGAAACCGGTCCTAGGATGCTTGATTCTGGTCCAGGGAAGACACTGCTTGGCAGCTCGGGCTGACTGTTCCCATGAGGCAAGGGGCCAAGACTGATTTGCATAAGGCCATGTCTGAACTGGGGTGGTGGGCTGAGCAAAATAACAATGGATTAGACCCAGATCTGTGACTGGGGGTGAATGTTTTGTCATTGTGCAACATTCCGTCCATCAATTGTTGTTTTTGCATTTGTCACCCCGAGTGGAACGGGTATGCTCAGACGTGAGTCTCGTGCTCTCCATGCCACTGGAATCAAGCTATCCTGTCTGATGACGGCTGATAGCCAGAAACCGGTCCTAGGAAGCTTGATTCCGGTCCAGGGAAGACACGGCTTGCCAGCTTGGACTGGACTGTTCCCATGACTTACAGTGTCAAGACTGATTTGCATATGGCCATGTCTGAACTGAGGTTGTGTGGTGAGCAATGTAATGATTGATTAAACCCAGATCTGTGACTGGGGGTGAACGTTTTGCCATTGTGCAACATTTAGTCCGTCAATTGTTGTTTTTGCATTTGTCACCCTGAGTGGGATGGTATGTCAAGACGTGAGTCCCGTGCTCTCCATGCCACTGGAATCAAGCTATTCTGGCTGATGATGGCTGACAGCCAGAAACCTGTCCTAGGATGCTTGATTCCGGTCCAGGGAAGACATGAAGTTGAAGTTGAAGTTAAAAACATTTATAGAGCGCGCTAACACCAGGCGGTTTCATGGCGCTATAATCAGATTTACGCAGAAAGGAGAAGGTGAGAAGGGAACCAGTATAGTTGTTACGAGGGGAAAGCTAAAGAAAAAAGGTAAGTTTTCAGGGCTTTCCGGAAGTCCATATAGTTAGTTATGGACCGGACAGAGAGAGGGAGGGAATTCCAGAAGGAGGGGGCAAGGGTGGAGAACTGGAGGCCACCGTGTTTTTTCCTCTTACAACGAGGGAATACCAAGAGGACTTGGGTCGAGGTGCAAAGGTTTCTTGTAGGGAGATAGGGCCGAATTTTTGAGTTGACAAACCCAGGGGCTGTGCCTGCAAGAGCCATAAAGGTGAGGCAGCCCAATTTGAAAAGGGAACGTTGAGGGATGGGGAGCCAGTGGAGGGATTTGAAAAGAGGAGTGACATGGTGATACTTAGGGAGCTGGTATATCAGGCGGGCAGCCTGGTTCTGAATGAGCTGGAGGCGCCGGAGCTCATATGCCGGGATCCCTACAAAAAGCCTGTTGCCGTAGTCCAGGCGGGAGACAATCATGGCCATGACAATGAGCTTGAGGGCCTCGACAGAGAAAAAACGAGAGATTTTCCGGATGATGCGTAGGGATAAGAAGCAGGATGAGACAACGGCTCTAAAATAAGGGTGCATAGTCATATCTTGGCTGACTAGGATACCCAGGGTTTTTGCTTTGGCAGAGGGGGAAGGAGGGGGACCAAGGGCAGGGGGCCAGAATGCAGGGGACCAAGGACTGGGGAGGCTGCCGGTGAGTATCAGTTCTGTTTTGTCCGGGTTTAATTTTAACTGGTTGAAATTCATCCAGTCAAATATAAAGGTGAGGACAGAACAGAGGTTGGACCTGGAGACGTGGGAGGGAGAAAGATTGAAAATGAGCTGGAGGTCGCCTGTGTAGTTGTAGACTGACACCTCCATGTTTTGTAAAGCCAAAATAAGGGGGTGGATATAGAGTTTGAAAAGAAGAGGGAAGAGAGCAGAACCCTAGGGGAACCCCACAAGTGACCGGGCAAGAAGAGGCCGAGAAGCCATCCCGATGTACGGCCTGAGTCCGACCCTCTAAAAAGGAGGTGACCCAGGCCAGGGCAGACCCCCGGATGCCGGCACCTCCAACACGGTCGAGAAGAATGGAGTGGTCGACCGTGTCGAAGGCGGCGGACAGGTCGAGGAGAACCAGAGCCTGTGAGGAGTTGGAGACCGTACCTTGCCTGAGCTCGTCCAGGACTGATAGGACCATGGATTCCGTCGATTGAACTGGACGGAATCCGGCCTGATGGGAGGCTAGAAGGTGATTGTCCTCAATAAAGGACGAGAGGCAGGAGGTGATGTGGCTCTCAAGGGTCTTTCCTAAGAACGGGAGTAAGGAGATGGGGTGGAAATTAGGGAGAGAGGAGGGGTCAGTCCCTGGTTTTTTGAGACTGGGAGTGATGACAGCCGATTTGAAAGCAGCTGGGACAGTACCCTGTTGGATGGATGTGTTGAGGAGGGTAAGCGGGGGTCCAGGACAATTAAGGAAGATCTCCTTAAGTATGCGGGCAGGACAGCAGTCTAAGGGGTACCCTGATTTAACTTTCCTAAGGAGACTAAGGAAAGTCTCTTCTGAAATGGGAGGGAACATGTAAAGAAAGACAGATGGGGAGGTGGGGGGGAAGAAGGAGGGGGAGGGCTGGGGAATGTTATGCCTGATGGCGGCTATCTTCTCAATGAAGTAGGAATTGAGTGAGTTACAAAGGGATTGGGAAGGAACCGGTTTGGGTTGCACTCTATCTGCTGCTGCAAGGTTGTGGACAATAGAGAAGATCTCCTTGGGTTTGTTACTGGCTAAAGGAATTTTAGCTGAGAAGTACTCGGTTTTGGCCGTCAGGATAGCAGTTTTATATCCGCGAAGAAGGGCGGAGTATTGGGACTTGAGGGTGGGACAGTACCTGCGCCTCCAGTGGCGTTCAGCCTGTCTTAGAGAAAGTTTAAGGGTTTTAGGATCTTTGGTGAACCATCTATTGGCCTCATGGGAGCGGCAGGACCTGACTAGTTTGGGGGGGACATGGCTTGGCAGTTCGGGCTGGACTGTTCCCATGAGGCACAGGGTCAAGATTGATTTGCATATGGCCATGTCTGAACTGGGGTGGTGTGGTGAGCAAAATAACGATGGATTAAACCCAGATCTGTGACTGGGGGTGAACGTTTTGCCATTGTCCAACATTCCGTCCATTAATTGTTATTTTTGCATTTGTCACCCAGAGTGGGATGGGTATGCTCAGATGTGAGTCCCGTGCTCTCCATGCCACTGGAATCAAGCTATCCTGGCTGATGACGGCTGATAGCTAGAAACCGGTCTAGGATGCTTGAATCCGGTCCGGGGAAGACATTGCTTGGCAGTTCTGGCTGGACTGTTCCCATGATGCACAGGGTCAAGACTGGTTTGCATATGGCCATGTCTGAACTGGGGTGGTGTGGCGAGCAAAATAACGATGGATTAAACCCAGACTGGGGGTGAATGTTTTGCCATTGTGCAACATTCCTTCCATCAATTGTTGTTTTTGCGCTCATGGGAACAGTCCAGCCCGAACTGCCAAACCCGCTGAAATGTGGCTCAGTCAAAATATGCCGGACTGTGCTTGGACAATACTCACTAAATACAAACCTAAGTCTACATTTCTTCCAATAATTTTTCTTGGCAATCTGGATATAGTCAAAGAAAAAGTGACATACAAACTTAAGAAACTTTACCTGTCTACTGCACGAGCTCACAAGAAATACACCAAACAGAACAATCTTTACTTCCAGTTGATGAACAAATTACAAGCAAATGAAGATATCATTATTCGTCAGTCTGATAGACGAGGTAACGTCGTGTTATGGCCGTGTGATATGTATATGGAAGAAGCCCTCAAACAACTGAATGATAGGGATATTCAAGTGGTCAAGAGTTCGTGGAATGATTTCTACGCAAAACTCCTGGCCTGGAAAAACGCTGGCCTATTGAGCAACTATGAATTCAGGTTTCTTAAAAATGATCATCCCATCATTCCTTTGATGTATTTCATCCCAAAAATCCATAAGGACTCATCAAAACCACCAGGAAGGCCCATTATATCAGCCTGTAACAGCCTAATGGAGAACACCTCGAGATATGTAGACTTTTTTCTTCAAGAACACGTGAAAAAACTACCATCTCACATCCAGGATACTACCGATTTTTTGAGGAAGATAAGGGATGTTAAGTGAAACTCTGAGTGTGTACTGATTTCGCTAGATGTCACGTCACTCTACACCAGTATTCACCATCAAGACGGAGTAGAGTCAGTTGAGCAATATTTGAATACAAGATCTATGTACCTGCATTTGCATAACAAAATGCTAATAACCATGATATTAACATGTTTGGAATTTAATTTATTTTTATTCCAAAACCTGGTATTTCACCAAACTAGAGGTGTTGCTATGGGGGCTTGTTTCTCACCTAGTTATGCCTGCCTCCATATGGGGCTATGGGAGAAACAAGTCCTTAAAAGGATAGATGGTGACATCTTATCCAACCATGTATTATATTAGTACAGGTATATTGATGATCTGTTCCTAATCTGGGGAGGCACGTAGGAGAGTGTCCTTCATTTTATTGAACAGATCAATTCGAACAAACTCAACTTGCATATGTTTTGTTGATGTGGAAGTCTTTGTTGTACATCATAGGTTGGAGACTTGGTTGCACAGAAAACCTACTACAGGAAATACAATACTACATGCCACCAGTCACCATCCTAAGCATCATATTCACAGCATTCCTTTTGGGGAAATATTGCGAATACGGCGGATTTGTAGCAATGATAGTGATTGTGTTGTAGCACAAGGCAAACGCTGATACAGGTTTGTGCCTCGGGGCTACTCGCAAGCTACTATTGGCAAAGCAATTGATAAAACACAAACGATTGGTAGATCTGATGCATTAATCAGTAGAACCAGCTCTAGAACTCCAATCAAAGAACAGTCTGTTAACCCAACCAGATTGATCCTGATGTTAAATAAGCAACAGAAAACGTTACGCAAGATAGTGAATAAAAACTAGGGGTTGGAATGCAACGACCCTGTTTTTGGGGTACAACTTATAAAAACTCTGAAAATTACCTTTAGAAAAGCTTGGTTGATGAGCGATACCTTTGTGAGCAGCAGCCCTGAAATAAGAACAACTAAAACCTAGTTAAATTCTAGGAAAGGGTTTTTCAAGTGTACATCATGCAGAGATTGCAAATATGGGGTTAATAAACCTCATATACAACCCCATTCAAGTTCGAACCTATGCCCAACACCAAGTTACTTACCTACAAAACCGAATATGCAGTGTATGTGCTGGAGTGTTATTGTGGCCTGCAGTATGTAGGAAGTACAATATACAGACAGCCAGACCCTAAAAACTCTGTGTATATGGGATATTAGCATAAGGATTACAAGGTAATGTGGAGCCAGAGCTACTATTTGATTTTTAATAGGTGGCATAAGCATGAGGATAAAACTTATAAACTTAACAACATGGTTTCGTTTCTTTCTCTTAGATCCATGCAGAGAGGCAGCCATAGAGAAACCTAAATAACTTTTTGGCACTGTCGAATAAAAGAGCAAGTGCGTTTAAAAGAATCAAAGTCAGTAAGACACTGTAAATCTATATATATAAAAACAAAAGTATGTCTGTCTGTCCTTTATGCATTACTACACCATTCATCCGATCGGCATGAAACTTTTGGGAAGTTGTTGAGTACACTCCCGCGAAGGTTTCTTGCAAAAAAAAAAATTGTTCAAAGTTGTTGAGTCACTCCCGCGAAGGTTTCTGGCAAAAACAAAAAAGAAAAATGTGTTAAATATCGGCCCCCTGGCCCTTCAGGGCCCCCATAATCTTTCCAATACTGAACGTTTACAGTTTCTGGTGCGACTCGCTTTTGCAATGACCAACAACAGAGCACAAGGACAATCGCTGCAAGTGTGTGGACTAGATTTGGAGAATCCGTGCTTCTCACATGGACAACTGTATGTGGCCAGCTCACGTGTCGGAAAACCTTCTGATTTATTCGTGTACGCACCTAACGGAAAAGCAAAAAATACTGTGTAACCACAAGCACTCGAATAAATAAACAGAATTAAAACAACACTTTAAAATGTTTTCCATATTAAAATAAATAAGTTGCAATAGAAATGACACAATGTAAATTGAATGCTATCATAACAAGTTTCCTTAAATTTCCTTTCTTTTGAGATCGCAGCAACGCGCGACGGGTAAGTAGTTCTACATAAGAACGAGGTGAGACCATTTTATGGAACTTGCAGGGGGCAAAGGAGATAGTTTTTCCTATAATAGGATACTGAGCCAAATAAAAATATCTGAAGCGAGTGAACCTATTTGGTTTACCATCCGTTTTAGTGAAGGTTCAAGGCTAACATGTGGAAACTATGGGCCTGATTCACAGAATGAACTTAAGACTCAATCCTAAACTTACTACTATTTTTGTATTCACAGAATGCACTTACTACTTGTGGCATTCACAAAATGAACTTACTACTTTTGGTATTCACAGAAGTTAGGATTTTGTCTTAAGTTTGTCTTAAGACAAACTTAAGACAGACTTAAGACAGACTTAAGACAAAATCCTAACTTCTGTGAATACCAAAAGTAGTAAGTTCATTCTGTGAATGCCAAAAGTAGTAAGTGCATTCTGTGAATACCAAAATAGTAGTAAGTTTAGGATTGAGTCTTAAGTTCATTCTGTGAATCAGGCCCAGTATGAATATGAACCCATTAATATGCAGACAATGTGGCTGGAATAAGATTTGTGAGCTATCCTAATGTATGGGGATGGACAGTAACTATGTTAGGGGCGAGGGGAGGTACGAAGGATCAACCCACACCATATGACACTACTGTCCTATGATGTCCCACAGAGCAAGTTGTAATGATTTAGATGATCTAATGAAAAAGGCACATGGGGTAATGTGGTCAAGTTATTAAATTGTTTGGATAAAGAAAATGTGTATAACTTGGATCACTGATTATAAATATTTGTTTTATTTAGGGGCAAAAGAAAAACAAACTGATAGAAATACAGAGACAGAAATAACATTGTGTCTTGATAAAGATGGTGTGAATTTATTGGAGCCATCGAAACGCTGTTGATAAAGCACAATTTAAGGACTGGCACGAACAGGCATAACATTGATTGCATCAATTTAGCAATTGTGTGTCTTTGAGTCCAATTAAATGTGCAACTGTAAACGACAAGGGTTGGGTCTTACATTGTCTGTCTCTTTTATGCTGGTCATAATTTCAAACTGTCTATGTACAATTTGTTTGTGAAATGTTATGTGTTTAAGTAAGGATTGATTTTAATGTGTATTATTTGCTAGCTTTCATGTGATTTTGTATTTTGTATAATGGATTGTGAACTTAAAAATCTTTTTTAATAAATAAAGCTTTAACCAAGTATTGGATATATACTCAATAATTGTCATGTGTAATTAGTGCACTACAAACAATTGTGTCAAGAAAATCCTTCCTTTTTTGGAAGTACAAAACTGCGGGTCCATAAACGAATACTCCAGCACATTAGGGCCATTACTAACTGTGATGCAACTTACCCGGTTGCAAGGCATTTTAAGGACTTCCTATGCAATAACTTGGACAATGTGAAATGCTTTGTTGTGGATGCAGTCCCTACGCTCTGTCGTAGAGGCAACCGGGAAGCTTTGCTGTGGAGACTTGAAACTAGGTTTATACTGGAGTTAGATAGTAAAACGCCACAAGGTCTTGACTCCAGTGAGGACTTCTTTATCTGCCTTTGATTGCTCTTAAGTATATACTCATGAAATGTCTGCGCCGGGACGCTCCTTGGCTGGAGTATCTGTGCGCATAATAAATTAATATAACATAACATAACATAACAAATGATTTATGGATCTACCTCTATTTTGCTTTTAGTCTTCATGTATTGTATTGTTTGCACATTTTAACTTTATAAACCAATATGGTTCATTATGGTGGCACCTTCTTAGCACTAGCACTTTATGTCATAGCCATAAGGGATAGCAATGGCCCACTAGGGCTGAATTGTTCAACAGTTGCACATGATACCTAAGCAATTGATCCGCAAACATTGCATAATACTGTTTGGGTCTAAGATTGGCATGAGAGCTTACTTAACTGATTTTAGACGTGGTTTTAAAATACGCATTATGCGTCAATTCCTTGTCGAATTTCAGTGGTATTTTATGCTCTTTTTAATGCATTTTGGATTTTGATTATACATTGCCTTTTAAAATATTTATGAATTCATAAGTATTTATTGAGTTATTGTCTTTTTTGAAGAAATCATTATGGTTGTCATTTGCTTTGTGTCTGTTTCCAGGTGTATTGAGGTACCACAATTACTTCTCTATGTCTATGATGATGTTATTTCTATGTCACCTGTTTCTAGAACTTGCACTTTAAAAATGTGAAGGCACTCCGCATGCACGTCATGTGATCAATGCCTCCTGTAGGTCGAAACGCATCATGGCGGTGGTGCAGGGCCTTCAATAAAATCATTAAAAAAAATACCGGCTCCATTTTTATCTGTTCCAGAGCTAATGGATTGTGTATGGCGAAGCATGCCGTAATATATATATATATACATATACATATATATAGATATATATATATATATAGATTTATATATATATATATATAGATATAGATATAGATATGTATATATATATATATGGTCGGTTGTACGAGAAAAACCTGCAAATAAAAAAATCAGTTCCTGAAGCTTGTGGTCTGTCTCCTGCTTCGCCAGTTCTCGCAGATTGGAGGTGGCAATTTGGAGTTTCTGCACATATATATATATATATATATATATATATATATATATATATATATATATATATGCAAAAGCAGAATTCAGGTCAGAGAATCCAGACGAGCCCGTAGTTCTTCCAAAGTATATTATTCGGCAAATCCAAAAGTCGAGGGATAACGGGGTTTGAACAACAACTTGGTGTATATATATATATATATATATATATATATATATATATATATATATATATATATATATATATATATATATCCAACGTAGTTCTTGGCAAGAAAACAAGCCACAGTTAACGGCGGGCAACACGGCAGGGAATGCCAATCCCACATATACCAACGTAATCCAGCTATGGAAGAATAAATAAATCCACTGAAGCCGAAGCCCGAAAATAAACAGACCGTTTATGAATTGTGGCCATGGCTCCAGTGGATTTATTTATTCTTCCATAGCTGGATTACGTTGGTATATATATATATATATATACATATATATATATATATATATATATATATATATATATATATATATATATATATATATATATATATTAGCTCAAGAAGCACCAGAGCGCCGCACTCCCAGGCAGGTGCCCATCGTTGCGAGGGTGCACTCGCAAATCCAATTCTGCTCCACCTCCCAAAAGCGAAATCTCCCGCAGGAAGAAAGGAAGCACTCACGGAGGTACGTTTTCTCAAATTTATTTAATCACAGCAAACTGACGCGTTTCAGTCAGAACCTTTCTCTAAGTTTACCAAACCGGCAGAGGCGTCGACATTTAAAGCATCAGGGTCATAGAAATCAACATAGGACATGCCTTCGGGGAGGGGAAAGGAGCATGAGCGCCATATTAGAGTGTCTGAATATCGCAGTCAATGAATCAACATAAACATCATGATTGCGCCCTGAATGGGCAATTTAGTCAGACAAAGCATAATAAATGTAATGAAACACAAATGTCCTGCACACCTCCAAAACAGTTGATATGGTCAAAGTTCAGATGTACAATTAATGCTGGAAATTCACATGCTATTTCCTTATCCCCCCAGAAAATCACGGAAAAAATACTTGTGTTGCCATCAAGCCCTGGATGGGCTAATTAGCAAATGATTTAACCATTGAATCAAGGAGGACCCTCACTCCTATGCATCTAGTGCCCAAATATGGAGACTCTATGCATTCTATTCAATGAATTAAATAAATCAAAACAAAGACAAAAGCAACAATCACAAATCCTAACATCATAATCATTAGCATATGCAGTAAGAAGAATGTCTATCCAAGTTAAGCTCCTATACGTGAAGGTAAATGACTTCAAGAAGTTCATATGCCTAAATTCATAATTAATGAATGTAGGACAAAACCAAAATAGTTATAGATAATGTGTAACAAAAGCAAAATATAATTAGAAACAGAACAGAACAACAATCCAGGTCATCACCTAAATGTACCTGAAGGAGTACCAGGTCGAATACACATGCAGCTTCAAGTTCATAATCAACATTGGTAACTATGAAATACATATCTACAGGTGAACTGATGGAATCTACTCCCCCAGATGAGATGACAGTTCTTCATGTATATTTTGGTTTGCAGATCAATTATGTACCTGGATTCGAGTCTATGGAGTCGGACAAGCCTGTCCCCTCCTCTCGGGTTCAGTGGTACATGATCCAGGCCAAAGAAACTTAACTGATCCCTGTTACGCTTATGTGCTTGATCGAAGTGGCGCGCCACCGGGTACGCCTCATCGAAATTGGCAATAGCGCGCATGTGCTCTAAGACTCGCATCTTCAGTGGATTGACTGTGTTGCCGATGTACCGCAGCCCACAAGGGCATGTGAGGCAGTACACGCAATAAGGGGTAGAGCAAGTTATAAATTTGTTGATCCTACGTTGTATGCCCGTGTTAGGGATTGTGTAAGATCGTACTCTTTTACTAAACTTGCACGCCTTGCACTTCCTGCAAGGGGAAAAACCACAGATTTCGCCAAAAGCGTTAGTCTTAGGGGACTCGATCAAATGGCTCTGCACCAAATCATTTTTGATAGAACCTGCCTTCCGATATGTGATCTGGGGATTGGTAGGTAAATCATCCTTAAGTAGGTGATCTGTCTGTAAAATATGCCAGCTTTTCTTCAAGGTTTTATTTAAAAAAGCGGCATCCTGGGAGAAGGTGGTTATAAGCCTGAATTTACCCCCACTCTTAGACGATGTTTTCTTGCCTTTGCTTTTGAACAGATCTTCCCTGTGTGTGGAGTTGGCTCTTTTGTAAGCATCATTGAGGAGTTCCCCCCATACCCTCTCGTCTTGAAACGTTCTATGCATTGGCTAGCTGCCATTGGAATTCCTCATCATCCGTGCAATTACGCTTTATCCGAGTAATTCCCCATAGGGGATACTCTTGACAAGACTGACAGGGTGACTGCTGGTAGCTCTCAGGACACTATTACCCGCTGTTGGTTTACGGAAGAGTTTACTTTTGAGTGTTCCTCCCTCTACATAGATCGTCACATCGAGGTAATTAACAGTAGTTTGACTCACCTCACCTGAGAATTCCAGGTTCACACTATTCTCATTCAGTCTCCCCATGTACTGTTTAGCACTCTCCATTGTGCCGTTCCAGACGATAAATAAATCGTCTATGAAATGATACCAACTGATAAGATTGCGGGTCCATGATGCGTTATCTGCCCCCTGGCCACCTGCTCCTCCCACCAGCCTACAAACTAGTTCGCGTGGCTGGGGGCGAAGCAGGTGCCCATCGCAGTCCCTGACAACTGACGAAACAGTTCTGTCTGGAAAAGGAAAATGTTATTGGTCAGGCAGAATTGGACAAATTCCATCAACATTTGACTATGCCTCATAAATTTCAAAGGTCTCTGGTCTAGATAGTACTTTATGGCCAACAGACCATCACCATGATCAATAGCGGTGTAGAGGCTGGTGATGTCCAATACCATCAAGGTATAACCTTCCCTCCACTCGATCTTACTCAGTTTTTCTAGAAAGTCTGTAGTGTCACGGATATGTGACTTCAAAGTCAGAACAAAAGGTAACAACAAATTATCCACAAACATAAATAAATGTTCTGTGAGACTCCCCTGCGACGCAACAATAGGTGCCGTGGGGTTCTTATGCACCTTAGGAAGGTGATAGAATGTGGGAATGATGGGGTTAAGGCATCTCAGGAACATATATTCATCCATTTCAAGAAGATCTTCATTCTGCCATTTAGTAATAAGGACATGATAGAATGAATGAGTACTTTATTGTATAGTTAATTAAAACCATTACAAAGATACAAATATGATAATATGCTAAAAACACACTGAGAATTTACACAAATGTGAAATGATAAAAGTTAAAATTGGGGGTAAAAGCAAGTGTCTTTCTGGAGTAAAAAATAACAATTCCAAGTTCAAGGTTTTGCCAATGTTCTTTGCTTTTTCTCAAAATACTCAATAAATTTGATTGATCTACAAATGAATTGCGGGTCTGCTGTGCATAATGTTTGTATAATCGCAGACCTACAGGTACGTATTCCAAACTGCTTGAACTTGGCTTTCAACCAGCTCAGACGTTCCTGTATGAGAGCCGGGCAGATGCAAATCAGGTGAATAAAGTTTTGTCTTGCTGCACCGCATAGCCCGCACCGTTCACTTTCTTGGGACTTCCACTTAGGATGCTCGGCATTGGTCGGCAAACAACCCAACCGTATATTAAGATATTTGCGTTTGATATAAGGCGAAAAGGCCAGGTCCAGGAAGTGCGCCGGCACTAGTTTTTTGTATGATTGAATAGTCATCCAGGCATGTGATCGGAGACTGAAAGCTATTTTGTCGTCCAACAATGAGTGTTTAATGGCTGCCTTCCTGACCACCTGTTTGAATTGAGATACTTGGAGCTTGGATTCCCATAGTCCAGCCAGATTTGTTGATTCCTTTGACATTTTAGGGTACTTGGCATAGTTTGAGTGTGGACATTTAATGATGGTTTCCCACATAGCACGATAGATCATGATCTCTTGGTGCATCCAGACATTGTACCAGAATGTTATGGTCTCCTACTTCCTCAGTAGCACTTGAGATTTCAGGCCAAGTTCCAGTCTAACCTGGGCCGGGATGCTTTACTTGGTAGCACGAAGACTCGTTTGTAAATTTTCATTTGCACTGTATCCAGAAGTTGTGCACTCTTGCCATGGTGCAATATGCTCCCGTAGGCTATCGTTGGTATAAGTTTAGCTTTCATTATTGTTAACAATGGCGAAACCAAAAAACATTTGAGTTCGGTAGCTAAGCTCATAAAGGTGTGCATTAGGGCCATGCCCTTCTTTTCCATGCTGTTGAATTGTGCCTGGAAATTGAGACGCTTATCCAGTAGTATCCCGAGATACTTGTAACTTCCAACTGCTTCCAGTTTGACATTGTCTATGGTAAAGGTTGGTGGTGGTTTATGGCGTCGGGTTATGACCATGGTTTTTGTTTTCGCGCTGTTTATTTCTATCATGTTCTGTTTTGTGTAACGGGTCAGCTCCAGTAGTAGCCGACGCAGGCCTATTTGAGTCTGGCTTAACAGGACCACATCATTGGCGTAGGATAGGTGTGTTACATGAAGCGTGCCCAGCCGAGGAGGATGAGCATTGATCAGATTGAGCCTTGGTGTTAAGTCGGCCATAAATAAATTGAAGAGGTGGGGAGCCAACACACAACCTTGCTTCAACCCATCAAAGGTGTGTATCTTCCTGGTTAGCCATTGCCCATTATTGATTTTTACCTGCATCCAGGTGTTACTATACAGGTCGATGATTGGCATTAGGATTGACTCCGGCAGACGCTGCTTTTTCAATTTGGCCCATAGCAGATTCCTATTAACACGATCAAATGCCGCTTTAAAGTCGACAGAACAGGTGTATAGTTCCCGGTGGTTAAGTAGACTGCTTTCGCCAATCATGCTCAGCGCCATTGCATTAGCCATTGTACCAGTTCCGTGACGAAACCCTGTTTGATTTAACGGGATCTTGCTGTTCTTGTCCGACCACTGTATTAGATCGGCTAGCACCAGGGATGCATAGTATTTTGCCTCTGCATCAATCAGAGCAATTAAGCTGTAATTTGTTGGATTTTTGCGATCACCGCCTTTATAGATGGGGTTGATGATGGCACCCCTCCAACTTTCCGGGGCCCGACCAGAGTTGCTAATTGATCGGAATAGAAGATTAAATTTGCTTGCCCAAAATTCAGGGTCCTCTTTATAGATCGCCTGCTGGATGCCATTTGGCCCCGGTGCACTCTCTTGCTTGCCTTTCTTAATTATAGAACATATTCGTTGAACGTCAGCTGACCAGGTTGATTGGTCCAAACCCTCCATGCAGTTGAGCATGACACTGGGACTGGAAAAGAATTTGCATTCCTTGATCCTGCTTCTTGTAATTTCAGGTGCTGTTGTACCCATCGTGGCCTGGAGCTCCACTGGTTTTACCGCAAATGTGTCAATTATGTGTTGGACCCAGATGTTTTCCGTGACGCATGTCATGCTTGTGGGTTGTGCTGTTCTATTGATTGCATTGATTTGCATCCAGAATGCCCTGGAGTCTGCTTTTTTAGTATTAAGCATCAGTTTGGCCCAGAAGTCATCGTGTTTTTTCCTTTTTTCCATCCATACTAGCTTTTCGTACTCTTTCCTAATTAACCGAACTTGCCAGGTACTTTGCTTTGTTCTTGAACCTTGTACCCGTCTTGTAAGCTTTTGAAGATGTTTTTTCATAGCAAGAGTAGTTATTGAGAATTTGGTTTTGGTCATGGAACTGCTCTGCCTCCTGGCCTTGCTGCTTGAGGCAATCCTTCCAGGAAGTTAGCCCAGGTTTCTGCACAAAGATCATTGTCAACCTGAGGTAATTGAAATTTATATGGTCAGGTATGTCCCCTAACGTGTACCTCTAACGTCTCCATGTACGAGTTTAAAGTGCATGTAACTTCCCTCCGCAACCGAATCTGGAAACGCAAATACATTTGCGTTCAACGTTAACATGTCCTCTATCCGATCCACCATGAATGGATTGATAATTCAGTTCCTAATCATGCCATGCCAACGTCTTTACATGGTACACTTTCACGTTTTTCCTGGCTCTGCAGAGCTAGGCCCTGATTCCTGCCCTCGAACCACTTCTGTCTCTGCCTCTGAAAGCTGCAGCATGGAGATGCATCCCTGACCCCTGCCTTACTTCCTGCCAAGCGAAGCAGTGCCTGGCTCGGCCTGGCCTGCCTGCCAAAATAGTATTTTGCCTTCAAGTTATCAGCCAGCCTCCTCGAGAACACATTCCAGTCTAGTGAAATAGGTAAACATATCCCCGGCTGCAGAGCAAAGGGCCAAGCCTTTCTGTCTCCTTCATGTAATTCATTGCTCCCGTTACCTTGGTAGGCCCATGGCTCCGCGCATTGCACTTAGACACATATGCATTCAGTATAGAATAGCCTCTGCCCGAGAGACCTTTTACTTCAGATTAAACATCCCCAAACACAAGATATCAGATATGTTATAGGAACAGGTCGATCTGACATGCCAGACTTCTGTCTCCTCTACCAGTGCTAAAAGTCAGACCCTAAGTCTTTCCCTAGTTCCACGTCAATCACACGTCATACTGAATGCGCACGCACCCAGGTCATAGGTTCCAGCTGACTCTGCAGAATCCTCTATGCACCCACCCACTTATGACACGTTTCTGTGACGTTTCAGCACACGCCTTCGTGCACACCTCTGTACACGCCTTTTTGTTACGCACATATGTTCTTATCATATTCTTATCATATTCTTTTCACTTGTCACGCCTACTGTATCCATCGCCACTGTACAGCTTTACTATATATGTCATGTACTGTTAATAAATCGTTGACATCTTTTTGCCATCATTGCATATACCCCCGAACCCTTGTATTGATGGAATTGATTTCCATGGCTCGAGCCATCCCGATTAAAGCCCGTATGACTCAGACACCACGGACTCTGCCTCTCATTTGATTGAGCTATTCATTTTCTTGTCAGTAATTATATGGAAAAATTGTTAGGTAAATTAGATTTACCACATAATTTGGCGCCCGAACAGGAACCCCACCCCACGCGCCGGCGATGCGTCGCAGGCCTTGCCCCCTGCCACAGCCGTGACGGACTCCTATGCGCATCTGCAGGTTTTCCTGTATCTCCCTTAGGCCTACGGTGGAGACGGAGACTGCGGCCGACATCCAGACGAGGCGGTGAGGAGTGTGGAGGATCCCGACCAGAGCCCAGCCGAGAGAGCAGTGTCCGAGGTGTCCAGAGGCCCACCTGTCCGAAGTATCGAGGCGCATGCGTAGTGCGCAGCAGCAGTGACGTCGTAGCAGTCCAGTCGAGAGTCGAGTCGAGTTTCCGAGGCCTTCCGTTCCGTGCTTCCCGGTGAGTACCGTTGCTGGGGACGCATCAAGACGGGTGCATTAATTTGTATCCGGTCAAGACGGGTTTGGGTACACAGATCCGGTCTGCACTGTTTTAGCAGTGTATCTGTACTGTTTAGCAGTACATCTAGTAATACAGTGATTCAGTGGTTCAGTATTCTCGTTATAAAATATATTAGTCAGTATATGTTCGAAATGTTTCGATGTGTTTGATGTCGTGGTATGAATGATTGTTTGCATTTTGTTATTGTGTTCAACGTGTTTATGCCCAGGTAGAGGCAATCATGCCTTTGTTCTCAAAATTACGACAGATAGGAACTAGGAAAGGGATACTCGAAGAAGCAGTTCCAGTCCCACCTAGGGACACTCCAGGTCATTTTATGTACCACAAGCATGGCTTAGATGCCATACTGTACTTAGATTTATGGGTAGATTATACGAAGGACCTAGAAGAGAAACAGACATGGCCCGTTACAGGGACATGGGATGCCGAGTGCATCATGAGAGTAGAAGAAGCGTTGTGGAAAAAGAAAGCCAGACAATCACAGAAAGATGCCATAGAATTGTGGCGTAAAGAATCGCATAGACGGACAGAAAAAGAACTCAGAAAGGCAGAGAAAAGTAGAGAGGAGTCCGACAAAGCTAGAGAAAAGGAACTACTAGAAGAAGGAGAGCGAGTCAGGATAGAACAACATGACCGACAGAGAAATGCCCTTATTACAGGACTGTATCCAGTTCTAGCCGAGGGCCTGCCAAAGGCGACCCCGGAAATACCAAATGATCTGCCACCTCCATTGGTTCCGACTAAAGTACGTCATAAAAAGACCGCAGCAGACATTTTCCTTTCTTCCTATTTAGATGATGTAGCTCCCGCATATACCAATGTACCCGTACAACCTGCTAATAATAACAATCTGCCACAGCATATTCCTGCTGATCGAGTTACGACCCCTCCACGTCACCAAATTCCTGCACCTGTTGTCACTTCCCCTACTGTTCCCCCTACTATTGGTCCTCTTAACCCTTTTGCTACAGATGCGACTCAGAGTCAGTCGTCCCCGTTAAATGTACCTTTCCCGCACCCAATGACGTCAAGTCATGCTCATGGTTCTGCCTCAGGAGGTGCTTCAGGAGGTCCCTATCATACTCCGCCACAAGTACATCGATTGACAATGAGAGAATTAGCAATGCAGCGTACACCTAAAGCAAGCCCGGCTGAAAAGCTCAAACAAACAATTGGAGATTGTAGATACGATCCTGTACCTGGCAAGCAAGGGGACCTGTTGTTAGCATCATTACGTTTGAGACGTGTTACAGATTACTTAATGACATTACCAGAAATGCCAGAACATCTAGACAAAATATATCATTTTATTCGATCGGGGGAGGGTCCAGAATGTGTTCGTGAAGCCATGGAATATCAGAAAGTCGAGACTCAAGGGTTAATATTGCGATTTTTGATTAATTGTTTGATAAGGGAACAAGATCAGCCAGGTTATTCTCAAAAAGAAATGGAAGGATTGACAAAATGGAGTCAGAATATTGCAGACTGTAAGCATGACAAAGAGAAATGTATAGATGCCATGTCCAGAAAGATCCGTAAAGTAATAGTGGCCATACATGCCCGACGAAAAGCTGATAAAACGCCCGAGTCAGACGGAAGGGAATCCTCAGAGGAGGAAGAACCAGTGAATCCAGCAGCTACTCAAGACACGATAGCTTACGTAGGTAGAGCGAAACTCCCTAAACAGTACTCTTCTGATAGACTTTTCGACAGACCCATTCATGCAGAAAGCAGGAAACGTTTTCTTTCTCCGATACCAGAGCAATGTTCTCTTGAACATATTTTCCAAGTTACTGATAAAATCCTGAAAGAAAGAGTAGGTTATCATGAACTCAATACCTTACGTGAACAGGAACTAGCCCGGTCAGCAGTCCAATGGGCCGGGGATGACAGTATATATAAAGATGGTTTAGTAGTGCAAACATTTTTAAGTCTTACTCCAGAAGAACAGCGACTAGCTGGTATATACATGACCCAATATCTTATTACACAGTATGAAAACCAACAATCTGATCCAGGTCCATTGTATAATCTATTGCAAGACTTACTCCTGAGAAGATGGAGAGGCCTAGGTACTGATTTGAATAATGTGATTCTCGAACAACGCCATAAATACATAACATTTTTGACACCACGTCTTGTTTCCGCTCCACCCCCAGTAAGACAACCATATCACCTAGACAGACAGAACCCTTTCAGAGAAGTACATCCAATACGGAAACCAGATGATACACTTGAACGCGTATTTGTATACACGCCCATAACTAAAATGGAATTATTGGAAATGAAGAAAATAGTGCCTAGTCATGATAAAGATCCAGCAGGGTTTCACCGTGAAATAAAAGACATGTTACTCATGGGAGATTATACATATCCCGATATTATGAAAATATTAAAAGTATTATTGCCTGTCGGTATTTACGAGAAACTCAAAGAAAAAGAATGGGAGTTGGGAGATAAAAAGATTAATTGGACTGAATTGGAAAACGAAGAAACCGGACGAACCCCAGGTTTAGGCCTTGGGGACAAAACTAAAGCATTACCAGGATTATTAGTACAGGTTTTGCCAAGATTGTTGACAACTAAAAAGGAGGACTGGGATGCAATCTCAGCCTGCAAACAGAAACATGACGAAGACACTAGTGATTTTTATTCTAGATTCGAGAAATGTTTTATTATTAATAGTGGCCTGAAAACAAGTAGCGAGTCTTATCCACACCTATTTGTGACCAAATTAGTCGAGAATTCATTACCCCAGGTTAAGAACCGTGTATTGAAGGTCGAGAGCACATGGCAAGCAAATACGCCTTCCCAAATGTTACAAATGTTACAGTATCACCAGAATAGAATCAGGGAGGAACATGATCACGAACAAAGGCGTATGAAAGACACGAAAATGAAAGTGCTAGTTGCTCAGTCAGTTCCAGCCAATGGTCAGAAAAGGGGTACGACACAGTCCAATAATTCGACGGCTCCTATTGAAGGGACATGCAACTATTGTAAACAGCCAGGTCATTATGTAAACGAGTGTGCAGTTCTGAAACACAACATAGCCACAGGTAAAACTAAAGAGAGACCGCGTCCCCCTAGACAAGATCAGGTCCAACAACATATTCCGCAGAATGTGCAGCCTATGCAGGCTCCACAACAGACCGTAGCGGTACCACAGCCCCAGCCCATTGCCGCCACACAACATGTCACACAGCAGATGTACCAGTATGCACAATCCGATTACCCCGATTATCAGCAGTACACATGAAACAGCCTAGAGAGGGAGGTTGGCTTGCCTCTTATTGAGGTTCCTGTAGATCAAGAGGGTCCTTATGTACATAGTCAGGTATTAGGAAAGGATAGAAAAATTTTGATTGACACAGGGGCAAGCAGGACTACCATCAGTCATGACGAGGTTCCAGGGGCACCCCTCTCAGGCTCACAGAGTGTTTCCCTTGGATTTTCAGGAAAGCCTATTGTTAATGAAGTATCGAAACCCGTTTCTCTTGCAGTTGGTCCATTATCCCGTACTACTGATTTATTGCTCACGAAATCATGTCCAGAAAACTTGCTCGGTATCAAAACACTGAAAGCTCTAGGAGCTGTAATTTGTTGTTCTCCGGAAGGAATAAGGTTGTTCCTTCGTGATTTTAAGGGACATTATGTATTAAGAGATTTTGATCCCAGGTTACAGAATGTTCCTGCACATTTATGGGCAAAAGGCCCCACTGATGTAGGTTGTATGCACATTACACCATACCGTGTTACACTCAAGCCAGGAGTTGTACTGCCACGAATCCGACAATACAAGTTACCACCAGATGCTGTAGCGGCTTTACTGAAAATCATTGACGAGCTGATTGCACATGGAGTGGTTGTAGAAACCGACTCCAATGTTTGTAATTCCCTTATCATTCCGATTCTTAAACGCACTGATCCGAATGCACCTCCAGTTTATCGGCTGGTGATCGATTTACGAGAATTGAATAAATGTATTGTACCACAGTATCCAGTGGTCCCAGATATCTCTTCATTATTGACAGCTATTGATTCAGAGGCGACGTTCTTTACTGTAATTGATCTCAAGAACGCCTTCTTTAGTGTCCCCATTGATCCGGAAAGCCAATACCTTTTCGGATTCTGTTTAAATGGCCGTAGCTTCAAATTTGCACGCGCCCCTCAAGGACTCACAGAAAGCCCCAGCATCTACAGCCAAGCATTGAAAAGACAACTTGACAGTATTCACATGCCTTCTAACACTGCCCTACTCCAATACGTTGATGATTTATTGATCACCGCCCGAAGTGAACAAGAATGTGAACATGCATCATTGACGGTTTTGTATTTTCTGGCTGACAAGGGACACAAGGTGTCTCCTTCAAAGTTACAATTCTGTGCCCAGCAAGTGGTGTACCTTGGGCACTTGCTGTCCAAGTGGGGTAGGCAGCTGACACCTGATCGCATCCAGTTAATAGCACATCTTCCACAACCCAAGACACAGAAGGAAGTATGAGCCTTTATTGGACTCACTTCTTATTGCAGACAATGGATTCCCCAATATGCATTTCTAGCTAAACCACTCATACAGTTGACAACACAGGAGGCAGCGTCTTCGTCTGTTCTCCCATGGACTCAGGAACATACACAAGCTTTTGACGAATTAAAGAAAGCCTTATGTCAAGCACCTGTTTTAGCAACACCATGTTACAGCAAACCGTTTACACTTTTTGTCACAGAACGCGATGGCACAGCATTATCGGTTCTCACTCAGGTTCAAGCAGATAAACACAGACCGTGTGCTTATTTTTCGAGCACATTGGATCCAGTAGCCCAGGCCTTGCCTGCGTGTTTAAAGTCAGTTGCAGCAACAGCCCTAGCAATCAGACAAAGTGACTCCATTGTATTGGGACATCAATTGACAGTACAGGTACCACATTCTGTGGAAGTTCTCCTAAACAGAACACAGACTCAACACTTGACTATAGCACGACTGACAGGTTATGAATTGACATTGTTCCAACCACACATAGAAATTCGACGCTGCAGTACACTAAATCCTGCTACGCTTTTACCATCGAGCACAACAGATCCTACTCCACATGACTGTGTGGATGTCATTAATACAATCACGAAGCCGAGACAAGACTTGACAGACGTTGCACTACCCGACCCGGACCTGACACTTTATGTGGATGGTTCATGTATGAGAACAAGTACAGGAGAGCTAGTGGCCGCATATGCAGTGACCACTGAAACTGAAGTCATAGAAACACATCGCATTGACACCCTGTCAGCTCAAGCAGCAGAGCTTATTGCTCTGACCCAAGCCTGTATACCAGCCAAAAACCTTAAAGTAAACATATACACAGATTCACGTTATGCATTTGGAGTCGTACACGACTTCGGTGTCTTCTGGCAAGAGAGAGGTTTCTTGACCTCTCACGGAGCCAAAATCCAGCATGGCCCCCTCATCCAAGCTCTGTTGGAAGCAATACATTTGCCTACAGCCATAACCATCATGAAGTGCAAAGCACATACAAAAGTCACCAACACTATTTCCCAGGGTAACGACCTGGCAGATCGAACAGCGAAACATACAGCACAGACTCATACTGATACGACTGATATGACAAAGACTGACGTATCTTCACTGACACATTGCATGACAGTCAGAGATCCTACACAAGATGTCATCGACATACAGACACATGCTACTCCAGACGAAATAAAGAAATGGACTGAACAAGGAGGGGTCCAGACTGAACAGGGATGGATGACGAAGGGAAAGACCACATGGTTTCTCCCCGACTCTATGGTTCAAGTTATCATCAGCACAGCACATAGTCCAGCACATGTAGGAGAGAAAGCCATGTTAGACAGTTTACAGAATCTCTGGTTCAACAAGCATTTACGAGCAGCAGCAAAACAGAAAGTGCGTACCTGCATGATCGGTTGTCAGTTCAATCCAGGCAAAGGTATTTCCCGTGGAACGAGGTGGATTTCATCCCCCCGATCATCCTTTTGAAGTCCTCCAGATGGATTATATCCAGATGGACAGATGCCGAGGATTCAAGTATGTCCTCGTAGTTGTATGTGCCCTATCCAGATGGACAGAAGCATATCCCGTCCCAGATTACACTGCCCCGACCACAGCCAAGCAGTTGGTTCGTGAGTTCTTCCCACAGTACGGTTTGCCCCGTGTCGTGTATTCAGATAACGGTCAGCCATTCTCGTCCGAACTCATGAAGCAGGTTTCACTTCTGCTAGGATATCAATGGAAGTTCCACTGTGTCCGACATCCCGAGGCCGCAGGTCTCGTGGAGAGACACAATCAGACTCTGAAAACTCGTCTTGCTAAAGTGTGTAAAGAGAAAGGTGTAGATTGGATAGTAGCTTTACCAGTTGCCCTCTTTTATATGCGAATGGTAGCTCATTCTAGGACAGGGCTATCCCCGTATGAGGTGGTCTTCGGTAGGCCTCCTAATATGTGGGGGACGCCTATGCCACGTAAAATAACCGATGTTGACAGTACTATGCTGACAGATTACCTTGCTTCCTTGATGTCTGCACTACTATCATGTCGTTCACAGGTTGCGGCAGCCTTCCCAGACAACACCGAGGTGAAACCGCATGAACTGGTCCCAGGAGATGTCGTCGTAATCCGTAATTTCGACAGATCGAGCCCTCTGGAGCCCCGCTGGAAAGAGCCGAAGATCGTCTTGTTAACCACCAGGACTGCGGTGAAAATAGAAGGAAGAAAAGGCTGGCTCCACTCCAGCCATGTGAAAAGATTTTATGGACTTCCGCCAAAGGCTGTTTCCCAGGACTATCACATTCCAGAGAATGATACCAAACTCCCCGTGTTAGAGAAAACTCCTCAGCAGGAGTACCGATTGAAATTGAGGTCTAGTAAGTCAGACAGTTTAATTGTTTAAGTCCCCTCCTGGGTGAAGCGGTTAGACAGTTTCTTGACATGTACAAGTTAGACCCCAATAGAGAGAGAGATAGACAGGAGATCAAGAAAAGAAATTATTGTAAAAATCTCCGAAGCCGTTCTATCTGCACGTTACTTATTATGATTTTCTGAGTCTTACGTTAATTTGCATCAGTTGGATGTTATTTATGTACTTTCCCATTGCACACTCTTTTCCTAATGACACTACAGAGCACACGTTTAGTGAACTACCCCCTCATGAATTGTCTTATCGCCTTGCGCTGCGCAACAATACATTCATCCGTATGTTACATCATTCTCATCAGATCAACAATGCTACAAATTGTTGGATATGTGGCCGACTCCCTCCATATCAGAACTACAAGGGAGCTCTGCCCCTCTTTCCTTACCCGTTTTCACATAATGGTTCCTGTGGTGCATGGTTTAGTTTAATATCCTCTTTAGACACTGAATCCCGTGTTTCCCAAGGCAAATGGATATGGGGAAACCTGAACACAGTCATGAACAAAGCATGTTTCCCAGACGAAGAAGGTCTTCCACAAATGACAGGGACCGATCTAGAAAATGAAGTGTATGGATTAGGTAATTTTACACTTAACCTCATGATCTTAAATGTTCAATCCGAGACTAGTCCAGACTTACCATCTATATCAGTTTTACCAGCAAAAGGTACATTATGAGTCAGAAAGAATGGTTCAGTACATCTAGGGCCCATAGTGTCTGTACCACTGTGGTCGAATTCAGTGATGAAGGCAAGTCTACATTCAAAGCTTCCCGACATTCCTATTTTATATGTGGGCAGACAGCTTATGTACGTTTACCTCTAGATTGGGATGGTACCTGTTTTATTGCATTTCTATTGCCACCTGTTTTTCTAGCCCCATCTGACTATCACAGGAATTCCCGCCTCGATCTTGTTAGACACAAGAGAGATCTCCCGATCGTTGATCAGACTGAAACTACATGGGATCAATATACAGATTTCAATAAAGGATTCTTTCCTTATTTAGGCACTGTCTCTAATAGTAAACTGATACGCAAATTAACCAGAATACTCGAAGCAGTAGTGAACGAGACTACTTCTGCTTTGGGCAACTTAACAGAGGAGCAGTCTGCTATGAGACTTGTTGTTCTTCAGAACCGCCTTGTCCTTGATGTCATCCTGGCCGATAGGGGCAGAGCTTGTAGAGTCATCGGATCCAGTTGTTGCGTGTTTATTCCTAATAACGCGCCATCAGTCTATAGGGCTATCACCAGACTTCACGAAATTGCCCATCAGATACATCAGAACCCAGGCTCCTGGACTATGTCCAGTTGGTTCTGGAGTGTAATAACAGCCTGGGGATGGAAGCTACTGTCATTCCTAGGAATTATATTGGCCATAGTATTCAGTTGTTGTCTGTGTCTACAATGTGGGCCAGCGATTTGCGACTTGTGCGCCACAGCTTGTATTCCTCGTCCAAGTTCACAGTCCCATTCCCGAATAAAGAAAGAAGAACAGATGATGTTATATGAACAGATAGATGGACTCATGAAAATTGATATCTCTTAATGGGTCCGTAGGGGACAAGGAGGGAATGAGGTAATTGAAATTTATATGGTCAGGTATGTCCCCTAACGTGTACCCCAACGTCTCCATGTACGAGTTTAAAGTGCATGTAACTTCCCTCCGCAACCGAATCTGGAAACGCAAATACATTTGCGTTCAACGTTAACATGTCCTCTATCCGATCCACCATGAATGGATTGATAATTCAGTTCCTAATCATGCCATGCCAACGTCTTTACATGGTACACTTTCACGTTTTTCCTGGCTCTGCAGAGCTAGGCCCTGATTCCTGCCCTCGAACCACTTCTGTCTCTGCCTCTGAAAGCTGCAGCATGGAGATGCATCCCTGACCCCTGCCTTACTTCCTGCCAAGCGAAGCGGTGCCTGGCTCGGCCTGGCCTGCCTGCCAAAATAGTATTTTGCCTTCAAGTTATCAGCCAGCCTCCTCGAGAACACATTCCAGTCTAGTGAAATAGGTAAACATATCCCCGGCTGCAGAGCAAAGGGCCAAGCCTTTCTGTCTCCTTCATGTAATTCATTGCTCCCGTTACCTTGGTAGGCCCATGGCTCCGCGCATTGCACTTAGACACATATGCATTCAGTATAGAATAGCCTCTGCCCGAGAGACCTTTTACTTCAGATTAAACATCCCCAAACACAAGATATCAGATATGTTATAGGAACAGGTCGATCTGACATGCCAGACTTCTGTCTCCTCTACCAGTGCTAAAAGTCAGACCCTCAGTCTTTCCCTAGTTCCACGTCAATCACACGTCATACTGAATGCGCACGCACCCAGGTCATAGGTTCCAGCTGACTCTGCAGAATCCTCTATGCACCCACCCACTTATGACACGTTTCTGTGACGTTTCAGCACACGCCTTCGTGCACACCTCTGTACACGCCTTTTTGCTACGCACATATGTTCTTATCATATTCTTATCATATTCTTTTCACTTGTCACGCCTACTGTATCCATCGCCACTGTACAGCTTTACTATATATGTCATGTACTGTTAATAAATCGTTGACATCTTTTTGCCATCATTGCATATACCCCCGAACCCTTGTATTGATGGAATTGATTTCCATGGCTCGAGCCATCCCGATTAAAGCCCGTATGACTCAGACACCACGGACTCTGACTCTCATTTGATTGAGCTATTCATTTTCTTGTCAGTAATTATATGGAAAAATTGTTAGGTAAATTATATTTACCACAAACCATGACCATTTGTAATAGGTTCTTGGCATCCAACGCTATTTGGGATAGTGTTTTGCTTGTCCACTTAAGCCGCTTCAGGTTGAAGGTTGATAATTGTCCTGGTATTTTTGGAGCCATTGTATACCTAGGGGAGTTTAATTTCATTTCAATATGTTGCATGGAATGATCACTGTCTAGAGTGCTGATTATTTGACATTTTTTGACTAGGTTCAATAAGGGCAATGTTATTAATGTGTAGTCCAGAGTTGAGTTTGTATTATGACCTATGTAAGTGGCTGCTGGGGGTTTATCGTGCACAGATCTTCCATTTAATACCCGTAGACCGAGTCGTTCCAGGTCCCAGACCAGTTGCTTACCCACTTGATCTGACCTAAAGGGCGATATAATCTCCTGGGATTCGACATTCCACATTTCATTTGCCACTGAGATATTGTCCTCTTCCTCCGATTGATGTAAAAGATTGGAGTTAAAATCAACCGTAGCGATGATCTCCCTACTCGGGTGATCTAAACGGATGGAAGTTACAACATTAACTACACGTTGGAACAGTTCTTTTTTTTGCAGTTTTTTCGGGTGGGCGTATATGTTGATTAGGACGATTGTCCTTGCCACGCGTTTGATTATGCTCTCCAGCTTAATGATTTGCATATCCGTTGCTGAGGCAGGCATTTGGGAGACATTGATCTTTAATGAGGTGGAAATATAGATAGATAAACCTCCCCTTGCGCGGCCGTAGCGCTGAAAGCGTGTCGCGTTTTCATGAAAACATAGTCTTCCTGGTACATCAATTGGCTCAGTTGACCAAGTTTCCTGCAGCGCTATGATGTCATATTGGTCCCAGGTAGCTATTTTCCTGCTTCGGTTTAGGATGTTTTTTGCTCCTCCAATGTTCCATGAGAGTAGTTTTATTACGTTTTCTTCATGTTTTGCCAGCCTCATAATAGGTTCAATTACCATTAACGCCTTGTGTTTGTCTCTGGTGACTATTGAATGAGGTTTCGGCCCCCCTAGCAGCATGTAGTATTGAATGAGTGGTGTAAGGACATGATAGTCATTGACACTTTTCTGGTATTCTCTCTCTGTGATCATCAGGTACGTAGATATGCAGCCCAATTGTCTGGCTGCCTCCTTGTTGTAATTCTCCTTAGTTTGTAGCACAATATTCCCGCCTTTATCCGCAGGTTTGTACACTGTGTTTTTGTCTTTACTCAGGGATTTGAGGGCCAGGTTCTGTGCATTAGAGAAATTACCATCCTGATCTCTTTTTATGAAATGTTGTTTCTTCCGAAATGCTGTCAAGTCCTTTATAACGGCGTCTGAGAACACATCAATGGCGTCATATGCCAATTGTGGGTTAAAGGTGGAAACAGGTTTAAACGGGGTGGTTTCTCCTTCTTGTACCACTCCTGTAATAGAAACTTGTTGTGACCCACTCAGGGCAGTGTGGTTTTCCGTCTCACTCCCATCGTACAGGTCCTCCAGTACCATAATCGCACCAAGGTCTCTGATGATGAGGCTATCGGTCTCTAAAGGTCTCCTTATTTTTCTCTTTTGTGTCGTGGATTGCACCTTCGTCTTAAAGAACTTGTGCAATTTGAGCTTTCGGGTGAACTTATAGAGGTCAATCCGGGTCTGTGCAAATTCCATATGTCTGCGCGGGCAAAAGTTCAAACCTAACTTCAAGACTGATTCTTCAGTTTCAGACAAAATTTTATTAGTCAGGTTTACAATGGTGTGACTCTCTTCCTCCGTCACTTCCATTTGTTGAACCCCCTCCTGCTCCGTGTTACCGGCGGTGAGGTTGATCTTTTTGCGCCTCCTGTGCCCCCGCCTAGTTTTCCTCCTGCTTCTCTTTCCGGGGGTTTGTCTGCCCCCCTGCCTCGCCGAGACTGGGGGATCAGCTTGAACTCCTCGCGAAAAGGAGTACGGACACGCTCTGATCGTAGGCGTCCCGCAATGTCTTCTTCTGAGGATTCATTCTCTGCAGCTGAAGACTCCAAGGTGACAGGTACCTCAGACTGTGATGCAGGGACAGTTGACGTCTTCTTCAGTAACTCCTTGCGGGGTGCATCATACTTTTTTCGCAAATGTTAAAACCCTACCCAAAGCATAATCCTCATCTCTATCGAATTTGCTTTCCTTCCGCAGCTTGATTTTTTCCTCATACGCTTTTAATCGTATTTTCATTTGTTCCTTAAGTTCTGTAGCTTTGTCTTGATCCTCTTCCTTGGATAATTCAGTCTCCAATGCTTTGATATCTTCAAGCGCCTTTTCTCTATCGCTCCATGCGAACTTTCGTAGCAGTCTTAAGCTTCCCTTGCAGGCCTCCGCCGTGTGTTCTGCCCACGCATCTAAAAGCAATGGGTCCGGAGACTCGTAAGCAGGTACCGTGTAAATCCTAAGGCCCCGCGGGACCCTGTTCACATCAATATAGCTCTGCAGTGATGTACCCTCCCACCATTTTCTTATTTCTCACTCGCACAGCCGTTCGAGCGCTTTGCATTTTGTGGTCACGTTGTCACTGCAATATATATATATATATATATATATATATATCTGTGATCAAGGGCTCCTGAAGCCCGAAACGCGTCGTTGCAGGCTGAAGAAGAAACACAAATAAAATCTATATCTTGCCTGACTTGCTGTGGTGGTTTGAGTTCCTTCCTCGCCAGTAGGTAATATACACACACATACATACATATATATATATATATATATATATATATATATATATATATATATGCACCAAACAATTCCCACCACTTCCGGCGTGCGGCGAGGTATGTGGAACTATTAACGGCTAGCCCGGCCGTGATGAGGCCCCACTGCGTAACTGCAGGTCCGTAGTGCAGGATACTGAGAGGCACTACATGAAACAGTGTGCTCGTTCTGAGGAGGATGTAAATAATATCATGCCTTGCTGCATCACATACCCACTGGGGAAAGACTGTTTTTATTTATTTTTCAGGGGACCCACATCGCCCACTGGGGTTGTATTGAAGAACAGACCACATCTAACAGGAACCTTCACAGCACAAGCTCACATGGGCGGGACATTCTATTGTGCTCAGGTGGCCTGCTCGAGTTGTGGGGTCTCCTATGCCAGTGATCAAGGGCGCTGTGACGCCCGAAACGCGTTTGGCAATATTTGTGTGCTGAAACCAGGCTGATGTACTCCTTGGATTAAATGAACTAACACGCTGCGTTGTGGCTTCATCTGTTGTGGGCAACTCGTGTTTGGAAATATATATATATATATATATATCCAAGAAAACCTCCTACACCTGTAGAGAGTGGAGACCACACCAGGGGAACGAAATGGAAGCTCTTTATTCACACCAGCTTAGCGAATGCATTTCGGCATTTATTTGCCTTCATCAGCGCCACAAGTGTCCGGTGAATTTCCATCCATGCAGCGATACTGTCCTGCTGCTTAAAGTAGCCATGTGACCTTTCCTCCGCCTCCGATGTTGAAGACCCACCCGTTGTAGTTCCAGGCGTCGTCAGGAACTGCAACTCCCAGAATGCAGCTGTGTGCTTCCAGGTAGGTAGTGTGCTGGAATGACAACCTTGTGGTTAGGCGGAAAGCAGGATGGCATGAATGAGACCCCAGACTCTGCTTGCAGTGTGAACAATGCTTCCTTACGTCCCCAACCGCTCCTACCCCGAAGTCACAGTTCAATTTTTCACGGGGACCGCAATGTCTGTGCATGCTGCCCAACACGGGAACAGTGTCCTCGTTTCCGCTGCAAACTTGCCTGGACTTCTTGGCGGACCCAGGCAGAACCATTACCATGGAGTCGAAAGAGCTGAAGCAAAAGCCAGAACAGTCCGGGTCCAATTGTAGAGCGGGGGTCTCCAAACTGCGTTTCTGGCAAGAACGCAGAAAATATCCAAGAAAACCGCCTACACCTGTAGAGAGTGGAGACCACACCAGGGGAACGAAATGGAAGCTCTTTATTCACACCAGCTTAGCGAATGCATTTCGGCATTTATTTGCCTTCATCAGCGCCACAAGTGTCCGGTGAATTTCCATCCATGCAGCGATACTGTCCTGCTGCTTAAAGTAGCCATGTGACCTTTCCTCCGCCTCCGATGTTGAAGACCCACCCGTTGTAGTTCCAGGCGTCGTCAGGAACTGCAACTCCCAGAATGCAGCCGTGTGCTTCCAGGTAGGTAGTGTGCTGGAATGACAACCTTGTGGTTAGGCGGAAAGCAGGATGGCATGAATGAGACCCCAGACTCTGCTTGCAGTGTGAACAATGCTTCCTTACGTCCCCAACCGCTCCTACCCCGAAGTCACAGTTCAATTTTTCACGGGGACCGCAATGTCTGTGCATGCTGCCCAACACGGGTACAGTGTCCTCGTTTCCGCTGCAAACTTGCCTGGACTTCTTGGCGGACCCAGGCAGAACCATTACCATGGAGTCGAAAGAGCCGAAGCAAAAGCCAGAACAGTCCGGGTCCAATTGTAGAGCGGGGGTCTCCAAACTGCGTTCGAGCGCTTTGCATTTGGTGGTCATGTTGTCACTGCAATATATATATATATATATATATATATATATATCTGTGATCAAGGGCTCCTGAAGCCCGAAACGCGTCGTTGCAGGCTGAAGAAGAAACGCAAATAAAATCTATATCTTGCCTGACTTGCTGTGGTGGTTTGAGTTCCTTCCTCGCCAGTAGGTAATATACACACACATACATACATATATATATATATATATATATATATATATATATATATATATATATATATATATATATATGCACCAAACAATTCCCACCACTTACGGCGTGCGGCGAGGTATGTGGAACTATTAACGGCTAGCCCGGCCGTGATGAGGCCCCACTGCGTAACTGCAGGTCCGTAGTGCAGGATACTGAGAGGCACTACATGGAACAGTGTGCTCGTTCTGAGGAGGATGTAAATAATATCATGCCTTGCTGCATCACATACCCACTGGGGTAAGACTGTTTTTATTTATTTTTCAGGGGACCCACATCGCCCACTGGGGTTGTATTGAAGAACAGACCACATCTAACAGAAACCTTCACAGCACAAGCCCACAAGTCAAGTCAAGTCAAGTCAGAGAATTTATATAGCGCACTACATACCCAGAGGGTCTCAAGGCGCTAAGGTGGGGGGGGGGGATTACTTGTCAAATATCCACGTTTTAAGTTGCTTTCTGAAAGTTAGGTGGTTCTGGGTAAGGCGAAGGTGAGTGGGGAGAGAGTTCCATGTTTTAGCAGCCAGATAAGAGAAGGATCTGCCTCCCATGGTGGTCTTGTTGAT
Source organism: Lissotriton vulgaris (assembly GCF_964263255.1). Classification (NCBI taxonomy): domain Eukaryota; kingdom Metazoa; phylum Chordata; class Amphibia; order Caudata; family Salamandridae; genus Lissotriton; species Lissotriton vulgaris. The sequence continues at coordinate 213,456 of NW_028243212.1, read as the reverse complement.
GCGAGGTACAGTGGCGAGGGCTTGGCTGGAGGAGCGTAGTTGGCGGGATGGGGTGTAGAAGGACAGTCTTGAGTTGAGGCATTCTGGTCCGATGTCGTAGAGTGATTTGTGTGCGTGGGTTAGCAGTCGGAAAGTGATTCTCTTATTGACGGGTAGCCAGTGGAGGTTTTTCAGGTGACCAGAGATGTGTTTGTTGCGTGGGATGTCTAATATGATTCTGGCTGAGGCGTTTTGGATTTGTTGGAGTTTCTTTTGGAGTTTAGCGGTAGTGCCTGCGTAGAGGGTGTTTCCGTAGTCCAGTCGGCTCGTGACCAGAGCATGGGTGACTGTTTTCCTGGTTTCGGTGGGGATCCAGCGAAATGTTTTTTTGAGCATGCGAAGAATGTTGAAGCAGGATGAGGATACGGCGCTGACTTGTCTGTTCATTGAAAGTGAAGAATCCAGGATAACGCCTAGGTTCCGTGCGTGGTCTGTCGGGATGGGTGCTTTTCCAAGGGCTTCCGGCCACCAAGAGTCGTCCCATGCAGAGGGGGAAGTACCTAGGATGAGGACTTCTGTTTTATCTGCTCGAGTTGTGGGGTCTCCTATGCCAGTGATCAAGGGCGCTGTGACGCCCGAAACGCGTTTGGCAATATTTGTGTGCTGAAACCAGGCTGATGTACTCCTTGGATTAAATGAACTAACACGCTGCGTTGTGGCTTCATCTGTTGTGGGCAACTCGTGTTTGGAAATATATATATATATATATATATATATTCACTGAAAAAACCATAGGTTATAGACCATATATAGTTAGGAATTTGCATTTACAAAACCTTGAAAATTCACTGAAAAAACCATTGGTTATAGACCATATATAGTTAGGGATCACATTTGAGATGTCATCAGTGATGTCATTTGAGATGTCATCAGTGATGTCATCAGTGATGTCACTGACCATGTCATGAATGATGTAATATGTGACATCATCAGCAGTGGATTGCGGGTGCGCGATATATAGTTATTGCAACTAACTATATATGCGAATTTCTATGGTTTTGTGCGAGTAAATTAAGGTTTTGTAAATGCTAATCCCTAACTATATATGGTCTATAACCAATGGTTTTTTCAGTAAATTTTCAAGGTTTTGTAAATGCAAATTCCTAACTATATATGGTCTATAACCTATGGTTTTTTCAGTGAATTTCATTGGTTTTTTAAAAGCTAATATCTATAGCTGTAAAATATATTCTTTATTACGTGACGTATCACGTAGCCACGTGAGACGCCTCATGACGCGTCGCATAAAAGTGACGTATCGTCTCTGCAGCGCAAACAAAACCCGTAACGTAAGCGCGCCAGAGCACGCTTACAGATATATATATATTTTTTTAACCTTAATTAGACAAAATCCACACGTGCACATATCTTGAGGCCTTGCAAAGGCACATCAAACAAACAGTCCCTTCAATTTTGCCAAGTTTGGTGGAAATCTATTCCTTTAAATTTTATTTTACTGTTTCTCTTGGTTTTCCCCTTGTTACGCTTACCGGAACGCTACCCGGTAAGCAAACCGGACGCTCCAAAAACACAAGATGTCGGACTCCCGTTACGCTGCCGGTTAGCTGCCCGGTTGGCGTACCGGGAAGCGCCTCTACCGCGAAAAATCGCAATTTTTTTTTTTTTTGGGCCCCGCGGGGCACTTTAATATCCCCCTCATCAATCCCAGGGGGTCAGAAGGGGTCTACCTTGCCCCCTTTCCTTCATTTCCCCCTTCGTTTTGGCCTCCTCTTGTCTCTCGATCCTACCGAGAGACAAGATGGCGGCCGCTCCGGACTGTTTAGAATGTTGACAGACACCGGAGAGCCAATCAGCTTCCCTTCGCAAAGCTATCCGGTACGCTGTCACAGATATATCTGTTTTTTTAAACGTTAATTTCTCAAAATCCACTGGAGCACATATATTGAGACCCAGCAAAGGCACATCGGGCTAACAGTCCCTACAATTTTGCCAAGTTTCGTGCAAATCCATTCAGCCGTTCGAGCTAAAAGTGAGGCCAAACGCCCTATGGAAAAATGAATGGGAAAAACGCGTTTTGGGACCCCCCTTTTTTCTCGGTCCCCCCTGGACGGAACCCCCCCAAATTTTCAGGGGCTACTCAGAAACAAAATGTGCCATTTTCCTGAAAATTTCAGCCGATTCCGTCCACAAACGCCAAAGTTATAAAACATAGAATTTTCAAAAGTTCCATAGAGAAAAAATCCTAACTATATATACCTACTGGCTATCGCCAGTGGGTAATATATATATATATATATATATATATATATATATATATATGTGTGTGTGTATATTACCTACTGGCGGTCTCCAGTAGGTAGTGTTAGTTAGGAACTATTATCCATAGGAAAATCGTAACATTCTATTCCCAATAACTTTGGCGCCGGTTGACGAATCTTCGTGAAATTTTCAAAACTTATGGCCCCCTCCCGTCCGCTCCTATCTTGAAAGTTGGGGTGATTCGGCAAGCGGGGTCAGAGAAAAAAGGGGGGTCCCAAAACGTGTTTTCTCCATGTTAATTTAATTTTAGACACAGCTACAGTCTTAACTACTGAACGAAATTACAGCAAATTTGGCAAAAAGGTAACTCTTGGTTCAGAAAGAACTCTTTTTTTTAAATGGTGTCAATCCATTCAGTAGTTGCTGAGAAAATGAAAATGCAAAAAATATCGATATATAGAGGCGCGCTGGATCCGCGTACCCTGCTGATCACGAGTTCCATGCTAATTGGCTGTCAACACTTCAAGCCCGGAAGTGTTGGCAGCCATCTTGTGCCTCGGTAGAACTGACGCAGAAGAAAAGAGAAAAACTAAGGCGCAAAACAAGAAAAGGGGGAAGGGTAGAAACACCCTGACCCGCTAGGCCTGCTTAGGGGGTCCCACAAGGACCCCTCGGGCCAAAAACCGTGAAATGCGCAACGGATCTGGTCACGAAAATAAAAAAAATAAAGCACAGGTTCCCGCGCTACATTATTAATTAGCCCCCGGATGGGCCAAGTTCGGGGGCATGTCCCAAAAAATTTGCGGGGGACCAGGGGGACCCCCACTGACCTGGGAACCGCCACCCCACGGGGCTTTCTAGAAATATTTGCAGGGGAACCCAGCCCCCCCGCAGCCCTGGCGACCACCACCCTTGGGGCTTCTTTTTAAACTATATGGGGGCCCCATAGACCCCCCAAACCCCGGGGTCTGCCACCCCTCAGATCTTTCTGTAATTATTGTGCGGGGCGCACACGGCCCCCCCGCTGCCCCGGGGACCGCTTCCTCCAGGGCTTCTTTTTAAATAAATAAATACCTGTGTAGGGTGGCTAAAGCCCCCCCACACGCCCCGGGGACCACCACCTCTCCGGGGCACTAATATGTAAATTTGCAAAACAAGAAAAGGGGGCAGGGTCGAAACATCCTGACCCCATAGGCCTAGTTAGGGGCTCCCACAAGGACCCCCAGGGACAAAAAAAGCATTTTATTTTTTTAAGCGGCGAAATGCGCTACGGATCCGGCCGTGAAAATAAAAAAAGAAGCGCAGGTTTCAGTATTAATTAGCCCCTGGGTGGGCCAAGTCACAGCAGCATCTCCAAAAATATTTGGGGGGACCTGGGGTCCCCGGAGCCTGTAGCAACAGGATAATTTTAGTCTATTTTTAGACTGGTGGTGACTATAATTTACTACCATTTCAGTCCTAATTGCATTTGCGTTCATTTGTAGGGCTTAACTATGTGCTTTGACAGGGTTTAGTTCCTTTTTCCGTTTTCTCGGGCCTACAGGCCCGAAAACTAGAGAGAATACATTTTGTATCTCAGCCTCGGACAGCCAAGGAGCTTGCAGGGTAAAGGTAATGTTTAGAATTCATCCTGTTGTTCGCTAGAGACGAACCGGTTAAGACTGGCCCTTATCGAAGGAATGTATTTGTCTTCCCGGCTCTAGACGCAATACGCAGGTGGCCACTGCGGAAGGCGAGGGGAGACGGGGACTGGTACAGGAATTCGGTGGGAGTCTGCCTAATGCCGGAATTTTCCATAGAGAAAGTGAGCTCTATATTATCAAGGAGCGAGTAGAGTAGAGAGAGAGAGAGCAACGTGTGGAGAAGACCGAAGAAGTTGGTCTGACGGCTGGTGCATAGAGATTGATACCATCAGCTAATCGAAATCCTGAAGTGAAGAAGGATAGTGATTGAAAGTCCTGTAGTGACATCATACAGGAGTGGCAGAGACTAAGACCAGAAGAGGGTTCCAGTATTCTGGGACCATGGCAGCGTAGACAAGGCATAGCAGTGCAGACGTGTATTCGTGAGCCATAGAGGGAGAGCAGAGTCCCTAGCGCATAGAAGAGAACGAGAGAGAGAGGGATCAGCTCCGCTGCTGAGATGGAAAGACACACGTCTGAGCTTTGTGTAGAATGCATCTAACTATTCATTTTTATTTCCCTTTTTAGGTTATAGGTATCGACTAACTTAATTCATTTGTCTTTTGCTCATTCTGTCATGTTTGATTATAGAATAAAAATTTAATGATCAATATCTTTGAATGTTGTCTTCATGAATGAGATTAACCTTTCCTTTTAACCAGGTGCTGACATACAGAAGGATGGGATATGCCCTTCTGCAAAGGTAACTGTTGATTGGGGGAGAGTGTGAACTACATTTGGGAAATAACTTTTGACGGTGTATCCCTATTAGTTATCCCTATTAGTGTAGGTCGTCGGGTGACGTTAAAGATATCGTAGGGTGACGTTAAAGATATCGTCGGGTGACGTTAAAGATATCGTCGGGTCACGTTAAAGAGATCGTCGGGTGACATTAAAGATATCGTCGGGTGATGTTAAAGAGATCGTCGGTGACGTTAAAGATACAGTCTTATGGGACTATAAAGATAGAAAATATCGTCGGGAGACGTTAAAGAATATAAAATGAGGTAAGTATAGGATAAGATATGGAATCCATTAGGTGTTAGTGGTATGTTTGATTATACAGGCATGTAAATAGCTTCTTTTCACTTTCTCAGGTGAGTATTCTAGATGTCTTGTAAATAGTGGCCTGAGAAGAGTGTCATTACGTGACGACTGGGTTAGCCATGGATGGTGAGCTGCCTGTTCTGAGAATCCGGTCGTTACAGAGCCCCAGGGTCCACAACCTCCCCAGGGCTCTGCAATAGGAGGGGGCCGAGTGGACCCCCACCTGGTGCCAGTGATTGTCCTGGGGACCGCATCCCCCCAGGGCTGGCTCCTGCAGTGTCCCGGGATGCCCATCCCTGGGACACTGCTGTTTGCTATGACTGGGCGGGAGCATCGTGCTCCCACCATGTCGTAGAAAACCTGCTCTCTCTTCCAAAATCCAAACCACATTGCTTTTCCACACGGGGCGCTGCATGTCATCAGGTCCCCATGTGGAAAAGCAATGCCGGCTCCCGCAGGACGTGGCGAGTCAGCAGGGACCGTGGGGGCATTGGGGATCCCCCCACGGTCCTCAACGAGGTGGCCAGGCCCCCGGGGATGGGGTCCACGGGGCCAGTAGTGGCCATCAGTGATGTCATGAGTGATGTCACTGACCATGTCATGAGTGATGTAATATGTGGCGTCATCAGCATTGCATTGCGGGCACGCAAGTTATAGTTAGCTGAACTATCTATAACAGGGGAATTTCTATGGTTTAGTAGGAGTGAAATGTCCAACTAGCTATAACACCCCTGAAACCTATGGTTTGTTCAATGAATTTCTAATGGTTTTTTAAATGCTAATTTCTAACTATAACATGCCTGAAAACCTATGGTTTTTCAGTGAACATATATATATATTTAAACCACTCCCTATCCTTCTCAAAAATCGGAATCCGACACATGAGTAAGCTTTGCCATCTTAGCTTAGTTTATTTTCTCCGCTTGGCACATTTCAGCACACCTGCCTTTTTCACAATGGTCAGTCAAACAAAATTAAAAGTTTTTAAACAGAGGATGTCGGTCACATGACCATTGCACAATGGATAAGGAGGAAAGAGTATATAGTTACACATATCATCGCTGAGACCACATTTGCAATCAAATAGTTAAAATAGCACTATTGATTAAAATCTTAATGACTGCTCCTATGTTTGAAATGCACTGACATAGTTCATTCAAATGACAGCAATACATATATTTGACCATCAATCAACTATAAATATTATTTCATAATTAAAATTCATTCTTGGATTTTTCAATAATCTTCATTGATCTATTCTCAAAGAAGCTCAATAAGAACGTAATTTCTTTCTGATATCCTTTGACATTCTTCCCAATCAGCACCTCTTATTAATTTTCTCATTTGTGCTTTGGTCTCAGTACTCTTATCTCAACAACGATATATATACATATGTCTAGCAGCCTCCTCAGAACAATCAATGAGAGGTACAGACTCCTTGCTCACATGTGTGCCAAAATATCAAACACCTTCTTCTTCTTAAATAGTACACACATGATTGCACAGAGGGAATTAACATTAACAAAAGACTATACATTAGCAAAGTGCCTATGTTTGACAAAAAGGCAAATAATAATTTCATCTTTTCAGTTAATAAATTACGAATTGTAACTGCTTCATATCAAAATAAGATAAAAGATTGCATATTATCAAAACGTTCTAAAAGGTAATTATTGAGATAAGCACATTAATATATGACAAGAATAAAGTGCAAAACGATCCAAAATGTAATTAATATATAGTTGATGGACCTCCTTACCATAGAATATATATATATGCTGATGTAACCAAAAACCATTATTAGCAGCTCATTCGTTAAAAATAAATATATACATCAATAGTGATGGACTTGTCATAATGAGTGCAAATCTTCTTGTTCATATAGCATGTATCAGTTAATACACTGACTAAATTGCGCCCATAGTGGGCAAAGTGCTAAATTCATAAACTAGCAATTATTCATTTAGACCGTATCTGCCCATTTTAATATCTTTATCCCATAACATACATAGAAAATCAAATTCAATTATCATTGCACCTTTCAATTATATAAAGAAGTATATAACAGATACTCTCTGTACTGAGCAGTTTGTTGTTATGTCACCAATTTGGTTTATCTGTGCTTTGTCTGCTTTTGTTTACCCTCCCTCAAAATAAGTATATATATATATATGCATATATTTATATTTTTCTTTTACGTCATCTCCAGCTGCTGCACCACTCGACACAGGTGCAGCTTTCCACGTTGATGAGACACGTCTTATTTTCCGCAAGAGTGGTCTTGTTGCGACCACGACCAATGAAGTGCACACCAGGAATATCCTTTTTAATCTTTTATTGCCAACACGTTAAAAACACCAGACAAATGTTTTGCCCACCCTTACCCGCTCCCCGTTCACCAGCACCATTGTAGACTATATTGCTCCCCACGACATCGCCTCCACAGACTACCTGAACAACCTCAGCGATCCCAACACAGGTAATCCTTCTGGCCATTTTAAATTCGGCAAATAATGCGTCTGTTAATCCTGTTTTTGTGACAAACCAAAATAAGGCTTTATTTCCCAGTGCATCCCATAGTTCACTTGTCTGCATCAGAAGGACTGGGATGTTGGCCAGGACTATAGTATAGGGTGTTGCTGTCATGGGTAAGTTGAGCGTACATGCTTCCATATAAGACTTAGATTGGAGTAAAGGAACTGTCTGCTGTTTTGCTCTTGAATTGGATATGGCAGGCACCCTCAGAATAGTATCAGCAGTGCAGTTTGCTGAGTTCACATTAGTAGTGGGGGATTTGGGCTGGAGGCCTGATGGTCTAAATTCATTAATGGTATTGGACCAACCCATTCATAAGACTTAGTGCATGACGATCCACCGGGTTTTTGGACCACGGACTGGTGCATTTGATCCCTTTATAAACAAATATCAGTATTAACCTTTTTGGAGGAATGTTGAGTGCCTACTTTGAGCTTTAATATATCCTCAATTGCACCCACCCTGGCCATTAACTTAGTTAATATATCACATATAGTTTTGGTAAATCATCTAGTTTATTTATAATCTTACATAGTTCAGCTGACTGATTCATAATTATGGCATTAACGGAGGGTGAGACTTTCCTACCAACTTCAAATTTACTTGGTTTATTAGTTTTTATCCGTTTCTTTTTTATATCTGTCCTTGGTACTGATTGAATTAGATCTGTATGGTTAGAAACTGCGTCGGGGGTGTGGTTTGGACGCCGATGGGAGAGGTCGCCTGAGAGATGAGCTCCGCGACGAGCCTCCGATTATCCTGCCTAACAGCCTCAAAACCTCTGTTTCCCCTCACAAGACGAGCGAGGGGGAGACTCCTGCGAAGCGACCACGGGACGTCCCCCTGGGTGATCCTGTAAATCAACGAACTAGACTTGCTGAGCGGCCTGGGATCCCCGAAGCGAACAGACAAAATGGCGGCCGCGAGGTGCCTCTGACGCCTGACACACCGGTGGCCGAAGCTGCCCACGTAGGCCCTGGGGGATTCCCGATCAGACGGCGGAACCGAAGAGAAAGACCCAGCGGACAGCTCATGGGCGAGTAAATGCGAAGCAGACTCGCTGGAGGAGACCACCCGGCTGACAGTTCGAACGGCGCTGCCGGGCGGCTACCCCCCCCGGGCTGAGAACGTGGCGCTCGGCCCTCCCCTGCGGAGGTGCGCTGTGGACGCGAGCCCCTGGTCCGGAACTGGTGTGAACTTGACCAGTTTGGGGCCGGCCTCGGCTCCCGCTCTGGGGCAGTGATTTCACCCGACTTAGCCTACATAGTAGGGAGGCGGAGATCTGCTTCCGACCTTCCCCCGGGAGCCCGGCTGGATCGCCGCGAGGAGCACCTTGAGCCCTGAGGGAGGACGTGAGCGCTGACATAGCGTTGTGGCGGCGAGCAAGCCTTGGGAACCACGAGGCGGGCCGAAGTGTCCCTGCTGCCTGTCGGATGGCCCCTGGGGGTGTCAACGGGGAGATGCCCCATTAAATTGAAGGGGGCTCGCTGAAAGTTGACCCGGAAAATCGGGGTCCAGTCTCTGAGAGCAAGCTCCGCAAACACTCGCAACACACCTGGACCCGGTCGTGGTGCACACTGGGACCCTATCCCGACTTTGCAGCGACAGATCACCTTGTTGCCACATTAAGGGCCCCCTGGGTGGAGGCAAAGGTGGGGGCAGAGACTGTAAAGATATTGCCGCGAAAGGGGCGCTACTCGGCGGGGGGTAGCCCGCAGCGCTGAACTTACCTGCACACGTGGACGGGGCTAAGGAAAGCACCCAGGCCCGTTTTGCTGGACTTTGGGGCCTACACCAGAGACCTCTTGTGTCGAACTGCACTGGGAACTGGCGACTGGGCCGACGGAGCCGCCCGGCCAGCTGGGGATCATGGGACGACCACTGATGGTTTGCAGTGCCGAGTGGAGACAGATGACCGCTTGCTAGCGGTGCCCGGCGACCGTGGAACACCCCTCCTGGCCCGCTGATCCTCGGATGGCCACCCCTGGGGCGCCTGGGAGCTTCATTCCCGTGGCACTCTCCGTGGTGGAGCAGCGGTGACTCGGCTGCCGTCCTGGAGGAGCTGGGTGCGACCCTTGTTCAACTGGACTGAGACCCTAATAAAGCTGGCACTGGATGAGTTATAGGGATTCGTGAGGGCCATCGAACATCTACTTTAATCCGAGCAACCTGAAGTCCTGCTAACTGGAGCCATCCCTACCTCGGACCTATACGCCTTTAAATAACGCAGAAATTTGCTGGAACTGATCCTATCTGCCATTGCTGAAAGCCCCCGTGCTAAACACGCCCGGGGGAAGCCCTTCGGGCCCACCAAAAGAGAGCCAGTCAGGTCCCCCCGATCCCTCGCTGCTATCACTCGTCTGTCGCCGGCGAATTGGCGGACACCACTACTAAGGGGAAACCCAAAGGTGCTAAAAGCACTACACAATCCACATCGGACGCAGAGATGCCGGACAAGGGAGACCACCCAGACCCCGAGCAACCACGAGATCCCCACCTACAACTCCAGCTGGACAAGATCTTAGCGGCCATAACCGAGACCCGTGCTGCGCTCCAGCAAGATATTGCGCAAGTGGCCACGGGACTTGGTTTGCTTCGAGCGGACCACGGCAAACTATCTGACAGATTTAAAGAAGTGGAGGACACAGTCCCTGCCCTGGCGCCGGCGCAGAAAGACCTTTCAGCCACCATGACCATTGAACCGGATCGGATAGATGCTCTAGAGAGACGAGCTGAGGACGCCGAAGGGCGTAATCGCCGGAATAACATCCGCATAGTAGGCCTGCCGGAGAAAGTGGAAGGACATGGTTCAATACCTTGAGGATTGGCTCCGGATGACGGTGGTACCAGAAGGTTTATCCACCTTTTACATGCTGAAACAAGCGCACAGAGTCCCGTCCAAGCCGCTACAGCAGGGCCGTCCTCCACGGCCGGTGGTGGCATGACTACTAAACTATCAAGACAGGGATCTGCTACTCCAAAATGCTCGTTTGAAAGGCCCTTTCCAAGTAGAGAACAGTAAAGTCAACATCTTTCCAGACTATACTTACGAGACACAGCGTAGACTGACTTCTTTTCTGGCAGTAAAAAGGGAACTGAGAACCGAGGGACTCCAGTACTCCCTGTTATTCCCTGCTCGACTCAGGATAATCGTTGAAGGCACCACTAAATTCTTTGACACACCTGAAAAGACACCTGTAACTGGCTGGAACTGTACAGAACCGGCAAAGACGGCCCGGGTGAACGACTTGGGACTGTCTCAGAGGGATTACCACAACGGAAATCCAAACGGATCCGTAACCGACATCGAGGTCTTAGGTGGCCTTCAACTTCGGAGACGGCGGCGGAGCGGCGAGGGGTCCTGGAAGTGGTTTCTACTATATCAGGATCGCAGGAGTCTCCATCGCGGGACGAAGATGAATCAGACAAAGGCGGTGACCCCTCCGACACTGAACACTCAGAAACAGACAGTGTGCCATTACCTTTGGTCAGCCCAGCGACGGCAGAGGGAATGCTGGACGAATAGCGAGAGAATTGGGTGAGCTGTTGAGGCCCGAACATGAACTATGGTGAACTGTTTATTAAGACGTGAAGGAGGGCACTAATGTTTCTTGTAGGGGAGAAGGGGGTGGAGGTTATGTTGTATTCACCTACCAGAGGCTTGGTCACTCAACAGGAGCCCAAGCGAGGGGCGGCTTCCCGTCGGTACCCAACCCCCCTACTTGCCCTTAAGGCTTCCCACAGTAACCACTGTTGGGTTACTTAATAATTTCCTTTTTTGGGAGAGTTTGGATGGGAACTAGATTGCGATCTTTGGATCCTGTTCTGGGGGGGAGGGAGTTTGGAGACACTTCATAATGTTGGGGGAAGGGCACACCATCGGTGCTAATGCTTTATCATGTTTAGACCACTTACAGAATGACAGGAATAGAAAGCACGGGTCGCTGTGGGACAATGGGTGATTTATCTAATTTGAAATGTATAACTTGGAACGTGAGGGGACTCCACACTATGACGAGACGCCACAAAATACATGCATTTCTAGTGCGCAGGGGAGTTCAGATCGTATTATTGCAAGAAGAGCATTTGACGAAGACTGAAGGGATAGCATTGCAGCGCAGATGGCGGGGACAAGTATACAATACCACATATTCAGCGTTCGCCAGGGGAGTTCTAATTTGGATCAGGGCCGGGATCCCATTTCAGGTTACCAGACAGATTATAGATCCAGAAGGGAGGTTCATTGCCATAGCGGGAAAATTGAGAGGTGAAGATATTGCCTTATGCAGCGTGTATGCACCCAATGTGGATCAGCTTACTTTCTTGACCGATTTATCAGGATCTCTTGCACACTTCCTGGCAGGACCTATATTAGTGGGAGGGGATTTTAACTCAGTGCTAGATGTAACCCTTGATGGATCACATTCCCCACTGGCAGACTACCCAACACACCACACTGCTAAGGGTAGAATGGATTGGCAATCGAGATGGGGCGAAGTGTGGCTCACTGGTTAGAGCAGGCAGACCCTGAAGCAGAGGTCAGACCCAGGACCAGGGTTCGATTCCTGACGTGGCAGGGTCTTGAGCTCAAATGTCCATGGACTTGATAATTCTCGCTTCGGTGCCTGACCTAATCATGGGTTCACACTCTGCAACTCTGGGCATTAAGCTTGCTTAATCTCCACAACGGCCCCCCGCGGCGGGATGCCTGGCTTTCACCTTGGGGATGCCCTGTAGGGGCTATCTCACAGGGAAAAGCCAGGACGGGTTCCCAAGGCAAGCGCGGAGATACCCCTTTGGGGGTCGATTCTGGCGCTATATAAGAAACATAATAATAAAAATAATAATAATGATATATGGCGCGCACAACACCCACAGACTTGAGATTATTCCCTTTTTTCGAGTATGCATGAACTTCATGTTCGGCTGGATGCGATCTTGTGCTCCCTGACCCTAATACCAATGGTTGTAAGGACAGAATATTTAACGAGGACAGTTTCAGATCATAATCCTCTACTGCTCACCATGAAGTGGCTCCCTGGCACTTCCTGCGTCCCCACCTGGAGGCTACGTCCAGAGATGCTAGATGACCCTCTTTTCCATGATGCGCTGGAGGAGAGAATAACTCACTTTTTTGTAGACAATGCTGGTACAACGAAGGCGAGAGCAACAGAGTGGGACGCCTTCAAGGTGGTAGTTAGGGGGTTTTGCATAGGTAAGCAAGTAGGAATGCGGAAGGTACTTTTGGACGACCTTGATAAAGCTGATAAGAAACTCCGAGACATGGAGCTCTTGCGGCCTGGTCACCCCGAATTTCAAGAGCAGATCACTGCAGCGAAAGAAGCAGTCGCAACGGAAACAGAACGCTTGTGCAGCTTCGACTATAAGGCATATATAACTAGATCCCACGCAGAGGGCGATAAATCAGGAGCATTACTGCCCTGGCTCGCCAACCCCACGAAGAGAGACTCCCCCATAGTGTCCATGCACACGGCGGAAGGTGTAGAAGTATATACCCAACCAGAGATCCTACACTGCTTCACCAGGTACTATGAGACCCTGTACCAAAGTAAATTGTTGGCCGACACCCCAGCTATAGATGTTTTTCTTGAAGGGCTTTGCTTCCCGGTATTGGACCCGAAGCAATCAAAAGACTTGGGTAGAGATATTGAACTAGGAGAGATCCGAAAGGCAATAAAACAGATGGTGCATAACAAAACCCCAGTCTAGATGGGTTGCCCATCGAATTCTACGTGAAATACGAAGATCTGTTGGCTCCACGACTACTAAAGGTCTATGGAGAGGCAAAAAAATTAGGACACCTACCACACTCCATGCGAGAGGTGTTGGTAATTCCCCTCCTTAAACCTGGCAGAGAGAGCAGGGACACAGCATCGTACAGACCTTTATCGATGCTGACTACAGACTACAAAATCTTGAGCAGCATATTGGCGTCCCGTCTCTTAGAACACATGCCCACAGTGGTCCATGAAGACCAAGCGGGTTTCATACCTAAGCGCAATACTACTATGAACATACGCCACTTGATGAGACTCCTAGAAAAAGATCACACTGAGACCCAACACCCCATGATATTATCCGTAGACTTGGAGAAAGCGTTTGACAGTCTGGAATGGGAATACCTCTATAAAGTTCTCAGGCGCTTTGGTGTGGGGGACGGCTATGAGATGGACCGCTGTACTATATGCCTCAGCGGTAGCCAGAGTGAAAACGAGTAGGCTACCCAGTAGAGAGAGGTACAAGACAGGGGTGCTCACTCTCCCCGTTGCTGTTTGCATTGTCAGTGGAACCTCTTGCAATGTCACTCCGCACGGGCGTCCACTACAGGGGATTGCGGAGCAAACTTGGTCAGCAATAAATATCGTTATATGCAGACGACCTCCTGCTCTTCCTTGAAGATGCAGACGGGGCCCTAGTAGGGGCCGACAATCTTTTAACCAGCTTTGGCGAACTTTCCGGCCTTAGAGTAAATTGGTCCAAGACATGTTTATTCCCAGTGCACAAAGGCGAAACTCAGCCCTCCACGACCAGAGAGATCAGATGGGAACCCACCTGCCTGAAATACCTATGGGTTTATATTTATCAGACCCCTGTTGATATTTAAGAGGGAAATATCACCCGCGGCATCAGAACGCTGAAGGGCAGCATGCCCTTTTGGGCCACACTCCCATTGTCGGTGGCGGGTCGCATAGCGCTGCTCAAGATGGTGGCGCTCCCAAGGCTCCTATATTATTTTAGAACACTACCCGTCTGGATTCCTCCTGCCACCTTCAGGCTCCTGAAGTCTATGATGGTATCCTTCCTCTGGGGGACAGGTCGACGCAGAGTAGCATTAAAAACGTCAATGAGACCTAAATCGGAAGGAGGTCTAGCGGTCCCTGACTTTGAACTGTACTACTTAGCAGCACAATTACAGACCTACACCCAGGAAATAGCCCGGGAATTTTGAGGACCGGAAAACAAACGGGGCTTAGGCATACCTCGCCACGTGCTTTCATTTATAGCATTACAGCAGAAATTAGACCTCAGAGGCCTCACGCAAGAGGAGAAGACAATTAGATCATGTTGGAACTGTACACAACGTAAAGCGGGAGTGTCGCACCCATATGCCCCCGAAATCCCGTTGGGAATGCTGACGGCATTACCACATGGCGGGGATTGGTCACAGTTACAGAGGTAGGAGGATGCGGGGATTCAGGTACTTGGTGACCTATACGAAGACGAAACACTTCTGTCGTTTCTGGCTCTCCTAGACCGTTATGATATACCTAGTGGGGATTTTCTACTGCACTCAGCACTTACACGCGCAATACAAGCTCATTGGAAGGGAAGGCTCACAGAACCTAAAACAACGATGGTTTGCCAATATGCTATGATGGCGGCGGGAATGATCAAGGCGATCTCATGCCTTTACTCTAGAATGACCAATGAAGGGCTACCTCCTTTCATGGAGCTGAAGGGCAAATGGGAAGATGATATAGGTAAAGAGATCCCTGAAACAGTGTGGAAACAGCTGATGAGAAGGGCTTGGAAGAGTACACGTAACACGAGATTTCATTTAGTACACTTTTACATTCTCCACCGCGCATACCTAACCCTGGGAAAGATCAAACGATATTTTGCCTCAGACTCTGCGGGAAGACCCAGATGTAAAACAGTCGGTGTTGAGCTAGCCCACATGCTCTGGACATGCTCCTTACTGGACAGAGGTAAGGGATACTCTTAATGAGATAACGGAAAGGGGATTGGTGTTCGACATGGCCATAGGGGTTCTACATTGGTTCCCTCACACCTCTAAAAACAAGATAACAAGCAAATTCATAGATATGGGGCTTATCCTCGCAAAACGCGAAATTACACGACATTGGAAGGCGGTGACAAGTCCCACGAGCACGAAGTGTAGAAACCAGTTCCTTAAATGGGCAGATGGGGAAAGCTGGCTGAGGCTTCAAGCAGCACGGCGACAACAAAATGACAAAGCGTTAGAAATGGCGCAAGCATGGGATGCATTAGTACAAGCACTGCGTGACTACAACACACAAGATGAACCAGCGACTTAACACCTTGATTGGAGACTACCCCTGTAACACGGCAGGCACATAACACATCCCATTGTCAGTTAACTCCTGTACATATTGTCCGTTATGATCATAGCTTATTCCGCGCACCGATGGTGGGAAATGGGGACGGGGGAGGTTTTCTTAATAATAGCAGGTACTAAGTTATCGGGTAAAGGGCCACTATTTGTGACCCAGACAGTGCAAAACTGTAATGTACGATGTATGTTGTGTGTAATAAAACCCAATAAAAATATTTTTAATTTTTTTTTAAAAAAATGGTTAGAAACTGCGTCAGAGTTTCTAGGTCGCTTAGACGGGGGCTGTGGGTTGCAATCCAGGTTGCTCATGTATATATGCCCTGATGTGTCTTGAACACAACCATTCCGAGGTGATTGGCCAGGCACGACCTCTGATTGGCAGATTATAGACTTGTGTACAATTACCTGGGGACTTCTAACTGCCCAGCCTCCTACCTTCCATTGTGTTAGCGACTCTTTGACTGAATTTTTTTGTTTTTCAATGTCCCCCATTGCCCCGGTAAGATAGTACCTTAAAGATTGCTCTGCACCCCCTAGTGACTTGGGAATATTCCCCACTTTTCTCTTGCCCATCCTAGGCCCTCACTCACAGAGAGAACAAAAGAGAATTACAACACACTCAAGGTATAAAAAGTGTAGGGGTTATTCTTGTGTCATCAGCAAACTAAGTACCTGAATAATCAGCAAATGAAAGTAAACATGCCTGCAATAAAAACTGGTGCCTACAGCAATAAGCCCACTGACAAGCAGTTCCAGAAAAACAATAAGGGCCCCATTAGTATGGCGGGCCATACCCTTGGGGCTGAGGGTGCGGGGTCCCGCACTCCCGATTTGCATACGCCCGCCCCCTGGCGGGCGCATTGGGCATCTGCAACATTGCGGCGGGCGGTGCAGAGAGCACCATCCGCCGTAATGCCACAGAGGCAGGTTGTGCGTTTCAATGCACACCGTGACAGGCACCTCTTGCGCCTCCCATGCTGCAGGACCTCCACCAGCCTTTTAGGTGTACCACACCCCTCTTCAGTGCCAGTAGGGATCGGGAGCAAATTGCAGCGTGCGTCAGTTAGGGTCCTGGAACAAATTACAAATGCTGTGCTTCCCCACTGTTGCAGGTGTAAATATGTTGACCCTTGTGGCAATCTTTGGCTGCAAACAAGTGCACATATACTCAGGGAAGAGGCAGTTTAAGATCTTGCTGGCAGAAAAGGTAAGCTGAAGTTTTCTGAGAAGGAGCTGGGGGTCCTTGGAAACAAAAAATCTAAAAAGTGTAAATCCCCAACTAATGTGTATGAATCACACTATGTCACAATTGCTCGATGGGCAAGAACGTTTTGGGAAAACAGTTGAGGATGGTCAGATCATGATAAATACCAACTGTAGGATGATGGCTCTTTATGTGACATACCAATAACTGCTTATATAGTGTAAAGAGTCCAGAGAATCCCCCAGATGTGTACAGGAGTCACTGCAAACCCAAAGTGCTCCATTTGTGGTGGTGTGGCCAAGCAGCCTTAGGCCTAACACTAAGGAGTGTAAGACATTTGTTATAAATACAGGGCCCGATTCACAGAATGAACTAAAGACTCAATCCTAAACTTACTACTATTTTGGTAATCACAGAATGAACTTACTACTTTTGGTATTCACCGAAGTTAGGATTTTGTTTTAAGTTTGTCTTAAGTCGGTCTTAAGTCTGTCTTAAGACAAACTTAAGACAAAATCCTAACTTCTGTGAATGGCAAAAGTAGTAAGTGCATTCTGTGAATACCAAAATAGTAGTAAGTTTAGGATTGAGTCTTAAGTTCATTCTGTGAATCAGGCCCACAGTGAATAATTAGTGACTCACCACTCAAAAAGGAGATTCACACCAATTTTATAAAAATAAGCTTCTGTCAAGATTATTTTAAGACCAAGTTGTACATTAAAAGGTAAGTACGTTTTTCAGTAAAAATACTTTTCCCTTTAAAACTGTCTGACCACAGTTGCCACTGCGGGTCAACCTGCCGTATTTCGAGTGTGGCACTCGGACTGCCACAGGACTGCTGTCTCTGCCGGAATCAAGGATCTCACAACTGTGGCGCAGTGGACAGAAGCAGGAATATGCTGGTGGTGCTGCTTCTGCAACAAACAAGTGACCAGATAGGATATTATAGGAATTACTAAACTGCACCTAGACAATCAGTTCCTATTGGAAAAAGGGGTGGGGGGGGCGCTGCGTTAAACCGGCAGTGCGAGTGACTTTGAAAAAAGTTCAAAGCGCTAAAGAATGTTATTACCCTAATAGCTTATCCAGCGCCAGTTTGTTGTAAACGCCTCTGAAAGAGTTGCGATAGTGCGAGGGTTAACTGGCCACAGGCTGTCTTCCAAGCAAGTGCACAGTTATGCTCAACGAACATTCAGCCGCGAGCTACTTGCCTCGTGTATTCTCACTAAGCTCCGATCTCAGATGCTTCGGCACCACCAAGCATATTCCGAGTTGCATTATCACTGCCCATTTCATGGTGGTGGGCCCACCCTCTAAAGGGTGAGGGAGATGCAAATAAGTGCCCCTGCCACCTCTGTGCATGGGGGTACATGCTGGGGCCACACGTTGCGCCCCCTGGAATTGCAGCCCTGTTCCTGCAGGGTGTGCCATGCACAACATGGTGCATACCATATTTATTTATTTATTTATTTATTTATTGCATTTGTAAGGTGCACGGATACCCACAAAGGGTCTCCCGGCGCCAGGCCTATGGAACCAGAGCTGTACAAAAGCAGAAACGACTAGAGACCAGACTATTTATTGAAAAGCCAGGTCTTAATGCTTTTCCTGAAGTTGGCAAAGTTTTCCTCCTTTCGTATAACAAGAGGAAGGGAGTTCCAGAGGGTCGGTCCCAAAAAGGAAAAGGACCTCCCTCCGACTCTAGCCAGTCTGAATCTGGGCACTGCAAAATTCGCTGCATTTAAGGAGCGGAGATTGCGTGTGGGGAGATAAGGCCTAACCAGTTTTTGCAGATACTTTGGTGCGGTACCTGCCTTTATTTTAAACATATAACTCAGGGCCTTGAACCGTACCCGGTTTTCCACCCTGAGCCAATGTAAGTCCTTGAGGTGTTTAGAAATCCTCGCTGTTCTGTGGATTTTGCACAACAGCCTGGCTGCAGAATTCTGGACAAGCTGGAGACGTCTGATAACAGCTTGATTGGAACCCAAGTAAAGGATGTTACCGTAGTCAAGCCGTGATGTAATGAGGCCATTGACTACGGTCTTCTGGGTGACCGAGGGCAGCATCCATATAATCTTGCGCAGCCATTTAAGAATTGTAAAGCAGATGCCAGCTACTTTATTGGCCTGTTGTTTCATCGATAGGGTGTCATCGATGTGCACCCCTAAGTTTCTAACCTGGGTAGCTGGTGTAGGAAAAGCACCCAGGGATGGTGGCCAATGAGTGTCCTTCCAGAGGTCCCTATTTTTACCTAAGAGAAGAATCTCAGTCTTTTCCCCATTGAGCTTCAGCTGGTTATTTGACATCCAGCTGAAGACTTCATGAAGGCCAAGTATAAGCGCAGATGGAGATGAAGGGTCAGATTCTGAGAGAGAATGTGCTGCAGGCACTGTGATGACGGCGGTCTGCTGTTAAGGCTCTCTTATGAGCCTAACACAAACGCTGCTGTGAGAATACTGCAGCAGCACCAGCCCACCCTGGATTCAACTCAGAATCCGGTGGGTGGGCACACCACTGGCTTCGCAGTCCTCCTGCCAGCGCAGCACTGGTGGTGCTGCAGGAGGACCGCCATAGCAGCCCAGGTTCTGGTGTTAACCTGGGCTGCTATGGGAATTCACAAGGGCATCATTTTATCGCCGTTCTTGATAATATGCCCCTCTGTACGGTGGGCCATTAGCAGGGTAACAAAAATTATTTTCCTTTCGATGTTTTTCTATCCATACTGAACCCTAGGGAGTCTATTTAGAGGGTCCAGCAACAAGTAGATTGATAATAATCATTTATTATTCATTTGGTGGCAATAATATTAAGAGCATATACATCTTTACGTAAAATAATAACAATTAAAACCACATTATTACAAAATATTACAGATCAATGTAAGTCCATACAAACCAATTCAAAGTTTTTAGGGTAAATTTCAATCCCAAAAGGTTTTTTCTATTAAGGGATTTTTTTATACAGTCATGAAAAAGCCTTGAATTATACACAATTTTTACACAAACCATTACATCACTAATTTAAAAACAATACATTACATTAACAGTCCTGTTTCAAACCTTTTGTGGTGCACTGGCTGCTTAACAAAAGCATTGTGCACTGTATAAGTGCTGATTGTGTTAATTGTGAAGATTGATTTTACCTCATCAGGAAATGCGTTCTGTGGGTTCAGCAGGAAGTGCGACTGTCGCCTTTTGTGCACGAGGACAAACAATTCTTTCTGGCCTTTTACGGGCTGGTTATATATAGTCGAGCACAATGAACTCTCAATGCAGTGGTAAGACTGGCGGTGAACATGTTTGTGTCATTAAGGGCTGAATTCTGGAGTGTGCAAATGCAGTGGCAGGATGATGGCTTATATTGTCTGCCTATCTCTGTAATTACTCCCTCCGGCAGCAGCAAAGGCTCATTAGAATATTTGAACAAAGAAGGAGCACAGAATGGGAATTTTAACAAAGAATAAATCCACTCTGCATTTCACACCCCCCCCACCTTTCTTTTCCATTAGTCGGTTAAATTCTCGTTTTTTTTCTGTCACTCTTACAGTTGAGGCTATTTTCTTAATACTTCCTGCAGATTATTGGCTCGGAAGCATTGCGATCATTAGAATTTATTGAGCATAATATTCTCATTATGATTTTTGTTTACGTTGCATTAATTTTAGTTTTACTTTAGTTTATTGTCCATGGTAGGCGTTGATTGTTTGTCCCTTTCATACTCCCCTCCCAGGGGGCTCCAAGCAGTTTTTCACCGCCTTGGAGGTTTGTTCTGCTGCGCTCAGCTCTTCTGCAGCTGCGCGGATTGATACTGGGGGTGAGAGGTCCGGCCCGCCCCTGCGCGTTCCTTCTGCCTCGGCTGCGCGTGGGGCTCTGGTTATTCTATTCGCTGCTGGATAGTCGTGCTCTAGGACAGCTGGCCCTTTACCCCTACTCAGTGAATGAATGAAGTGTGACTGCTTCTTTGATTCATTTAGTTGAAGCCGTAGTTACACTCCTAAGGGATGCCCTTGGAGACACCCGCCGCCACGCAACTTATTGAGGTTTGCCTCTAACCTGTACAGGGCAGGTGCAAGTTCTAGTTTGCCACGTAAACTGGAATCTGGTCACCCTTGGGTCCACAGTTGGCATGGGCCTCCCATCTACCTATGATCATTACTAACCCTGGCCAAAGCACTACACTACGCTCGTGAAGTTTGCGAAGTTTGCGCAACTTCGCACTATGCGAACTGCACGTAGCACAGTGCGAACATGCGTAGCGTAGTGCAGCGATCATATTTTGCTTGCTCGCGGTCCTCAACTTCAAGTTGACGACGTGAGCAAGCAAAATGACATCCTCACGAGACTTTTTCCTTGTTCGCGATCGGCAACTTGATGTTGCTGATCGCGAACAAGGAAAATAAACCTCCCGGTGAGATTCTCAACGCAGGGAGGTCAGGTTTCTCATTGCGAGTGGTCGCGCATGCTCGCAACAGCTCGCGAAGACTGCGTTGAGAAACCTGCAGCTCGAGTGAAAATCTACTCGAGCGGCAGAAAAGTACAGCTCGCACTGTGCAAGATGCCGTTTTCAATGATTGCACAGTGCCGGATGCTTGTCCGCACTGTGCAATCATTGAAAACGACATCTTGCACAGTGTGACCATGCTACTACGCAGTTCGCGTAGAGCTATGCATAGCTCGCGTAGTGCGCTTCGCTTAGCTACGCGTATACTCATTGCATGGCATGCACCTCCACATGGTTATTGGGGTCTAAGAACCCGAACAATATACACTGAAGAAAGACTAATACAGGGGGCTCAGGTACCATCTCACAGGGTACAAGACGCTCATCCAATTATGTAAAGGAATCATATCTACATAGGAGTCATGGGAGAGAGTGGAGAGGACCTCACTCTCAGGCTCACATGGGTCTCTCACACATTAAGGCATGTTACAGTTGTCTTTGTGCTTTGTCTGGTACTGGACCAAGCTGTGCCCCAACCCCGGGTGACGTACTCCGTCGCTGGGCGTAGTGAACAAAGAGTAGCGAGATGTAGCAGGGGTGTGTAAGCTTCAAGCAACTACTGAAATTGGGCATGATGAAATGAAAATGAAATGAAAAGAGGATTTATGAAGCGCATGGCTGCCCGTGACCGTCCCAGCGCTGGTGAGTGAGCTGATGGAATGGAAGTGAGGAATTATGGAAAGAGCCATGTTTTCAGGAGCCTGCGGAATGCAAGAAGAGCTAACGGAATGGAAGTGAGGAATTATGGAAAGAGCCACGTTTTCAGGAGCCTGCGGAACGCAAGAAGATTGGGTTCAGCGTGCAAATTCAGGGGCAAGGAGTTCCACAGCTTGGGGGCGTTATAGGAAAAGAGGCGGCCTCCTTTGCGTGCCTTTTTGATCCTAGGTATGTAGACTAGGTGTAAGTGAGCAGATCGCAAATTTCTGGAGGTTTTGTGTGGTCTAATCAAGTTTTTTAGGATGTGGGGCCCCTTGCCGTGAAGAATTTTGTGGGTAGTGCAAAGGGTTTTAAAGTATACTCTCTCCTGGATGGAAAGCCAGTGTAGTGATCTAAGGGCCGGTTTTGCAGAGCTCCTACTGCTGGTGCCTTTTAGGAGCCTGGCTGCGGAATTTCGGACTACTTGCAATTTGGTAATGACTTTCTTAGGAGCCCCAAGATACAGGGCGTTGCCGTAATCCAATCTAGAAAGTAGAAGGCTCTGAATTATGAGCTTCCTGGAATCCTGGGGGAGGAGGGGGAGGATTTTGCGGGTTGTCCGAAGGATGCCATAGCAGGCCCGACTGTCTTTCTGGCTTGCATGTTAAATGAGAGATCCTGATCAAGCCACATGCCCAGGCTCTTGATGGAAGATTTTGGGGTGGGAGCAGGTCCCATACAGGGAGGCCACAGAGTCTTTGGTATGAAGTGAGATTGGTTGCCCAATACCAAAATCTCAGTGTTGTCACTGTTGAGCTTGAGGTGTGATCTATCCATCCAGTGGGATATGTCTTGGAGGCAAGAGTGAAGATTATCGGGGCGGTCCAGCTGGCTGAGAGAGACAACAAGCTGGGTGTTGTCAGCGTAAGTCACAAGTTTGACACCATGGGGGTTGACTATTTTCTCCAGGGGTGACATGTAGGCGTTAAAAACAGTGGGGCTCATCGAGGAGCCCTGGGGAACCCCACGATGTACAGGTGTTACGCGAGATCTAGAAGTTCCCTCAAGAACTTGAAAGGATCGGTTGTGGAGAAAAGATGCCAGCCAAGAAAGCGCTGACCCAGTGATTCCCAGTCCTCTGAGCCGGTGAATCAGACTGAGATGGTTCACCGTGTCAATAGCTGCACTTAGATCCAGGTGGATCACTGCCTCTGATCATCCTGAATCAAGGATCTTTCTAGCCTCTTCCACTACCGCAATCATGGTGGTTTCTGTGCCCTGGCCCGGGCGAAAGTCCGCCTGGGAGGGGTGTAAAAGTCTGCTAGCTTCCAGGAAGACTGAAAGCTGCTGGTTGACAAATTTTTCAGCAACTTTACTAACTACAGGCAGTAATGAGATAGGGCGAAAGTTACACAGTTCAGCGGGATAAAGGTGTTTTTTTTTAGAAGAGCTTTTAAATTTTTCAGCCAGGGGGAACGATACCTTGTAATAAAGAGGTGTTGATAAGTTTGGCCATCGGGAGAAGGATGGTGGTGACGACTAATTTTAAAATGTTTGGTGGAGCTGGGTCAAGTGGGGAGCCGCTTGTAATAGAAAGAAAAATAGGAAAAAGAATCTCCTCAGTAATAGGAGAGAAAGAGTTTAGGCAGAAATCCCTTTGTTGCTGTGGACTGGATGGGAGTTCTAAAGGGAATTCTGCTGTGGAAAGGGGAAGGAGCTTGAGGATGTTTTGAATTTTCTCGTTAAAAAATTCAGCAAGCTCATTGCAGCGATCCCCAGAGGGGTCCGGGGGGGGGGGGGTCTGGAATTTTGAGGAGCTTATTTACTATGCGGAAGGTTTCCCTAGACGAACTAGAGGAGGCTCTAATTTTTTCCTCAAAAATGACGGCTTGAGTGGTTTTAAGGGCCCTTTTGTAGGTTAGAATTGATTGACTATATTCTATGTTTTTTTGAGGGGCAAACTCTTTCCTTCAAGCTCTTTCAATTTTTTTTGCACCGTTTTTCTTAAGAGACGGAGGTCTTTGTTAAACCAAGGGGATTTGGGCTTCCCACCATGAGCGTGGGCGGGTTTCTTGGGGAAGATTATGTCAAGAGAGTCCTCAATTCAAGCAGAGAACTTGGTGTCTGCTACATGGGTGCAGGGGTCATTAGGTGGAAGGGAGAGTTCCAGGAGTTGCCTCCAATCTTCTATGGCCAATTTCGACCAGCAACGTTTAAGAGTGCTGGTGGCGGGTTTGGCCCGGTAAGAAACCGGAATATTCCAGCTAAAGGAAATTAAACAGTGGTCTGACTAAGATAGAGGGATGGGGTTTCGCACCTTCAGATCGGCGAGATTCGAAAATAAGGGGTCCAAGAGGTGGCCCTTAATGTGGGTGGGCTGATAGTTCAGAAGATTAAGTTGATATGCTGCAAGATCAAGTACCAACTCAGACACCACTCTGTCACCAGAGTTGTCAAAGTGAAGGTTTAGATCTCCTAGGATGATGGAATTCGGAGAAGTACTGACCAGGGCTAGAGAAGATTCTAAAAAGGAGCTGCAAAATAACCCTGGAGTGCCCGGGGGACGATAGACGAGAATCCCAGACAGAGATTTGAGGAGGGAGATTTGGATGAGGAACAGAGTATTTTCGCAGTCTAAAATGGGACTGTCGGTAAGACGGCAGGACAGATGATCTTTGTATATTATTGCTATTCCTCCTCCCTTCCCAGATGGTCTGTCCAGGCGCTGGATCAAATAGCCCGGGGGAAGGGCTCGAGTGATGTCCGGGTTGGAATCTAGTGAG
This sequence comes from Lissotriton vulgaris, assembly GCF_964263255.1. NCBI lineage: Eukaryota > Metazoa > Chordata > Amphibia > Caudata > Salamandridae > Lissotriton > Lissotriton vulgaris. Next base: position 188,688 of record NW_028243212.1, on the reverse strand, counting down.
AGCCATGTTTCAGTAAGAAACAGCACCTCAAGGTGGTAGTCTTGGAGGATCATATATATTTCGAGGGTGTGTTTGGGCAGGGACCTGCAATTGAGCAGGGCCATGTTAAATGGGACAAGTGTGGGGGGGCAGGGGTCGTGTCCCACGAGGTGGTAGGAGCAGTTGCGGCAGTGAGTGGAGGAGTCCACCATAGAGATGGAGTGAGCACAGAGAGCATGAGGGGCCTGTCTGAGTTGGAAAAGGAAGTCTCTCGAGTAGGACGAAAGTCAGGGGTTCTTGGTGGAGAGGGTACTGGGCCCTGGGCCCAGTCTGGCGCGGACGGGCGCAGATGGGCTTACCATAGCCGCACCTTTGGTGCGCCAACGGCGCGCCCGCTGCGCGTGTCCGCTGCACGGTCGATTCATGGCGGTTGAAGTACTTCTCCACCTGCCGCCTAGCCGAGGCGTTGGGCGTGCCAGGGGGAGTGTCAGGCCGTGTGTGTCCGCCCTCCACTCAAGCAGCGTCAGCTGTGCTGGACCGGGGTTGGAGCACAAGAGCCTGAGGGGGTGCCTATTGCCAGTAAGATACAAAAACAGTGCAGGGTATTTTAAAATGCAGTTTTAGCAATTCAGTGCCAGTTTAAAAGTACAACAAAAAATCGCGCTAGCAGCACTCACACTGATTACAATTTAGAACCAGTGGCATGAAAATGTGTGCCTAGTTAAGCAAACCTAACTTCCTGCCCGATGAATGAGACCCTCAGTGGTACCCTACCTCACTCGCCTTACAAATGCTGACACTCAGTGTGTTGCCTACATGCTCTCATTTTGACGTCTATCAGTTAGTTTTTTTCTCCCACTCTGCTTGATCCTTTCCACCCCTGTTCCTTCTAGAGACAGTCTGGGGACGGAGGAGGGACCTGGGGAATTTTCTCACCAGTGTCCTTACACTCTTCTAGAGGTGGACTATCAGCCTGTTGCTACTGTAAGGTTACAGCTCATCTGCCAGGGCTCATACTATGTAACAAGTGCATACTATCCCTTTGTGTGCCACAGCACACCTTTAAACAGGGGTTCTGGGTGCATACAGGGACAAGTCACCATTATAGAAGTAATGCGCTGCCAGTGGGCAACACATTAATGAAATATGGAGCAGCTGTTTCAATCAGTCACTCCGTCTTTCTCTGTGATGGGGGCACAAGGCTGTACATTAAAGAAGGTACAGGGAACCCCATGCTGGCACGTGCAGTGAGTCCCTGCCCCCATCGGCAGAGGAATGTCTGGGGGGGGGTCCATGGGTCCCGGTTTTTCTCCCATGAAGGTGTTGAATTCAGGGAATGCACTGATTGTGCACCACTCATACCCCCTCGCCACACCCACATCTTGCCTCACCTCAGAAAGCTTCCACTGGCTTGCCATCCAGAAATGCTGCCAATTCAAGCTGATTACCCATGCATTCAAGGACCTCCACAACACTGGACCTTCCTCCCTCAACCACCGCTTCCACTTCTACCAACCCACTACACAACTGCGATCTAAGTATCTCTCTCTCCCTCTCTCTCTCTCTCACACACATATTCCACGCATCCACAGAAGCAGAGCTGGAGGTTGCCCTTTTTTCTACATTGCCGCCAAGACCTGGAACAACCTCTCACAACACATCTCCTTCACTACTCAACTTCTGCAAGATGCTGAAGACCTGGCTCTTCAACTAACCCTGTGGATCTCCTTCGGATGGTCCATTCTACACACCTGCTCAAGCACCTGGAAACCATCATGGGAGACAAGGGCCCTCAATGAATCCACTCTCTTCAACTACACACCTGCTCAAGTACATGGATACCCTCACGGGCCCAAGTGCGCTCAACACATCTACATAATATAATATTACTTTTTGTGTTGCCTGACGACCTCTTTGTCTCAGCATCCATTTACATACACGGGCAGGGCACAGAGGGATCGCCCCCTGAGCACAGGCGCTCTATGTGCACCAGCGGTATCTGTATTACAGAAAAGGACATACAAGCATTTCTGCTTTCTTCTGCAGTGTCCTGGGGATGCAGAAAACAGATGCATATGCCCATTGCACCCCCCAGGACAGTTTGTAACATGGCTCCAGGTATCCTGTTATAATTTGTGTCCTTCTTAGAAGGTCTTCTACCGATGCCTTCCTCCCAGATGCTGTAGAAAGAGAGCCCTGGAGGGATGCCCTGCTTGTGGCATTCCTGAAGGCCCCTGAATTTTAGCAGAGAACTGACTGCAAACATACATATCACTCTCACCACCAGACTCTGCTCTGCAGGCCCTCACCCAGTTGCATACATGCAGGTGGCAGAAATGTTTATTTAGTAAAGAAACTGAGAAATTAAAACATTTGGAAACTTGAGTCATTAGGTGTGTGGCCCACATGGATTTCAGTCCATTTCACCATTAAATGAGCAGTCGCTCAACAGACTTCTTAAATGGAGACACAAAATTAAAACTCATTTTGCTCAACTATAGTAAAAACAGCCATGGGTTTCTTCTCATGTTACCAGATGTTCCTGCCTCCCAGAGGTTTTAAAGTGAGCCTTTCAACACAAGGCAGGATTTTTGGAAATCTGGCTTCCTCAACTGAAAATGTATCTTCTAAAGGTCATCTACCCACTCTCGTGAGAGCTTGTACTCTTCATGGGAATTAAGTCATATGATCAACACCCAAAACTTCTCTGATCAAGTATATATGTGCCTGGTTGATCATGCCAGTAGCATATGCTTGTCTCAAAGATTAAACAATGCATGTGTAAGTACACAGGGACGGTACAGTAAAAGTGCACATGGCTCAATAATTCAGTTACTGTTCCTTTGATCATTTGACTCCACACAGGGTGTAGGACCATTGTCTCCAGCACATCACCTATTCATATTAGTTTTAACCATACTAGGAACACCACTAATAAAGAAATACCTAGGTGTTCAGAGGTATTTTTATTTCAAGACTGACGTAAATAAATAATTTACTCTCTTAATTTCTATGCAGGTAAGTACTTAATCAATAATAACTCAAGTCGGAAAGAAAGGAGACAGGGTCCGTGGTGTTAGAGTTCTTAGGGGTTTTATTCCTCAAAAAGGAATGGTCAAGACCATAATATCTTGTTCTGACCACCACAGGGGTGTCAGAAGGGATAGAGTGAGCGCGCTACAGTTATTTGACAATACATAGCTTATATACTTAATTCAGTTCATAAGAAACAGTCATAGTAGGCGTAACAGCTGAGAGAAGACAAGATAACAGTATGCACGTGTTGCTAGTACGTAATCAAAAAGGCGTGGACTAGGCGTGAACTGGAGGTGTGGGCTAGAAACGTCACAGGTAGGTGTCACAAAAGGGGTGGCACTAACAGAAATGTTGCAATGTCAGCAGAAAATCGGAAACTTGGATGCGCGCGCAGCTGCATGACGTGTGAGTAACATGGAGTCGGGAGGTGCAGGGGGCTTGACATTTACACTGACGGAAAGAGACAGAAGTCTGGCATGTCAGATCAACTTGTGCTTCTATCATATCTGATATCTGGTGTTTAGGAACTGAGCTATCTGGGCGGAAAGGTCTCTAGGGCAGAAGCTATTCTATACTGACTGTGAGTGCGTGTATAAGCGCCTGAATGTCTGAATGAGAAGCGTGGGGGCACGGGGCCTTCCATGGAAGCATGGCAACAGAAGCTATGAATTACTTGCACAGAGACAGGTCGGCCCTTTGGCTCTGCAGCTGAGGGGAATGTTTACTGGAGCTAGCAGGCAGGAATGTATTTTTGAGGAGCGGAACAGATAACTTGAAGGTTATAGTCAATCTTGGCAGTCAGCAGGCTGAGCTGAGCGCGAGGGGCCGCGCTGAAAGTAAGTCAGAGTTCACGGGTACAGAGGCAGCCTGGGCAGAGGCCCTTAGAGTCAGAAGCCAGAAAAGAGGCTCGGTGGCAGAAATTCAGGCCTGCTCAGCTAGAGCTGAAAAACAGAGAAGTACACCACAAAAAGACGTTGGCATGGCATACTTAGGAACGGACCATTCAACCCATTCATGGTGGGTCTGAAAGAGGACATGTTAACGTTGGACGCAAATGTATTTGCGTCTTCATAACTGGTACAGGAGGAAAGTTACATGCACTTTAACTCGTACATGGAGACGGTGGGGTACACGCTAGGGAACACAATCTTGACCATAAAATTTATTTTCCTCATTCCCTCCTTGTTCCCTACGGACCCTTCATGATATATCAATCATCATAAATTGATCAGTTTGTTCTTGTAACATAATTTGTTCATCTCTCTTCCGTCGTCTATCTGAGAGAAAACTGGAATGTTCAATGCATGATGTGGCACACAGTCCACATATCGCCGGCCCACACTGTAGGCACAGGCAGCAGCTGAATACTATGACAAGGCCAATGCTAAGGAAGGATAGGATCTTCCATCCCCAAGCGGACAACGTTGTCCAGAACCAACCGGACCAAGTCCAGGTGCCTGGATTCTGATGTATCTGATTTGCAATTTTATGCAGACGGGTAATAGCTTGATAGACTGATGGCGCGTTTTGTGGGATGAAAACACAGCAACTTGACCCGATGACCTTACAGGCTCCACCTCTATCTGCCAAGATGACGTCAATTACAAGACGATTTTGAAGGACTACAACCCGTATAGCAGATTGCTCCTCTGTTAGGTTACCTAAGGCGGAGGCAGTTTCCTGTACCACTGCTTCAAGTGTTCTAGTTAATCTACGTATTAATTTACTGTTTTGGACAGGTCCTAAAAAGAAAAAGAATCCTTTATTAAAATCAGTGTACTGTTCCCATGCCGTTTCTGTGTAGTCGACAAGTGGGATATCTCTTCTGGGTCTATTCTTTACTAGATTTGTATTTCTATGGTAATCAGGGGGAGCTAGGAAAACAGGTGGCAGAAGGAATGCAATGTAACAGGTACCATCCCAATCTGGAGGTAGACGAATGTATGCGGTATGTCCACAAACAAAATAGGAATGACTGATAGCTTTAAAGGACGATTTACCATGATCACTGAATTCGACCACAGTAGTGCATTTACTATGACCTAAGTGTACTGAACCTTTCTTTCGGACACATAATTCACCAGTGACGGGTAATACTAGCATATGGGGCAAACCTGGTGCAGCCCCGGATTCTACAGTAAGGATCATAAGGCTAATTGTGTAGTTACCTAATCCATATACTTCATTTTCTAGATCAGTTCCTATTCGAGTGGGAAGTCCCTCCTTATCAGGGTAACAGACGTCGAGCAGGACTAAATTCAGGTTTCCCCAAACCCAGCCCCCATCGAAAACAGCAATATCGGGATCTAAGGAATTAATTATTTTAAACCATGCCCCACAGGAGCCATTGTGAGTGAACGGATACGGAAAGAGGGGCAGAGCTCCCTTGTAATTCTGGTAGGGAGGGAGTCGGCCACATATCCAGCAGTCTGTAGCATTGTTAGTCTGATGGGAATGGTGTAACATACTAATGAATGTGTTGTTGCGCAGCGCAAGTCTGTAAGAGAGTTCGTGTAGAGGTAACTTGCTAAAAGTGTGTTCAGCAGAGACATTGTAAACAGATTGTTCACGCCTGAAAATAGGCCAGTAGATAGGTAGCAGAATGCTAACAACAATAATTAAGATACTCAGAATAAACATGATTAATAGTGTCACTATACAGTGACTACGAAGTGATTTACAATAAGCACGCTTCTTAATTCGTCTCTCTCTCTCTCTATCTCGATCTAGGGGATACATGTCAGAAACTATTTAACCGATTCACCTAGGGGAGGACTTAAACAATTAAACTGTCTGACTTGCTAGATCGGAGTTTCGACCGATATTCTTCTTGGGGAGTTTTTTCTCGTTCGGTAACGGTAAAGTCTTTTGGCTCAACACAGTCTTTGGTGGGGGTGGACGAGTCTCGGTCTGGCTTTAGTTCATGAAACTTCTTCACATGACTCGTATGGACCCACCCCTTTCTCCCTTCGATCTTGACGGCAGTCCTCGTGGTGAGAAGGACGGTCTTCGGTGCTTTCCAGCGGGGCTCCAGCGGACTCTTCCTATCGAAATTTCGGACCAGGACTATATCCCCAGGACGGACATCGTGTGGCTTTACATCAGTGTTGTCAGGGAAGGCTGCGGCAACCTGTGAACGACATGATTGGAGTGCAGACATCAAGGAAGCAAGGTAATCTGTCAACATGTTACAATCAACATCAGTGATCTTTTTCGGAATGGGCGTCCCCCACATATTCGGTGGTCTGCCAAAAACCACTTCGTACGGGGATAGCCCTGATCTCGAATGGGCAACCATTCTCATATAGAATAGTGCCACGGGCAGGGCGACTATCCAGTCGACCCCTTTTTCCTGACATATTTTTGCAAGTCGGATCTTTAGTGTCTGGTTATGCCTTTCTACAAGGCCTGCTGCTTCAGGATGTCGGACACAATGAAATTTCCACTGGTATCCTAACAGTAAAGAAACCTGCTTCATTAATTCGGACGAGAACGGCTGTCCGTTATCTGAGTACACAACACGAGGCAAACCGTATCGTGGGAAGAATTCATGAACCAACTGCCGGGCAGTGGTCGGAGCAGTATAATCTGGGACTGGGTATGCTTCGGTCCAACGGGACAGAGCACAAACAACTACGAGGACATACTTGAATCCTCGACAACGGTCCATCTGGATATAATCCATCTGGAGGACTTCAAAAGGGTGATCGGGAGGATGAAATCCACCTTGCTCTACAGGGACGCTTTTACCTGGATTGAACTGACAACAGATCATGCAAGTACGCACTTTCTGTTTTGCTGCTGCTCGTAAGTGTTTATTGTTCCAGAGATTTTGTAAACTGTCTAACATCGCTTTCTCTCCTAGATGTGCTGGGCTATGTGCTGTGTTAATCATGACTTGAACCATAGAGTCGGGGAGAAACCATGTAGATTTTCCCTTCGTCATCCAACCTTGATCTGTCTGGATCCCTCCTAGTTCAATCCATCTCTTTATTTCATCTGCGGTAGCATGTGCCTGAATATCAATTACGTCTAGGGCGGGATCTTTGACTGCCATACACTTTGTCGGTACTATTGTCTTTGTCATGTCAGCTATCTGAGTGTGAGTTAATGCTGTATGTTTCGCTGTCTGATCTGCCAGGTCGTTACCCTGGGAAACAGAATCTGTGACTTTAGTATGTGCTTTACACTTCATGACTGATATGCCCGAGGGCAAATGTATTGCTTCTAACAGTGCTTGAATGAGGGGACCGTGTTGGATCTTGGCACCATGAGAGGTCAGGAAACCTCGTTCCTGCCATAACATGCCGAAGTCGTGTACGACTCCGAAAGCATAACGGGAATCGGTGTATATGTTAACATTTCTGTTCTTGGCTAGTATACAAGCTCGGGTCAGAGCGATGAGCTCTGCTGCTTGAGCAGACAGTGTGTCAATACGATGTGTTTCTTTAACTTCAGTTTCAGTGGTCACTGCATACGCGGCCACTAATTCTCCTGTATTTGTTCTCAGGCATGAACCGTCCACATAAAGTGTCAGGTCTGGATTTGTCAGTGGAACATCTGTTAAATCTCGTCGTGGCTTGGTTACTGTATTAATGATTTCTATACAATCATGCGGGACTGGATCTGTCATAATTGTAGGTAACAGTGTTGCGGGGTTCAGTATACTGCAGCGTCTAATTTCTATGTGTGGCTGGAATAACGTTAATTCATAACCTGTCAATCGTGCTATAGTCAAGTGCTGAGTCTGGGTTCTGTTTAACAGAACTTCTACAGAGTGTGGAACTTGTACTGTTAATTGATGGCCTAAAACAATTGAATCGCTCTGTCTGATGGCTAACGCTGTTGCTGCTACTGACTTTAAGCACGCAGGGAGTGCCTGGGCTACTGAATCCAATGTACTTGAGAAGTAAGCGCAAGGCTTATGTGAACCTGCTTGATCTTGGGTGAGGACAGACAATGCTGTACCATCACGCTCTGTAACAAAAAGTGTAAACGGTTTGCTGTAACATGGTGTCGCTAAAACTGGTGCTTGGCATAATGCTTTCTTTAATTCTTCAAAAGCTTGCATGTGTTCCTGAGTCCAAGGGAGGACAGTCGAAGTCGCTGCCTCCTGTGTCGTTAACTGAATGAGTGGTTTAGCTAGAAATGCATATTGCGGAATCCATTGTCTGCAGTATGAGGTGAGACCTATGAAGGCCCGCACTTCCTTTTGTGTCTGGGGTTGTGGCATATTTGCAATTAACTGAATGCGATCGGGAGTGAGCTGTCTCCCCACTTTGGACAGCAAGTGACCCAAGTACACAACTTGCTGAACACAGAATTGTAGCTTCGAAGGAGACACCTTGTGTCCCTTGTCGGCCAGGAAATGTAAAACTGTCAGTGATGCTTGTTCACATTCGGGCTCACTTCGTGCGGTGATCAGTAGATCATCGACGTATTGCAGTAAAGCGGTGTTAACTGGCATTTGAATACAATCTAGTTGTCTTTTCAGTGCTTGACTGTAGATGCTGGGGCTTTCTGTGAATCCTTGAGGTGCGCGGGAAAATTTGAAACTGCGTCCATTTAAACTGAATCCGAAGAGATATTGGCTCTCTGGATCAATAGGCACGCTGAAGAAGGCGTTCTTGAGGTCAATTACAGTGAAGAACGTTGCTTCTGAATCAATAGCAGTCAATAGGGATGAGATATCGGGGACCACAGGGTACTGTGGTATAATGCATTTATTCAGTTCTCGAAGATCAATCACCAGCCGATATACTGGCGGTGCATTGGGATCAGTACGTTTAAGAATCGGAATGATGGTTGAATTACAGACATTGGAGTCGGTCTCTACGACCACTCCTTGGGCAATGAGCTCTTCAATGATTTTCAGTAAAGCCACTACAGCATCGGGTGGTAACTTGTATTGTCTGATTCTGGGTAAAACAACACCTGTCTTGAGTGTAACACGATATGGTGTGATATGCATGCAACCTACATCAGTTGGGCCTTTTGCCCACAAGTAATCTGGTACATTTTTCAATCTGACATCGAATTCTCGCAAAACATAATGACCCTTGAAATCCCGTAGAAAGAGTCTAACTCCCTCCGGGGAACAGCAGATTATGGCTCCTAAAGCCTTCAATGTTTTAATTCCTAACAGATTTTCTGGACATGATTTTGTAAGTAGCAAGTCTGTAACACGTGATAACGGACCCACAGCCAGGGGGACTGGTTCCGATACTTCATTTACAATGGGCTGTCCTGAAAAACCAAGGGAAACATTCTGTGAGCCTGAGAGGGGTGCCCCTGGAACTTCATTATGACTTATTGTGGTGCGGCTTGCCCCTGTGTCAATTGACGTAAATAAATAATTTACTCTCTTAATTTCTATGCAGGTAAGTACTTAATTAATAATAACTCAATCGGAAAGAAAAAACCAGAGTCCGTGGTGTTAGAGTTCTTAGGGGTTTTATTCCTCAAAAAGGAATGGTCAAGACCATAATATCTTGTTCTGACCACCACAGGGGTGTCAGAAGGGATAGAGTGAGCGCGCTACAATTTATTGACAATACATAGCTTATATACTTAATTCAGTTCATAAGAAACAGTCATAGTAGGCGTAACAGCTGAGAGAAGACAAGATAACAGTATACACGTGTTGCTAGTACGTAGTCAAAAGGCGTGGACTAGGCGTGAACTGGAGGTGTGTGCTAGAAACGTCACAGGTAGGTGTCACAAAAGGGTGGCACTAACAGAAATGTTGCAATGTCAGCAGAAAATCGGAAGCTTGGATGCGCGCGCAGCTGCATGACGTGTGAGTAACATGGAGTCGGGAGGTGCAGGGGGCTTGACATTTACACTGACGGAAAGAGACAGAAGTCTGGCATGTCAGATCAACTTGTGCTTCTATCATATCTGATATCTGGTGTTTAGGAACTGAGCTATCTGGGCGGAAAAGGTCTCTAGGGCAGAAGCTATTCTATACTAACTGTGAGTGCGTGTATAAGCGCCTAAGTGTCTGCATGAGAAGCGTGGGGGCACGGGGCCTTCCATGGAAGCATGGCAACAGAGGCTATGAATTACTTGCACAGAGACAGATCGGCCCTTTGGCCCTGCAGCTGAAGAGGGATGTTTACTGAAGCTAGCAGGCAGGAATGTATTTTTCGGGGAGCGGAACAGATAACTCGAAGGTTATAGTCAATCTTGGCAGGCAGCAGGCTGAGCTGAGCGCGAGGGGCCGCGCTGAAAGTAAGTCAGAGTTCGTGGGTACAGAGGCAGCCTGGGCAGAGGCCCTTGGAGTCAGAAGCCAGAAAAGAGGCTCGGTGGCAGAAATTCAGGGGCCTACTCAGCTAGAGCTGAAAAACAGAGAAGTACACCACAAAAAGACGTTGGCATGGCATACTTAGGAACGGACCATTCAACCCATTCAGGGTGGGTCTGAAAGAGGACATGTTAACGTTGGACGCAAATGTATTTGCGTCTTCATAGCTGGTACAGGAGGGAAGTTACATGCACTTTAACTCGTACATGGAGACGGGGGGGTCTACGATAGGGAACATAACTTGACCATAAAATTTATTTTTCCTCATTCCCTCCTTGTTCCCTACGGACCCTTCATGATATATCGATCATCATAAATTGATCAGTTTGTTCTTGTAACATAATTTGTTCATCTCTCTTCCGTCGTCTATTTGAATGTTCAATGCATGATGTGGCACACAGTCCACATATCGCCGGCCCACACTGTAGGCACAGGCAGCAGCTGAATACTATGACAAGGCCAATGCCTAGGAAGGATAGGATCTTCCATCCCCAAGCGGACAACGTTGTCCAGAACCAACCGGACCAAGTCCAGGTGCCTGGATTCTGATGTATCTGATTTGCAATTTTATGCAGACGGGTAATAGCTTGATAGACTGATGGCGCGTTTTGTGGAATGAAAACACAGCAACTTGACCCGATGACCTTACAGGCTCCACCTCTATCTGCCAAGATGACGTCAATTACAAGACGATTTTGAAGGACAACAACCCGTATAGCAGATTGCTCCTCTGTTAGGTTACCTAAGGCGGAGGCAGTTTACTGTACCACTGCTTCAAGTGTTCTAGTTAATCTACGTATTAATTTACTGTTTTGGACAGGTCCTAAAAAGAAAAAGAATCCTTTATTAAAATCAGTGTACTGTTCCCATGCCGTTTCTGTGTAGTCGACAAGTGGGATATCTCTTCTGGGTCTATTCTTTACCAGATTTGTATTTCTATGGTAATCGGGGGGGAGCTAGGAAAACAGGTGGCAGAAGGAATGCAATGTAACAGGTACCATCCCAATCTGGAGGTAGACGTATGTATGCGGTATGACCACAAACAAAATAGGAATGACTGATAGCTTTAAAGGACGATTTACCATGATCACTGAATTCGACCACAGTAGTGCATTTACTATGACCTAAGTGTACTGAACCTTTCTTTCGGACACATAATTCACCAGTGACTGGTAATACTAGCATATGGGGCAGACCTGGTGCAGCCCCGGATTCTACAGTAAGGATCATAAGGCTAATTGTGTAGTTACCTAATCCATATACTTCATTTTCTAGATCAGTTCCTATTCGAGTGGGAAGTCCCTCCTTATCGGGGTAACAGACGTCGAGCAGGACTAAGTTCAAGTTTCCCCAAACCCAGCCCCCATCGAAGACAGCAATATCGGGATCTAAAGAATTAATTATTTTAAACCATGCCCCACAGGAGCCATTGTGAGAGAACGGATACGGAAAGAGGGGAAGGGCTCCCTTGTAGTTCTGGTAGGGAGGGAGTCGGCCACATATCCAGCAGTCTGTAGCATTGTTAGTCTGATGGGAATGGTGTAACATACTAATGAATGTGTTGTTGCGCAGCGCAAGTCTGTAAGAGAGTTCGTGTAGAGGTAACTTGCTAAAAGTGTGTTCAGCAGAGACATTGTAAGCAGATTGTTCACGCCTGAAAATAGGCCAGTAGATAGGTAGCAGAATGCTAACAACAGTAATTAAGATACTCAGAATAAACATGATTAATAGTGTCACTATACAGTGACTACGAAGTGATTTACAATATGCACGTTTTTTAATTCGTCTCTCTCTCTCTCTATCTCGATCTAGGGGATACATGTCAGAAACTATTTAACCGATTCACCTAGGGGAGGACTTAAACAATTAAACTGTCTGACTTGCTAGATCGGAGTTTCGACCGGTATTCTTCTTGGGGAGTCTTTTCTCGTTCGGTAACGGTAAAGTCTTTTGGCTCAACACAGTCTTTGGTGGGGGTGGACGAGTCTCGGTCTGGCTTTAGTTCATGAAACTTCTTCACATGACTCGTGTGGACCCACCCCTTTCTCCCTTCGATCTTGACGGCAGTCCTCGTGGTGAGAAGGACGGTCTTCGGTGCTTTCCAGCGGGGCTCCAGCGGACTCTTCCTGTCGAAATTTCGGACCAATACTATATCTCCAGGACGGACATCGTGTGGCTTTACATCAGTGTTGTCAGGGAAGGCTGCGGCAACCTGTGAACGACATGATTGGAGTGCAGACATCAAGGAGGCAAGGTAATCTGTCAACATGTTACAATCAACATCAGTGATTTTTTTCGGAATGGGCGTCCCCACATATTCGGTGGTCTGCCAAAACCACTTCGTACGGGGATAGCCCTGATCTCGAATGGGCAACCATTCTCATATAGAATAGTGCCACGGGCAGGGCGACTATCCAGTCGACCCCTTTTTCCTGACATATTTTTGCAAGTCGGATCTTTAGTGTCTGGTTATGCCTTTCTACAAGGCCTGCTGCTTCAGGATGTCGGACACAATGAAATTTCCACTGGTATCCTAATAGTAAAGAAACCTGCTTCATTAATTCGGACGAGAACGGCTGTCCGTTATCTGAGTACACAACACGAGGCAAACCGTATCGTGGGAAGAATTCGCGAACCAACTGCCGGGCAGTGGTTGGAGCAGTATAATCTGGGACTGGGTATGCTTTGGTCCAACGGGACAGAGCACAAACAACTACGAGGACATACTTGAATCCTGGACAACGGTCCATCTGAATATAATCCATCTGGAGGACTTCAAAAGGGTGATCGGGAGGATGAAATCCACCTTGCTCTACAGGGACGCTTTTACCTGGATTGAACTGACAACAGATCATGCAAGTACGCACTTTCTGTTTTGCTGCTGCTCGTAAGTGTTTATTGCTCCAGAGATTTTGTAAACTGTCTAACATCGCTTTCTCTCCTAGATGTGCTGGGCTATGTGCTGTGTTAATCATGACTTGAACCATAGAGTCGGGGAGAAACCATGTAGATTTTCCCTTCGTCATCCAACCTTGATCTGTCTGGATCCCTCCTAGTTCAATCCATCTCTTTATTTCATCTGGGGTAGCATGTGCCTGAATATCAATTACGTCTAGGGCGGGATCTTTGACTGCCATACACTTTGTCGGTACTATTGTCTTTGTCATGTCAGCTATCTGAGTGTGAGTTAATGCTGTATGTTTCGCTGTCTGATCTGCCAGGTCGTTACCCTGGGAAACAGAATCTGTGACTTTAGTATGTGCTTTACACTTCATGACTGATATGCCCGAGGGCAAATGTATTGCTTCTAACAGTGCTTGAATGAGGGGACCGTGTTGGATCTTGGCACCATGAGAGGTCAAGAAACCTCGTTCCTGCCATAACATGCCGAAGTCGTGTACGACTCCGAAAGCATAACGGGAATCAGTGTATATGTTAACATTTCTGTTCTTGGCTAGTATACAAGCTCGGGTCAGAGCGATGAGCTCTGCTGCTTGAGCAGACAGTGTGTCAATACGATGTGTTTCTTTAACTTCAGTTTCAGTGGTCACTGCATACGCGGCCACTAATTCTCCTGTATTTGTTCTCAGGCATGAACCGTCCACATAAAGTGTCAGGTCTGGATTTGTCAGTGGAACATCTGTTAAATCGCGTCGTGGCTTGGTTACTGTATTAATGATTTCTATACAATCATGCGAGGCTGGATCTGTCATAATTGTAGGTAACAGTGTTGCGGGGTTCAGTATACTGCAGCGTCTAATTTCTATGTGTGGCTGGAATAACGTTAATTCATAACCTGTCAATCGTGCTATAGTCAAGTGCTGAGTCTGGGTTCTGTTTAACAGAACTTCTACAGAGTGTGGAACTTGTACTGTTAATTGATGGCCTAGAACAATTGAATCGCTCTGTCTGATGGCTAACGCTGTTGCTGCTACTGACTTTAAGCACGCAGGGAGTGCCTGGGCTACTGAATCCAATGTGCTTGAGAAGTAAGCGCAAGGCTTATGTGAACCTGCCTGATCTTGGGTGAGGACAGACAACGCTGTACCATCACGCTCTGTAACAAAAAGTGTAAACGGTTTGCTGTAACATGGTGTCGCTAAAACTGGTGCTTGACATAATGCTTTCTTTAATTCTTCAAAAGCTTGTGTGTGTTCCTGATTCCAAGGAAGGACAGTCGATGTTGCTGCCTCCTGTGTCGTTAACTGGATGAGCGGTTTAGCTAGAAATGCATATTGAGGAATCCATTGTCTGCAGTACGAGGTGAGGCCTATGAAGGCCCGCACTTCCTTTTGTGTCTGGGGTTGTGGCATATTTACAATTAACTGAATGCGATCGGGAGTGAGCTGTCTCCCCACTTTGGACAGCAAGTGACCCAAGTACACAACTTGCTGAACACAGAATTGTAGCTTCGAAGGAGACACCTTGTGTCCCTTGTCGGCCAGAAAATGTAAAACTGTCAGTGATGCTTGTTCACATTCGGGCTCACTTCGTGCGGTGATCAGTAGATCATCGACGTATTGCAGTAAAGCGGTGTTAACTGGCATTTGAATACAATCTAGCTGTCTTTTCAGTGCTTGACTGTAGATGCTGGGGCTTTCTGTGAATCCTTGAGGTGCGCGTGAAAATTTGAAACTGCGTCCATTTAAACTGAATCCGAAGAGATATTGGCTCTCTGGATCAATAGGCACGCTGAAGAAGGCGTTCTTGAGGTCAATTACAGTAAAGAACGTTGCTTCTGAATCAATAGCAGTCAATAGGGATGAGATATCGGGGACCACAGGATACTGTGGTATAATGCATTTATTCAGTTCTCGAAGATCAATCACCAGCCGATATACTGGAGGTGCATTGGGGTCAGTACGTTTAAGAATCGGAATGATGGGTGAATTACAGACATTTGAGTCGGTCTCTACGACCACTCCTTGGGCAATGAGCTCTTCAATGATTTTCAGTAAAGCCACTACAGCATCGGATGGTAACTTGTATTGTCGGATTCTGGGTAGAACAACTCCTGTCTTGAGTGTAACACGATATGGTGTGATATGCATGCAACCTACATCAGTTGGGCCTTTTGCCCACAAGTAATCTGGTACATTTTTCAATCTGACATCGAATTCTCGCAAAACATAATGACCCTTGAAATCCCGTAGAAAGAGTCTAACTCCCTCCGGGGAACAGCAGATTATGGCTCCTAAAGCCTTCAATGTTTTAATTCCTAACAGATTTTCTGGACATGATTTCGTAAGTAACAAGTCTGTAACACGTGATAATGGACCCACAGCCAGGGGGACTGGTTCTGATACTTCATTTACAATGGGCTGTCCTGAAAAACCAAGGGAAACATTCTGTGAGCCTGAGAGGGGTGCCCCTGGAACTTCATTATGACTTATTGTGGTGCGGCTTGCCCCTGTGTCAATTAAAAACTTTCTGTCTTTTCCCAATACTTGACTGTGTACATAAGGACCTTCTTGATCTACAGGAATTTCAATAAGAGGCAAGCCAAATTCCCTCTCTAGGCTGTTTCATGTATATCGTTGATAATCAGGGTAAGCGGACTGGGCATACTGGTACATCTGTTGTGAAACTTGCTGTGATGCGGCAATGGGCTGTGGCTGTGATACCGCCACTGTCTGTGCTGGAGGTGAAGAAGCACGCATAGGCTGTGTATTCTGTGTATTCTGTGAGGGCTGATGCTGGTTATGGTCTTGTCTAGGCGGATGCGGTCTTTCTTTAGTTTTACCTGTTGCTATGTTATGTTTCAGGACTGGGCATTCATGTACGTAATGACCTGGCTGCTTACAGTAGTTACATGTCCCTTTAACGGGAGCTGTAGTGTGACTTATCTGGGTCCCACCCTTCCTCTGACCATCGGCTGGGACCGTCTGAGCTACTAACATTTTCATCTTCGTGTCTTTCATTCGTTTTTGTTCCTGATCCTGCTCTTCTCTAATTCTGTTCTGATGATATTGGAGCATCTGTAACATCTGGGATGGTGTATTTGCCTGCCAAGTACTTTCAACTTTGTAAACTCGATTCTTAACTGCTAACAGGGAATTTTCAACTAACTTTGATACAAAAAGATGCGGATATGACTCGCTACTTGGTTTAAGACCACTATTTATAATGAAACATTTCTCGAATCTCGAATAGAAGTCACTAGTATCTTCATCATGTTTCTGTTTACAGGACGAGATTGCGTCCCAATCTTCCTTTCTCGTTGTCAATAATCTTGGCAGGACCTGTACTATTAAACCTGGTAATGCTTTAGTTTTGTCCCCAAGGCCTACCCCTGGGATACGTTTGCTTTCTTCGTCTTCTATCTCTGCCCATGCAATCTTTGTGTCTCCCACCTCCCATTCCTTTTCCTTTAGTTTCTCGTAGATGCCCGTGGGCAACAGTACTTTTAACATTTTCATGATATCATCATATGTGTAATCCCCCATCAGTAACATGTCTTTAAGCTCTCTGTGAAAACCTGCGGGATCTTTATCATGACACGGTACTAGTTTCTTCATTTCTAACAGTTCTAACTTGGTCAGAGGCGTGTGTACATATACACGTTTCAAAAGGTGATCCGTACCCATAACAGGGTGCACTTCTCGTAAGGGATTCTGACTTTCAATGCCACCCCCGCATTGCATGTGATATGTTCTTCTTTCTGGAGGCGGGGCGGGAACATATTCGGAGCTTATAAAAGTGTCATATCTACGGCGTTGTTCTAGAATTATTTGAATTAATTTGGTACTTAAGCCTCTCCATCTATCCATGAGTAGTGCTTCTAGTGTTTCGTGTAAGGGACCCGGATCAGAATGATTGTTTCTGTATTTGATAAGGAGGTGCTGAATCATGTATACACCTGCTAATTTCTGCTCGTCTGGAGAAAGGTTCAGAAATGTCTGTGCTACTGTGTCATCATTATATATGTCTGTATTTTCAGCCCAGGATACGGCTGATCGGGCTAGTTCTTGTTCATCCATAGAATTGAGCACGTGGTACCCTACTCGATCTCGAAGTCTTCTATCAGTTTCCTGGAACTGATGTTCAGCAGAATTCGGGTTTGTCAAAGCAGAGAAAAAAACTCTCTTGCTTTCCGGACGGATACCCTTCCTAAGGTAGGTTCCCTTACCTGCATATGCTATAATATCTGTCGTCTTTACTGGTTCTTCCTGTTCTTCTTCCTCCTCGGAGGAAGCTTTATCTTTCTCTTTTTGGTGTACTGCGATCACTGCTTTTCTTATTTTCTTGTACATACTGGCTATGCAATTCTGTCTATCATGCTTTCCTTCAGCTATATTTTGACCCCACTTATTTAGTGCATCTAACTCACTCTGGTCTGTTCCAGGCCTGTCTCGTTCTCTTATTAGGCAATTTACAAAAAAACGTAGTATCTGTGCTTGAATGTCAACTTTCTGTTTCTCCATGGCCTCCTTAATACTGTCAGGGTCTTTCCCTGTCTGAACAAACTCATATATTCTATCTAGGCGCTCCTTCATTCCTACATAGCATAGCAAGATATCAGTAGCAGATCTTAACCGTAGTGATGCCAATATCATTAGATCGTCTTTTCCGGGTACTGGATCGTATCTGCAAACTGACATGTTTTCTTTAAATGCGTCAAAGCGGGGTGACCTGAACGCGAGAGGACTCTGCATATCCCTGGGATTTAATCTGTGTATTAATGGCGGGGTCCGAGGACCCGCGGTCGCACCTCCTGAAGCGGAGGCTTGTGCAGTATCTCCCTGTGGAGTCGGTATCTGAACTTGAATCTGTCGTTTAGTTGCATCAGGTAAACGTGGTTTCGGTAGGTCTATTTTGGGTACAGGAAGTGGCGGGGCTGGCGGAACGGGGGAGGTCTGTTGCGGTATTGGCGGAACATGATCTGGAGGCGGGGTGCGAACAGGCAGATTGGTGTAAGCCGGTGCTACATCCTCTAGATAAGAATTTAGGAATATGTCTTTAGTAGTCTTATGCATCACTTTAGTTGGGATCAATGGCGGCGGTAAGTTTTTCGGTATTTCTGATAGGGCCTCAGGTGTACCCTCGGCCACGAGATACATACCGTTTACGACATTGTGTCGTGCGCGGTCTATTTGTTCTGTTTTTACTCGGATCCCTTCGGTAACTAGTTCGTTTTCTTGGGCTTTTTCTGATTCTTTAAGTCTATTTTCTCTACGTAGTTCTCTTTCAGCACGCTTATGTGCTTCCTTACGCCAAAATTCTATGGCGTCTTTCTGAGATTGTCTAGCTTTCTTTTTCCATAATGCTTCTTCTACCTTCATGATGCACTCGGCATCCCATGTTCCGTTAACGGGCCATCTGTGTCTTTCGTCTAGATGCTTGGTATAGTCAGCCCATAAATCTAGATACAGTATGGCATCTATGCCATGCTTATGGTACATAAAGTTACCTGGAGTGTCCCTAGGGGGAATAGGAATTTCTTCCTCCAGTATCCCTTTCCTAGTTCCTATCTGCTTTAACTTGTTAAAGAACGGCATCTTGTCTACTTGATACTGAACACTCGATCCCTGCTACTTAATACTGAATATAACTAGTTATACAAGAAAACATAAATGCACATAAAACGGTCCCATTCATATCACGACATTAATCACATAAAAAGACATTTTCTGACATAGATGACTTACCCCCTATACTAGATGTACTGCTAAACAGTACAGATACACTGATGTAACAGTGCAGAAATTCAGAAATTCGGAATACTAGATATACTGCTAAACAGTACAGATACACTGCCTAAAAACAGTGCAGACCGGACTTGTGTACCCAAACCCGTCTAGATACGTCCCAGCAATGGTACTCACCGGGAAGCACGGAAACAGAAGGCCTCGGAAACTCGACTGGACTCGACTCGACACTTCGGAAAACTTCGGGAAACTTCGGACAAACTTCGGAAACCTGGGTGGGCCTCTTGACACCTCGGACCTTGCTTCTTTCGGCTAGGCTCTGGTCGGGATCCTCCGCACTCCTCACCGCCTCGTCTGGGTACTGATCGCAGTCTTCGTCACCTCCGTGGGTCAGAGGGAGATGCAGGAAATCCTGCCGGTACGCGTAGTTCCATCTAACTGATGGCAGGGGACACAGTTTGCAATGCACCAACCGGCGCGTGAGGTGGGGGAGGGGTCCCTATTCGGGCGCCAAAATGACGTAAATAAATAATTTACTCTCTTAATTTCTATGCAGGTAAGTACTTAATTAATAATAACTCAATCGGAAAGAAAAAACCAGAGTCCGTGGTGTTAGAGTTCTTAGGGGTTTTATTCCTCAAAAAGGAATGGTCAAGACCATAATATCTTGTTCTGACCACCACAGGGGTGTCAGAAGGGATAGAGTGAGCGCGCTACAATTTATTGACAATACATAGCTTATATACTTAATTCAGTTCATAAGAAACAGTCATAGTAGGCGTAACAGCTGAGAGAAGACAAGATAACAGTATACACGTGTTGCTAGTACGTAGTCAAAAGGCGTGGACTAGGCGTGAACTGGAGGTGTGTGCTAGAAACGTCACAGGTAGGTGTCACAAAAGGGTGGCACTAACAGAAATGTTGCAATGTCAGCAGAAAATCGGAAGCTTGGATGCGCGCGCAGCTGCATGACGTGTGAGTAACATGGAGTCGGGAGGTGCAGGGGGCTTGACATTTACACTGACGGAAAGAGACAGAAGTCTGGCATGTCAGATCAACTTGTGCTTCTATCATATCTGATATCTGGTGTTTAGGAACTGAGCTATCTGGGCGGAAAAGGTCTCTAGGGCAGAAGCTATTCTATACTAACTGTGAGTGCGTGTATAAGCGCCTAAGTGTCTGCATGAGAAGCGTGGGGGCACGGGGCCTTCCATGGAAGCATGGCAACAGAGGCTATGAATTACTTGCACAGAGACAGATCGGCCCTTTGGCCCTGCAGCTGAAGAGGGATGTTTACTGAAGCTAGCAGGCAGGAATGTATTTTTCGGGGAGCGGAACAGATAACTCGAAGGCTATAGTCAATCTTGGCAGGCAGCAGGCTGAGCTGAGCGCGAGGGGCCGCGCTGAAAGTAAGTCAGAGTTCGTGGGTACAGAGGCAGCCTGGGCAGAGGCCCTTGGAGTCAGAAGCCAGAAAAGAGGCTCGGTGGCAGAAATTCAGGGGCCTACTCAGCTAGAGCTGAAAAACAGAGAAGTACACCACAAAAAGACGTTGGCATGGCATACTTAGGAACGGACCATTCAACCCATTCAGGGTGGGTCTGAAAGAGGACATGTTAACGTTGGACGCAAATGTATTTGCGTCTTCATAGCTGGTACAGGAGGGAAGTTACATGCACTTTAACTCGTACATGGAGACGGGGGGGTCTACGATAGGGAACATAACTTGACCATAACATTTATTTTTCCTCACAATTAAAAACTTTCTGTCTTTTCCCAATACTTGACTGTGTACATAAGGACCTTCTTGATCTACAGGAATTTCAATAAGAGGCAAGCCAAATTCCCTCTCTAGGCTGTTTCATGTATATCGTTGATAATCAGGATAAGCGGACTGGGCATACTGGTACATCTGTTGTGAAACTTGCTGGGATGCGGCAATGGGCTGTGGCTGTGATACCGCTACTGTCTGCGTTGGAGGTGAAGAAGCATGCATAGGCTGTGTATTCTGTGCATTCTGTGAAGACTGATGCTGGTTATGGTCTTGTCTAGGCGGATGCGGTCTTTCTTTAGTTTTACCTGTTGCTATGTTATGTTTCAGGACTGGGCATTCATGAACGTAATGACCTGGCTGCTTACAGTAGTTACATGTCCCTTTAACGGGAGCTGTAGTGTGACTTATCTGGGTCCCACCCTTTCTCTGACCGTCGGCTGGGACCGTCTGAGCTACTAACATTTTCATCTTCGTGTCTTTCATGCGTTTTTGTTCCTGATCTTGTTCTTCTCTAATTCTGTTCTGATGATATTGGAGCATCTGTAACATCTGGGATGGCGTATTTGCTTGCCATGTACTCTCAACCTTGTATACACGATTCTTAACTGCTAACAGGGAATTCTCAACTAACTTTGATACAAAAAGATGTGGATATGACTCGCTACTTGGTTTAAGACCACTATTTATAATGAAACATTTCTCGAATCTCGAATAGAAGTCACTAGTATCTTCATCATGTTTCTGTTTACAGGACGAGATTGCGTCCCAATCTTCCTTTCTAGTTGTCAATAATCTTGGCAGAACCTGTACTATCAAACCTGGTAGTGCTTTAGTTTTGTCCCCAAGGCCTAACCCTGGGACCCGTTTCTTTTCTTCATCTTCTATTTCTGCCCATGCAATCTTTGTGTCTCCCACCTCCCATTCCTTTTCTTTTAATTTCTCGTAGATGCCCGTGGGCAACAGTACCTTCAACATTTTCATGATATCTTCATATGTGTAATCCCCCATTAGTAACATGTCTTTAAGCTCTCTGTGAAAACCTGCAGGATCTTTATCATGACACGGGACTAGTTTCTTCATTTCTAACAATTCTAATTTAGTCAGAGGCGTGTGAACATACACGCGTTTCAAGATATGGTCCTCACCCATAACTGGGTGTACTTCTCGTAAGGGGTTCTGACTCTCAATGCCATTACCGCATTGCATGTGGTACATTCTCCTTTCTGGAGGTGGGGCGGGAACATATTCAGAGCTTACGAAAGTGTTATATTTATGTCGTTGTTCTAGAATTATTTGTATTAACTTGGTGCTGGAACCTCTCCATCTGTCCATGAGAAGTGCTTCTAATGTTTCGTGTAAGGGACCTGGATCAGAATGTTGATTTCTGTATTTCGTGAGGAGGTGCTGAATCATGTATACACCTGCTAATTTCTGCTCGTCTGGGGAGAGGTTCAGAAATGTCTGTGCTAAGGTATCATCATTATATATGTCTGGATTTTCGGCCCATAATATGGCTGACCGGGCTAGTTCTTGTTCATCCATAGAGTTGAGTACATGGTACCCTACTCGATCTCGAAGCCTTTTATCAGTCTCCTGAAACTGATGTTCAGAAGAATTCGGGTTTGTTAAAGCAGAGAGGAAAACTCTCTTATTTTCCGGACGCATACCCTTCCTAAGGTAAGTTCCCTTACCTACATATGCTATAGTATCTGTAGGTCTTTCTGGTTCTTCATGTTCTTCTTTCTCCTCGGAGGAAGCTTTATCTTTCTCTTTTTGGTGTACTGCTATTACTGCTTTTCTGATTTTCTTGTACATGCTGGCTATGCAATTCTGTCTATCATGCTTTCCTTCAGCTATATTTTGACCCCACTTATTTAGTGCATCTAATTCACTCTGATCTGTTCCAGGCCTGTCTCGTTCTCTTATTAGGCAATTTACAAAAAAACGTAGTATCTGTGCTTGAATGTCAACTTTCTGTTTCTCCATGGCCTCCTTAATACTGTCAGGGTCTTTCCCTGTCTGGACAAACTCATATATTCTATCTAGGCGCTCTTTCATTCCTGCATAGCACAGCAAGATATCAGTAGCAGATCTTAACCGTAGTGATGCCAATATCATTAGATCGTCTTTTCCGGGTACTGGATCATATCTGCAAACTGAAATGTTTTCTTTTAATGCGTCAAGGCGGGGCGACCTGAACGTGAGAGGACTCTGTATATCCCTGAAATTGAATCTGGCTGTCAATGGCGGTGTCCGAAGACCCGCGGTCGCACCTCCTGAAGCGGAGGCTTGTGCATTATCTCCCTGTGGAGTCGGTATCTGAACTTGAGTTTGTCGTTTAGTTGCATCAGGTAAACGTGGTTTCGGTAGGTCTATTTTGGGTGCGGGAAGTGGCGGTGCTGGCGGAACGGGGAGATCTGTCGCGGTATCGGCGGAACATGATCTGGGGGCGGAGTGCCACCCCTTTCCCTGTCAGTAGGCAGGGCTCGAACAGGCAGATTGGTGTAAGCTGGCGCTACATCCTCTAGATAAGAATTTAGAAATATGTCTTTAGTAGTCTTATGCATTACTTTAGTTGGGATCAATGGTGGCGGTAAGTTTTTCGGTATTTCTGATAGGGCCTCAGGTGTACCCTCGGCCGCGAGATACATACCGTTTACGAGATTGTTTCGTGCACGGTCTATTTGTTCTGTTTTTACTCGGATCCCTTCGGTAACTAGTTCGTTTTCTTGGGCTTTTTCTGATTCTTTAAGTCTATTTTCTCTACGTAGTTCTCTTTCAGCATGCTTATGTGCTTCCTTACGCCAAAATTCTATGGCGTCTTTCTGAGATTGTCTAGCTTTCTTTTTCCATAATGCTTCTTCTACCTTCATGATGCACTCGGCATCCCATGTTCCGTTAACGGGCCATCTGTGTCTCTCGTCAAGATGCTTGGTATAGTCAGCCCATAAATCTAGATACAATATGGCATCTATGCCATGCTTGTTGTACATAAAGTTACCTGGAGTGTCCCTAGGGGGGATAGGAATCTCTTCCTCCAGTATCCCTTTCCTAGTTCCTATCTGCTTTAACCTGTTAAAAAACGGCATCTTGTCTACTTGATACTGAACACTCGATCCTTGCTACTTAATACTGAATACAGCTAGTTTCACAAGAAACACAACAATGCACATAAAACGGTCCCATTCATACCACGACATTAATCACATAAAAAAAAGGACATTTTCTGACATAGATGACTTACCCCCTATACTAGATGTACTGCTAAACAGTACAGATACACTGATGTAACAGTGCAGAAATTCAGAAATTCGGAATACTAGATATACTGCTAAACAGTACAGATACACTGCCTAAAAACAGTGCAGACCGGACTTGTGTACCCAAACCCGTCTAGATACGTCCCAGCAATGGTACTCACCGGGAAGCACGGAAACAGAAGGCCTCGGAAACTCGACTGGACTCGACTCGACACTTCGGAAAACTTCGGGAAAACTTCGGAAAAACTTCGGAAACCTGGGTGGGCCTCTTGACACCTCGGACCTTGCTTCTTTCGGCTAGGCTCTGGTCGGGATCCTCCGCACTCCTCACCGCCTCGTCTGGGTACTGATCGCAGTCTTCGTCACCTCCGTGGGTCAGAGGGAGATGCAGGAAATCCTGCCGGTACGCGTAGTTCCATCTAACTGATGGCAGGGGACACAGCTTGCAATGCACCAACCGGCGCGTGAGGTGGGGGAGGGGTCCCTGTTCGGGCGCCAAAATGACGTAAATAAATAATTTACTCTCTTAATTTCTATGCAGGTAAGTACTTAATCAATAATAACTCAAGTCGGAAAGAAAGGAGACAGGGTCCGTGGTGTTAGAGTTCTTAGGGGTTTTATTCCTCAAAAAGGAATGGTCAAGACCATAATATCTTGTTCTGACCACCACAGGGGTGTCAGAAGGGATAGAGTGAGCGCGCTACAGTTATTTGACAATACATAGCTTATATACTTAATTCAGTTCATAAGAAACAGTCATAGTAGGCGTAACAGCTGAGAGAAGACAAGATAACAGTATGCACGTGTTGCTAGTACGTAATCAAAAAGGCGTGGACTAGGCGTGAACTGGAGGTGTGTGCTAGAAACGTCACAGGTAGGTGTCACAAAAGGGGTGGCACTAACAGAAATGTTGCAATGTCAGCAGAAAATCGGAAACTTGGATGCGCGCGCAGCTGCATGACGTGTGAGTAACATGGAGTCGGGAGGTGCAGGGGGCTTGACATTTACACTGACGGAAAGAGACAGAAGTCTGGCATGTCAGATCAACTTGTGCTTCTATCATATCTGATATCTGGTGTTTAGGAACTGAGCTATCTGGGCGGAAAGGTCTCTAGGGCAGAAGCTATTCTATACTGACTGTGAGTGCGTGTATAAGCGCCTGAATGTCTGAATGAGAAGCGTGGGGGCACGGGGCCTTCCATGGAAGCATGGCAACAGAAGCTATGAATTACTTGCACAGAGACAGGTCGGCCCTTTGGCTCTGCAGCTGAGGGGAATGTTTACTGGAGCTAGCAGGCAGGAATGTATTTTCGAGGAGCGGAACAGATAACTCGAAGGTTATAGTCAATCTTGGCAGGCAGCAGGCTGAGCTGAGCGCGAGGGGCCGCGCTGAAAGTAAGTCAGAGTTCACGGGTACAGAGGCAGCCTGGGCAGAGGCCCTTAGAGTCAGAAGCCAGAAAAGAGGCTCGGTGGCAGAAATTCAGGCCTGCTCAGCTAGAGCTGAAAAACAGAGAAGTACACCACAAAAAGACGTTGGCATGGCATACTTAGGAACGGACCATTCAACCCATTCATGGTGGGTCTGAAAGAGGACATGTTAACGTTGGACGCAAATGTATTTGCGTCTTCATAACTGGTACAGGAGGAAAGTTACATGCACTTTAACTCGTACATGGAGACGGTGGGGTACACGCTAGGGAACACAATCTTGACCATAAAATTTATTTTCCTCAAGACCCTGGTAGGAAACTATCCAAAGTGCTCCCTAATATAGGGTCAAGCCCATTCTGGATTTCAGGGACCAGGTTGACACCAGATGATGGAGAATGCCACTAATAGAGTGTGTAAGGGTCTAACAAACCAAAAAGCTGTTACGTCCATCCCATTGGGTCAAACGTCCTACCAATTATAGGTTTTTTGCTTGGTCAGAATATAGGCTAACTGTTGGTGTAGGGGTATATGTACATCCAGCCTTGTTTCCATTACTAGGGTAGAATGATTCCCTTGTTGGTCAGTCCTGTGGCTCAAAGACGGTTAATCTTTGCAATAATAACTTCCCAGACTCTACGTCAACAAAAGCCAGTTTTTTTCAATGGAGATAAGGGGATAGAAGAATCATGTATTATTGAAAGCGTTCTTCATTTATTTGGTACTGATGGCCATTATAGTGATTACTTGTGGGAGAAACCCTCTCTCCTCTGAGAAATGTGGGATTAGGCTATTAGCACAATCAAAGAATTCAGTCCTTTTCTCAATGTTCTTCAGTCTCTGCCTCAATAGGCACTGTGCTCTATCTAGTATAGTGACAGAATTAAACTTGATGAACAATTTAAATATTAACAGGCTATTGTAAAAAAGAAAAAAGTTGATATTTTATTTTCTGTCTCATGGAGACCAAATGGTTCCATGAGACATATAAATGGTGTGATTCATTATCGAAAAGGAACCGCTCTTGTTACAATTGTATGCCAATACTTTGACGAATATGGATCACAGACAAAACCATTAGTCAATTTCTGATATGCAGTTTCCATTACACAATCCTGTTTCAATTTGTTTTATGAAGGGAATTTCTGTTCTTGATGTTTTGATTCATCTGTGTGTGCCAATGAGCCTAATATTTGGCCAATATATATGTTTTACTTACATTCAGGGGAAATACAATACACAGGGGGCTGCTGCCTGTAGGTATCAATGGTGCCATTTGTTTGTGTTGAAATGTTCAAATTCTTTGCAACCGAGAAGCTCCCTCACTCTGCATTGAGGACCTCAGAAGGTATGGTACTTAAATATAAATATATTTTCAACAAAATTGCTTTAATGCATTACTCCATAATGACTTTCCTCTGCAATGGTTTATCTGTATTAGTTTGCCCTGAAGGTATTTATCCGGCATGGCGTTCTTCTGCTCTGCAGGGGTTTCACCATGGTTGTTTTGATGTGAAGGTATTAATGTAGTATGCCATTCTTTTCCAGTGGTTTCACTGTTGTGGCTTTGTTGTGATAGTACTACTCTAGCATGATATTTGTCTGGAATAGTGTCACTTTGGTGGTTTTGATGTGAAGGTATTAATGTAGTATGCCATTCTTCTGCAGTGGTTTCACTGTTGTGGCTTTGTTGTGATAGTACTACTCTAGCATGATATTTGTCTGGAATAGTGTCACTGTGGTGGTTTTGATGTGAAGGTATTAATGTAGTATGCCATTCTTCTGCAGTGGTTTCACTGTTGTGGCTTTGTTGTGATAGTACTACTCTAGCATGATATTTGTCTGGAATAGTGTCACTGTGGTGGTTTTGATGTGAAGGTATTAATGTAGTATGCCATTCTTCTGCAGTGGTTTCACTGTTGTGGCTTTGTTGTGATAGTTTTACTCTGGCATGATATTCATCAGGAATAGTGTCACTGTGGTGGGTTTGATGTGAAGGTATTAATGTAGTATGCCATTCTACTGCAGTGGTTTCACTGTCGTGGCTTTGTTGTCATTGTACTACTCTGGCATGATATTCGTCGGGAATAGTGACACTGTGGTGGTTTTGATGTGAAGGTATCAATGTAGTATGCCATTCTTCTCCAGTGGTTTCACTGTCGTGGCTTTGTTGTGATAGTACCACCCTGGCATGCCATTCGTCTGGAATAGTGTCACTGTGGTGGTTTTGATGTGAAGGTATTAATGTACTATGCCAGTCTTCTCCAGTGGTTTTACTGTCGTGGCTTTGTTGTGATAGTACTACTCTAGGATGATATTCATCTGGAATAGTGTCACTGTGATGGTTTTGATGTGAAAGTATTAATGTAGTATGCCACTCTTCTCCAGTGGTTTCACTGACATGGCTTTGTTGTGATAGTACTACTCTAGCATGATGTTCGACCGGAATATTATCACTGTGGTGGTTTTGTTGTGACTCTATTACTCTAGTATGACATTCTTCTGCAGTGATTTCACTGTGATAGTTTTGCTGTGAAGGTATAAATTTGTAATTACATTCCTCTGCAGTTGCTTTACTGTGGTGGTTTTGCTGTGAAGGTATTAATCTAGTATGATATTTTTCTGTGTGGCTTCACTGTGGTGGTTTTATTGTGATGGCATGACATACTTTTGCAGTGGTTTCACTGTGGCGGTTTTGTTGTGACAGTATTACTTCAGAATGATATTCTTCTGCTGTGGTGTTACTGTGGCGGTTTTACTGTGATGGTATTATTCTAATATTACATTCTTCTGCAGTGGTTTCACTGTGGTGGTTTTACTGTGATGGTATTATTCTAATATGACATTCTTCTGCAGTGGTGTCACTGTGGTGGTTTTACTGTGATGGTAGTATTCTAATATGACATTCTTCTGCAGTGGTGTCACTGTGGTGGTTTTACTGTGATGGTATTATTCTAATATGACATTCTTCTGCAGTGAATTCACTGTGGTAGTTTTGCTGTGATGGCACCACTCTGGTATGACATTGCATTACAATGGTTTCACTGCAGAGGTTTTGTTATTGTAGTATTACTCTAGTATGACATTCCTCTCCAGTGAGTTCACCGTGAGGGTTTTGCTGTGAAGGTATAACTCTATAATTCCTCTCATCTGCAGTGGTTTCTCTTTGGTGGTTTTGCTGCTATGGCATTACTCTCATATGACATTCCTCTGCAGTGGTTTCAGTGTAGTGGTTGGTTTTGTTGTGATGACATTACTCTAGTATGACATACAATTGCAGGGGTTTCACATCAGTGGATTTGCTGTGATGATATTATTTTAGTATGACATTCCCTTGCAGAAGTTTCACTGCAGGGGATTTGCTGTGATGGTATTACTCTAGTATCTATGGGCCCGATTCACAGAACTAACTTAAGACAAAATCCTAAACTTACTACCATTTTGGTATTCACAGAAGGCACTTACTCATTTTGGTATTCACAGAAGACACTTACCCATTTTGGTATTCACAGAAGTTAGGACTCCTAACTTTAGAACTCCTAAATGCCTTCTGTGAATACCTAAAGTCTTAAAATTAGGATTTTTCTCAATTTAGTAGTAGTAAAGTTAGGACTCCTAACTTTAGGACTTCGATTTTCTCATTTTAAGACTTTCGGTATTCACAGAAGGCATTTAGGAGTCCTACAGTTAGGACTCTTAACTTCTGTGAATACCGAAATGAGTAAGTGCCTTCTGTGAATACCAAAATGGTATTAAGTTTAGGATTTTGTCTTAAGTTATGTCTGTGAATCGGGCCCTAAAGGCCCGATTCACAGAATAAACTTAAGACTCAATCCTAAACTTACTACTATTTTGGTATTCACAGAAGTTAGGATTTTGTCTTAAGTCTGTCTTAAGTCTGTCTTAAGTTTGTCTTAAAACAAACTTAAGATAAAATCCTAACTTCTGTAAATACCAAAAGTAGTAAGTGCATTCTGTGAATACCAAAATAGTAGTAAGTTTAGGATTGAGTCTTAAGTTCATTCTGTGAATCGGGCCCTAAGTTATTAACTGTACAATTAATTAAAATCATTACAGTAAAAACCAATCGATATGTTACAACTAAAACAATATTAAAACTTCAATTTGTAGTAGAGATTAAAACATTTTGATGAGGGATTTGCCACCCATACGCAGTTCCACCACTATAAGATGTTCCCCGGGGTTTGTGACTATGGACGTGAGGCTTTAATCACGATGGGTGTCAGTGTTCAATCGAGACCGCCTCAACTGACTTCCGCTGGCTTTGTGGTACACTTCTCCAGAGTGTTTTTTTGTTCGTCTGCCATTTTTAAGGCAGACCTGATGTAGTGGATACATTTCGCCAGTCTTGCAAGGGTCGTCGTGCTGGAATTAGAAAAGCACACAGCTGACGCTTCACTGCAGGATTTTATTCCGTTGGTGAGAAGTAGTCATCGACATTTGTCAATGAGGTTGGGCCAGCAGCATAAGAGGTGCAGCCACAATTCCCTCTTGTAGGGCATAGTCTACAGTTTGTGGCTTCCCCCCTTCTGGCCCATGCAGGGTTGAAGTCTGTGATTCCTAAAATGATTAATCTCATTGACAGAATTTTGCCTCGGGCCAATGAAGTGAGAGCTTCACTTTGATAAAGCTGAGGTTTGCCTGCCATATAGGAGCTGTTCAGTGGGTCTAGGTGTGAGCTTGAGCGGAGGGTTTTGCGGTCGAGGTCAAATGAGATTTCACACACTTGTTTATTTATGGCTCTTTTCCGCACATTCATGGGGATTTCTGGCCGCAAAATGCTCTCTTCTACTATCTTCAATGTTTCAATCACTTTGTCTAGGCTGGTGTGCCAAGTGGTGCTTGACTCTTCGAAGATACATCTCAGTTGATGTTTTAGTGTGTTGGGTGGGGCCCTTAAAATCCTGAGATAGAGCTTTATAGTGTCCCCCTGGCACATCAAGTCCAGCCTCGCCACACCTAGTGCCAGCCTTAGCCTTGCTTTCCTTGCTGACCTCAGTATACGGAGCACTGTTTTATAGGATTTAGATTGTGCTGAATTGAGGCAGGCATGCTGTGAGCCAGGGAAGGCCAGATGGCCATAGCTTATCGCTGCTAAAAGTTTCACCTGTAAGACTTTCAATATTGAACCAGCATTTGGACTGGTCAGGAGGTGGCTTAATTGCTTAAGTAGATGTATGACCTTGTTAGCCTTGATGCTCTGATGTTTCGAGTGGGCGTTTGCCTTAGCCCGTTCCGTCAGCCAGACCCCTAGGTAATTGTAAGACCCTACCGTCTTAATTTGCAATTTGCCCATTTGCCATTGTGCTTTCTTTTTCTGTCAGTAAGTCATAAAAATGATGAACTTGGTCTTTCCCTGATTTACTGACAAGTTGATGTCATTGAAGCGATTTAGTGCATTGAGGGCTCTTTGTAGGCCCACCTTCATATGATCCATTATGGCTGTGCCATCGGCGTATTGGAGCACTGGCAGAATCCTGTTTCCTAGTTTTGGTACTACTAGGCATGCTCCTTTTAGGGCTTCCCCCAGTTCTGCTGTATATAGGTTAAAGAGGATGGGTGCCAGCACACAGCCTTGCTTCAACCCACTCTCCATGGGTATTTTTTAGTACACTGTGCCTGCGCCAGTATTACATTCCCTTGCAGAGGTTTCACTGCAGTAGTTTTGCTGCAATGGCCTTAATCTGATATGATATTCTTCTGCAGTGGCTCCTTCGATGTGAAGGAATGGCAGGAATGAATGTTGTGTACTTTCAGATGCATCATTTCTGCCACCCTGGGGTGTGGTCCAGCTGGATCCTGGTAATGAAGGCTGCCAGTGTCAGTTCCAGGATGAGACTGGCAGAGATTTGATCTCGCCTCTGTGTGAGAGCAGTATTTGGAACAGGCCCACTGAGGCTAATCGACACTTCCAATTAAACATTTCTCAGACCCCCAGGATATGACAGCATTGATTTCAAATATTTTCAGCAGCAAGAAAAATATGGGCACAGAGAACTGCAATTTCAGCTTCAATTAAGTCTAATTAAAATGATCAGACACAGTTATTAAACTTCTCATGTTTGCAGTGCAGGTGCCCTGCTGAATTAAACACAAGCTTTAAGGGAAGAGGATCTTACATTAAGGAATGGCAGATGCTCTCTGGGAGCCAGAGCAGAATTCATAGGCATCAGGGTAGCTTCATAGAATTATATATAGGAGCTGCGTTTATGGAATCTCTCTGAGCAGCCGTATGCTAATGTGAACTGCTTTAAGGGAATCAGAGCTGCTGTATGCAAATGTGACCTGCTTTAAGGGAATCAGAGCTGCTGTATGCACATGTGACCTGCTTTAAGGGAATCAGAGCTGCTGTATGCACATGTGACCTGCTTTAAGGGAATCAGAGCTGCTGTATGCACATGTGACCTGCTTTAAGGGAAGCAGAACTGTTTTATGCAAATATAAACTGATTTTAGGGAATCAGAGCTGTTTTAAGAATAAGAACTGCTTCATGCAAATGTGAACTGGTTTAAGATAATCAGAGCTGCCTTAAGAATCAGAGCTTCTTTATGCAAATGTGAACTGCTTTTAGGGAATCAGAGCTGTGTTCAGAATAAGAGCTTTCTTTATGGGGATCAGAAACACTTTACGAAATAGCTCAGCTTTATGGTCATCAGAGCTGCTATACATCAACTCTTTAGAGCTCCTATAAGGAAATCAGATCTTCTGTATCACAAGCTTTGCTACTTCAAAGGACTTGGAGCTGCTTTTTAAGAATCAGCTGTTTTATATGGGTACTAGCAGCCCATCCCGACGTTGTCCGGGTATGAATTGCTGCCGGCCAGTAATATATTGTTTTGTAGGATTTCGTTTTGATAGCATTTCTTATCGGTGACAGGCCTGTGAAACGCTCCGATTCACAGTGCACTGCTGATGCACTTAAGAGTGCACGTTCAGTAGTGTGTGAACACGAGTTTCACTGCTTTAATTTTCCTTGCAATATTATATAGCGCGAACTCGACAACATGGCATGAGCACAATTTACATTACAGAAGAACACATTCATTTGTGGTAGGCACGGGGAGACAAAGTGATTTGCCTGGAATCACAGGATGTTGAGCTGATGCCGAGATTCGAACGTAGCTCTCCAGCATCTAAAGTTCGCAATTCTAGAACTTGTGGCGGGAGGTGTGTCTAAAAGTGTATGTCGGTGCTGGCCGTCAATGAGAGAGACCTGAGCATTTTTCAAATGGGTAGTGAAAAAATAGGAGTATGTTGCTGGAGATGTGGGCCGATGTGCCACCAATGTACTTACCGGGGGAGGGTGAAAACACCCATTATTCAGCAACTTTCTTTCCGCATACCATCACTCCGCATACTTTCATTACAAAAGTACCATGACTCCGCAATGCCATTATAACGCATGGCATTACATTTTATATGCTTTTACCACGCGTACATTTACAACGAAATTCGTTGTAAATGCATGAATGGTAAAAGCATGTTTTTTTATGTTTGGATAAGGTAAGTATGGTTATAGGGGTATATGTTTTGGGGTACTGAGGTATATGTTTTGGGGTACTGAGGTATATGTTTTGGGGTGTTTGGTTATTTTAAGGGTTCAGATATAGTTTTGGGGTAGTTTTAGGGTTTAGGGATAGGTATGGGTTTTGGGATACAGGGGTATTTTTTAGGGTTCAGGGCTAGGTTTGGGTTTTGTGGTATAGGGGTATTTTTAGGGTTCAGGGGTAGGTTTGGGTTTTGGGGTACAGGGGTATTTTTAGGGTTCAGGGCTAGGTTTGGGTTTTGGGGTACAGGGGTATTTTAGGGTTCAGGGGTAGGTTTGGGTTTGGGGGTATAGGGGTATTTTTAGGGTTCATGGCTAGGTTTGGGTTTTGGAGTACAGGGGTATTTTTAGGGTTCAGGGGTAGGTTTGGGTTTTGGGGTACAGGGGTATTTTAAGGGTTCACTTAAGAGTGCGCGTTCAGTAGTGTGTGAACTCGAGTTTCCCTACTTTATTTTTCCTTGCAATATTATATAGCGCAAACTCGACAACATGGCATGAGCACAATTTACATTACAGAAGAACACATTCATTTGTGGTAGGCAAGGGGAGACAAAGCGATTTGCCGGGAATCACAGGATGTTGAGCTGATGCCGAGATTCGAACGGAGCTCCCCAGCTCTAAAGTTCGCAATTCTAGAACTTGTGGTGGGAGGTGTGTCCAAAAGTGTATGTCGGTGCTGGCCATCAATGAGAGAGACCTGTACATTTTTCAAATGGGTGGTGAAAAAATATGAGTATGTTGCTGGAGATGTGGGCCGCCGTGCCACCAATGTACTTACCAGGGGAGGGTAAACACCCATTATTTCGCAACTTTCTTTCCGCATACCATCACTCCGCATACTTTCATTACGAAAGTACCATGACTCCGGAATGCCATTATAACGCATGGCATTACATTTTATATGCTTTTACCACGCATCCATTTACAACGAAATTCGTTGTAAATGCATGAATGGTAAAAGCATGTTTTTTTAATGTTTGGATAAGGTAAGTATGGGTATAGGGGTATATGTTTTGGGGTACTGAGGTATATGTTTTGAGGTGTTTGGGTATTTTATGGGTTCAGATATAGTTTTGGGTTATGGGTTATGGGGTACATGGGTAGTTTTAGGGTTTATGGATAGGTATGGGTTTTGGGGTACAGGGGTATTTTTAGGGTTCAGGGCTAGGTTTCGGTTTTGGGGTATAGGGGTATTTTTAGGGTTTTTGTTAAGGTTTAGGGCTAGGTTTGGGTTTTGGGGTAAAGGGGTATTTTTAGGGTTATTTTTAGGGTTAAGGGCTAGGTTTGGGTTTTGGGGTACCGGGGTATTTGTTGGGTTCAGGGCTAGGTTTGGGGGTACAGGGGTATTTTAGGGTTCAGGGGTAGGTTTGGCTTTTGAGGGTACAGGGTTATTTTTAGGGTTCATGGCTAGGTTTTGGTTTTAGGGTACAGGAGTATTTTTAGGGTTCAGGGGTAGGTTTGGGTTTTGGGGTACAGGGGTATTTTAAGGGTTCAGGGCTAGGTTTGGGGTTTTGGGGTACAGGGGTATTTTAGGGTTTAGGGGTAGGTTTGGGGGTACAGGGGTATTTTTAGGGTTCAGGGGTAGGTTTGGGTTTTGAGGTACAGTGGTATTTATAGGGTTCAGGGCTAGGTTTGGGTTTTGGGGTACAGGGGTATTTTTAGGGTTTAGGGATAGGTTTGGGTTTTGGGGTACAGGGGTATTTTTAGGGTTTAGGGGTAGGTTTGGGTTTTGGGGTACAGGGTATATTTATAGGGTTAAGATGGGTTAGTGTTTAGGGTGTTGGGGTATTTTAAGGAGTAAGGGTGGGTTATGATTGTGGGGTGCAGGGTTATTTAAAGGGAGCAGGGTGGGATTAACACACTATATGAGACATGGCATGAAGGGCGGAACGTACCACATGCCCCCAGCATTTGTCACGCCCCTAGCACACGCCCACAGCACAACGCAGACACGCCCACATGGGACTACTTTGCTGTCACGGTTCGTTTACCTTTTAAATGTATATGGGGGGCGTCTGCATAGCCTATGTGCTTCTGCTGCAACTGCCCTTTCCAACGCTGTATTGGGTGTTGTGATTG
Source organism: Lissotriton vulgaris (assembly GCF_964263255.1). Taxonomy (NCBI): domain Eukaryota; kingdom Metazoa; phylum Chordata; class Amphibia; order Caudata; family Salamandridae; genus Lissotriton; species Lissotriton vulgaris. Next base: position 153,614 of record NW_028243212.1, on the reverse strand, counting down.
GTGCTGTGGTTCCTGAGATTACCCGCCTCAAAGGTTTGGGCTCTCTCTTTATTATATTAGTATGGATATATGGATGAGCTGCATTATGGAAATCAGAAATTTCTTTAGAGAAGAATTCAGGCTGTTTTAAGGGGAACATCGCTGTATTATGAGAATCAAAGGCGCTTTATACTAAATTATCTTATATGCGCTATGGGAATTATTAGAGCTGCTGTAATGGAATCAGTGCTGCCGTATGGGAACCACCAGAGCAGTTTTATGGGAATCAAAGCTGCTTTTGGGAAATCGAGTTGTTTTAGGGGTAGTAAAGCTACCTTGCATGAGTTTATCTATGAGCTGCTTTATGGAATTTAGAGATGTTTCATGGGAATCAGAGCTGCTTTATGGAACTCAGAGCTGCCTTTAGGAATGGGACCTGCTTACAGGAATCAAAGCTGCTCTGTAGGTGTCATTGGAGCTTTTACATGAAGATCAGAGCTGTTGCATGGGAATTAGAGTTCTTTTATGGGAATATCTGCCATGTTATAGGAATCAGAACTGTTTTATGGGACTCAGAGCTGTTGCATGGGAATCAGAGTTCTTTTATGGAATCAATGCTGTTTTATATGAAGCAGGACTGCGTTAGGTGAATCTCAGCTTCTTTGTTGGAATCATTAGAAGAGTGAATCAGATCTCCTGTAGGAACACAGGAGGTGCCTTACTGGAATCCAAGCTGCTGTATCTAGATCAGATCTTCTGTACAACAATCAGAGCTGTGATATGGGAATCAGAGTTGCTTTAGGAGAATCAGGGCTGCTGAATGGGAATTGTCAGAATCCAGCAGAAAATGATATTAAATCAAGGAGAGTTAAGCAGGGCCGTAGCGGCCATCAGGTGTTTCCCTGGGAGGCTGGAAGAGTGAGGACCGGGTTTGGTACTGGGGGCTGGTTTTGCAGCAGTGCTGCAATATCGGCCCCCAGTGAAAAAAGCAGCAGTGCTGGGGACCAGTTTAGTTTAGCAGCCGTGTTAACACTAGAACCACGCCCAACACCGCCCACCCCACACACCAGGGACGTGTCCGATAAAATTGCCAGGGTTGCTTTGTGTTCTCAGTCCAGACCTGGAGTTAAGGGCTAGAGTTTACACTGCAGGGGAAGATTACAGGTAGCTCAGAAACAGCAATTTAGTCAGGAGAGTTGAAAGGTTTTAAATGCTGGTCTATGGAGGCTGGGGCTGAGAAAGGAGCCCGATTCACAGAACCAACTGAAGACAAAATCCTAAACTTACTACTTTTGGTATTCACAGAAGTTAGGGTTTTGTCTTAAGTTTGTCTTAAGACAGACTTAAGACAGATTTAAGTTAGGATTTTGTCTTAAGTCTGTCTTAAGTTTGTCTTAAGACAAACTTAAGACAAAATCCTAACTTCTGTGAATACCAAAAGTTGAAAGTTTAGGATTTTGTCTTAAGTTAGTTCTGTGAATCGGGCCCAGAGTGACGCCAATCAGAATTTTAGGATTATAATATCTGGTACTTCCAGAGCAGCATAAGAAGTGTCAGTACTGGAACCGTATTGCCTCGCACCTTTCTAGGTTGCATGGTTCCTGCTTGCATTCCCTTCATTCACCGTGTCGCTTCCTGCACCTTTGTTGTTTTTTCCCTCCTTCTATGCATTTCCCTTCATCTTCAGTGTTTATTTTTGGCAGTTTTACAAAGCCCAAACTAAAACAGAGTGTAGAAAGAAGTCTGCTGTTGTTTGCGCGATGTTATTAAACTGCCAAAAATGGCATGCTGTTTGTCTGTCACCATACATACCAACAGACCCAAATCAGGTAAATTGTCTCTTCTTCAGTATAAATCAGTGGGGAAAATACATTCTCCATATTGTTCTTTTTAATCTCCCAATTGCCTGCACTAGCATGTTGTCATGTATTCTCGCAGATGTGTTAAGTCGGCGACCATTGCTGTTCTGGATCTCAGGTTGGCTCAAGTCAGAAACAAAACTTAGTCGGCTTCTAATTAAAGACAGTTTAAGCCTAGATCGTGCTGATAGAATCCCAAGGTCATCAATTGTCAAGGGTCAGAGATGCTGCTGTGGCATGGACCTAACATACTTTTATGGTCATTTCATGAAATGCTAGAGAGGCCCTAGACCTGACTAAACGCTCTGTAAGATCTGATGCCATACTGAAAACCATGCCCCTCCTACAACCCTATTTATTGATTGTTACATCAAAGCACCATTGATTATTTTTAATACGGTTTAGGCTTAACGTGTTTTACTATCCACTCTCAGTTCTGAGAGGGTAGCACGAGGTCAGTCATCTAGAACCCTGTATCTGCGACTTGGGGCCTGATTTAGATTTAGGCGGACGAGTCCCTTTCCTAAAAATACAAATCCCATAGGATACTATGGCATTTGTATGTCGGCGGACGGGATATCCATCACCGTTGTGACATAGTAACCTATCTGCCGAAATCAGGCCCTTTGTTTCCAAACAGGACACTTTGCAATTTTTCCTGTTCCATTTTCTAAACAATTTGGAAGAATTGTATCATTCACCTTCATTTAAGCAAAACATTTTTTCAGATAGAACCTGCGAAAACTAGGAATTTGATGGACTTTACATGATGAACTGCATATTTGTCGGTCCTTCAATTAGCACGTTATGGACGTTGTAATGCTTTGCATTTTTACATACAATTGCAGAAGAGATTTTATTACTCCCTCCCTTGCAGGGAACTATTTCATTAATATAACCTGTTCTGATATATTAGTTATCCCTCCCTGGTGTACGTGTCTGTTTTTATGATGTATGCCTTTTAGCTTGAGCAATTAAAAGAAGAAATATGTTGGTTATAAATGATGAATTTTTTTCTGTCCTGATGTTTATTGAAAAAATGTATAAATAAGAATTTGATGTTCCTTTGCTTTGAATTACTGTGAGCATTATCGCATCAAGCACGCTGAGGCAGGATGTGGAGGGAAGTTCGGACAATATTCCAGAGTAAATATATGCCTCTTATTACCTTATCTTTACTTGTAAATATATATGCTATCAGACTACTCTCTTATTGAAGAAACAAACCATGTGAACCCAGCTCAAGGCTGTGACTTCAGTGAGATGTGCCAAGCATTGTCTATTTCCGTTCCCTGAAACGCCATTTACCCTTGTGGGGATTGCATGGAGTGTGACTTGAAATATTAGAGCACAGCTCATTAATCTCCTTAGAGAGGAGGACTGGATAATTATCACCGGAGGTACTGTCACCACTTTCTCCCACTGCTGAAGATTCACGACAGCTGCATGCGAATCAGAGCTGCTCTGTGCGAATCAGAGCTGCTGTATGTAAATCAAAGCTGCTTCATGTGAATCAAAGCTGCTGTATGTCAATCAAAGGTGCTGTATGTGATTTGGAGGTGCTGTATGTGAACCAAAGCTACTACATGTGAATCAAAGCTGCTGTATGTCAATCAAAGGTGCTGTATGTGAATCAGAGTGCTGTATGTGAATCAGAGCTACTGTACATGGATCAGATCTGCATAGTATGTGAATCAAAGCTGCTGATTCAGAGGTTCTGTACGTGAATCAGATCTGCTGTATGTTAGTAGGAGGAGCTGTATGTGAATCAGAACTACTATAGGTGGCTCAAATCTTCTGTGTGTAAATCAAAGCTGCTGAATGTGAATCAAAACTGTTTTATCTAACTAACTGTGCCTGAATCAGTGAAGGAATATAAATTTTACAAGGCCGGACTATACTTACCAATAGCCCATATATAACATAAAAGAATAATAAGGCAGTCGGCAATGGAGAAAGTCGAATTGTTTATTCATTCAAATGCAAACCCTGGCAGGGGAGCCTCGGTCTACACGACCCATAGAGGTGCGCAGAGGAGACAGACTCAATACAAGTGATACAAAGCATATATACATTTTCACACATTCAGGTTAACACCCTACAAGGAAGAATACAAGTTGTCAGTGAGCCAGCAGGAAGGCCCATATAAGGCACCATTGATTACTAGTAGCTAGGCCGGAGCTATTCCGGGGCAGGTCGGTGAGGCGCCTTCTTGTCTATCTGGAGCCCGGGGAGTACAGGAACGGGCCCAGCTAGAATGCACGCATCCCACGAGGGGGGCAGGTGTGACCTTCGGTTTCCCTGAGCTACACACTAAAGTACAAAGAAGGAGGCTAAGCCTGACAGCATGGTTTCATAGCAAAAGCTATCTCACGTGACTTCCGAATACAAAGTAGATGAACACGGAGAAACAAAACAAGAGGGCCATAGTTAAATCAATAGGTCTAAATAGGCCTACATGAATAAAGCATACACATATTATATGATACTACATGGTTATTCATATGCATATACAGTTCTATGGTACATAGTGGGCCAATCATGTGTACTTACAATTTTTATATCTCAACAGACGGCCCTTTTGGCCTACTATGGCCAATATAACTACATCACTCCACAAATACCCCCTCATCGATCTGCATGAGGTCTGTTACCTCTTTCTGGATCATTTGCTTCTCAATCTTTTCCTGTCGGGAAATGGTCAGAGCAGACGTTATCTTGCACAAAAAGTGCAACATGCTTGACCACACTGGAGGCATAAACAACAGGTGAAAATAACCCCAAAGGCTCCTGCTAAGATCATAAATATCTTCCAACCCCAGGTAGCCAAAAGGCCCCCGAACCATCCACTTAGGGACCAAGTGCCATTCTCTTCATGAATCTCGCTGGCTAATCGATGTAATTTCTGAATAGCGAGATGTATGGTAGGGGCCGAATCAGGAATAAAAATGCAGCAAGAACTGCCGATCACGCGGCAAGCTCCACCCCTATCTGCCAGGATGACGTCTAACACCATCCGACTTGAAGCGAAACGAGCCTCGTAGCCTGAAGCTCAACAGTGAGGTTGGTCAATATCTCAGTCGTGGTTTGAACCACGTTGTCCACTATTCTAGACAGGCGTCTTATATTTCGACTATTAAAAATCGGGCCCCAGAATGGGACCAGACCCTTAGAAATATCTTCAAACTGCTGTAGCGAGGTATCGGTCTGATCAGTACTATCGGTATCATAGCTCCTAATAGTTCGAGTGGATTGTACCTCTCTCTTTTCTAATCGATGAGTTTTATGGTAATCAGAAGGGGCAATATAAACAGGAGGATAGAGAAAGGAAAGGTAACACCGTCCTGCCCATCCTCGAGGGAGCCAAGTATAAGCATTTTCACCGCACACAAAATATACATTAGCGGGAGTGATCATTGGAGTAGTACTGTCGGTCTGCAACGTATAGGTATAATTACAGGTGCTACTCCCTACCCTAATATGACCTCGCCCCCTTATACAGAATAAGGAGGTAGCATTTATTATGGGTATCGGTAAAGCTTTATCATTCGTAACATTGCGTTCCTTGAAATGCTGGAAATACATAGTGGAATTAAAAAGTTAAAAATCCTGCATTTCTTCCTGTAACCAGGTGTCATTTTTGGAATCAGTACATACGTTCATACAGGCATTTGGATCTAAGGAACCCTGACCTCCATCCCCTTCAGCATCAAATCCTTGGTGTCGCTCTATATACTTCAAAATGGCTTCATAATCCTTTTCAGAGTATATTTTAGGATTGGCAACATAATGTGAATACATTAACGATAACAATTGCCACCATGCTTCGCAACTAGCTAAATGGGATAAAGGAAGGGAGATGAATACCTCATTCTGATGCATGACTGACGGGAACAATCCACAAACCCAGCAGTTCGTTTTGTTTGTGGTACTGTGGGTCTGATGCAACATTTCAATAAAAATAATTCTTTGAATAAGTTTCCCTATGTATAGCCTTATGTGGTGGCAAAGAATAAAAGAGATGTTCTTCTGGAGCAGGAGTAGTTCTCAACAATTTCTGCACTGGATGCTGAAATTCCAAATATACAAATACACACATCATTATTATAGTTATTATGACAATAACAGCAACGAATGCCACCTTCACTCTGGTGGGCCATCCGGAAAACAGTTGCATGTTATTAATATGACGTCGAGGGGCAAGTGGTCGTTCATCTTCCATTATAAATCGAGCAAAAGGAAACATGCTCCCTATAAGTCCAAATCTATCTCGGTCCCTTGCTAAAAGTCCAAACCTAATCTTTGTATACACAAAGCACGCACACCACCAGAGGGTTTCTTCTTCCCACCAAGGGATCTTCTCCCTGTTTCCGTTTTAGAGCCTCACAGGCAGAAGTCTTTCGTTCAACAAAGAGAAAGCAAACTTTCAGATTCCAAAGGTACGATCGCGGCCTTTAACTCAGTCTTTCTTTCTGAACAGAGCCTTAATTAACACAATGTTCCAAGCTCTCTGCGAGTTCAGTCCAGTGTCTCGCTCAGTACCCAATCACTCTACTCAAGGTTTTTCAACACAAAGTCTTGGTATAATTTCTTCCATTAGACAGTGGAGTACCGTGCTGTTTTCGGGGTCGCAGATCGTATCGACAACGGCCAGGTTGCTCCTGGTCAGAAAACAATTCGGTAGCATGGCTAACAGACTCGGTCACCCCTTGTGGCACCTCGGGACTGGTGGTTGGTTCTGACTGAGCTGTCACACCTTCCCCTTCAGGCAACACTTCACTTAATTGCCCTATTTCCTGGGCATCTGAAAAGGGCACAAAGCTTTTAATCAGCTCTCCTTCCTGGCTCAGCACTCTGTCTTTGCTCTGCCGATCGGAAGGCAGGGGCAGTGGCAGGCGCTTCAAATGACTGACCTGGATCCAGTGTTTCCGGCCATGCACCTTTACCGCCGTCCTCGTAACCAGGATGATCTGGAAGGGCTTGGACCACCTGGGCTCCAAACTCGATTTCCGTTGATAATTCTTCACCAGTACCCACTGGCCGGGCTCCAAACGATGTTCAGGACCCTCCGGTAGTGCCTGCAATGTGTCCGATACCTGTTGATGAATAGAACGCAGATCTTTAGTCAAGGCATACAGGTAATCTGTCATCAACGGGTAATCAATATCCCTAAAGAATCGGGGCCTAGGGACTCCCCACACATTGGTGGGGCGTCCAAAAATTACTTCATAAGGAGACAGACCGGTTTTAGTATGAGGGGTCGTTCTAAGGGACAATAAGGCCAATAGGAGGGCATCAGACCACTTCAATCCAGTGTCTGCGCATATTTTGGCCATCTTTAGCTTCAAGATACCATTATATTTTTCAACCAGGCCCGCTGACTGAGGGTGTCTAGCAGCATGGAATTTCTGTCTTATTTTTAATCCATCACAAACACTTTGTACAAGCAGGGCATTAAAATGTGGCCCGTTGTCCGACCAAATAATTTGGGGCAAACAATATCGGGGGAAATATTCCTTAATCAGAACCTTGGCAGTAGCAACTGCCGTGGCATCTTTGGTGGGGTACGCCTCAACCCACTTACTAAAGGCACACACCACCACTAATACATACTTCAAATTATTCACACATTCCATCTGTATGTAGTCTATTTGTATGACTTCAAAAGGCAAAGATGGCGGAGCAAAATTGCCACTCAAAACAGATTCTCTACCCCCAGGATTGTGCTATAAACACACCGGGCAATATTTGACAATGTGTGCGGCAGTTTTGGAAATATTCGGGTTATTCCATACTGGGTCTAATACTGCACTAATTCCTTTTGCACTTATGTGAACCGGGCCATGCGCCATGGTTACTACTGCATATGCCAATGCATTAGGGAGCAACCATCGCTGTTTCTCAGATCGGTCTATCCAACATTCATTTTTATCTAGTTTCCCGATCTCCCGTTCCCACCTCTGCATCTCTTCCATAGTTGCTTCTTTCTGTAACTCTTTTACACTTTCAATGGTATTATCAAAAAAAAGGATGTTTCGGTGGTCCATCGGGCAGATGTACTAGGGAACATGGGACTCCCTTTAGCCTGAGCCGTCTCCTTTGCTACCGAATCCAGTAGAATCTACAACTTTCTTGTGGGCACTGCACTTGATAATGGCCACCTTCTTTGGTAATGTCAGAGCAAATAATAATTGATCAATCCAGGGACCATGTTGAATTTTCTGGCCATGTGTGGTGAAGAAACCCCTCTCCCTCCACAGCCTCCCAAAGCTATGGGCAACGCCAAAGGCGTATTGGCTGTCTGTAAAAATATTCACCCTCAGACCTTCACTCAATTCACTCAATTCACATGCTCTTAACAAAGCTATTAGTTCAGCTGACTGGGCTGAGTGGTGTGAAATCCTTGCGGTTTCCACCACTGTCTTCAAAGTCGTAATAGCATATGCAGCTGTTGCAGTGCCATCTTGTAACTTAAAACAAGAGCCATCCACATACAATTCCCCATCAGGTTCAAGTAAGGGGGTGTCCGTTAAATCTACACGCCCCTTGGTTTCTTCCTCAGTTCTAAATATACAATCATGGACATCATCTCTTTTATCATTCTCTGGGAGGGGCAACAGTGTGGCTGGGTTCAAAGTAGCACATCTTTTAATAGTAATGTGAGGGGCAAACAGTGTCAACTCATATCCTGTCAATCTAGCACTCGTCAAGTGTTGGGTCTTAGTTCTATTTAAAAGGATATCCACAGCATGTGGTACCATGACTGTAAGGTCAGTCTTCAAGACTATTCCTTCTGATTGTGGGATGGCCAGTGCTACTGCAGCAGTGGCCCTCAGACAACTTGGGAGGGCTCGAGCAACAATATCTAAAACCAAAGAGAGAAATGCACAGGGTCTCTGTTTTCCCCCAAAATCTTGAGTTAACACTGACAATGAACAACCGTCTACCTCGTGCATATAAAGTGAGAAAGGCTTCCGGTAATCTGGGGTTCCCAACACAGGTGCAGAACAAAGAGCAGACTTTAAAGATTCAAAGGCTTCTTGACATTCATCCGTCCAGGGCAGGGGTTCATGCACATCTTTGGTTGTCAAATGCAACAAGGGTTTAGGGAGAAGTGAATTATTAGGAATCCATTGACGACAGTAAGAGGTTATACCAAGAAAAGCACGAACATCACGCTGAGTACGAGGTACAGACATTTTAGTTATAACAGATATTCGTTTAGGAGTCAATCGCCTCCCCGCTTTCGACAGGAAATGGCCTAAGTAGGTCACTTCCTGTCAACAATATTGGAATTTAGAAAGGGACACTTTATTTCCTTTCTCAGCCAAATGGTGTAACAATTTTACCGTAGCCTCTTTGCATCCCTCCTTGGTATCAGAGGCCACCAGTATATCATCTACGTACAGAATAAAACTTCGGCCAGCCAATGAGAATCCGAAGATATGCCTGCTATCAGGATGAATCGGGATGCTAAAGAAGTCATTCTTCAAATCGATCACAGAAAAGTACTGAGCTGTAGGGGGAATCATGCTCAAAATTGCAGTTATATCGGGTACCACTGGATATTGTGGGACCACTATTTTATTTACGTCTCGAAGGTCAATCACAAAACGATATGTGTCCTTATAATCTGGGGCACCATTAACTGGGGCTTTCTTCAAAATCGGTAAAATCGGGCTATTACAAGTATTCGCCGCTGTCTCTTCCACTACCCCCTTCTGGATAAGTTTGCGAATAATGTGTAACATAGCCCGTTCACCTTCTGGTGAAATTTTATACTGTGGAATGCGAGGCAGCTGCACATTAGGTTTCAGGGTGATGGACACGGGGGCTATCTTTAACAGACCACCATCAGTATCTCCTGTAGCCCACAGTGTCTGAGGAATTGTAGAAAATTCGGGGGGAAGACGTTCACTTCTTGCAAAGCATCGAGCGACTGTCAAAGAAGGTTTCTGCATCGTTAAATACACACCATCCGGTGAACAATAAATCCGAGGGATCACTGAAATAATATCTACTACCAAAATATCGAGTTCCCATAATATCGATGAAAAAATATCGAGGGACATAATATCGACTTTCTATCTTCACTAAGGTAAGTACAAAAATATCGAGTTTAAAATATCGAGTGTTAAAAATATAGACTGTCAAAATATCGATTTTTTAATGTCTTTAAAATAAGTTAAAACTATTATAATATTAAATGTATTTAATATAAACATTGTTAAAATTATTAAATGAATGTAACATTATTACATAATTAATGTAACTTTAAAAATTAATAATAATAATAATAATAATAATAATACATATATATATTTAAATACATGTTATTAATAAAACATACAGAATATATTTACCGTAGCATAGCAAAAGGTTTAAATTTAATGTAACCACTCCAGTGGGTGCTACATTAAAGAGATCGTTGGATAGCGTAGGGGTAAAAATTACTATTCCCACTTCAGTGGGTACAAGAGTAGGGAAAGCGTTGGATAGCGTAGGGGTAAAATTTACTATTCCCACTCCAGTGGGTGCAACAGTAGGGAAAGCGTTGGATAGAATAGGGGTAAAAATTACTATTCACACTCCAGTGGGTGCAACAGTAGGGAAAGCGTTGGATAGCGTAGGGGTAAAAATTACTATTCCCACTCCAGTGGGTGCAACAGTAGGGAAAGCGTTGGATAGCGTAGGGGTAAAAATTACTATTCCCACTCCAAAGAGTGCAACAGTAGGGAAAGCGCTGGATAGCTTAGGGGTAAAAATTACTATTCCCACTCCAGTGGGTGCAACAGTAGGGAAAGCGTTGGATAGCGTAGGGGTAAAAATTACTATTCCCACTCCAGTGGGTGCAACAGTAGGGAAAGCGTTGGATAGCGTAGGGGTAAAAATTGCTATTCCCACTCCAAAGAGTGCAACAGTAGGGAAAGCGCTGGATAGCGTAGGGGTAAAAATTACAATTCCCACTCCAGTGGGTGCTACAGTAGGGAAAGCGTTGGATAGAGTAGGGGTAAAAATTACTATTTCCACTCCAGTGGGTGCTACAGTATGGAAAGCGTTGGATAGCGTAGGGGTAGAAATTACTATTCCCACTCCAGTGGGTGCAACAGTAGGGAAAGCGTTGGATAGCGTAGGGGTAAAAATTACTATTCCCACTCCAGTGGGTGCTACAGTAGGGAAAGCGTTGGATAGCGTAGGGGTAAAAATTACTATTTCCACTCCAGTGGGTGCTACAGTAGGGAAAGCGTTGGGTAGCGTAGGGGTAAAAATTACTATTCCCACTCCAGTGGGTGCAACAGTAGGGAAAGCGTTGGATAGCGTAGGGGTAAAAATTACTATTCTTACTCCAGTGGGTGCTACAGTAGGGAAAGCGTTTGATAGCGTAGGGGTAAAAATTACTATTCCCACTCCAGTGGGTGCAACAGTAGGGAAAGCGTTGGATAGCGTAGGGGTAGAAATTACTATTCCCACTCCAAAGAGTGCAACAGTAGGGAAAGCGATGGATAGCGTAGGGGTAAAAATTACTATTCCCACTCCAGTGGGTGCTACAGTAGGGAAAGCGTTGGATAGCTTAGGGGTAAAAATTACTATTTCCACTCCAGTGGGTGCTACAGTATGGAAAGCGTTGGATAGCGTAGGGGTAAAAATTACTATTCCCACTCCAGTGGGTGCAACAGTAGGGAAAGCGTTGGATAGCGTAGGGGTAAAAATTACTATTCCCACTCCAGTGGGTGCTACAGTAGGGAAAGCGTTGGATAGCGTAGGAGTAAAAATTACTATTTTCACTCCAGTGGGTGCTACAGTATGGAAAGCGTTGGATAGCGTAGGGGTAAAAATTACTATTCCCACTCGAGTGGGTGCAAGAGTAGGGAAAGCGTTGGATAGCATAGGGGTAAAAATTACTATTCCAACTCCAGTGGGTGCAACAGTAGGGAAAGCGTTGGATAGCGTAGGGGTGAAAATTACTATTCCCAATTAATTATTTTAAATTAATTACCAATTATATTTTAATTATTTACCAATTAATAATTAATTTATAAATATAATTAATTTACATAATTATTTAATTAAAATTAAATTACTTCCCACCCTATTCCCCTATAAACACACAACCCGCTACAGAAAATAAATTACTAAAATTTAATTATTTATCAATTATTTATTTTTAATTAATTACCAATTATATTTTAATTAATTACCAATTATTATTTAATTAACAATTAGATTAAATTTACATAATTAATTAATTATAATTAAATTACTTCCCACCCTATTCCCCTGTAAACACACAACCCGCTACAGAAAATAAATTACTAAAAATTAATTAGTTATCAATTATTCATTTTTAATTAATTAACAATTATATTTTAATTAATTACCAAATATTATTTAATTAACAATTAGATTAAATTTACATAATTAATTATTTATAATTAAATTACTTCCCACCCTAATCCCCTATAAACCCACAACCAGCTACAGATTTATATTACACAAATATTATTAAATATTAATAACTTACCTTTTTTTCGATATTTTTGTTGTCTATATTTTATCTAGTCTATATTATGTCTAGTCTATATTTTTGATTCGATATTTTGGCTATTCTAGTCGATATTACTCGATATTGTTGTTGTCTATATTGTGTCTAGTCTGTATTTTGTCCGGTCTATATTTTTTACTCGATATTTTGTCCAATCGATATTTTGGAATCGATATTATGTCTGTTTACCAAATCCGAGCATGTAATTTCTTTAAAATATCCAAACCCAAAAGGTTCTCACCACAATTTGATCCCAACAAAAAGGGTGACTGTATAGAAATAGGACCTACAGTGAAAGGCAAAGGCTTAGAAACGGGGCTTACCACAGGTATTCCAGAGAAACCTACTGATACGTTATTTTGGCCAGACAGAGCAGCCCCTGGGACCATTGTACGAGCAACTGAACTATTTATTGCTCCAGTATCCAATATGAATTTTCCCGATGCGCCCAACAGTTCCCCTTGTACATAAGGTCCCTCTTGGTCAACTGGTACTGTAATGTCGCCCCCTCTCTGTCCTTGGCTGTCTCATGCGTAGTCTTGTCTGTAGTATCCGTCGTCCCTATAATTCTCATTATAGTACTGCCTATTTTGTGGGTTATCAAAATAGTTTTTTCTAGAATCCTCCTCTTCTCGTCGCATACTATTTCTATCCATATTTCCCCTGGCCCCGTCCTCGTCCCCTACTGGGGCAGTTTTTTGCCAACAACAAGGGACATTCCGCTCTCCAGTGCCCCTCCTGTTTACAATATAAGCATTGATTAATGCCGATATTCGGGGGACCTCCTCTTCCTCTGCCTGCAGATACACCCCTTTGGGAGGAACCACGCCCACCACGTCCCACATTCTGTCCTCTACTAACCTGCTGTAACAGGACTCTAGTCTTTAAATCTTTCGTTTTCTTTTCAGTCTTTTCATAGCTTTCATTTTCTCGATGCTCATAATACTGAGCCATACTGAGGATCACGGACGGGGTGGCCGTAGTCCACGTACTCTCGGCTGCTTGGAGACGAGACATAATCTCCGATAGCAGATTTGTAACAAATCTATTTACAAACAGTCGTATCCCTCCATCTGTGGATAGGTCCTGCCCGCTGAAATCTATGAATTTTTTCTCAAACCTGGTGAAGAAATACGACACACTTTCTTCTTTCTTTTGTTTACCAGCTGTTAATTTATCCCAATCTATTTTCCTAGGAGGGAGGAGGGTCTGCATATAAGTACTAATTGTATCTGGCACTGCTAAAACTTCATCTCGGGGTTTCTCTCCAGGTTTTCATTCCTTATCCGAGGTCTTTAATTGGTCCCATGTTCCTCCTAGCTCGGGAACATGGTCCGTGTCATGTATTTGTCTCCAAATATCCACTGGAATTAGGAGACCAAAAAATAACTCAATATCAGGTATTGTCATAATGGCTGAATTAGCAGCTTCTGTTAACTTCTTATAATAAGCAGTGGGATTTTTACGAGGGTCAGGAAGTTGAGCCTTCAAAGTGAGGACCTCGCTTCGCTTCCAAGGGGTATAAACCCATTGTTCCTGAAGTTTTGCGTCCACGCGAGCTCGTGTCACTACATTATTAGCTATATTAGCAACAACAAGGGGCCCCCATTCAGTCAGCAGGGGACCTCGGGGAACATACTTCTTCAAACAACAGTGGTCCCATGCATTCCATAACATATGAGACAGTAAATATAGAGAAAGTCAGATCTATATTTGTAGTGACATGTCCAGCCGGACAGAGGTCATTCAAGTTTACTTAATAAACAGTTAATCCACAAAGCGAAAAATACCTTCCACAGTACACCCGTGTGGTACACAAGCCTGTGCCCAACACTAGCGGGGTGATTACAGATGGTGAAGAATAGAAGGGTTTTTAAGGCAAACAAACGTTTTTCTGTTCACATTCAAATTATACAGAAATGTCAAAAAGCACCATTACAGTAGTTTGAAATTCAAGTTTTTTGTATAGGGTGATTCGGTCCCCTTATTGAGTCATGGAGACCATCATCAGGACAATCAATAATTGCCTTAACGTTAAAAACCTCAAAAATGCCAAGGCAGCGTATTAATACTGATTATGCCGTGAGGATTTTCGATGCATTCGTTCTCGATAATGTAGGAGAGTTGCTACATTCTGATATACTTCATCGGACTGCAAGTGGAACTTGTGGGCTCGATCTCTGATATCCCTCAGTATTTGAGGAGGGAGCCCTTCCTCGAAACACTGCTCCCATAGCGAAATCAGTCGAATCGCCATGTTCTCTAGAGCTAGTTGCTGCGCAACGGGTTCAAAATCTTTCATGGTACTCCAAATGTCCTCCATCGTATAAATAGCATTCCTCATCCATTGGGATGCCTGGTTTACTATAGTTCTTCTTTCCTCCATACCTAATGAGGATCTAGTAAAAGTCCGTTGATCACTCAAATCAGACTTAAGACGCTTAGGCGTGGTATCCAAGGCAGCCAAAGCTCGGGGATCTATAGCGCTTGGAGCCGGAGGGGAGAGAAATACTGGATGCAAAGGAGAAGAAACAACTGTGTCCGGTTGTAACAGAATCAAGGGTGAGGTAGTCAATCGGAGAGAGGGAGGGGGAGTAGCGCACTTCATACAGACCCGTCAGACGGGGCCATGGCCACTGTTCCCATAGGATCCTCAATGGCTAACGCAGCCCCAGGGTGGCCTATTCGTGCCAAAGGTACTGCTGGATATAAAGCCTGTGGAGCATAAGGAGGAGGCGAACAGGCTTCTAATAAGTCCTCCAGCTCATCTCCGGTATCGGGTCGTGCCACATAACTTTTGACAGTTTCCAAACGGAACTGTCTGTCCATTTGGGCAATATTTTCCTCTACCTTTCCTTTATCATAAGCTATGGCTTTCTGGGTAACAGTCTGTCCGGATTTAATCTTTCCCAATTTCTCTTCCCTTATCCGTCGCCGTTTTGCCTCCTTCAACCATAGGTTCAAGGAGTAAAACATTGACTGGCGGCTTTTCTTCATAAACAATTTATTTTGCAGATAATTAATCTTTTTCTCATCAAATGACCCTGTTAGAGGCCATTGTAGATCAGTATTATCGTTAGTATATTTATGGCATAGGGTATTAAACAGGATCGGTGTAAGACCATGTTTGACATACATATCGAAACTGGGGCTTCCCTAGGGAGGGGCAGGCTGTCTTTCTTCCAGCCGAGCACCCCGCCGACAGCAGCACCCGAAACATATTTTGCTAAAACAAGGCATAACAATAATAATGTCACAATTTTCATTTACGAATTTCAATCATTCCTTTCATGCGGGCGCGCCCTTCTCCACCATTCACTCTCTCACATTCCTCCTATTTTCCAACCATGTAAAGTGCTGCAAAACATGACAGGGTAAAAATGAGCTCAGTACAAATTCAATGCAATTAACATGTCTTCTAAAACGAACAGTGCCCGTCGACTCCTGTTCGGGGAATCAATTCAAAAGAATTCCAGACCAACCGAAATTCAATCACAAAAGGGACGGTCCGTAGACTGTACTGAGATCACTTGGTAGGTAAACCACAAACCCACTCCCTTGGTCATCCCCTGGTTGTGTTCTGGTTGGGCCGGGTTTCGCGGCACGAAGCTCCAGAACCCTAGCTTACCCAGTTGCTCCCAGGGCTTCGCCGGAGTGAGTTTGGCCGAGTGAGCACTCCGTACTCAGCAAGGGCACCAAGTATTATCTCCGATATTTACCAAACAAATCCGCGAGGTGTCTACCCCTGCAGCCCCTGCGCCGCAACGTGAGACCCCTCTGATTCCCTTGTGGACCGGCTTTCCCGACCACCAACAAAAAGCAGACTGCTATTACCAAGCAAACACTTCTTCCAAGCGTCGTTTCCTAATATAATCAGAAAACTCACTCACCTGGTGCACTCAGGCCGATCACGACTTCTCCACTGCCAATTTCTAGACAGGCCGACACAGCCTGTTCTTCTCTCGGGTTAAGCCCGTAGGACTCCGGCGTAGGGTCTTCAGCAGCTGGGAGGGGTACTGGGCTCGAGGGCGGAATCTCTAGTTGTCTTACCACAAACGGGTGTTTTGGATCAAAATTCTGTTTGTCCACCCACTCGGCCAGAGCTCCTCCCTGTCCCTTCTGCTCCTGTTTACAGGAGGGGACGACCCTATTGCGGAGTCCCGGCGGAGTCGCCAACTGAAGGAATATAAATTTTACAAGACCGGACTATACTTACCTATAGCCCATATATAACATAAAAGAATAATAAGGCAGTCGGCAATGGAGAAAGTCGAATTGTTTATTCATTCAAATGCAAACCCTGGCCGGGGAGCCTCGGTCTACACGACCCATAGAGGTGCGCAGAGGAAACTGACTCAATACAAGTGATACAAAGCATATATACGTTTGCACACATTCAGGTTAACACCCTACAAGGAAGAATACAAGTTGTCGATGAGCCAGCAGGAAGGCCCATTTAAGGCACCATTGATTACTAGTAGCTAGGCCGGAGCTATTTCGGGGGCAGGTCGGTGAGGCGCCTTCCTGTCTATCTGGAGCCCGGGGAGTACAGGAACGGGCTCTGCTAGAATGCACGCATCCCACGAGGGGGGCAGGTGTGACCTTGGGTTTCCCTGAGCTACACACTAAAGTACAAAGAAGGAGGCTAAGCCTGACAGCATGGTTTCATAGCAAAAGCTATCTCACGTGACTTCCGAGAAGCAGTACATGAACACGGAGAAACGAAACAAAATGGCCATAGTTATATCAATAGGTCTAAATAGGCCTACATGAATCAATCATAAAGCATACACATATTATATGATACTACATGGTTATTCATATGCATATACAGTTATATGGTACATAGTGGGCCAATCATGTGTACTTACAATTTTATATCTCAACATCAGAGCTGCTGTATGTGAATTAGATCTGCTCAATGTGAATCAGATCTGCTGTATGTGAATCAGAGCTACTGTATGTGAATCAGATCTGCTCTATGTGAATCAGAGCTGCTGTATGTGATTCAGAGCTACTGTATGTGAATTAGATCTGCTCAATGTGAATCAGATCTGCTGTATGTGAATCAGAGCTACTGTATGTGAATCAGATCTGCTCTATGTGAATCAGAGCTGCTGTATGTGATTCAGAGCTACTGTATGTGAATCAGATCTGCTCTGTGTGAATCAAAGCTGCTGTATGTGAATCAGAGCTACTGTATGTGAATCAGATCTGCTCTATGTGAATCAGAGCTGTTGTATGTGAATCAGAGCTACTGTATGTGAATCAGATCTGCTCTATGTGAATCAGAGCTGCTGTATGTGAATCAGAGCTACTGTATGTGAATCAGATCTGCTCTATGTGAATCAAAGCTGCTGTATGTGAATCAGAGCTACTGTATGTGAATTAGATCTGCTCAATGTGAATCGGATCTGCTCTATGTGAATCAAAGCTGCTGTATGTGAATCAGAGCTACTGAATGTGATTCAGATCTGCTCTATGTGTATCAGAGCTGCTGCAAGTGAATCAAAGCTGCTAAATCAAAGTTGCTTGGCCATTTTTTGTTTGCCTGCCCTATCTACACAGCGCCACAAACTAAATGGCTAAAACCCCTGTTTCAGCGCCTGCCTTTTAGAAAGTCTGCAGAGGCCATTTGGGTCTTAAAAACTAACACCTTAGAGGTGATTGTGGTGAGCTTAGCCAAATTCTTAGGGTGGGCTTGGATCATCAGGTTAAAAAAAAACAGATAAACCCCTTGATAGAGTTTCCCGATGCCCCCACTAAAAGTCTAACTGCTTTCCCTCTTCCTTAAATATAGGATAATATATTATGTATCTTGTATTAGGAATGGTTTCGCTTAATTGTATCTTTTTAAACTTTTTGAATTTTCAAATTTTATTATGCTTTGGACAGGTCCGTCTTTGTATTTCTTGATGTTTAATAACATTTTAATTCTAAAAGTGGTCTTGTTTTGTTTTGTTTAGTTTAGTTTTGTTTTGTCTAGTTATATGGAATTAAGTCGTTGTTGTTGCGGTTTTAAATTATTCATATGCATATACAGTTATATGGTACATAGTGGGCCAATCATGTGTACTTACAATTTTATATCTCAACATCAGAGCTGCTGTATGTGAATTAGATCTGCTCAATGTGAATCAGATCTGCTGTATGTGAATCAGAGCTACTGTATGTGAATCAGAGCTACTGTATGTGAATCAGATCTGCTCTATGTGAATCAGAGCTGCTGTATGTGATTCAGAGCTACTGTATGTGAATTAGATCTGCTCAATGTGAATCAGATCTGCTGTATGTGAATCAGAGCTACTGTATGTGAATCATATCTGCACTATGTGAATCAGAGCTGCTGTATGTGATTCAGAGCTATTGTATCTTTTTAAACTTTTTGAATTTTCAAATTTTATTATGCTTTGGACAGGTCCGTCTTTGTATTTCTTGATGTTTAATAACATTTTAATTCTAAAAGTGGTCTTGTTTTGTTTTGTTTAGTTTTGTTTTGTTTTGTCTAGTTATATGGAATTAAGTCGACGTTGTTGCAGTTTTAAATTATAATCATCACAAATGTACATCGTTAAGATTATCTAAAAACTTTGAAATTTTTAAAATTTGTTACAATGTGTCTTTTATGATTTATTATATCGAAATAAAGACCTTAAAACCTGAACCTGAAACCTGAATAAAAGCTGTTGAATCTAAGTTACTGTATGTAAATCAGAGATACTGTATGTAAAGCAGATCTACTCTATGCGAATCAGAGCTGCTGAATGTGAATCAGATCTGCTCTATGCGAATCGGAGCTGCTGCATGTGAATCAAAGCTGCTAAATGTGAATTAGATCTGCTCAATGGGAATCAGATCTGCTCTATGTGAATCAAAGCTGCTGTATGTGAATCAGAGCTACTGAATGTGAATCAGATCTGCTCTATGCGAATCGGAGCTGCTGCATGTGAATCAGAGCTGCTGTATGTGAATCAGAGCTACTGTATGTGAATCAGATCTGCTCTATGTGTATCAGAGCCGCTGCAAGTGAATCAAAGCTGCTAAATGTGAATTAGATCTGCTCAATGGGAATCAGATCTGCTCTATGTGAATCAAAGCTGCTGTATGTGAATCAGAGCTACTGAATGTGAATCAGATCTGCTCTATGCGAATCGGAGCTGCTGCATGTGAATCAGAGCTGCTGTATGTGAATCAGAGCTACTGTATGTGAATCAGATCTGCTCTATGTGTATCAGAGCCGCTGCAAGTGAATCAAAGCTGCTAAATCAAAGTTGCTGTATATAAATCAGAAGTGCTGTATGTGAAACAGAGCTGCTCTATGTGAATCAGAGCTGCTGCAGGTGAATAAAAGCTGTCTAATCTAAATTACTGTATGTAAATCAGAGCTACTGTATGTAAATCAGATATGCTCTATGCGAATCAGAGCTGCTGCTTGTGAATCAGAGATGCTGTATGTGAATTAGATCTGCTCAATGTGAATCAGATCTGCTCTATGTGAATCAAAGCTGCTGTATGTGAATTAGAGCTACTGAATGTGAATCAGATCTGCTGTATGTGAATCAGGGCTACTGTATGTGAATCAGATCTGCTCTATGTGAATCAGAGCTGCTGCAAGTGAATAAAAGCTGTTGAATCTAAGTTACTGTATGTAAATCAGAGATACTGTATGTAAAGCAGATCTACTCTATGCGAATCAGAGTTGCTGCTTGTGAATCGGAGATGCTGTATGTGAATTAGATCTGCTCAATGTGAATCGGATCTGCTCTATGTGAATCAAAGCTGCTGTATGTGAATCAGAGCTACTGAATGTGATTCAGATCTGTTCTATGTGTATCAGAGCTGCTGCAAGTGAATCAAAGCTGCTAAATCAAAGTTGCTGGGCCATTTTTTGTTTGCCTGCCCTATCTACACAGCGCCGCGAACTAAATGGCTAAAACCCCTGTTTCAGCGCCTGCCTTTTAGAAAGTCTGCAGTGGCCATTTGGGTCTTAAAAACTAACACCTCAGAGGTGATTGTGGTGAGCTTAGCCAAATTCTTAGGGTGGGCTTGGATCATCAGGTTAAAAAAAACAGATAAACCCCTTGATAGAGTTTCCCGATGCCCCCACTAAAAGTCTAACTGCTTTCCCTCTTCCTTAAATATAGGATAATATATTATGTATCTTGTATTAGGAATGGTTTCGCTTAATTGTATCTTTTTAAACTTTTTGAATTTTCAAATTTTATTATGCTTTGGACAGGTCCGTCTTTGTTCTTGATGTTTAATAACATTTTAATTCTAAAAGTGGTCTTGTTTTGTTTTGTTTAGTTTTGTTTTGTTTTGTCTAGTTATATGGAATTAAGTCGATGTTGTTGCGGTTTTAAATTATAATCATCACAAATGTACATCGTTAAGATTATCTAAAAACTTTGAAATTTTTTAAATATGTTACAATGTGTCTTTTATGATTCTTTATATCGAAATAAAGACCTTAAAACCTGAACCTGAAACCTGAATAAAAGCTGTTGAATCTAAGTTATTGTATGTAAATCAGAGATACTGTATGTAAAGCAGATCTACTCTATGCGAATCAGAGCTGCTGCATGTGAATCAGAGATGCTGTATGTGAATTAGATCTGCTCAATGGGAATCAGATCTGCTCTATGTGAATCAAAGCTGCTGTATGTGAATCAGAGCTACTGAATGTGAATCAGATCTGCTCTATGCGAATCGGAGCTGCTGCATGTGAATCAGAACTGCTGTATGTGAATCAGAGCTACTGTATGTGAATCAGATCTGCTCTATGTGTATCAGAGCTGCTGCAAGTGAATCAAAGCTGCTAAATCAAAGTTGCTGTACATAAATCAGAAGTGCTGCATGTGAAACAGATCTGCTCTATGTGAATCAGAGCTGTTGCAAGTGAATAAAAGCTGTTGAATCTAAGTTACTGTATGTAAATCAGAGATACTGTATGTAAATCAGATCTGCTCTATGCGAATCAGAGCTGCTGCTTGTGAATCAGACATGCTGTATGTGAATTAGATCTGCTCAATGTGAATCAGATGTGCTCTATGTGAATTAAAGCTGCTGTATGTGAATCAGAGCTACTGAATGTGAATCAGATCTGCTGTATGTGAATCAGGGCTACTGTATGTGAATCAGATCTGCTCTATGTGAATCAGAGCTGCTGCAAGTGAATAAAAGCTGTTGAATCTAAGTTACTGTATGTAAATCAGAGATACTGTATGTAAAGCAGATCTACTCTATGCGAATCAGAGCTGCTGCATGTGAATCAGAGATGCTGTATGTGAATTAGATCTGCTCAATGTGAATCAGATCTGCTCTATGTGAATCAAAGCTGCTGTATGTGAATCAGAGCTACTGAATGTGAATCAGATCTGCTCTATGCGAATCAGAGCTGCTGCATGTGAATCAGAGCTGCTGTATGTGAATCAGATCTGCTCTGTGTGAATCAAAGCTGCTGTATGTGAACCAGAGCTACTGTATGTGAATCAGATCTGCTCTATGTGAATCAGAGCTGCTGTATGTGAATCAGAGCTACTGTATGTGAATCAGATCTGCTCTATGTGAATCAGAGCTGCTCTATGTGAATCAGAGCTGCTGTATGTGATTCAGACCTACTGTATGTGAATTAGATCTGCTCTATGTGAATCAAAGCTGCTGTATGTGAATCAGAGCTACTGAATGTGAATCAGATCTGCTCTATGCGAATCGGAGCTGCTGCATGTGAATCAGAGCTGCTGTATGTGAATCAGAACTACTGTATGTGAATCGGATCTGCTCTATGTGTATCAGAGCCGCTGCAAGTGAATCAAAGCTGCTAAATCAAAGTTGCTGTACATAAATCAGAAGTGCTGTATGTGAAACAGAGCTGCTCTATGTGAATCAGAGCTGCTGCAAGTGAATAAAAGCTGTTGAATCTAAATTACTGTATGTAAATAAGAGCTACTGTATGTAAATCAGATCTGCTCTATGCGAATCAGAGCTGCTGCTTGTGAATCAGAGATGCTGTATGTGAATTAGATCTGCTCAATGTGAATCAGATCTGCTCTATGTGAATCAAAGCTGCTGTATGTGAATTAGAGCTACTGAATGTGAATCAGATCTGCTGTATGTGAATCAGGGCTACTGTATGTGAATCAGATCTGCTCTATGTGAATCAGAGCTGCTGCAAGTGAATAAAAGCTGTTGAATCTAAGTTACTGTATGTAAATCAGAGATACTGTATGTAAAGCAGATCTACTCTATGCGAATCAGAGCTGCTGCATGTGAATCAGAGATGCTGTATGTGAATTAGATCTGCTCAATGTGAATCAGATCTGCTCTATGTGAATCAAAGCTGCTGTATGTGAATCAGAGCTACTGAATGTGAATCAGATCTGCTCTTTGCGAATCGGAGCTGCTGCATGTGAATCAGAGCTGCTGTATGTGAATCAGAGCTACTGTATGTGAATCAGATCTGCTCTATGTGTATCAGAGCTGCTGCAAGTGAATCAAAGCTGCTAAATCAAAGTTGCTGTACATAAATCAGAAGTGCTGCATGTGAAACAGATCTGCTCTATGTGAATCAGAGCTGCTGCAAGTGAATAAAAGCTGCTGAATCTAAGTTACTGTATGTAAATCAGAGCTACTGTATGTAAATCAGATCTGCTCTATGCAAATCAGAGTTGCTGCTTGTGAATCAGAGATGCTGTATGTGAATTAGATCTGCTTGTGAATCAGAGATGCTGTATGTGAATTAGATCTGCTCAATGTGAATCGGATCTACTCTATGTGAATCAAAGCTGCTGTATGTGAATCAGAGCTACTGAATGTGAATCAGATCTGCTGTATGTGAATCAGGGCTACTGTATGTGAATCAGATCTGCTCTATGTGAATCAGAGCTGCTGCAAGTGAATGAAAGCTGTTGAATCTAAGTTACTGTATGTAAAGCAGATCTACTCTATGCAAATCAGAGCTGCTGCATGTGAATCAGAGATGCTGTATGTGAATTAGATCTGCTCAATGTGAATCAGATCTGCTCTATGTGAATCAAAGCTGCTGTATGTGAATCAGAGCTACTGAATGTGAATCAGATCTGCTCTATGCGAATCGGAGCTGCTGCATGTGAATCAGAGCTGCTGTATGTGAATCAGAGCTACTGTATGTGAATCAGATCTGCTCTATGTGGATCAGAGCTGCTGCAAGTGAATCAAAGCTGCTAAATCAAAGTTGCTGTACATAAATCAAAAGTGCTGTATGTGAAACAGAGCTGCTCTATGTCCATCAGATCTGCTCTATGTCAATCAAAGCTGCTGAATCAAAGTTACTGTATGTGAATCAGATCTGCTGTATGTGAATCAGATCTGCTCTATGTCAATCAAAGCTGCTGAATCAAAGTTACTGTATGTGAATCAGATCTGCTGTATATGAATCAGATCTGCTCTATGTCAATCAAAGCTGCTGAATCAAAGTTACTGTATGTAAATCAGATCTGCCGTATGTGAATCAGATCTGCTCTATGTCAATCAAAGCTGCTAAATCAAAGTTACTGTATGTAAATCAGATCTGCCGTATGTGAATCAGATCTGCTCTATGTCAATCAAAGCTGCTGAATCAAAGTTACTGTATGTAAATCAGATCTGCCGTATGTGAATCAGATCTGCTCTATGTCAATCAAAGCTGCTGAATCAAAGTTACTGTATGTAAATCAGATCTGCTGTATATGAATCAGATCTGCTCTATGTCAATCAAAGCTGCTGAATCAAAGTTACTGTATGTGAATCAGATCTGCTGTATGTGAATCAGATCTGCTCTATGTCAATCAAAGCTGCTGAATCAAAGTTACTGTATGTGAATCAGATCTGCTCTATATGAATCAGATCTGCTCTATGTCAATCAAAGCTGCTGAATCAAAGTTACTGTATGTAAATCAGATCTGCCGTATGTGAATCAGATCTGCTCTATGTCAATCAAAGCTGCTGAATCAAAGTTACTGTATGTGAATCAGATCTGCTGTATATGAATCAGATCTGCTCTATGTCAATCAAAGCTGCTGAATCAAAGTTACTGTATGTGAATCAGATCTGCTGTATATGAATCAGATCTGCTCTATGTCAATCAAAGCTGCTGAATCAAAGTTACTGTATGTAAATCAGATCTGCTGTATATGAATCAGATCTGCTCTATGTCAATCAAAGCTGCTGAATCAAAGTTACTGTATGTGAATCAGATCTGCTGTATATGAATCAGATCTGCTCTATGTCAATCAAAGCTGCTGAATCAAAGTTACTGTATGTAAATCAGATCTGCCGTATGTGAATCAGATCTGCTCTATGTCAATCAAAGCTGCTGAATCAAAGTTACTGTATGTAAATCAGATCTGCCGTATGTGAATCAGATCTGCTCTATGTCAATCAAAGCTGCTGAATCAAAGTTTCTGTACATGAATCAGAAGTGCTGTATGGGAGTTAGAGCTGCTCTGTGTGAATTAGCTTTGCACGTGAATCAGATCTGCTATAGGTGAATAGGAGCTCCTGTACGCAAATCACATCTGCTGTGCATGAATCGGAGGTACTGTATGTGAATCAGAGGTACTGGATGACAGCCTCTTTGAAGACCTGTTGTCTATGGAAGTAGGGTCCCAGGGGCATAAGCAATCTATACCCTCAAGGTTTAGTGGCCAATATAGAAATGCCAAATCCGATTTATTAGCAGCAATAAAATCTAAAGACAAGAGCCGGATCAAATGTGCTCGAGTCAGGTACAGGAATATCATTAAGTTGGCTAAAATAGACTGGGATCAGAATAAATGGGATTCTCTCCTCCAGATCCTCTAGTACAAAGACTCCAGGGCTTTCTGGACTACAGTTAGGTATTTTTGGGAATAGCAAAGAAAGAACCAACATTGAGCCCAACATTGCGGCCGAAGTATGGAATGGACACTTTCGGCCATGGAGAGACAGGAGGAAGGGATGAACATTGTTACTGGCCAGCACAGCACATAAGAGGCTTGCACCACGACGATTTTCAGGACTTGCCCCCATCACTGCCATAGACGTACGTAGTGCTATATCTAAAATAGCTCCTCACATGGCACCTGGCATCGACAAAATACCGGATGACTTGTATCTAACAGAGCCAGAAGTCTGGTGCCCATATCTGTGGGTTATTTATAATGCTATATTGGAGGGAATGCCCATCCCTAAATCATGAGCTGGTGTAGAAATAATACCTGTGTACAGGAAAGACCCCCCCCCCTGCTACCTGAAAATTACAGACCCATCAGTCTAACATAATAGATGTAATGCAGAAGGTTTTTGCCAGGATAATACTGGAGCTGCTACAAGAGTGGATGGAGGACCCACTGGCATCACACAACTTAAGGGGGCCTCCCTGGAAGGTACATGGTATTTTAAAGGGTTAATAGATAATGATGCTCCTAAGATCTGTTCCTCTAAAACCTCAGTCATGATGTTTGCCGACAACACTTTACATTTCTCAAAATCTCCCATGGGCATGCAAAGGATCCTTGGGCATTTAGCCCCTTTTGTTCTTTGCAGGGTCTTGAGATTAATGTCGCCTAGACAAATTTATGGTCTTTTATGGAATGGAATCCCTTTGGAGTGGGTCTCTACTTTAAACTACCTGTGTATAACCCTTAATGAGTATATGGATTGCTCATTTCACATTTGTAAAAAAAAGGCCAAAACTTGCACAGCAAACCAGTGGTCTTGCCAAAGTACAAAGGGCCTCCTTTTTTAAGACTATTAGCACCTTGGTAGAAATTTATAAAACCCAAACCTTGGGCGTTATCACCTACGAGGCGGAGTTATGGGGCCACAAGCCTGTGAAAGAGATCTTACTGGTGGAAAACAACTACAAGAGGCAGCTAGCGAATCTTCCCCCCGAAATCCCCTATTTCTGCTTTGCTTGGATTTAGGATTGAGGCCTTTCACAGAGGGAATTGGCATAAGACCTCTACTTTTTTGGAGGAGAATCTGGCTACTCCAAAGCTGATAGCATATAGACTTGGCTAGCACGTCCGTGTGCACTGGAGCGACATTTGAAAACAATTTCCCCTGATGAAAGGCTCCCATGAGAATTAGTGTCATTATTGATGAACAGGAAAGAATGAATTACTTTACTGAATATTGTGGTATTACAGACATGAACACCGCTGATGTGATTGATTAAAAAAATGTAACGCTCTACTATTGGATGACTGTGGAATTTATTGAGAACAAAACCCTCATCTGAGAGGGACACTTGGCATTGCTGAAGGGGATGAACCCCGGATGGAGAACACTTTCTTAAGCATATAGACCTGCCCTGGAGGAAATATTGGAAACACCTGCAGCAAAGAGCTTACCCTGGCTCTCCTATATGCGGGATACCCTGTTTAGTATCAGAGCAGCATCTTTATGGTGTGATCCTACAGCAGCAGTGTTGATATTTTGTAGAAGGAAACTTGTGGACAGCTTCAGGGGGTTCAAGCATTCTTCTCTAGTGAGGGTGTAACCTTGGACTCCCTCACCAAGAGATTTTTTGAGATCAAAGATGTTTATAGTGCAGACACATTCCTAGATGACATACAGACAGTTTTAGCCAGGAAACTCCACCTACAATATCCTCCTGCTGCACGTTTCTTCTAGCTCCTGGAGTCAGGAGCAGGATTGGAAATGCCCTTCGTGTGGAGTTTTAGAAGAAACCAAGGCTCATGTTCTTTTCTTCTGGCCAGTCTACAAAAAGCATAGGAACCCGTTGATAGTCCAGATTTGTAGGAATTTAGGGATTTCTAGCTGCCAAGCGGCCCTTAGATTACTGAAGTATGACACTTTTCAACCAGTAGTCTTTGCTGTTTCAGGGTAGCTGTTTTCTAAATGGTGTGTAAGAAAATGGTTTATAAGAAATTTGGCAGATAGATGTCATAGTATTAACCTTTGAATTTTGAACTGGCTAAAATAGGTAATTGTAGCTCCTATATTTAGGCCAGTCAATATGAGAAGCGGAATTTGAGATTAATTATTTTTAGTTGCTGGAAGGGTTTTATGTAGGCATATATTGTACCAGTCCCTGCCGAGATGATCTATTATTGTGTCATTAAGGGGGTTTTAAATTGTATATAAACAATTAGTACAGTCAACATTAAGATATTGGCATTTTTGTACTAATATGGTTTTATAAGTCTAAATGATGATGGGGACAAAGAGCTGGGAAGGCAATCCCACCTTCAAGCATATCAACATTTGCAAATTCTTTGTATTGACCTGAACTCACACAAACCTAACATCGAATAGCATGATGCAAGCTTTCTTAGGCCAACAGCATTTGGGAGAAATACATTAGTGTAATGAAATCTATTTAAGTTTTATTGTTCTAAAATGTTATCTCCTTAACCAATATAGTGCACACTTTTATCCCATTTTATTTCTGTGCGTATGTTCGTACTGTCCACACTAGAAAATAATACAGACAAATCAGGTGACAGTATGATTGGAATTGTTTTATATACTTATAAAGTAATGAGCTGTGATTTATATTTATTATGTTTTCAAGTATTTATAATGCTTTGGCACTGTGCGCTTTTATGGTTCATTGAACCGAAATAAAGTTGATTGAAATGAAATTAAATTAATCAGAGTTGCTGTATGTGAATCCGATCTACTGTTTGTGAATCTGAGCTGCTATATGGGGATCAGACCTGCTGTATGGGGATCAGAGCTGATGAATCACAGTTGCTATATGTGAATCAGAGATGCAGTATGTGAATCACAGGTTCTGTATGTGAATCAGAGATGCAGTATGTGAATCACAGGTTCTGTATGTGAATCAGAGATGCAGTATGTGAATCACAGGTTCTGTATGTGAATCAGAGATGCAGCATGTGAATCAGAGGTCCTGTATGCGAATCAGAGCTGCTGTGTGTAAATCAGAGGTGCTCTAAGGGAATCAGAGATTTTCAATATGAATTAGTTCTCCTGTATTTGAATCAGATGTGCTGTATGTAATTCAGAGCCCCTGGGTGTGAATCAGATCAGCTGCATGTGAATCGGAGCTACTGTATGTGAATCATAGATGCTGCATGCAAATCTGATCTGCTCTATGTGAATCAGTACTCCAGTGTGTGAATTTAGAGCTGCTGTATGTGAATCAGTGCTACTCTATGTGAATCAGAGGTGCGGTGTGAATCAGATCTGCTGTATATGAATCAGAGATACTGTTTGTGAATCAGGCCTGCTATATGTGAATCAGATCTGCTGTATGTGAATCAGAGCTACTGTATGTGAATCAGGCCTGCTATATGTGAATCAGATCTGCTGTATGTGAATCAGATCTGCTGTAGGTGGCTCAGAGCTCTTGCATAAGAATCAGATTTGCCGTATGTGAATCAGAGCTACTGTATGTGAATCAGGCCTGCTATATGTGAATCAGATCTGCTGTATGTGAATCAGATCTGCTGTAGGTGAATCAGAGCTCTTGCGTGTGAATCAGATTTGCCGTATGTGAATCAGAGCTACTGTATGTGAATCAGGCCTGCTATATGTGATTCAAATCTGCTGTATGTGAATCAGAGGTGCTGTATGTGAATCACAGTTACTGAATGTGAATCATATCTGCTGTTTGTGAATAAGCGCTGCTGTATGTGAATCAGGACTATTGTATGAGATTCACGGGTGCTGTATGAGCCTCAGAGCTGCTATATGTGAATCAGAGCTGATGCGTGTGAATCAGAGCTGCTGTAGGTGAATCAGAGCTCTTGCGTGTGAATCAGATTTGCCATATGTGAATCAGAGCTACTGTCTGTGAATCAGGCCTGCTATATGTGATTCATATCTGCTGTATGTGAATAAGAGCTGCTGTATGTGAATCAGAGCTGCTGCAGGTGAATAAAAGCTGTTGAATCTAAGTTACTGTATGTAAATCAGAGCTACTGTATGTAAATCAGATCTGCTCTATGCAAATCAGAGCTGCTGCTTGTGAATCAGAGATGCTGTATGAGAATTAGATCTGCTCAATGTGAATCAGATCTGCTCTATTTGAATCAAAGCTGCTGTATGTGAATCAGAGCTACTGAATGTGAATCAGATCTGCTGTAAGTGAATCAGGGCTACTGTATGTGAATTAGATCTGCTCAATGTGAATCAGATCTGCTCTATTTGAATCAAAGCTGCTGTATGTGAATCAGAGCTACTGAATGTGAATCAGATCTGCTGTAAGTGAATCAGAGCTACTGTATGTGAATCAGATCTGCTCTATGTGCATCAGAGCTGCTGCAAGTGAATAAAAGCTGTTGAATCTAAGTTACTGTCTGTAAATCAGAGATACTGTATGTAAAGCAGATCTACTCTATGCGAATCAGAGCTGCTGCATGTGAATCAGAGATGCTGTATGTGAATTAGATCTGCTCAATGTGAATCAGGTCTGCTCTATGTGAATCAAAGCTGATGTATGTGAATCAGAGCTACTGAATGTGAATCAGATCTGCTGTATGCGAATCGGAGCTGCTGCATGTGAATCAGAGCTACTGTATGTGAATCAGAGCTACTGTATGTGAATCAGATCTGCTCTATGTGTATCAGAGCTGCTGCAAGTGAATCAAAGCTGCTAAATCAAAGTTGCTGTACATAAATCAGAAGTGCTGTATGTGAAACAGAGTTGCTCTATGTCAATCAGATCTGCTCTATGTCAATCAAAGCTGCTGAATCAAAGTTACTGTATGTGAATCAGATCTGCTGTATATGAATCAGATCTGCTCTATGTCAATCAAAGCTGCTGAATCAAAGTTACTGTATGTGAATCAGATCTGCTGTATGTGAATCAGATCTGCTCTATGTCAATCAAAGCTGCTGAATCAAAGTTACTGTATGTGAATCAGATCTGCTGTATGTGAATCAGATCTGCTCTATGTCAATCAAAGCTGCTGAATCAAAGTTACTGTATGTGAATCAGATCTGCTGTATGTGAATCAGATCTGCTCTATGTCAATCAAAGCTGCTGAATCAAAGTTACTGTATGTGAAACAGAGTTGCTCTATGTCAATCAGATCTGCTCTATGTCAATCAAAGCTGCTGAATCAAAGTTACTGTATGTGAATCAGATCTGCTGTATGTGAATCAGATCTGCTCTATGTCAATCAAAGCTGCTGAATCAAAGTTACTGTATGTGAATCAGATCTGCTGTATGTGAATCAGATCTGCTCTATGTCAATCAAAGCTGCTGAATCAAAGTTACTGTATGTAAATCAGATCTGCCGTATGTGAATAAGATCTGCTCTATGTCAATCAAAGCTGCTAAATCAAAGTTACTGTATGTAAATCAGATCTGCCGTATGTGAATCAGATCTGCTCTATGTCAATCAAAGCTGCTAAATCAAAGTTACTGTATGTAAATCAGATCTGCTGTATGTGAATCAGATCTGCTCTATGTCAATCAAAGCTGCTAAATCAAAGTTTCTGTACATGAATCAGAAGTGCTGTATGGGAGTCAGAGCTGCTCTGTGTGAATTAGCTTTGCACGTGAATCAGATCTGCTATAGGTGAATAGGAGCTCCTGTACGTAAAACAGATCTGCTGTGCATGAATCGGAGGTACTGTATGTGAATCAGAGCTACTGTATGACAGCCTCTTTGAAGACCTGTTGTCTATGGAAGTAGGGTCCCAGGGGCATAAGCAATCTATACCCTCATGGTTTAGTGGCCAATATAGAAATGCCAAATCCGATTTACTAGCAGCAATAAAATCTAAAGACAAGAGCCGGATCAAATGTGCTCGAGTCACGTACAGGAATATCATTAAGTTGGCTAAAATAGACTGGGATCAGAATAAATGGGATTCTCTCCTCCAGATCCTCTAGTACAAAGACTCCAGGGCTTTCTGGACTATAGTTAGGTATTTTTGGGAATAGCAAAGAAAGAACCAACATTGAGCCCAACATTGCGGCCGAAGTATGGAATGGACACTTTCGACCATGGAGAGACAGGAGGAAGGGATGAACATTGTTACTGGCCAGCACAGCACATAAGAGGCTTGCACCACGACGGTTTGCAGGACTTCCCCCCATCACTGCCATAGACGTACGTAGTGCTATATCTAAAATAGCTCCTCACATGGCACCTGGCATCGACAAAATACCGGATGACTTTTATCTAACAGAGCCAGAAGTCTGGTGCCCAAATCTGTGGGTTATTTATAATGCTATATTGGAGGGATTGCCCAACCCTAAATCATGTGCTGGTGTAGAAATAATACCTGTGTACAAGAAAGATTCCCCCCTGCTACCTGAAAACTACAGACCCATCAGTCTAACATAATAGATGTAAAGCAGAAGGTTTTTGCCAGGATAATACTGGAGCTGCTACAAGAGTGGATGGAGGACCCACTGGCATCACACAACTTGAGGGGGCCTCCCTGGAAGGTACATGGTATTTTAAAGGGTTAATAGATAATGATGCTCCTAAGATCTGTTCCTCTAAAACCTCAGTCATGATGTTTGCCGACAACACTTTACATTTCTCAAAATCTCCCATGGGCATGCAAAGGATCCTTGGGGGTTTGGCCCCTTTTGTTCTTTGCAGGGTCTTGAGGTTAATGTCGCCAAGACAAATTTATGGTCTTTTATTGAATGGAATCCCTTTGGAGTGGGTCTCTACTTTAAACTACCTGGGTATAACCCTTAAGAGTATATGGATTGCTCCTTTCACATTTGTAAAAAAAAGGCCAAAACTTGCACAGCAAACCAGTGGTCTTGCAAAAGTACAAAGGGCCTCATTTTATAAGACTATTAGCACCTTGGTAGAGATTTATAAAACCCAAACCTTGGGAGTTATCACCTACGAGGCGGAGTTATGGGGCCATAAGCCTGTGAAAGAGATCTTACTGGTGGAAAACAACTACAAGAGGCAGCTAGCGAATCTTCCCCCCGAAATCCCCTATTTCTGCTTTGCTTGGATTTAGGATTGAGGCCTTTCACAGAGGGAATTGGCATAAGACCTCTACTTTTTTGGAGGAGAATCTGGCTACTCCAAAGCTGATAGCATATAGACTTGGCTAGCACGTCTGTGTGCACTGGAGCGACATTTGAAAACAATTTCCCCTGATGAAAGGCTCCCATAGCCCGAAATGCATAGGGACGGGACGGGATGACACGAGAATTAGTGTCATTATTGATTAACAGGAAAGAATGAATTACTTTACTGAATATTGTGGTATTACAGACATGAACACCGCTGATGTGGTTGATTAAAAAAATGTAACGCTCTACTATTGGATGACTGTGGAATTTATTGAGAACAAAACCCTCATCTGAGAGGGACCCTTGGCATTGCTGAAGGGGATGAATCCCGGATGGAGAACGCTTTCTTAAGCATATAGACCTGCCCTGGAGGAAATATTGGAAACACCTGCAGCAAAGAGCTTACCCTGGCTCTCCTATATGCGGGATACCCTGTTTAGTATCAGAGCAGCATCTTTATGGTGTGATCCTACTATCAGTATTGGTCATTTCTAGAAGGAAACTTGTGGACAGCTTCAGGGGGCTCAAGCATTCTTCTCTAGTGAGGGTGTAACCTTGGACTCTCTCACCAAGAGATTCATTGAGATCAAAGATGTTTATAGTGCAGACACATTCCTGGATGATGACATACAGACAGTTTTAGCCAGGAAACTCCACCTACAATATCCTCCTGCTGCACATTTCTACTAGCTCCTGGTGTCAGGAGCAATATTGGAAATGCCCTTTATGTGGAGTTTTAGAAGAAACCAAGGCTCATATTTTTTTCTTCTGGCGAGTCTACAAAAAGCACAGGGACACGTTGAAAGTCCATTTGTAGGAATTTAGGGATTTCTAGCTGCCAAATGGCACTTAGATTACTGAAGTATGACACTTTCCAACTAATAGTCTTTGCTGTCTCAGGGTAGCTGTTTTCTAAACGGTGTGTAAGAAAATGGTTTATATGAAATTTGGCAGATAGATGTCATAGTCTTAACCTTTGGATTTTGAACTGGATAAAATAAGGTAATTTTAGCTCCTATATTTAGGCCAGGCAATGTGAGAAGCAGAATTTGAGATTAAATATTTTTTATTGCTGAATGGGTTTTATGTGGTCCCTGCCGAGATGATCTAATATTGTGTCTTTAAGGGGTTTTTAAATTTTATGTAATCAATTAGTGCAGTCAACATTAAGATATTGGCATTTTTGTACTAATATGGTTTTATAAGTTATAATGATGATGGGGACAAAGAGTTGGATAAGCAACCCACCTACAAGCATATCAACATTTGCAAATTCATCGTATTGACCTGAGCTAGCACAAACCTAACATCGAATAGCATGATGCAAGATTTCTTAGGCCAACAGCATTTGGGAGGAATACATTAGAGTAATGAAATCTATTTAGGTTTTATTGTTCTAAAATGTTATCTCCTTAACCAATATAGGGCGCACTTTTATCCCATTTTATTTCTGTGCGTATGTTTGTGCTGTCCACACTAGAAACTAATACAAACAAACCGGTTGACACTATGATTGTAATTTTTTTATCCATCCATACTAATATTATAAAGAGAGAGCTCAAACCTTTGAGGCGGGTAATCTCAGGAACCACAGCACCAATCACAACACCCAATACAGCATTTGAAAGGGCAGTTGCAGCAGAAGGACATAGGCTATACAGATGCCCACCATATACATTTGAAAGGTAAAAGAACCTTACCAGCAAAGTAGTTCCTTGTGGGCGTGGGCGGGGCGCGACATGACGACAAAAAAAAAGCATTCGTAAAACGTGTGCGTTGTGCTGGGGGCGTGTCCTGGGGGCATGAACAAGGCCAATGGGCGCGGCAATTGCAATTGCGTGGCACCAAGGGGTGTGGCCAATGGGCACGACAACCGGCAACAATCGCGCGGCCCATCCCCCCCCAAAAAGTGCCTTGAGGGCATGTGGAAAACAAACGTGTGCGTTGGGCCGGGGGCGTGGCCAAGGCCAATGGGTGTGGCAATTGCGCGGGAGCAAGGGGCGTGGCCAATGGGCGCTGCAATTTCCGGGGCTTAGGCGGGGGAAGACACGACTGATCGTGCCTGCGGGAACATTAACTGCACAGTATCCTGCGCACTGTCAACCAGTCAACTCTCTGCATAAAGGACCGTGCATGCGGGGACACTAACTGCAGCATCTCCTGCACGCTGTCACACACTTAACTCACTGCATAAACGAATTGACACCAGGCGCACAACATCAACCAGGGCTGGAACCGGGCTCAGGCGGCGGATGACGCGACTAAGCGCGCCTGCTGGGACACTAACCTTGGAACTGACTGCACTTTCCCACACGCGCAGCGTCTCCAGCACGCGCTGTCACCCACTCAACTCTCTGCATCAACGACTTTACACCACAAGCACAACATCAAACAAAACTGGAGCCGGGCCTCAAGCGGGGGATGACGCGATTCAGCGTGCCTGCGGGGACACGAAATTTACAACTGAATGCACTTTCACACACGCTTACCTATGGAAGTGGAGTACATACACACTAGAGACATCTGCTAATACTTCTTACTCCGAGGTACACACAGTATCTTCACACACATGCCTAACTATTGTGACACTTCATGCTAAAAATGTTGTCTACCGCAAGATTCTAAAATAAATTTCCCTTGCCTATTACACACATTGCACACATTCTACTTCATACCCGGACAACGTCGGGACGGGCTGCTAGTATACTTATAAAGTAATGAGCTGTGATTTATATTTCTTATGTTTTTAAGTCTGTATAATGCTTTGGCACTGTGCGCTTTTATGGTTCATTGAACCGAAATGAAGTTGATTGAAATTAAATTAAATGAATCAGATCTACTGTTTGTTAATTTGAGCTGCTGTATGGGAATCAAAACTGCTGAATCACAGTTGCTATATGTGAATCAGAGCTGCTGTATGTGAATCAGAGCTGGTGTATGTGAATCAGAGCTGGTGTATGTGAATCAGAGCTGGTGTATGTGAATCAGAGCTGGTGTATGTTAAGCAGAGCTGCTGTATTCAAATCAGAGCTGCTGTATGTAAATCAGAGGTGCTATATGTGAAATAGAGCTTGTTAGAATTGGGGGTCTCTAGTTGGCAGAGGTAGGTACCACTGTCCAAATAGGGACCCTTGCTTCTAGTCAGGGCAAGGAGATAACCCTCTGAGATAACCCCTGCTCACCCTCTAGGTAGCTTGGCACGAGCAGTCTCGGCTAACCAGAGGCAATGCGTAAAGTATTTGTACCAACCCCCACAGTAACACAGTGAAAACACCACAAACTGATTCCACAACAGTTTAGGAAAATAAAGTTATTTATTCTAAACTACACAAGACCAAAACGACAAAAATCCAACATACACAGTTCAAGAATATGGCTTCAAAAGAGTTCTTAAGGTTGTAATCAAAGTTCTTTAAGTTGCGATAAAATAATCCACAGATGCGTGAATAGTTCACAGTTGCGTCACGTTTACTCACAGTACCTTTTAGTTGCAACAAAGTTCCACAAGCGGGAAGCTGGTGCGGTGGAAAACAAGCGATGCGTTGCTCCTGAGACCCTGGGGAGGCGATGCGACAGCCCCGCTGCAGCAGCGGGCGTGTTGCGACGAATCCGGTCTGTATGGGGAGGAAGGCCACTTGTATGGATTCCGGTGCGTAGGTTCCGTAGGAAGTCTGTTCTCGCAAAGGCACGATGCGACGATCTCGTAGGGGCTGCGACGATCTCCGGGGCGACGATGCGCGGTCCAGCGGTGATCCTCTTTCTCGCAGCTCCTCGATGCGATGGTTCTGCGACGATGCTCGCAGCGACGTGATGCGGTCCGCAAGCAAGCAGTGCGGCGATCTCACCCAGCGACGACAGGCTCTGCAGCGATGTTCGGCTTCCCGCACCGATCGGGTGCGTCCCGCAAACGAAGGATGCGACGGCTCAGGCAGCGGCGTCAGGCGCTGCGACGATCTCGACCTTTGTAGCGGTGGGATACTTCTCGCACTGTCGGGGATGCGCTCCACAAGCGAGCAATGCAACACTTTTGACTTGCAAAAGTCTCTCAAGCTTAGTTTCAAGCATCACAGCACAGGTACAACTTCCAGAGGCCCCACAACTGGATCAAGCACTCTAGGAAGGACAGAACTCTCTCAGCAGAGTTCAGGGAAGTTGGGGTGAAGTCCTTTTGTTCCTGGGACTTCAGAACAGGGGGACAGCTCTTCTCAGGCCCTTGGAGATTCCTTCAAGACAGGGGACACAGCACACAGCAAAGTCCTTCCCCTCTCCTTGGCAGCAAAGCAATAGGTCAATCCAGCAGAGCAACAGCAGGACAGTCTTCCTTCTTCAGATTCAGCTTTCTCCTTGGCAGAGGTTCCTTCTTGATTCCAGGATGATCTAATTTTCTGTTGTCAGGGGTCCTGTACTTATACCCCTAAAGTCTTTGTTCTCTTAGTGCATTTGGGCCCTGAGCCGGGTCTGAACCAGTTCTGGGTGGATCCTAAGTATCTTGTTTTGCTGGTTTCTTCTTTCCTTTCAGAGTGAGGGGCAGGGTCGTCAGCCGCCCAGCAGGAGGTGGAGCCAGCATTGTGGCAGGCAGGCAAAGCCCTATTCAAGCCCAGGTGCTAACTCCTCCCACCACTCAGGTTGCAACTGCAGTCATTCAGCCTAGGGCTGACTCAGCCAGCCTCCTGGGGAATCCCCAGCCCCTGTCACTCACAAATCAGACAGTCAATACACAAACAGGCCAAGGCACACAGAAGGGTCAGACAAGAGAATATCAACTTTCTAAAAGTGCTGTTCTCAAACACAGGATTTAAAAACAACCTTTCCTAAAAGATGTGTTATTAAATTCTGAGTTCAGGGATACTAGATACTTATGTCCTATCTTGTTCCTATGGGAAGAAATGCTGGAAGCCACTGTAGCCAGCATCCCCCATGTTAACCTATGGAGCAAGATAGCCTTACAATAGTGAAAAACGAAAATGGCTGTAATTCACTACCAGAGCATGTCACCTGCCCCAGTAGATGCTCTTCCTTTCACATACACTGCACCCTGCCCAGGGGGGTACCTTGGGCCTTCCATAGGGGTGACTGATGTGCACAAAAAGGGAAGGGGTAGGCCTGGTCAGTGGGGACACTGACCAGGAGGACATGGCAGTTTCTAAACTGCCCATAGGCACTGCAGTGGCAGGCCTGAGACACCATTTTAGAGCTACTCCTGTGGGTGGCACAATCAGTGCTGCAGGCCCACTAGTAGCATTTGTCATCACCAGCCCTGGCACACCCAGTGCACTTTACTAGGGACTTCATGGTGACACAAATATGCCAATCATGTATACCCAATCACAATAACAATTTACACAGAGAGCATATGCACTTTAGCACTGATCAGCAGTGGTAAAGTGCGCAGAGTCATATTGCCAACAGCCACGGGTCAGGAAAAATAAGGGAGGAAGAAGTAAAACGTTTGGGGATGACCCTGCAAGAAGGGCTAGTTCCAACAGAGCTGCTGTATGTAAATCAGAGCTGCTGTATGTGAATCAGAGGTGCTCTAAGGGAATCAGAGATCGTCAATGTGAATTAGTTCTGCTGTATTTGAATCAGATATGCTGTATGCAATTCAGAGCTCCTGGGTGTGAATCAGATCTGCTGCATGTGAATCAGAGCTACACTATGTGAATCACAGTTGCTGAATGCAAATCACAGCTACTCTGTGATTCAGAACTGCAGTATGATAAAAGCTGCTCTATGTTAATCAGATCTGCTGTATGTAAACCCGATCTGCTCTATGTGAATCAGTACTGCAGTGTGTGAATCAGATCTGCTGTATGGGAATCAGAGCTACTCTATGTAAATCACGGGTGCTGTATGTGAATTAGAGCTGCTGTATGTGAATTAGAGATGCTGTATATGAATCAGTGTGCTCTATGTGATTCAGAGATGTTCTGTGTGAATCAGATCTGCTGTACGTGAATCAGAAATGCTGTATGTGAATCAGAGCTGCTTTATGATCAGAGCTGCTCTATGTGAATCAGAGGTACTGTATGGGAATCAGATCTGCTGTATGTGAATGAGATCTGCTGTAGGTGAATCAGAGCTCTTGCGTGTGA
The DNA here is from genome assembly GCF_964263255.1 of Lissotriton vulgaris. Classification (NCBI taxonomy): domain Eukaryota; kingdom Metazoa; phylum Chordata; class Amphibia; order Caudata; family Salamandridae; genus Lissotriton; species Lissotriton vulgaris. The sequence goes on along the minus strand of NW_028243212.1, from coordinate 115,148 downwards.
ATCAGATTTGCTGTATGTGAATCAGAGCTACTGTATGTGAATCGTGGATTCTGTGTGCGAATCAGAGCTGCTGTGTGAGAATCATAGCTACTGCATGTGAATCAGGCCTGCTGTATGTGATTCATATCTGCTGTATGTGAATCAGAGCTACTGCATGTGAATCAGGCCTGCTGTATGTGATTCATATCTGCTGTATGTGAATCAGAGCTACTGAATGTGAATCATGACTGCTGTATGTTAATAAGCACTGCTGTATATGAATCAGGGCTACTGTATGAGATTCACGGGTGCAGTATGAGAATCAGAGCTGTTATATGTGAATCAGAGCTGCTGAATGTGAAACAGATCGGCTGTGTATGAACAGAGGTACCGCATGTGAATCAGAGCAGCTCTATGTGAATCAGAGCTACCGTATGTGAATCAGATCTGCTATTTGTGAATCAGAGCTGCTCCACGTGAATACGAAGTGCTTTATGGGACGCATCCAACACTAACTCTTTAGCTTTTCTCCTTGACTGCTCTTCCTTGTTGACCTGTGGAGTTTAATAGGCTTCGGAGGACAATTGCCTGTTGTATACCAACTAGTAACTATTCTTGTGGTAAAGAACACAAGCACTCTTGCCTTTGCTAGTGTTTAGTTCTCCCTGTGACTGCATGGATCAGGTAAACATAGATAACAAACATAGAACATTATTTTTCTGGATCAGTGTTAGGACAGGATTGTCCCCTGTGTGGTACAAAGGTGTGTACCCTTGCCCAGAGTGACCCCACTGCATATGGAGTTGGCATCCAGACTGTTTGGTGGCTGCTGACACTAATCTAGCTATGTGTGCTGAAAGACTCAACATGCATTGCTATTACAAGGTCTTTGCCTGACCTCTTTATTGACATGGGACTACTGCCCATGCCTTGTGTTGTTGGCAGACAGTTGGTGGTTGCATCTCAATATGTTTCTGGATTGATAATCCTGAAGAGACCATCTTTCTCTTTCTGTAACAATGCATCTTACCAGCCCCACTCATGCAGACTTCTGCTTAGACGTGAGACTCAGACCCTTGTTCTGACAAACCATGTGCATGACAAGTGTGTAGATATAAGGTGTGAATGGTAGCAAATCTCCGTGTTGTGGTGAGAGTCTGATTACTGGCACCAGTGGAATCCCTCGTGGATAGCCCCAGATTTGGCAAGTCACAAGATGGAGGACTGAATACAGCATCCCAAGACAGTGGATGTGATTTGCTGTCATTCCTGTAGCAGACAGGAGTGACCCAGACGCTAAGATGAGCGATAGGTGTGGCAGTGGCATAACGAACCTTGAGTGGGCCCCCCTGCAGGGTACGTGAAGGGGTCCCCTCCGGACTCAATCTAGAGCTCCCCAACAAAAGTGCGGTGCTGACGGGGCCCCCTGGAGGGTGTGGGCCCCCCCGCACCGTGGGGACTGCAGGGGCCTGTGTTACGCCCCTGAGGTGTGGCCTGTTAGCAGAGGATTGCTGATTAGTCATTCATGGGTACTGCAGTTTGTTGGAAGTTAGGGGAAATAGTAAGTCTGTGGGTTTTGCTGTTAAGAGCGGGAAGTTTCTAGGCAGCGTCTGCTTCTGTCTCCTCCTGATTGCGACTTTAGGAAGGCTGATGACAGCCAGGTGCAGAGTTGTCACACTTCATGGCGCTCATGCAGTGGCGTAACGAACCTTGAGGGGTCCACCTGCAAAGTGCACGAAGGAGGCCCCCTCTGACCACACTCAGGAACTCTGCTGTCAGGGTACAGGGCTGAAGGGGCTCCCTGGAGCTTGGGGGCCCGCATTAAGGGGGCTGCGGGGGCTGCAGGGGCCTTTGTTATGCACATGCGCTCATGTTTTGGGATACTCCGACTTTGAGCCAGCATCAACACTTCCTGCTGTGAGTACCATCAACTTGCACAAATTCAGTGTCTGCTCTGCAGCCAGAAAACTACATATGAAAGGGAACCACTCAGACTGATTAAAGGGCTTTAGACGGTGGATCAACAAGTCTTGTCTTGAAAATAAGTGTTAATGTGGGTCGTAAAACATACCACTGTGTTGCAGTTACAAGTTCTTCTTGACCAAGGAAGGGAGTGTTCTGCAGAGTTCTCAAAGAGCTGCTGTGACCCAATGCTGGTGTCAGCAAGACAGCCAGTCTCTCTAAATGGAGGTGGCATCACCTGAAGTCTGCACAACAAGTCTGAGAAACTGTGCATCTGCCTAGCACCTAGAAGCCTGCTCTGAGAGAGAAAGAAAGTGCCTAACTCTGAAGGAGGAGAGGCTCTCCAGACTGTTACCAGTTTGTGGAGTACCCACAATAGGCTGACTTGTAAGGTGAAAGTGCCTATCAGAGCTGTGAGGGGTCGCTGCCCTCCCTGTGTGGTTCTGGAAGCGAGCTGCATGGCTTCCAAGGGTGCTTCCCAATAACCACAGCTCAGAGCCTGATTCTCATGGACAGGTAAGTATGAGGCTGAGTTGATAGAGTAAGGTACTATGTTTTGCAATAGAACTGTTATGTGAATGTGAAACATCTTGAAAAAACAAGAGACAAGAGGCATTTGGCAAAACGGAACAGTTTGTTTAATTAAACGTAGCGGCTGGTAATCAGTTACAGGAATAGGGTCTATCTGTCTATGGCCTCTTTCTATGCAGTTCATAGTAGGTAATAAAAGGTTTCCGATGATCCATGTATGGTGAAGAATGTAAGTTGCTGCATTTGGAGACATAAATTGTATAATGGAAAATACAGGTGGGCCACAACCGTATGTGGACACAATGGTCCCGACTTACAGAACGAACTTAAGACAAAATCCTAAACTTACTACCATTTTGGTATTCACAGAAGGCACTTACTCATTTTGGTATTCACAGAAGGCACTTACTCATTGATGAGTAAGTGCCTTCTGTGAATACCAAAATGAGTAAATAGTAGTAAGTTTAGGATTTTGTCTTAAGTTAGTTCTGTGAATCTGGCCCAGTATGATCAGATGTGTGACATGGGGAGTGTGTGATCACTTTGTATGCTGTGTCCTAATGTGCAATAGTTCCTAACTCATGTGGCATCTGGTTTTATGGGTTTTTAGGAGTGTGCATAACCCCTTCGGCCATGTGTGCTTTATTGGGGTCAATTTTCCCCTGACCATTGTAGTATTGTTGCGCCTATCTGTGGGATTGATATAAGGTTTTCTGTGCCTGCAATTGTCTGCCGGCTACGTACCATCTCACCTGTCACCTATCAATCAATAACCTCGGGCCAGGGTCTCAGCGCTTGCCTGACTACGTATTTGTGAGTAGGGGTTGATGTGGTGTTCATAATGGGCGAATTTGCTAATAAAGGCACAATTCAGTCTCATAAATGAATGTATCATTTTTCATATTAGCATCAACTTTTTCTTTATTAACAACTACACATTGAAATGAGGACCTCTTGCCAGTACTCAAATAGGTCAAGTAGTGACCTTCTACCTTTGCCAATTCTCGATCATACGTTTTCTTCTATTGCTAATAATATTGTGGGGACTGCAGCTACTGTACTAGAATGCTAATATGGGGTAAGAAGTATATCAGGCAGACACTGCACGTGGTATGGGAAATATTGGAATTGGTCTGGACCCTTAGTATATTGTAGAGCTTGCACTAATGTGTGTAGGATTTTGTGTACCTTGCTTTAAAAGTGCTTCCCTTTTCTTAAGAGAAGCAGTGGTCTAGAAAGTATGTTATTCTATTTGCTGTTTGATTGTTGACGTCTGAATCTCTACCCCTCCTCCTACCCTGCAGTCTCTTCCTGAGAATCCTTTGATTGCTCAGCATTGTTTTCTTGGGAATAAAATGCAGAATGGCTTGTTCTTGACCCAGTTCACAGAGCCACAGCAGGACAGACCCAGGACACCAAAGGGAAATTACCTCACTCACCATGGTTTTGCACCAGTGGCAGCTACTTGCCCTGTGATGCCCTGAACAGGGTCTGACAGTCAGCAAAAAAACATAATGTGCCCATCTGAACACGATAAGGCGGGTAAAAACATTGGATAAATAGTAACAAAATGCTTGTGCTGTTGATGTCAGTTCCTTGCTTGTTTGTTCACGAGGCAGAAGATGCTCAAAATTGCTGATTTTTTAGGGACAAGGGTTGGAGTGATGGAACTAGACTTAGAATAAGTTTCAATTACATAGGTTTCATTCGCATACATTTGGACATTTTTTGTAATGTTGCTATGCGAAATCCTGCCAAATACACATATACACCACATTGTGAAATTATATGTATTTTGCTGCAAAATGTTACAGCGAATGAGCAATATATCTCAACAGCAGGTTTTGCTCGTGCCACTTGTGTTGTTTGAGCTTTTTTACTATGAAATGAGTCCTCACATAAAAATTGACACAAGGACGCATTTTGCCCTAACATATACCTCTAAAAGACAAAGTCACACTTTGCATAATTATGTTGTTGTATGTACTTTATCCAATAGAAAGTTATCTTAAAAGCATGTACAATTGAAATTCATCATTTAAATATCCATTATTCCATACAACGGCAATAAATACACATCTAAGAATTTACATTAAAAATATGTACGATAAATTAATAAAAACATATGAAGTATAGACAGTAAAAACAACGGAGTATAAAAGTAAGCCTAGCTTTTGTTGTCCCTTAGCAGCTTGGTTGGTGTCAGCCAAGCGCTGCCCGCGAACTTGGCTACCCCGCAAATCATACTAAGGGAGGTAGTATCAGTTTTTAAAATACGTAACGCCTCCCTATAGTTTTTGGATCCCAGATTGTTACAGACCGGTTTCAGTGATTTTCTTCTTGCAAGCCTATATGCTGGGCAGACAAAAAGAAAATGGGGAATGGACTCAGAGGGGGCTGCACAGCCAGGGCAGGAAGAAGACGTTACGGTGTGCTATTTCCAGCGCACTGTAAATTCATTAACCCCTTCGACGCTCATGACGAGCTCAGCTCGTCATGAGTTACGGCTCTCGTACACTCATGACGAGCTGAGCTCATCATGAACTGCGGGTTTTTAAGAAAGTCAGCGCACAGCGGGAAAACCCGCCGCACACATGGAGTTAAGCGGGAGAATTCCAAACCTCAACTTCAGGTAGAGCGTCCTATCTCTTGAAGATTTAATAAAGTCGAGAAGGGGTACCAATTTTCAGACAGCCTTATGGTCCAGGAACTGCTCTGTAAGAATTCCCCGGTTAGAGTTGAGAGCCTCTTCCGCTTGAACCCATTCCCAATAGACTGTCTTTATTGTTTGTTTGGGTGGTGGAGTCTGGCTAGCCCACGCCTCCACAAGCCCAATGTCTAATACAAGTTGTCTAAGTTTGCAAATCCATTTGATCTTGTTGCCTGTATCCAATTTAATACATTCGCTAAGGGCAGCAGCATAGTTTGCCAATTCAGGGGTACTTCTTAAGCGAAACCAAAATAATAAGGGGCCAAGCCTTGCGATGTCTTTAATACAGCGTCTTCTATAGTCCTGGCGGAGCGGTATCAATGGGGTCGAAAGTGGGAGGGAAACCATACCTCTATAGAACTTGTTTTCCGATTTTACTAGGTCAGTTGTGTTCTCGAATCCCCATAGTTCCGGCCCGTAGAGAGCAGAGGGTAGTGTCAAAACCACTTTATTCGATTAATTAAAATCATAAAAGTATACTAAAGCAATGTTAGGTACATAATTAAAAACAGAATAAAATCAAATTAATACAAGAGCAGAGGGTAGTGCTTTGCCCTCATAAACCATAAGGGCCGGGGCTACTGGTCTGCTAACAGAGAGTTGCTGGTCCCTTAAAATTGCCCCTGAGACCCGCATGTGGTTGAGAAGCATTTTAACCAGATGGGAATTCCCCTTCATCGAAGTACTAACCCGTATACCTAAATAGTTGAAGGATAATTATGTGTAATTTTGTGTTTTTTCCCAAAATAGCATCAGATTCCTCAAGAGCAAATTACGCGGATTTTGAACACCTCTAATACAAACAAGTGTAGTTGTCATTAGATATAGAATAGGTGTTCATCATTGAATGCATACGTCTTGTGACACCCAGGGGCTTATTTATGAGAGGCTTGTGCTGCCAAATAAACACTTTTTTTGATGCCCCTATGGCGCAAGCCACTCAAACATCTCTTAGCGTGGCTTTGCATGGTCTCATAGATATGGAGTAAGACAAAGCCGTGCAAGTCACTTCCTTACCTTATTCTGCAACAAGGAGGTGTTACATGGGCATTGCGGTGTGTTTGGCCTATGCAGCACCCCTGGATTTTGACACTGCCCCAGATTTACTTGATCACGTAAACCTGGGAATGCAGCAAAATCTTATGCCTCCCCAGAGCAGATGTAACGAGGAGAAATATTTTTATTTCCCTTTTGTTACTTCCTCTTTCTTTGTGTGCTGCATTCTGCAGCACACAATCGAAAGAGGAAAATGCCTCTCCGTATTGTTTTTCTGCAGGAAGGTGCCCCTTCCTGCATAAAACCAATCCTGCATACAACACAGGCAGCCTTGCACCAGAGTGCAAGTGTGCTGACATTGGCGCTTGGTAGCCCATTGTGAACCAGCACAGGGGGAAAGGACAGAAATGTACCATATTTCATCAATTCCGTGCATTGCTGCCCTTTCATATGGGCATAGGGCATCGCAGCACAGCGCCTTGCGGGGCTGCCCTGCACCAATATCTTGTAAATGAGGCCCCCAGAATCTAGCTGTTGCTTCAGGTCTGAGAATTAAGCTTGCGCCTACTTTCTTTTATTCATGCTATGTTAGGTGTTCCTTGTTTTCAAACTTTTCCAAAGCAGGTTTAAAAGCCACAGGCTTCAGTATGGATTGTAATGCCACTTGTGTGATATTAGCATAAATCAATGAATGTACATAATTGGGTTTCATTCTGTACAGGTTCTTCACCCCAAAGCTTTGTCGAGACTGTGGGGGCTGTAAAAAAAACCCTGATGCTATTTGATGTGCAACTCACTCTCCATGTTCACAGCCCCTGGTGATCACAGAGCTGGAATAAACAGAACAACCTTACACCCATTTCTGACACTTCAGGTATTACTGATAATCGTACATGCTTCTCATGTTCTGTAGGAATAAACAGGGCCGAAAACAGTGCAGTGGTATGCTTCTGAAAGCCGGGGAAATGGTTTGGCAGCGATAAAGACCAAATAAAACACATTGAATCCTAAGAAATAGCTATTTAGGCAATGCAAAATGGAATGTACAAACATTGCGATTTCCTAAAAGTGATTCCTACAGTCGCAATTGCTATTTGGAAATCGCTATTTAGGAAAATCAAACGCATTCGTTCCTTTGGGCCTACAGGGCCATATGTAAGAATGGGTTTCCATTACCAAGTTTGCAATTTCCTAATAAGAAATCACAAATTTGGAAATGTAAATCCAAGGGTGCTTATCAGCCTTAGGCCTCCCTGAATCATCCTAAACAAAAAGTGAATTGTACTGTAAAAAAAGCAGCCCACCAGGTTATGACGCTGTAAGAAGCAGCCCTTCCGAATATGGAACTGTACAAATGCAGCCTGCCATATTATTTATGGTGCGGCTACAAACAAAGCCGGTCAGAATAAGGCACTGTAAGAATGCCGTTTATTAGATTATGGTGCCTAGAGAAAGCAGGCCTACAATCAATCAATCAATCAATCAATCAATCAATCAATCATTCAGGGGTTTATAAAGCATTCTACTCACCTGTGAGGGTCTCAAGGCTGGGGGGCGAGAGGGGTGCAGCTCCGGGTCAGTCAAAAAGCCAGGTCTTGAATATCTTCCTGAAGATGTTCAGAGTGAGGGGGCGTCTGATGTTGACTGGGATCTTGTTCTAGGTCTTTGCTGCAATGTAGGAGAAGGCTCTACCGCCTGCTCTGGTTCTTCGGATGCATGGGGTCTCAGCCATGGCTAGGTCAGCATAGGGGAGGTTCCTATTGGCACTGTGGAAGGAGAATCTTTCATTGAGGTACTTGGGTCCGATGCTGTGGAGGAATTTGTAGGTGTGGGTGAGTAGCTTGAAGGTTACCCTCTTCTCGATGGGGAGACAGTGGAGGTCACGTAGGTGTAGGGTCATGTGCTCGTTTCGTGGGGTTCAGATGATGAGTCTGGGCACAGTGTTCTGGATGGTTTGGGGCGTGTGTAGCAGGGTTTTGTAGATTCCGGCATAGAGGGTATTGCTGTAGTCCAGTCTGCTAGTTGCTAGTGTGTGGGTGATGGTCTTTCTGCATTCGTGGGGGATCCACTTGAAGGTCTTTCGGAAGCTTTCAGATGGGAGTTGAAGCAGGTTGAGGTGACGGCGTTGATCTGGCGGGTCATGGTGAGGGAGTAGTCTAGGATGATGCTGAGGTACCGGGCGAGGTCCGTTGGCGTGGGTGGGTTTCTGAGAGCAGCGGGCCACCAGGTGGTATACCACGCCTTGGGGGAGGGTCCAAGGACGAGGACCTCGGTCTTCTCTGAGTTCAGCTTTAGGCAGCTGTCGCTCATCCAGGCTGCAACGTCTTTCATTCCTTGTTGGAAGCTAAATCTGGTGTCTTCGGGGTTCTTCATGAGAGAGAGGATGAGCTGGATGTCGTCGGCCTAATATATTATGCTGAGTCCATTCTGTCTGATGATGGCAGTGAGGGGGGCCATGTAGATGTTGAAAAGGGTGGGGCTGAGCAAGGATTCTTAGGGAACTTCACAGTTGATCTCTGTAGGTTCAGAGAGGAAGGGAGGGAGTCTGTTCCTTTGGGTTCTGCCAGAGCGAAAGGAGCAGATCCAGTCGAGGGCGGTTACTCATAATCCAGCGTCATGGAGTCTGGCTGCGAGAGTGCAGTGTGAGATGGTGTCGAATGCTGCGGCGCGGTCTAGTAGGATAAGGCCCCGTTGTGGCCCTGGTTGAGTAGCACGTGGATGTTATCGGTGGAGGCGAGGAGGGCGTTCTCGGTGCTGTGGTTGCTGTGAAATATGGACTGTGAGGACCCGAGGATGGCGTTCTCTTCGGTGAAGGTGGTCAGCTGGGTGTTGATGAACCTCTCGGTTCCTTTGGCAGCAGAGGGAAGGAGAGAGATGGACCAGTAGTTTTTCAGGTCTGTCGGGTCGGTGGAGGGTTTCTTGAGGACGGGCTTTACTTCTGTTTGTTCCCAGTCGTCGGGGAAGATGCCGGATTCGAGGTGTTGATGGTCCGGCTTAGCTCAGGAACTATGGTGGTGGCGGCTTTGTGGTAGATATGCGGTGGGCAGGTGTGCGTGGGAGCTCCTGAGTAGGTGCTCTTCATGGTCTTCGTGGTTTCTTCAGTGGTAGCAAGTTTCCAGATGGTGATGCTCGGCCAGTTGTTGGTGGTGGTGAGGATGGTGGTGTCAGGAGTCTGTTCACTGAAGTTGTCGTAGAGGGCCTTCATTTTCATGTGGAAGTAGGAGCTGAGCTTGTTGCAGAGGTTGTGGAATGGAGGGACGTCCGTGGTTCGCTGGGGGGTTTGGTGAACTGCTGTATGACGTTGAGAGTTCCTTTGCCTTACTGGCGTTGGGGTGGATTTTGTTCTTGATGAAGGTCTTCTTGGTTGTTCTTATGTTATGGTGGTATTCATTCATTGCATTCCTATAGTTGTTCTGGTCTTCAATGGTTTTCTTTTTCCGCCAGAGTTTCTCGAGGCATCTGCAGGAGGGCCTGGCTTCTTGGAGGGCAGTCGTGAACCAGGCTCCATTTACTTGGAGTTGATTTATGGGGTGGCGGAGCATCCAAGCTTGTCAGCGCAGCTGGAGATCCAGCGGTGTAGTTCTTTTGCTGCAGAGTTGGCGTCGGTCATGCCGGAGGGGGTGTCGTGGAGGAGGGTGGCGTTGAGGAGTTCCTCTGTAGTCTTGCTCCAGTTCCTTTGGGGCAGGCGCGAAGTGAGTTTGGGTACGGTGGTGGTGTTGAAGGTGAAGTGTATGCAGTGGTGGTCTGTCCAGAGGAGCTGCGTGGTGTGGCTGAAACGGATGTTAGTTCCTACTGCGAAGATGGGGTCGAGTGTATGTCTGGCTTTGTGGGCGGGGTGGTGACGAGCTGGTTCAGTCCGAGGTTGGTGAGGTTGTCGAGGAGGGTGGTGGACTCTGGGTCCCTGCGGTTGTCGAGGTGGAAGTTTAGGTCTCCATGGAGGCAATGGGGTCGGCTATGGTGGTGGCGGAAGAAGCGCATGTCCCGGGGGATCTGTGGACAAGGATCCCGCATAGCGTGATTCTGGGGCGGTCTTGGATCTGGAAGTGGAGGTGCTCTGTGTTTTGGAGAGCGGGTCGCTCATGCTAGAGGTGGAGAGTAGGAGGGAGATCTTGTGTGCAATGGCGAGTCCTCCTCCTGGGCAGTGGGGGGCGGTCCTGTTTTTGGATCTTGTATCCGTCGGGGATGGAGGTAGCGATGTCGGGGGCGGAGGTGGCGTTGGTCCATGTTTCCTTGAAAAAAGTGATGTCTGGCGAGATGGTGTTGAGCAGATACCAGATTTCTGTGGCATGTCTGTGGAGGGAGCAAACATTGAAGAGGATGCATATCAGGGCTTTGGGGTTGCGGGCGTCCTTTGAGGGTTCTGCGGACGTGGGCGGGCTGTTGATGGTGCAGGATTGTCAGCAGTGTCAGCAGGAGAACTGCACATGGGTAGTGTTCGGAGTCTATCCCTGGCAGTTGTTGTTTCTTCCTGGGTTGAGTTTGAGGAGGTTGGCGGGGTTGTAGCGGAGGATGGCCGGAGAACCATGGTCCGTGGTGCTGGCAGTGGTCGGGTCGCGGAAGGGCGCAGATGGGCTTGTCTTTGGCACGCCTTTGTGCGCCTTTGCGTGCCCACAGCTCGGCCACCATTAAGTAGGGGAGGGGGGCAGGAAGCGCAGCTGGGAGGAAGGAAAACAAGAGGTGGGAAATCAGCTACGGTGGGAGGGCACAGGTGCAGCAGCGGGCACGAATACAGTAGAAAATCCAAAAGGATGGATTTTAAGACAGAGAGGGTGCAGAAAACGGGTCTGAAGGAAAAAAACGGGCCAGAAGGCAGAAAACAGAGACAGCAGGCAGAAGGCAGAAAACGGGCCAGAAGGCAGAAAACAGATACAGCAGGTAGAAGGCAGAAAACGGTCCAGAAGGCAGAAGGCAGAAAATGGACAAGAAGGTAGAAGGCTTAAAACAGGCCAGAAGGCAGAAAACAGAGACAGCAGGTAGACAGCAGAAAATGGAGACAGCCGGCAGAAAAAGGCAGAGAGAGGAGCACGTGCAGCGGAATAAGGCAGAAGAAGACGCTTGACAGCAGAGCTGCGGGGGAGATCAGGTCTCTGACCAGGAGGCCTTCAGGATCCGGCATTGTAAGAATGTTGCCTATCCATTTATGGCTGTGTAAGAAGGCAGCCTGTCAAAATATTATGCTGTAAGAATTAAATCTGTGAGATGATTGCGCTGTAAAAATGCAGCTCATCTGATTATGATGCTGCAAGCAAGCAGGCAATCAGAATACGGCGCTGTAAGAACACAGCCTATCCGTTTACGACTGTTTAAGAATGCAGCCTGTCAAAATATGATGCCGTAAGAATTATATCTGCAAAAACAACAAGTGATGGACTGAATGTGGATCAATGTCATACACTCCCCCAGTCAAAAGATCTGGGCCCAAATCCATCGTTTTTTTGCACTCCACACCACCCTGGGTTAGACAATGGCGATATGCAAATCAGCTCTGACCCTGTTGCCCCATGGGAACAGTCCAGTCCGAACTACAAAAGCCATATCCTTCCCAGAACGGAATCAAGCATCCGAGGACCAGACCGGTTTCGAGGTAACACCTCTCATCAGCCCGGCTAGCTTGACTCCAAGTGGTGTGGAGTGCCTGGGACCCACGTCTGGGCATCCCCAGCGCACTTAGGGCAGCAATTGCAAAAACAACAAGTGATGGACTGAATGTGGATCAATGTCACACACTCCCCCAGTCAAAAGATCTGGGCCCAAATCCATCGTTTTTTTGCACTCCACACCACCCTGGGTTAGACAATGGCGATATGCAAATCAGCTCTGACCCTGTTGCCCCATGGGAACAGTCCAGTCCGAACTACAAAAGCCATATCCTTCCCAGAACGGAATCAAGCATCCGAGGACCGGACCGGTTTCGAGGTAACACCTCTCATCAGCCCGGCTAGCTTGACTCCAAGTGGTGTGGAGTGCCTGGGACCCACGTCTGCGCATCCCCAGCGCACTTAGGGCGGCAATTGCAAAAACAACAAGTGATGGACTGAATGTGGATCAATGTCACACACTCCCCCAGTCAAAAGATCTGGGCCCAAATCCATCGTTTTTTTGCACTCCACACCACCCTGGGTTAGACAATGGCGATATGCAAATCAGCTCTGACCCTGTTGCCCCATGGGAACAGTCCAGTCCGAACTACAAAAGCCATATCCTTCCCAGAACGGAATCAAGCATCCGAGGACCGGACCGGTTTCGAGGTAACACCTCTCAACAGCCCGGCTAGCTTGACTCCAAGTGGTGTGGAGTGCCTGGGACCCACGTCTGGGCATCCCCAGCGCACTTAGGGCGGCAATTGCAAAAACAACAAGTGATGGACTGAATGTGGATCAATGTCACACACTCCCCCAGTCAAAAGATCTGGGCCCAAATCCATCGTTTTTTTGCACTCCACACCACCCTGGGTTAGACAATGGCGATATGCAAATCAGCTCTGACCCTGTTGCCCCATGGGAACAGTCCAGTCCGAACTACAAAGCCATATCCTTTCCAGAACGGAATCAAGCATCCGAGGACCGGACCGGTTTCGAGGTAACACCTCTCATCAGCCCGGCTAGCTTGACTCCAAGTGGTGTGGAGTGCCTGGGACCCACGTCTGGGCATCCCCAGCGCACTTAGGGCGGCAATTGCAAAAACAACAAGTGATGGACTGAATGTGGATCAATGTCACACACTCCCCCAGTCAAAAGATCTGGGCCCAAATCCATCGTTTTTTTGCACTCCACACCACCCTGGGTTAGACAATGGCGATATGCAAATCAGCTCTGACCCTGTTGCCCCATGGGAACAGTCCAGTCCGAACTACAAAAGCCATATCCTTCCCAGAACGGAATCAAGCATCCGAGGACCGGACCGGTTTCGAGGTAACACCTCTCATCAGCCCGGCTAGCTTGACTCCAAGTGGTGTGGAGTGCCTGGGACCCACGTCTGGGCATCCCCAGCGCACTTAGGGCGGCAATTGCAAAAACAACAAGTGATGGACTGAATGTGGATCAATGTCACACACTCCCCCAGTCAAAAGATCTGGGCCCAAATCCATCATTTTTTGCACTCCACACCACCCTGGGTTAGACAATGGCGATATGCAAATCAGCTCTGACCCTGTTGCCCCATGGGAACAGTCCAGTCCGAACTACAAAAGCCATATCCTTCCCAGAACGGAATCAAGCATCCGAGGACCGGACCGGTTTCGAGGTAACACCTCTCATCAGCCCGGCTAGCTTGACTCCAAGTGGTGTGGAGTGCCTGGGACCCACGTCTGGGCATCCCCAGCGCACTTAGGGCGGCAATTGCAAAAACAACAAGTGATGGACTGAATGTGGATCAATGTCACACACTCCCCCAGTCAAAAGATCTGGGCCCAAATCCATCGTTTTTTTGCACTCCACACCACCCTGGGTTAGACAATGGCGATATGCAAATCAGCTCTGGCCCTGTTGCCCCATGGGAACAGTCCAGTCCGAACTACAAAAGCCATATCCTTCCCAGAACGGAATCAAGCATCCGAGGACCGGACCGGTTTCGAGGTAACACCTTTCATCAGCCCGGCTAGCTTGACTCCAAGTGGTGTGGAGTGCCTGGGACCCACGTCTGGGCATCCCCAGCGCACTTAGGGCGGCAATTGCAAAAACAACAAGTGATGGACTGAATGTGGATCAATGTCACACACTCCCCCAGTCAAAAGATTTGGGCCCAAATCCATCGTTTTTTTGCACTCCACACCACCATATCGCCATTGTCTAACCCAGGGTGGTGTGGAGTGCAAAAAAACGATGGATTTAGGCCCAGATCTTTGGACTGGGGTGAGTGTGTGACATTGATCCACATTCGGTCCATCACCTGTTGTTTTTGCATATTCCGCCCTAGGTGCGCTGGGGATGCCCAGACGTGGGTCCCAGGCACTCCACACCACTGGAGTCAAGCTAGCCGGGCTGATGAGAGGTGTTACCTCGAAACCGGTCTGGTCCTCGGATGCTTGATTCCGTTCTGGGAAGGACATGGCTTTTGTAGTTCGGACTGGACTGTTCCCATGGGGCACAGGGTCAGAGCTGATTTGCATATCGCCATTGTCTAACCCAGGGTGGTGTGGAGTGCAAAAAAACGATGGATTTGGGCCCAGATCTTTGGACTGGTGTGAGTGTGTGACATTGATCCACATTCGGTCCATCACCTGTTGTTTTTGCATATTCCGCCCTAGGTGCGCTGGGGATGCCCAGACGTGGGTCCCAGGCACTCCACACCACTGGAGTCAAGCTAGCTGGGCTCATGAGAGGTGTTACCTCGAAACCGGTCCGGTCCTCGGATGCTTGATTCCGTTCTGGGAAGGACATGGCTTTTGTAGTTCGGACTGGACTGTTCCCATGGGGCACAGGGTCAGAGCTGATTTGCATATCGCCATTGTCTAACCCAGGGTGGTGTGGAGTGCAAAAAAACGATGGATTTGGGCCCAGATCTTTGGACTGGGGTGAGTGTGTGACATTGATCCACATTCGGTCCATCACCCGTTGTTTTTGCGTAAGAATTATATCTGTCAGATTACGGTGCTGTAAAAATGCAGATCATCAGATTATGATGCTGCAAGAAAGCCGACCCTCAGAATACGTTGCTGTAAGAATGCATGCTATCCTTTTATGGCTGGGTAACAATGCAGTTTGTCAGAATATGATGCCGTAAGAATTAAAGCTGTCAGATTATGACGCTGTAAAAATGCAGCTCATCAGATTATGGCCGTGTAAGAATGCAGGGCGTTATATTATAGTGTCAAGTCAAGTCAAGTCAGGAGATGTGCGCGGTACATACCCATAGGGTCTCAAGGCGCTTGATGAAGGGTGGGGAATTACTTGTCGAATATCCAAGTTTTGAGTTGCTTTCTGAATGCTAGGTGGTTCTGAGTAAGGCGAAGGTTAGTGGGAAGTGAGTTCCAGGTTTTAGCTGCTAGGTAGGAGAAGGATCTACCTCCCATGGTGGTTTTGTTGATGCGAGGTACAGTGGCAAGGGCTTGGTTGGAGGATCGTAGCTGACGGGAGGGGGTGTAGAAAGACAGTCGTGTGTTGAGGCATTCGGGTCCAAGTTCGTAAAGTGTTTTGTGTGCGTGGGTTAGGAGGCGGAAAGTAATCCTCTTATTTACGGGGAGCCAGTGGAGATTTTTCAGGTGACCAGTGATGTGTTCTTTACGCGGGATGTCTAGTATGAGCCTGGCTGAAGCGTTCTGGATGCGTTGGAGTTTTTTCTGGAGTTTTGCGGTGGTACCGGCGTATAGGGTGTTTCCGTAGTCCAGGCGGCTCGTGACCAGTGCGTGGGTGACCGTTTTTCTAGTTTCAGTGGGGATCCAGCTAAATGTTTTTTTGAGCATGCGAAGAATGTTGAAGCAAGATGATGAAACGGCGTTGACTTGTCTGGTCATCGAGAGTGAGGAGTCCAGGATGACGCCCAGGTTCCGTGCGTGGTCCGTCGGGATGGGTGCTTTACCAAGGGCCTCTGGCCACCAAGAGTCATCCCAGGCGGAGGGGGAGGTGCCTAAGATGAGGACTTCTGTTTTGTCTGAGTTCAGTTTCAGACGGCTGTGCTTCATCCACTCGGCTACTTCTTTCATTCCTTCGTGTAAGTTGGTTTTGGCGGTGTTAGGGTCTTTGGTGAGTGAGAGGATCAGTTGAGTGTCGTCAGCGTAGGAGATGATGTTGAGATTGTGTTGGCGAGCGATGGTCGCAAGGGGGCTCATGTATACGTTGAAGAGGGTGGGGCTGAGTGACGATCCTTGTGGCACGCCGCAGATGACTTCAGTGGCCTCTGACTTGAATGGTGGGAGGCGGACTCTCTGGGTTCTTCCGGTGAGGAACGAGGTGATCCATTCCAGTGCTTTTCCTTGGATACCAATGTTTCTGAGGCGCTGTAGAAGGGTGTTGTGGCAGACTGTGTCGAAGGCTGCGGAGAGGTCGAGGAGGATGAGGGCGACTGTGTCTCCATTGTCCAGGAGAGTTCGAATGTCGTCTGTTGCGGCGATGAGGGCGGTCTCCGTGCTGTGTTTGGCTCGGAAGCCGGACTGTGAGGAGTCGAGGGATTTGTTGGTTTCGAGGAAGGCGGCGAGCTGGTTGTTGACGGCTTTCTCGATGACTTTGGCCGGGAATGGAAGAAGCGAGATGGGGCGGTAGTTTTTGAGTTCGGTGGGGTCAGCAGTGGGTTTTTTCAGAAGGGCACTGAGTTCTGCGTGTTTCCAGCTTTCAGGGAAGGTGGCGGTGTTGAGGGAGCAGTTGATGACATCTCGGAGGTGTGGTGCTATGATGGAGTCTGCTTTGTTTGAGATGTGGTGAGGGCATGGGTCAGTTGGGGATCCTGAGTGGATGGAGTTCATCAGGCGGATGGTGTCCTCAGTGGAGATTGGGTTCCAGTCGTTGAGGATGTTCAAGGGGGGTGAAGGTCCTGCAGAAGGTTGGGTGGGTTGGTCTCCGGGTCGGTTGTCGAAGCTGTTGTGGATGTCTGCGATTTTGTTGTAGAAGAAGGAAGCTAGGGAGTCGCAGAGGGCTTGGGAGGGGGTGATGTCGTTGGAGTTGGCTGATGGGTTGGTAAATTCTTTGACGATGTTGAATAATTCCTTGCTGTTGTGGGCGTTGTTATCTAGTCGGTCTTTGAATGCGGCTTTCTTGGCAGACCGGATTAGTTGGTGGTGTATGCGGGTGGCGTTTTTGAAGGCGTCCCTGGTGCTGGTGTTTAGGTCTTTTTTCCAGGCCTTCTCGAGGGAGCGACAGAGTTTCTTCGATTTCTTAAGATCATCGTTGAACCAGGAGGCGTTTTTGCTGCCAAGTTTGCTTTGACGTTTTTTCAACGGTGCTAGGATGTCGGCGCTGTTGGATAGCCATTGGGTGAGGTTAATGGCTGCTTGGTCGGGGTTAGAGGAGTAGGCGGGGGGGTTTAGAAGAAGTGATGAGGAGATCTGGTCGATGGTGATTTTGTTCCAGTTTCCTCGCAGGGTGGATTGAGGATGGTTGTGGATTGTGGTCTTATTGTAGGTAAAGTGAACGCAGCTGTGGTCCGTCCAATGGAGAGCTGTGGTGTGACTGAATGAGACATGTTTGCTGGAGGTGAAGATGGGGTCGAGTGTGTGACCTGCAATGTGGGTGGGGGTAGTGACAAGTTGTTTGAGTCCGAGGTTGGCAAGATTGTCCAGAAGGGTAGTGGCGCTACTGTTGTTGCTCTTTTCCAGGTGAAAATTGAGGTCTCCCAATAGAATGTAGTCCTCGGAGGGGAGGGCGTGTGGGGTGATAAAGTCAGTGATGTCGTCCCTGAATTGTGCACGGTGTCCTTCGAGGCCGATAGAGGAGGGTGCCTCTGAGTGTGGTCTTGGGGTCGGTGTGGATCTGGAAGTGGAGGTGTTCGGCGCTGGCAAGGTTGACGTCTGAGCTGGTTGAGATGCGGATGGAGTTCTTATGGACGATAGCAATGCCTCCTCCAGTTTGCTTGATGCGGTCCTTGCGGATGATCTTGTATCCTTCCGGGATGGCAATGGTGATGTCTGGGGCTGAAGTGGCATTCATCCATGTTTCTGTTAGGAAGGCGACGTCCGGTGAGATGGTGTCTAGTAGATTCCAGACGTCGATGGCGTGTCTGTGGATCGAGCGGGTGTTGAGCAGGATGCATTTTAGGAGGTTGGTGTCAGGTCTCTGATTGGTATTGGTGGATGAGGAGTTGGTTTTGGTGCCGTCGAACTTGCAGGAGTTGCAAGAGAAGGGTCCATGGGTGTGTCCAGGAGCGGCTTGGACGCAGTTGGGGGAACGGCCGGGGTTAAGGGCTAGTAGGGAGGTGGCATCGTAAGTGATGCAAGTGGGCTGGGCATTACGGGAACCAGGGGGTCTGGTGCTGGGTGCGGTCCAGGCGCGGATGGGCGTAGACGGGCTTACCTTTGGCACACCTTCGGCGCGGCCGTAGCGCGTGGACGCTGCGCATGGGACCATCTGACTTAAATGGATGGTGGAGGGGGCGGAGCGTGGGAGGGTCAGCTGGGAGGCGGGATCGTGGAGGCGGGCCAGGGGATAGCACAACAACAAAATGGAGGGCAAAAATGAAAGTAAAAGCAGCGAGGGCACAGCACAATGCTCGTCAACAGGCAACCAAAGGCTCCCAACTCCAACAGAATACCTCCTGCCAAAGCGCCACTCACATAACAACCAACGTTGAAAGCACAACACAGCACTGATGTCCAAGTGATAAACACAGAGCGCCAAGCAAATAAGTACAACCAGGTGTCAAAAGCGCCAAACGACAATCAGCTCCAAAGCGCAACTGCAGAAGCTAGGATACACGCGGTTTATTTCGCAGTGAATGAGGCACAAAGCGCGATGCAAATAAGTGAATGTAGCACAAAGCGCAATGCAAATACGTGAAATAAAGTTTTCAAAGCGCTGCGCGAGCAAGAGCTTCAAAGCGCGATTATTCTCTCAGAGGCTACAATACCAGGCGCAGTCAGGAAGTCGCTGGTGCAAGGGGCTTCAGCTGCGGTGCAGGTGTTGTTAATGGATCTAGCAAGAGAGCGTGGGGGAGCGACCGTTCAGGAAGGAATCCCGTCCTTCAGAATATGGTGCTGTAAGAATGCAGCCTTTCTATTTATGTCTGTGTAAGAATGATGTTTTAGAATGGGATGCTGTAACAATTAAATCTGTCAGATTATGGTGCTGTAAACATGCAGCTCTTCAGATTATGATGCTGCAAGAAAGCAGGCCCTCAGAACACGGCGATGTGAGAATGCAGCCTATCCGTTTATGGCTGTGTGAGAATGCAGCCTGTTGTAGGAATTAAATCTGTCAGATTATGCCACAGTAAACAGGCAGCTCATCAGATTATAGCAAGAATGCATTTTATCTAATTATGGTCCAGTGAGAATGAAGCTCGTCGGATTATTGCACTCTAGGAATCCTGCACATCAATTAATGGCACTGTAAAAATGCAGCCCATCATTTTATGGTGCAGCTAGAAAGCAGGCCATCAGAATTCGGGGCTGTCAGAATTCAGACCGTCAATTTATGGCTATGGACCGAATGCAGCCCATCAGAATATGATGCTGTGAGAATAAATCTATCAGATAACGATGCTGTAAAAATGCAACTATCAGATTGTGGCACTGTACGAATGCAGCCTGTCAGATTATGGCTCTGTAGGAATACAATGTATCAGATTATTGTCTTGTAAAAATGCATCATATCTGAATAAATTCCTCCAAAACAGCAGCTTGTCATATTATGGTGCTGCAAGAATGCAGGCATCAGATTATGGCGCTGCAAGAATACCGAATTATCAGACTATGGGGCATATTATCAAGGGCAATATCGCCGCTTTGGCAGCACTTTTTCCAGCTAAAGCAGGGATATTATTATCGCCCTATCACCACGGTGGCGTTGACACGCATTAGCACATGTTAGCAGCTGAAATACTAACACTAAGCTTCTCAGCGATATACATTGCTAAAGAGATGGAAAGTACCACCGTGAAACCCCATGAATACAGTCGCTAACACAACTACCTCCTATTATCAATGCGGCGGCAAACCCGCGTTGCAATGAAAAAAGTCACGCTAACCGCAATTATCACTGGTTCCTAACGCCTGACTGAAACCTGACTTTTTAGCCTTGTCTTCAATGGGAGGTGGATTGTCAGGCTGAGACCACCTTGGCTTATTACCAAGAATTTCACTATCGCAGATATTTTATCGCTGGATTTCCACCGAAAATCAGGTATTCCGCCGCTATCGCTGGATTTTTTATCGCCTTGGAGATACGCGTTGCTAATAACTCCCCAATGAAAACCAGAAATAGCCGGCGGTAAATAAATGAGCGCTAAGCACGCTTTGCGATATTTATTGCAAAGCGTTGCTAATATGCCCCATGCCTCTGTGAGAAGATAACACTTTAAATTATGGTGCTATACAAAGGCATTTTGCAATTAAATCCAGCATCACACTGCAGTATATTAGATCTACAAAAAAATTCAAAACATGCTCAGAGCTCTAAGTAATTTTATCTAATTTTTGTAATAATTAATATACATTGCAACCTACACATCCCGGTAAGGGTGTCTCATTTACTCCCTGCTCCTGATTTGTCTCTGCCAATCAATGTTTATTTTGTTTATTGACTGACACAAAAGAGAATCGCCACAGCAGGGTTAGCGTTTTGTAAAGAGTAAATCTATGTGCAAAGCTCAAGAAATTCTCTGACTACAGATCCTGCTCACAAACTTCTGCCAACATTCAGTGATGCATGCACAATGCACAGGAAATGCTAAATTCAGTAATGTTCTATAGTGTCCAAGACATTGCACCAGTGGCCACTTATGATCGGATGCACAGGTCTTCACACGTGTGACCATGCAAGGACAGGCAGCATTACAGGGCTCAAGGCCTCCACCTCGCTTTGGTCCATGCTGCACACATCTCTCTGTCTCAAGATCTGACTCTCCCTCAGTTCCTCAGGAAGGACATGAGTGAACTGAGGCAAGTATTCACGAGTGTTTACCTTCCATTTTTTTCAAAATTGTCCATATATAGAGGGATTGGAAATCGGGTTGGGCGAATAAGCATTATTTTTCTAGAACAATAGGGGTGGTCTTTAACGCCTTAACTGCGGCAGCAATTGCGCTGCGGTGCGGGCGTTCTAAAAGGCTGGGCGGGGCTGCGACGGCCGTTGGCCATTCGCAGCACGAGGGAGTGCTCCCGTCGGCCATTGACTGAGGGAAGCATGGAACGGGTTATGAAAGATAGGATTATTATGCAAACTACTTTTGGACAGTTGTCTGTGAGAAAATCGCATCTAACCTCACGTGCAACGGGCATGCAACCTCCTTACTTCACATGCTGGGTGGTGATCAGGGCCGGATTGGTAATGTGGGCACTTAGGTAATGGGCGGTGATTGGCAGCTGTGGGCCCCTTTTTTGGCCAGCGTAGTGGTTGATTTGGGCTGTGCCTGTGCTGTTCAGATACCACCAACGGCCCAGTGGGGGCGACAAACGGGCCTCTATTACCTCCCTTTTACCAAGAGGGGAGAGGTGTCCTTCTCAGTCTATCGCTGGGCCGGTCCATTATTGCTTGCAGATTGAAAGGGGGCAGGGGCCCTGAGCAGAAGTGGCCTCCCTCATATTCAGGTGTTATTCACCATTGTGTACTAATCCGTGCACAAAGAGTCCTGGCAATATTTGCATTTTTTTTAATCTCAATTAAGTTAAGAAAGACGCCTCTTTTAGAGAACCCTCTGCCCCTCTCCTCCTTTTCATAATACATAAAACACTGAAGCAGTGTTTTGTGAAAAGGCTCAATCCGTCAATGTGGGCCACTTATGTTTCTTGAGTGCCTGAGCCTATTTTTGTTCCCAATCCAACCCTGGTGATAATTTTTACAAAATGTTCTACTCAAACCAGTGGCCAACGTGCAAGAATTAAGCGAAAAGTGTAAGTGAAAAAAATAATAATAAACAGGATTTATCAAAGAATCTGCTCTTGTTAAAACGCCTGTTTGAGTCTAATTCTAGGCCTAGCAGCTTGAGTGAGAAGAGCTCCCTCGAGAGATGCTGTGGCCAACTCTCTGCCAGGCTGTGATTTAATCTCAACAGCTAACTTGACATCAATTGAGAGATCTTCATGTCAACCAGCAGCTGTTGTATGTGCAGCATCATCAACCACACTGTACATTTTTCATCGCCCATATGCCATCTATTAAGGGGTTCCTTAGGGCCCGATTCACAGAATGAATTTAAGACTCAATCCTAAACTTATAGCTATATTGGTATTCATAGAATGCACTTACTACTTTTGGCATTCACAGAAGTTAGGATTTTGTCTTACGTTTGTCTTAAGACAGACTTAAAACAGACTTAAGACAGACTTAAGACAGACTTAAAACAGACTTAAGACAAACTTAAGACAGACTTAAGACAGATTTAAGACAGACTCAAGACAAAATCCTAATTTAAGTCTGTCTTAAATTTGTCTTAAGTTTGTCTTAACGCGGATGTTTTTTACCGGTTTTGCAGCGTGGACGGACCATGGAATGAAGTTGGCCTCCCGTTTTGGAACGAGTTTCTCAGCCTAGACCTCTGCATTGCATACGTTTGCCCAGATTTGTTGACGCCCCGGACCTACAAGTGTGCACAGCGGCTTGGCCCGTAAAGTTTTCAGGCACTGTAGCCCAGTGGAGCAAACCCCCCCCCCTCCTCCTGGGTGACCACTAGATTGACCTGCGTTAGCTTCCCTCCTCAGTACCCTTGTCCTGATGAAGCCATAAAGATTCAACTGGCGGAAACGCGCCCGCGACTGCGTCGACATCATTGTGATTAGGGGTCCCCCTACAGTTTATTTGTGTTTGTATATCAGGCGCCTTATACAAAAGAGTGTTGTGAGAGAATTTGCATCTCAGGCGCAGTTGGGATCTCCATTGTAGATATATATCACTCGAAATTAGGAGTGTATATTTTGTGATAGGTCTCTTTTTGAGATCTGTCTGTGGGTACACTTTGTATTTTTATTGTATATATATTGTATTTGTGATTTGTATATATTGCATTGTATTGTATATAGTTGACTTTGCCCTCTATTTATATTTGTTGTGTGCCATCTCGACCTGTACATGTTTATATGTCCTCAGAAATTTGCAATTGATTCTTTACACATTAAGTTGTATAGAACAAGATAATTAATGTGTTCATGTTCTTAATTGAATGTCAAATTAATCCCTTAATGCTACTGTTTTCTACGTTTTCATATTCTTGATGCTCTTTGTCCAGGTATGGGAGGGTAATATGGGCAGAACCCCTGTTATTTTTTCAGTTAAGTTTGTCTTAAGCCAAATTTAAGACAAAATCCTAACTTAAGTCAGTCTTAAGTCTGTCTTAAGTCTGTTGTAAGACAAACTTAAGACAAAATCATAACTTCTGTGAATACCAAAAGTAGTAAGTGCATTCTATGGGCCCGATTCACAGAACTAACTTCAGACAAAATCCTAAACTTACTACTTTTGGTATTCACAGAAGTTATGATTTTGTCTTAAGTTTGTCTTAAGGCAGACTTAAGACAGACTTAAGACAAAATCCTAACTTAAGTCTGTCTTAAGTCTGTCTTAAGTCTGTTGTAAGACAAACTTAAGACAAAATCCCAACATCTGTGAATAGCAAAAGTAGTAAGTTTAGGATTTTGTCTTAAGTTAGTTCTGTGAATCGGGCCCTGGGTGACTAAGGGCCTCATTTAGATCTTGGTTGACAGGATACTCCGTCACAACAGTGATAGATTTCCAGTCTTCTGAAATATAAATCCTATTATATCCTATAGGATATATATTTTGGCGGACGGGATATCCGTCACCGCTGTGCTGGAGTAGCCTGTCCACCAAGATCTAAATCAGGCCCTTAGTACTAATGTACGCTGTGAGAAGGATCAGGGGTCCGATGATGGACTTACCGAGCTATCGCCATGGGGGAAGTCCTCGAGGCGGGTGGAGCAACAAAGCATTGTTCACGGACTACAACACCCATACCCCTCTCGTGTTTGTTTACAGAGAGACACCGATGTAGACGTAAACCGGGAAGTTACCCTGAGAGACCTCGGAAGCACTCACAACCGCCCAATTAAAGACGGCCAAGATCAAGGGGAGGGGTCGATGACTGGAAGGAAGACTAGCGAGTGGAATCGCGAAGTGAAGACCGAAGACGCGGGACCCGTGCAGGAAGACGTGGGACCCAAGGAGCAGATTGTGGAACTATCAGGGAATATCGAAGAGCCGGAGGAGAGCTGGTCCGAAGATTGGTGGTGCCCGGAGGATGCTGGGGAGCAGCCGCAACTTGGAAGAAGAGTTGCGGCGGAGCCGGTGAGTGACTGCGGCTCAAGGGAACTGAGAGTGGGGTTGTGGGAAGAGAGAAGGGAAACTGGGAAAGGATACAGGTAGCGGGAAGTCTTGTGTGTCATTTCCTCCTAGCCTGCGCTAGAAATCATTTGTGCCATTTGGTGTAACGATAAGAAGGCAGCCACGCATTATAACCTGAGGAACATTTCCCTGAGCACCGCCCATAATCCCTTAAGCACGAAAGACCCCACCTTTCCCTCACAATACTTACTCCTTATCATTGGAAACACTAGATACCCCGGTGTGGTGAAGGTAACCTCATGTCCTCTATTACCCCAAACTTGTATCTCACGGCTTCCTCTTTGCTTTCCTCCTATGAGCCTCTGGGAAGAACAGCTTGACACAGAGGAAGAAGACCAAGAGTCCCTCAGCCGGAGAGCTACATTAAGCACAAGTCCAACATCAGAAGAGGAACCAGAGGAGAAAACCCCTACCCTATCCCCGCCTATTCCTATTGAAAATAAAAAGCCTCCTGTTCGACAATTTATACAGCCTCCTCGCCTGTTTGTCAAACCCGCCCTCCCACATACGCCTTATAGAAAACCATGCAACTTGAAGGTTTATGACCAGCAAGCACCCAAATTTGCTGAGCAGAGTCCCAGATTCCTCCGGGTCACCATAAAGTTGGGGGAAATCTTGGGAAGATTCTATTCCTTACAAGTAAGACTCTTCATTCAGCTCCAGGGTGTAGCTGGAACAAAAGCACCAAACCAGAGCATCTTTAACAAGAAGTGGACCTGCTCTCATGTCATTTGCTTTCTTCTAAGGTGAGAATAAAGCGCCCCCCCTTGCTACAGATTCAATTGAGTTCAACTTCAGCTTGTAGCAAATGCAGCATTTATCTTCCCCTACATGAAGGGCCACAGACAATCTACTGTTGATCAACTACTTCAATTATAAGAATTTCAATTTGTCGACACGCACTGCGGCATGCTTTACTGGACCGCAGTACCTAGGACTCTTGTTGGTCGATCGTCAGGTTCTAATGTATGGACTAGAATGTTACAAGCAGCAGATAATTAGTCGATGTTCGTAGAGCCCTGCAGTTTTCTGTCACATTTTTGTAGCGTGTTTTGCCAGTTTATGGGCACTTACATGCAAACTGGAGTCACAACCGCACTGCTGTATTTTAGGTGCTGCAAGATGTGGCATTCAGTAATGGTGGCAGAAAAAGAAAGAAACACTCTTAAGGGTAATCTGTCCCAGGGTATGTTGTCTCCCTAGAGATTACTTTTTTTTGGTCTTCCTTACTTGGGCCATGTAAGGAATGTCTCTTTTTGTGTGTTCACTCCTCAGGTTTTTTGACTGATGCTGCTGATTTTTCGGCTCTGAGAGTGTACAGAGGCCTGCTAACCAGACCTCAGTGCCAGTGCCCTGACCCCAAACCATGTATGTTACATTGACTATACCCAACTGGTAAAGGCCAAAAACATATACGTTCCTAGTATATGGTACCCAGGGTAGCTAGAGCCTGTAAGTTAGAGAGTCACCCAGGGATTGTCGCACTGGTTGTGCCACCCTGGGTGAGACAAAGGTAAAACGAGTCTCCCAGTCCACCATGGCAGACTGGAAGAGCAGTGTTGAACTGCTAACCTAACTATCCCATTTAAAGTCATGGCAAAGTCAAATCTCCCCCTGAAACTTGTGTAAGTCACTCCTATGGCAGGCCTACCTGGCCGTAAGACAGGGTGCAGCATATTTCATGGGCACAACAGGTATTTTGTGTGTTCTTACAGTAAAAACGTGAAACTTTTTTTTACTGTGGAAATACTTGGTGGTCCGGTTGGCAAGGTCAAGGATACAAATTGACCCCCATAGCTGTGCTAACTCCTGAATGGTGTGACCAAGGACGATACTTCAAGGTATCAAACAACTATTTATATTAAGCCCGACTTGGTTCTCAAGTCAAATTGATGGAACACATAAAAGTGTGCAATTTTTTCAATGTTGTCACTTTGTTGCTTTCCAATGTACTGTGCTCTTAACGGTTACACATGGAGCTTGAAACCAAGACAGCTTTTTGCCCTCCTCAGGAGATGTGCTAATGACTCCCAGGAAAGGAGACAAGAGGGGCCTGCACTGGAAAGCGATGTTAACCTCCATCCTGCAGGAATCCACACAGGTGTTGGTCCCAAAGGTGAGCTTCAGAGCTGACGCCGCCTTTGAAGAGCAAATGGGGAACACTTAAGAAAAGAGCAACCCCATTATTCAGGCAGAATAGCTGGCACCTTGGAAGAAGAGAGGAAATCTGTTGTCAAACAGTTTTTTAAGGGGCGTGTGGCCCCCTTGGTAGCCACACCTCTCGGTTGGGCTAGGGATCTCATGACACAGAGTGAAGGGTTCTGCCATCTTGTGAGTGGGCAATATTGTGCATCTTGAGATAGCCGTATGCCACAGTTCCCTGGAAGTGGTCATCAGGTGGGAAGGAACCTGCTAACTCATTGGCTACAAACCAAATCCTAACCTGAGGGCATTTTTTGAGCATAAATAAGGCACCCCAGGCATCCAGAACTCAGATCTCAACTGGACAGGAAAAAGGACCGAAGAAGGACTGCCCTGCTGCACTGTGGAACCTGCAAAGAGATGTTGCACCAGCATGGACTGCACCTGCGAGCCTAGTGCTGGAAAAGGAGAGCGACTGTGTCTGCTGTGTCCTGCTCATTGAGAAGTTATCTCCAAAGCCCAGGTAAAGTAAAGAGATTCAAAGTGTCAGTTGGATGACCTCCAGTTCACAGGAACTACAACATCTGATAAACCACAACATCTGATAAGCCTGCTAGGGTACTGTAGCAGGGGCACGGGTTCTCTCCCTACAGGGGGGCCTCCTTTAACGATATGCGACCCCCCCCTCTTGTCCCCACAGGCTCACCTTCCCCATGGTTGGACACCGGCTGAAAGATACAGCTGTGATGAAGAGGAGGAAGAAGGATGGGGGCCCTTTAAGTGGACGACGGACCTGATGGAGGAGGCGGAGCCTGTTGACGTTGAAAAAGGCGATCACAACAGTCCACAGGTGTGTCTATTCACCGGAGGAGTGGACAGAGGGCCCGATTCACAGAATGAACTTAAGATTAAATCCTAAACTTACTACTATTTTGGTATTCACAGAATGCACTTACTACTTTTGGCATTCCCAGAATGAACTTACTACTTTTGGTATTCACAGAAGTTAGGATTTTGTCTTAAGTCTGTCTTAAGTCTGTCTTAAGTTTGTCTTAAGACAAAATCCTAACTTCTGTGAATACCAAAAGTAGTAAGTTCATTCTGTGAATGCCAAAAGTAGTAAGTGCATTCTGTGAATACCAAAATAGTAGTAAGTTTAGGATTGAGTCTTAAGTTCATTCTGTGAATCGGGCCCAGAGTGCAGAAGAGCGGAGTGGCGGGAAGCAGCGAGACGGAGAGGAGCGAAGCGGATCAGGACGGCGGATCAAGAGGATTTATCGAAGCGGACTGGAGAGACTGTGCGAGTTGGATAAGCGAAGAGGACGTGCAGGAAGAACGAGAACCTGAAGGGGACGAGCAGGAAGCGGACGGCACGAGTCGAGAGGCAGCGTCAACGGGAACGGAGGGAGACGAGACGGGAGCGGTGAAGCCAGGAGGCCATCCCCACGAGCCGCCCAGCCGTGCGCCAGGAGGTGTACGGCTAGCTGAGGTACGTGCCAGGGTCCTGGGGTGGTGGAGGAGGAAGGGAAGACGCATCACGTAGCGATAACTGGCATTCCTAGTGATAACAAGACACGATACGGCACCGAGCACTTTCTATCCCTAGTCGAGCACTGTGTGAAACTTGCACTTCCCCCACGCCCTACCCTATCAAAACCAAGACTGCGGTCATAATCACTGACAGTTCCTCTCTTCTGTTTTCCTTCTTGGTGGCCGGCGAGGGTGTGCAATACGGAGCCTCCGGAGGAGCCCAGCAGTAGGAGGAGGAGCCCCGTCAGGAGGAAAGAGGAGGAGTCCGCAGGAAGAACCGACAGGACAGGAGCAGGTCCCCCAGAAAAACATTCTCAAGAAAGAAATGTACCGATGACTTACTGTCCAGAATAAATACCACTGCTACAAAAACCCGTTTGCTTCCATTTCCTGGTCCCGCCGTCACAGTGGTGGAGAATGCGGGCAATCCATCCATCTGCGTAGGGAAGATGGAAGCAGTGGTGCAAGCCCTTGTGCATGGGCAGGAACGATTGGAGAAGATAGCGGAACAACAACTAAGAGCCGCCGAAGCGGATAGAGAGATTATCAAGGCGGCCATAGCGGCGCGCACACTTGACCCTCCTGTTACCATCGCCCCAGCGGCCGTGGGAGGAACACCACACACCATAGGAGGAGTCTCTCTTCAGAAGTACCAACCTGGGGAGGACCCGGACGCATTCCTCCTAAATTTCGAGAGAGCGGCACGGGCCTGTGGATGGCCTGTGGTCAAATGGCCGTTTTTTTTTGCCCCTTTGTTGGTAGGAGAGGCCCAGGCGGCCTACCAAGTGGCAAACCCAAGAGGGGACACAACATACTCTGATATCAAAAAGATAATACTAGACCATCTTGGCTTAGACAAAGAGGCCTATAGACTGAGGTTCCGCAAAGAGAGGGGCATACCAGGAGAGACCCCCAAGACCCTCTTTGTACGGCTCAAGATGGCAGCGGACAAATGGCTAAAACGGACTGAAAGTACAAAAGAGGAAATCATGGACCGGATATATCTTGAGCAGTTTCTGGAGGCTCTGCCCTTTGCCACTCAGCGGTGGTTGAAGCAACATCCTAACCTGACCACCGAGCAAGCCGTCGAGATGGCCAATACCTTTTCAAGAGCTCCCCAGAGGCCTCCCTTTGTAGGGGAGACAGACAAACAAAAGCATGTGTTTAAACCCGATAGGAAAACCATACGGGTGCCGGAACAGGGGAAGCCCAGAATGTGGAAACCGGAGCCAATACCGCACAGCGGACCCCAGTGTTTTGACTGTGGAACCTGGGGGCACATTGCCAGACATTGCCCTCGTAGAAAACAAGAAGAGGAGCCCATGGAGGTCGGCTATCTACCCCGAACTGTATTATACTCAGCCGAGATGGGACAAGCTTACAGAGTGAGTATAAGTATTAACGACCATCCTGTAAAGGCACTTCTTGACTCTGGATGTAGACAGTCGGTGGTCCAGGCCCAACAGGTACGACCACATCAGATTGTCCCCCGTGAATCTGTGTACATAAGGTGCGTCCATGGGGATGTAAAGACATATCCCGTAGCCGTGATCCCCTTGGTACCCCAAAAGGGCCGCCCCTCTAGAGTCAAGGTGGGTGTCCTGTCTTCCCTGCCCGAGGACTTGATAATCGGAACGGACAACCCGGCCTTTCTTGAGATGTTCAAATGGAGCATTAACCCCAATCCTGAGAGCGAAAACACCTCGACAAAACAGATCCCCTCGCCTGCCTTAGCGTCCTCAGAACCTTGGGTGTTAGATAGGAGCTTTCAATTCGCCCAGTCGAATGATGCCACATTAATTAACGCATGGAAGAGGGCCCACCAAACACAAGACCAACTCCCTATCACGTATCCTCGCCTGTACATAAAGAATGAACTGCTCTATAGACAGGGAAAGGAAGACGACCCCGAACAATTACTGGTCCCTTTGGCCTTCAGGGACCAAGTGCTGTTCTATTCACATTCACATTTAGTGGCAGGACATACAGGCGCCGAAAAGACGACCCAGAATTTGCTAAAATGCTTTTACTGGCCAGGAATATACAAGGATGCGATGGTATACTGCCAGGAGTGCGACATCTGCCAGAAACGTAACATGACTCGTCCACCTGCTGTTCCCTTACAACCCCTTCCAATAATCGGAGTGCCCTTTGAGAGAGTAGGGATGGACATCATTGGGCCTCTCCCCAAGACCAGGAAAGGCTACCAATACGTCCTAGTTCTTGTGGATTATTCCACCCGTTTTCCAGAGGCCTTCCCGCTGACCACGACTACCACAAAGAACGTAGCCGACAGGATGTTAGAGTTGTTTTCCCGTGTAGGATTCCCAAAGGAGATCCTGACCGATCAAGGGACCCCCTTTGTTTCACGACTCATGAAGGAAGTGTGCACCCTGCTCAACATACACCAGATAAGAACAGCCGTATACCACCCACAAACTGATGGCCTAGTTGAACGATATAACCGTACACTGAAAACCACTCTTCGCAAGATGTTAGAGGTGAATGGGGCTGAATGGGATCAGATTCTCCCCCTGGCACTGTATGTTATTAGGGGGCAAAAGCAAAGTAGCCTGGGCTTCTCGTCTTTTGAGCTATTATACGGACGACAACCAAGGTCCCTATTAGACATGACCAAGGAGGCCTGGGAAAGGGAAACCCACGACGACGTGTTGAACACCCTCGAGTATGCACGAAATCTTAAATCAAAATTAGGCAAGTTACGGGACTTGGCGTTCGCCAATCTAGAAAAAAGCCAAATCAGACAAAAGACGGGATATGACAAAGGAAAGAGATGGAGAAGACTCTCGGTGGGGGACTGGGCCCTAGTTTTATTGCCTTCATCAACGCACAAATTCAAAGCTGAGTGGAGTGGACCCTACCAAGTCATTGAAACCATTGGTAAAACCAGCTACAAACTGAGAATACGTGCCAAATCCACTCAAGTGTATCACATAAACATTCTAAAGAAATGGCTAGGTAAACCTCCGGCGGAGGTTCACTTGACAAAACCTGACTGCCCTACACCGTCCAACACCATGCAGAGCCTGGTGATAAGCGTGGGCGGAAAATCCGTTCCGCTCGCGGATTTTGCGGATTTTCGGGAAATCCGCAATCCGCGAGATTTGCGGATTTCCCGCAAAATCCGCAAATTCGCACAGAGCGGATTTTTTTGGCGGCGCGCGGCGTTGGTGATACAATTTTTGCGGCGCGCGGCGTTTCTCATCGTTTGCCGAGTTGTTTTTCTCGATATTTTGCGAGTGCTGCGCCATTTTGGATCTTGCTGTGTGATCCCGCGGGAATTTGGCGAGCGCGATTACGTCATCGCGGCTTGCCAACTTGCACAGCGAGAGTTTGTCAACGCGAGTACGGCGAGATCACGTCTCGCGGTACTTCGCAATTGCGAGATTTGAGATGCGGCGAGCGAAAATATAAATTTGCAATTCTGCACAAGAAATCCACCAGCAAGCAGCATAAACCTTCTAGAAATGATGATTTTTATGTGAATAACTCCTTAGTTTGACATTTGCCTGCACTTTTTTAGCGAGGAGTCCATTTTGGGGAGGGGGCAGGGGGGTGGGAGGAAGGAAGTGCCCCATAGTCTTCAACTTCCTGTTCCTGTTCAGCAGGCTCCTCCCAGTGCTTTGTCCATCTCCTGGTCACTTTTCATTTGGATGTGGACCTGGAAGGATTACTTTTTGTGGATGCTGCTGGATCTTTGGATTTGAGGCCTTTTTGACTTTGTTTGGATCACTGTTGGATTAGAAATTTTACAAGTAAGTTTGTTTGGGGCATTACAGTTGCTGCAACTAAAATTTTGGGATTTTCGATTTTTGGGCTGTTTTGGGGCCTTTTGCCCAGGGCCCAGGGTACTCAGTGGTGGGTGGACTGATTCTTTCTGTGGGTTGTCTTGAACTTAAACATCATGGAGGCCATAGATGAATTGGGATTGTGCTGATTTTTCTGTGTTTTTCGATTTTTTTTTTTTTGTAAAATTTTGTGTTTTTCGATTTTTGACCTGTTGTTGGGGCCTTGACCAGGGGTAGTGAGTGGTGCATGGGCCTAGTCTTTCTGTGGGCTGTCTTGAATTTAAACATCATGGAGGCCATGGATGGAATGGGATTGTGCTGATTTTGCAGTGTTTTTCGATTTTTGGGCCTGTACTTGTGGCCTTTTCACCAGGGGTATTTGAGTCTAGCATGGGCCTAGTCTTTCTGTGGGCTGTCTTGAATTTAAACATCATGGAGGCCATGGATGGAATGGGATTGTGCTGATTTTGCAGTGTTTTTCGATTTTTGGGGGTGTTCATGGGGAGGGACATGCCATGTGGCTGGTGGCCATTTTGAGTGCAGCTACAGGCACTGGCCATGTGCTGGCAGGCAAGTGGCCATTTTGAATGCAGGCTTTGTTGTTAGGCCTCCAACCATTTTGCCTACTTTTCAACCTTTATTTATGCCCAGGGGTAGTGAGTCTTGCATGGGCCTAGTCTTTCTGTGGGTTGTCTTGAATTTAAACATCATGGAGGCCATGGATTGAATGGGATTGTGCTGATTTTGCAGTGTTTTTCGATTTTTTGGCCTGTACTTGTGGCCTTTTCACCAGGGGTATTTGAGTCTAGCATGGGCCTAGTCTTTCTGTGGGCTGTCTTGAATTTAAACATCATGGAGGCCATGGATGGAATAGGATTGTGCTGATTTTGCAGTGTTTTTCGATTTTTGGGCCTGTACTTGTGGCCTTTTCACCAGGGGTATTTGAGTCTAGCATGGGCCTAGTCTTTCTGTGGGTTGTCTTGAATTTAAACATCATGGAGGCCATGGATTGAATGGGATTGTGCTGATTTTGCAGTGTTTTCCGATTTTTAGGGGTGTTCATGGGGAGGGACATGCCATGTGGCTGGTGGCCATTTTGAGTGCATCTACAGGCACTGGCCATGTGCTGGCAGGCAAGTGGCCATTTTGAATGCAGGCTTTGTTGTTAGGCCTCCAACCATTTTGCCTACTTTTCAACCTTTATTTATGCCCAGGGGTAGTGAGTCTTGCATGGGCCTAGTCTTTCTGTGGGTTGTCTTGAATTTAAACATCATGGAGGCCATGGATTGAATGGGATTGTGCTGATTTTGCAGTGTTTTTCGATTTTTGGGCCTGTACTTGTGGCCTTTTCACCAGGGGTATTTGAGTCTAGCATGGGCCTAGTCTTTCTGTGGGCTGTCTTGAATTTAAACATCATGGAGGCCATGGATGGAATAGGATTGTGCTGATTTTGCAGTGTTTTTCGATTTTTGGGCCTGTACTTGTGGCCTTTTCACCAGGGGTATTTGAGTCTAGCATGGGCCTAGTCTTTCTGTGGGTTGTCTTGAATTTAAACATCATGGAGGCCATGGATTGAATGGGATTGTGCTGATTTTGCAGTGTTTTTCGATTTTTGGGGGTGTTCATGGGGAGGGACATGCCATGTGGCTGGTGGCCATTTTGAGTGCAGCTACAGGCACTGGCCATGTGCTGGCAGGCAAGTGGCCATTTTGAATGCAGGCTTTGTTGTTAGGCCTCCAACCATTTTGCCTACTTTTCAACCTTTATTTATGCCCAGGGGTAGTGAGTCTTGCATGGGCCTAGTCTTTCTGTGGGTTGTCTTGAATTTAAACATCATGGAGGCCATGGATTGAATGGGATTGTGCTGATTTTGCAGTGTTTTTCGATTTTTTGGCCTGTACTTGTGGCCTTTTCACCAGGGGTATTTGAGTCTAGCATGGGCCTAGTCTTTCTGTGGGCTGTCTTGAATTTAAACATCATGGAGGCCATGGATGGAATAGGATTGTGCTGATTTTGCAGTGTTTTTCGATTTTTGGGCCTGTACTTGTGGCCTTTTCACCAGGGGTATTTGAGTCTAGCATGGGCCTAGTCTTTCTGTGGGTTGTCTTGAATTTAAACATCATGGAGGCCATGGATTGAATGGGATTGTGCTGATTTTGCAGTGTTTTCCGATTTTTGGGGGTGTTCATGGGGAGGGACATGCCATGTGGCTGGTGGCCATTTTGAGTGCAGCTACAGGCACTGGCCATGTGCTGGCAGGCAAGTGGCCATTTTGAATGCAGGCTTTGTTGTTAGGCCTCCAACCATTTTGCCTACTTTTCAACCTTTATTTATGCCCAGGGGTAGTGAGTCTTGCATGGGCCTAGTCTTTCTGTGGGTTGTCTTGAATTTAAACATTATGGAGGGCATGGATGGATTGGGATTGTGCTGATTTTGCAGTGTTTTTCGATTTTTTTGTGCTCTATAACTGAACTGATGTTCCTCTGTCTTCCATTTTTTTTAGGTGCACAAGACTCAAGAGAACCACCAGTGCCAGGAAGAAGTCCTGCAGCGGTGCGTGTGTGTGTGCAGCATAACGTCACGCGACGTCACGTCTGGCCTCAGACAACTCTACAATTCGTGCAACTGCGGCCTGCTGTCTGACCTGCTCTGAAGAAGATGGCCCCGCCCCCAAAGAAAGTTCTCCGTAGCTCCTCTAGCAAGAAAGTTGCTAGTAAGGAGCAGAAGAAGCAAGTTACCAAGGAGGCTGGTGTGCCACCCGCCACTTTTTTTGGGAGCAAAAAAAAAAGTACGCCTGCAGCAGCAGGATCTGCTGGGGACCAACCTGAGAGCAGCACCCCTGCTCCATTGGGTTCAGTGCCTCCACCACCAAGGCAACTTAAGTCAAAGCCCTTGAGTGCTTCAGAGGCAGTCAGTGTACTTCTCCAATCACCATCGACCAGTGATGTTGGCTCATCGCAAGAAAGTAGCAGCAATGTCCCTGAATCAACACAGGTTGTTGTAACTCATCTGACAAGTGTTGAACAACCACAGCCGCAACAACACCATGTGCAAGTACACGCCCAAGTACATGTGGAAGGAGAGGCAGCAAAAGGAGATGCGCAAGCAAAGGTGCATGGAGGTTCACAAGTGCCCACAATAGTTGTTCCTCCCGAAGTAGGGGCACATTTGGAAATCGACATTGAAGCTGAGGTATCATTGGAAGCCACTCCTCCTGATGATCATTCATTGTCTTCCACATCCCTAGCAAGGAAAAGATCAAGGGGGGTGTCTACATCTTCTTCAAGCCCACCTCGTTCTGGTGCAAGTGATCTGTCTTGGGAACCACAACAACTGCGGTCTGACAGTGAG
This sequence comes from Lissotriton vulgaris, assembly GCF_964263255.1. Classification (NCBI taxonomy): domain Eukaryota; kingdom Metazoa; phylum Chordata; class Amphibia; order Caudata; family Salamandridae; genus Lissotriton; species Lissotriton vulgaris. The sequence goes on along the minus strand of NW_028243212.1, from coordinate 80,199 downwards.
GCAGAGGCACACCATGATCTGACACCGGCACCTAAGCGTAAAAGGAAGGTCGTCCAAAAACTCAAACCTATGGAGTGTGATGAGGCTCAACAAGAAGTGACAGATACTGCTGGTGATGAAGCCTCTCACGATGACGACGAGCCAGTCATCACAAAGGTCACTGCAGCCCCACCGGGCATGCAGCAAAGAGACATTTTGACCCTATCCCGAGAAGCTGCTGAGCGTGATGATGATGTCGGCGAGGAGGCAATGGAAATGGAATCATTAGATTTGGAGTTAAGTAGTACACCAAAACCTACCGCTTCCATATTTCTTCGCAAGAAGGTACCCACCTCGTCCTCGACCTCAATTCGTGGTGGTGAAAGTGCAAAACGTACTGAAGTTCGGCAATCCACATCCTCCACTTCATCTGTCATTAGCAGCAGGACCACCACCACCAGTATCGCCGCCTCCTCCGGCCCCCGAAGACATTTCAAGTCTCCAGTTTGGGACTTCTTTAGTGTTTGCCCAAAAAAGGAAAACGTAGCCATTTGTAGCCTTTGTAAGCTTCGATTTAGTCGTGGTAAGCTTGGTTCTAACTATGGTACCGGAGGCCAGAGAGGTCATCTTGAGAGAAGGCACGCTGTCGAATGGTTTCCGCACCTAGAGGCGGTCAAGAAAGCCGGAATTGCACGTAATGAAAACGTTGATTTGTCATCTGCTGATGACGAGGAGGTAGAAGAAGACGATTCAAACACTTCACTTACACCCAGTTCCCATGTCAGCAGCACACCCCATGGGAGCCACACTAAGAGTGTGGGAGAGAGTGAGACATCAATGCGGAAAAGTTCATCAGCGAGCGTAACTGGGTCGAAGAGATCATCATCATCCCGTAAATCATTGGTCCAGGGCAACATTAAAAAGATGTTGTTTACAGAAGCGCAATATGAACGCAACCACCCAATGACCCGTCTGTATAACACTAAGCTGGCTAAAATGCTAGCTCTGGACCTTCTCCCTTTTTCTTTTGTAGAAGGGGTTGGTTTTCTAGAATTAGTGGCAGTGCTCTGCCCTAAATGGAAGGTTCCTAGCCGGTTCTATTTTGCCCGAGTTGCGGTTCCAGCACTACATGAAGATGTTCTGAAGGTGATTGGGGCAGCTTTGCAGAAGAGTGCTGTTCCCACTATACATCTGACAACAGACATGTGGACCAGTGGCGCAGGCGCTGATTACATGTGCATCACTGCACACTGGGTCTCTTTTTCAGGGGCTAAAGCAAAGCTAAACTCAGGTGTTGACACTAACATTGTTTTTAAAGGTGCTCGGAAACATGCAACACTAGCCATGTTTGGTTTGGAGAAACGTCACACAGCAGAAAACATTTTGGATGTCTTTAACACAAAGGTCCTTAACTGTCTGTCCCCACTAAAACGCAAGGTTGGTTATGTTTCCACGGACAATGGCTCCAATATAGTTAAGGCAATGAGGGACGGTTACTATTTCAGAGTGCCGTGTTTGGCGCACTGTATAAACCTGGTTGTCCAAAAATTCTTGGGTAATAAACGCAGTGCAGCGTACAGTGTATTGGAGAACTGCCGAAAAATTTGCAAGCATTTCAGGCATTCTTTTAAGGCCCGCGAGCAGCTGAGGAGCATGCTATATCAATGTCAAATGCCAGTGAAAGCACTCATCCAGGAGGTGGTAACACGTTGGAACTCAACCTTCTACATGCTTGAGCGTCTGTATGAGCAGTATACGCAACTTGATCAATATTTCTTGAAAGAGGGTATAGAGGAGCTGAGGATGGGTGGGCCGCAATGGAACATAGCTGAAAGCCTAACACGCATGCTTCGTCCTTTTGAGGTCTTCACGCGTGCAGTCAGCAAGGAGGACTCTAATTTGGGAAAAGCTATCCCATTGTTGTACATGCTGGAGGACCAACTGAAGGAGGTGTGTTCTGTGTTTCGAAAAGATGACAAAAAGAAAGACTCTTCTTTGCTTCTGGCTGAGCAATTATTAGAGCTCCTACAAGGTGATGAACGTCTTAAAAAGATCCACTCAGAACAGCATTACATTTGTGCTACTATTCTGGATCCACGCTACAAAAAGGCGCTGGCAGGCAGAGCATTCTTTCCTTTTGCTGATGAAGATGTTACAAAGTACAAACGTTGGCTAGCCTTGTCAGCCAAGAAGTTTGAAACAGAACGGCTGGAAATTGAAGGAAATGGCAGTACATCAGCAGGCCATCCCCAGTCAAAACAATCCACTTCTGCACCTGTGGCTGTGGCACAAGTGACCTCTCAGCCGTTAAAGACACCGGCAACCGGATCATCTGCACGAAAGACAACAGAAACATTGGAGGCTGAAGAGGATTGGCTAGCTCTGCGTGGGTTTGGTTCTCAAAAGGTCAGAGGCACAGCAAGAGCTACGCAAAGTGGAGGAACCTTGGAGGAGGACCTTGAGTCGATGGTGAAGGACTATCTGAATGACTCCACAGAGGTCTATGTTAATTCTGACCCATTGGCGTATTGGCATGGGAAAAAAGAATTGTGGCCACAGCTCACCAACCTGGCTTTAAACTACTTGTCTTGCCCACTCGCAAGTGTGTCTTCTGAACGGGTTTTCAGTGCGGCTGGTGGGATTGTAACTCCCAAACGGAGCCGCCTCTCGCCCAAAAATGTGGAGAGGTTAACAATGATCAAGATGAATCAGCACCTCATACCACCAGATATAAGAGTACGAGAGAGCGTGCCGGATGAAGAGGAGGTGGCCAGCACCATAAATGAGGGAATTTCTACTCTGTCAGGTGGCACTGACCTCACCCTGGCTGAATTCGCAGAGTATGATGACAAAGCCTTATTCTTATTCCTGGACCGTGATACCGACTTCGAGCCCTGAAAATGAGACAACGAATCAATAACTTTCTTTTTCATCCTTATTCACTTTTATTCCTGTGTGTCTGTCTTTCTTTGTTGTGCACAGTTAATATAATTCAAACTTTAATCAGATAATCACAAAAACAAGCCCATCAGCAGAACTGTCTTCACTTGTTTGCTAATTTATTTGAAGGTGCCGCAGTCTGCATTCCTCAGGTTCACAAGTTCAGAAGAACATGCTCCTCTATCCTCCTCCTCCAGACTCCTATTTCCATCAAAGCAGAGGGCTGGTTTACGCCCAATGAAGAAAGACTCAGCACTTGTGGGGGTGTTGTTCTACCTCTTTGCAGGTGAGTTGACGGGTCTGGGGCCATTGCTGGGAAGCACTAAAAGTGGTTTGTGCCAAATCCGAGGCGGAATTTTTTTTGTGTTTTTGATGACTTGCTTGCCTTTGAGGTGCTCTTAGGGGGGGTTCCGTCTGTTTGTGGGTGAGTTTCGTGGTCTGAGAGCATTGCTGGGACACTCTAATCTTGATTGCATTTGCTTTTCAGGAAATCCGTCGTGCCAACCCCGACTTATGGCCTAGCTACGCAGCGCGTTTGGACCGAAGGCCCAGAAATATTGCAAGTATGAGATTTTGCTTTTGGCCTGTTTGGGGGTGTTATGCTTCTTGGCGGGTGGGTTGCCGGGTCTTGGGGCATTCCTGGGAAGGTCTAATACCGGGTAGAAGTGGTTGGGACAAAATCCAGGCCGATTTTTTTTTGGGCTATTTCTGACATTTTGCTCGATGTAGCGTTTTCGGGGGCCTGTTTGGGGGGCTTCCTGGTGTTTGTGGGTGAGTTTCGTGGTCTGGGAGCACTGCTGGGACACTCTAATCTTGATTGCATTTGCTTTTCAGGAAATCCGTCGTGCCAACCCCGACTTATGGCCTAGCTACGCAGCGCGTTTGGACCGAAGGCCCAGAAATATTGCAAGTATGAGATTTTGCTTTTGGCCTGTTTGGGGGTGTTATGCTTCTTGGCGGGTGGGTTGCCGGGTCTTGGGGCATTCCTGAGAAGGTCTAATACCGGGTAGAAGTGGTTGGTACAAAATCCAGGCCGATTTTTTTTTGGGCTATTTCTGACATTTTGCTCTATGTAGCGTTTTCGGGGGCCTGTTTGGGGGGCTTCCTGGTGTTTGTGGGTGAGTTTCGTGGTCTGGGAGCACTGCTGGGACACTCTAATCTTGATTGCATTTGCTTTTCAGGAAATCCGTCGTGCCAACCCCGACTTATGGCCTAGCTACGCAGCGCGTTTGGACCGAAGGCCCAGAAATATTGCAAGTATGAGATTTTGCTTTTGGCCTGTTTGGGGGTGTTATGCTTCTTGGCAGGTGGGTTGCCGGGTCTTGGGGCATTCCTGGGAAGGTCTAATACCGGGTAGAAGTGGTTGGGACAAAATCCAGGCCGATTTTTTTTTGGGCTATTTCTGACATTTTGCTCTATGTAGCGTTTTCGGGGGCCTGTTTGGGGGGCTTCCTGGTGTTTGTGGGTGAGTTTCGTGGTGTGGGAGCACTGCTGGCTATATATACTTTACTTTGCAAGAGGTTTGAAGCAAATCCATGGTGGCTGAGGGGACTTAGGGCCTAGCTGCAGAGCGCGCGCGGAGTGATTTGGGAAATTTGTGAAAAAGTGACTAAGTCCCCATTTTTGTACTTTTGCTCTTTGGCTGTTTGGGGGTCTTCTACTCGTTTTCTCCTGGGTTGACGGCTCTGGGGCCATTGCTGGGAAGCTCTAATACCGGATAAAAGTGTTTTGGACCAAATCCCAGGCGGAATTTTTTTTGTGTTTTTGATGACTTGCTTGCCTTTGAGGTGCTCTTAGGGGGGGTTCCGTCTGTTTGCGGGTGAGTTTCGTGGTCTGGGAGCACTGCTGGGACACTCTAATCTTGATTGCATTTGCTTTTCAGGAAATCCGTCGTGCCAACCCCGACTTATGGCCTAGCTACGCAGCGCGTTTGGACCGAAGGCCCAGAAATATTGCAAGTATGAGATTTTGCTTTTGGCCTGTTTGGGGGTGTTATGCTTCTTGGCGGGTGGGTTGCCGGGTCTTGGGGCATTCCTGGGAAGGTCTAATACCGGGTAGAAGTGGTTGGGACAAAATCCAGGCCGATTTTTTTTTGGGCTATTTCTGACATTTTGCTCTATGTAGCGTTTTCGGGGGCCTGTTTGGGGGGCTTCCTGGTGTTTGTGGGTGAGTTTCGTGGTCTGGGAGCACTGCTGGGACACTCTAATCTTGATTGCATTTGCTTTTCAGGAAATCCGTCGTGCCAACCCCGACTTATGGCCTAGCTACGCAGCGCGTTTGGACCGAAGGCCCAGAAATATTGCAAGTATGAGACTTTGCTTTTGGCCTGTTTGGGGGTGTGATGCTTCTTGGCGGGTGGGTTGCCGGGTCTTGGGGCATTCCTGAGAAGGTCTAATACCGGGTAGAAGTGGTTGGTACAAAATCCAGGCCGATTTTTTTTTGGGCTATTTCTGACATTTTGCTCTATGTAGCGTTTTCGGGGGCCTGTTTGGGGGGCTTCCTGGTGTTTGTGGGTGAGTTTCGTGGTCTGGGAGCACTGCTGGGACACTCTAATCTTGATTGCATTTGCTTTTCAGGAAATCCGTCGTGCCAACCCCGACTTATGGCCTAGCTACGCAGCGCGTTTGGACCGAAGGCCCAGAAATATTGCAAGTATGAGATTTTGCTTTTGGCTTGTTTGGGGGTGTTATGCTTCTTGGCGGGTGGGTTGCCGGGTCTTGGGGCATTCCTGGGAAGGTCTAATACCGGGTAGAAGTGGTTGGGACAAAATCCAGGCCGATTTTTTTTTGGGCTATTTCTGACATTTTGCTCTATGTAGCGTTTTCGGGGGCCTGTTTGGGGGGCTTCCTGGTGTTTGTGGGTGAGTTTCGTGGTGTGGGAGCACTGCTGGCTATATATACTTTACTTTGCAAGAGGTTTGAAGCAAATCCATGGTGGCTGAGGGGACTTAGGGCCTAGCTGCAGAGCGCGCGCGGAGTGATTTGGGAAATTTGTGAAAAAGTGACTAAGTCCCCATTTTTGTACTTTTGCTCTTTGGCTGTTTGTGGGTCTTCTACTCGTTTTCTCCTGGGTTGACGGCTCTGGGGCCATTGCTGGGAAGCTCTAATACCGGATAAAAGTGTTTTGGACCAAATCCCAGGCGGAATTTTTTTTGTGTTTTTGATGACTTGCTTGCCTTTGAGGTGCTCTTAGGGGGGGTTCCGTCTGTTTGCGGGTGAGTTTCGTGGTCTGGGAGCACTGCTGGGACACTCTAATCTTGATTGCATTTGCTTTTCAGGAAATCCGTCGTGCCAACCCCGACTTATGGCCTAGCTACGCAGCGCGTTTGGACCGAAGGCCCAGAAATATTGCAAGTATGAGATTTTGCTTTTGGCCTGTTTGGGGGTGTTACGCTTCTTGGCGGGTGGGTTGCCGGGTCTTGGGGCATTCCTGGGAAGGTCTAATACCGGGTAGAAGTGGTTGGGACAAAATCCGCGCGGAAAAGCCTTTAGTTTTGGCACTTTTTGTAACTTAGGGTTCGTTAGGGTTAGCCCTAGCAGCAGGATTGCATGTGTTTCGGGGTGTTCTAGATTTTTCAAACTGAGTTCTGGGGTCTTAGAGCACTCGTGAGAATGTGTAATTTTGGTTGCAAGTCATTTGAAGAAAATCCATGGTGGGAAAGGGGGGATTTGGCATAGTTAAAGAAAGCCTTTGCCACTATTCTTAACTTAGGGTTCGTTAGGGTTAGCAGTATTTCTATTGCATGTGTTTGAGTGGGGGGGATTTCGAGTCTTGGAGCGATGCTGGCTATGGCTACTTTTGCTTGGTTGCTTGCAAGTGGTTTGAATGCAATCCACGGTGGGTAATGGGTAATTAGGGTACTTCGGCCTACTTTTACTTTCAAAGTAAGTTTTGTCACCAGTTTTCTGCTAGGCCTCGTTTTTTGAGATTTGATTGGGGGTCTTCTACATTTTTGCGACTGGCTTTAGTAAGGGTCTGGGTGGGAGCACTGCTAGGAAGATCTAATTTTGTTCTAAAACACAGTTTACAGCCTACATACCTTATATTTATTTATCAGTGGTGTTGTAATATTATATCACTTCCTGTTTTTCGTTGAATAATTACAGGCCGGGTTTCAGTCTCTGCAATGGGGAAAAAAGGATGGAGTCAGGCTTCACAGTAGCCAGCCACAATTCAGCATCAGGCAGGCAGTGGACAGGGTGTCTTCTGGTGACCAACATCGATGGACGAAGCGTCGGCTGCAATGGAGGAGTGCCGCTAATAGGAGGATTTTTTTTCTGCGGGCAACTTACTTACCACTTCCAACAGGACCACTACAACCACATAGATACAGTATCCCTTGCCTTTTTCTCTGACTGTGACTGCATTTCTTGGCTCTCTCTCTGCTTCTACATTGATCCCTTAACACATCACTTAGTCCACTCCACTATCACATCTGCACCACACATAGTCATTTGTAAGTGCTCCTACGTAATTCGCAAGTCGCAGCACGCCCCAGGCCGTAGAGGACTGGGATGGCCCCAATGATGAAGCATGTCACCAAGGGGCAACCCTGGTGAGTGAGGGGACACCTAGAAAAAAAGCAATTTCTCCTTTTCTATCTACTATACCTTCTGTCAGGTTACGCAGCCCCTAAGCGCCTACCGTACTATGAAACTACATTTCCCATGAGTAGGCGGGAGACTTGCAGACTATTTAGTGAGACTATATGAGAGTACCCTTGTATGTTAGGACAGCACTTCACTGATGCCTGTCTTGTCTTCTGTTACAGGTATCCTTTCCCTGCTGACCCTACCTTTACCCATCCCACATTTTTTATTTTAGTTTGTTATTTTTCTCCCCCGCCTAATGCCTCGAACACCCTGTGTTTACACTTCTGGGTGTTGGTGACATTTGGAGGTGGAACCATATTTGCATCGACTGGATCACGGGGAGTAAACCTGACACCTTCCAGACCAACCCCATTGAGTGTTGTTGTGAATGGATTTATAGTGACCAGCAAGGCTCTCAGGTATCTGGCTACAGAGACCTTATGTTGAATATAGTTATCAATATTTCCACCCACGCCCTGTACTGTCGCATTCTTTCTTCCACAGTTGTCGAAAGTACTAATTACTTTTAACTGACATGCATGCAGTTACAGTAGTGTATGCACTTTCAAAGATTGATGGATAGGTTTGTACCCAAAGATTTGTTTATGTTCACAATTGTTCGTCCATGCTGTGCTACTTTTTCTTGTCTCCCAAAACCTTTCCCAAAAACCCCCGTACCCATCCATTTTTCAAACCCTAACCCTCTTCCCCCGGGCTGTGTGGTTTTGATTGATGTGTGACTAAATTACAGCAATAAATCCACACACTTGCTGGGGAGGATAAGGTGATAGCAACAGGCTGGTGAAGAAATCCGAGGATATATTCTTACTCTGCTTGACAAAGACCCATGGCTAATGTCAAAGAACTTCAACCGAATTAGTTATACTTTAACATTTGTTAGGCTACAACGTGGCACTGTTCTAGTGTACTTCTGTCACCTGCTATATTCTGTATTGTACCTTTGTATTGCTCAGGAGGACAAACCAGATTTCATTTTCTTTTTTTCATAGGCAAGCAACTGCCACTGTGTCACACCACTAGTACCACCGCTATGAGGAAATTTTATCCGCCCAGGATTGCCAACCTTATTTGCTGTTTCCCGTGGAGCCAGCCCTGGGCCTAGCCCTACTTGCAAACAGAAATTACAGGTAAGATAGGCGTTTGGTTGGAGGTAGTATAATGGAGTATTAGGAGAGACGAGAGATTTGATTGACGGTAGTACTACTAAAGTCCTAGGACTATTCAGGAAAACAAACTTACTGTTATGTTAAACCCCCACCCACCAGACTCAAAAGCAGTAAAAAACAGGTATGGTCAGATAAAGTTTCAAAAAGTATATTTTTATAGCCCTAACAAAAGAATCTCCCGCAAGACCCTCCCTAACCCCAACGATTGTCCTTCAAAAGTCCCCAAAAATCCCAACTCCCAATTCCCACCCCCCAAAAGTCTCTAAAAAAGGGGCAAGGGACACTATGGCAGGGTGCTGTTGGAATTAGCAGCCAGGGCATCATGCTCCTTGCGGAGGGTGGCAAGTTCGAAGCGGAGGCCCTCCACCACGTTCTTATAATTATGGACCTCCTGCTCCAGGTAGGACAGTCTGAGGGATAAGCGGCGCCGGTGTGCCTTGCAAATCCTGTGAGGGGCAGCTGCTTTCTTTGCTGCTGGGCGGTGGCGTTTGGCTTTGGTAGCCCGGCTCCGTACCGCTGGAGCACTGCGCTGGCTGGCAGCCCGCACGGAGGAGGAGGCAGCTGTCCCAGTGGACGTTGTTGTTGTTCCAGACTGCGTCTCCTCCTCCTCCAGGGACACCAGCCGCCGATATTCAGCAACAGTGGCATCCAGCCTCCGTTGCCGGGCCATTCGAGCCTGCTCCTTCCTCCTTGATGGTGTCTTGGATTTGGAAGGAGCAACTACATGAAAAAAGAAAGACATAGTCTGTAACCAATGCTCCTTAAGATTAACACAAAATGATTGAGCAGAAAGTTGTCACAGTACAAGTAGCAAATTGAAAGCACAGTGCATAACTATTGAGGACAGTATCTATGTAACCTCCGACTTCTTCATCCTTGCTCTAACATTAGTGGGAGTTTAAGGAACAAATTCTACGAGCACTATGGACTTCTATTACAGTCGACTATGACAGTACACCACTCTTATTCTTCTTCTTCTCTCTTGTTTAGGAAAATTGGTACGTTATCTTATGCAAGCCGGCATAATGCCAGCGCAGTGAACTTGCACCCGAGAAAAACAGACGCACACCATGGTGAGTGAGACAGACTTGCGTTACTGTACCGGTCCAGTACATGCAGGTGGTGAAGCTCTTACTTTTCTATTACGGGTGGCACTGAGAATACTCTGTTAAAAGGGCTACTGCTTAATTAATTTAGCTTTCACCCTACAGTGCAAATGAGTATTAGAAAAGGAAAATGAAGAAGCTAAATTATCTGATTATCTATCACTTCACATGGGATGTATTTGATGACATATGGGATGACTTTAGGTGCTTTGCTTATTATTGAGTGAACAGTGATACCCCCACACATGAATGACGTACTACTACTAAACTAAAGTTATTAAGGGAGGTAGGGAGTGCCCACCGTAATAACTGGATATATGCTGTGCTTGCAGTTGCAATACAAACTACTGCTACTATTCATGGTAGTCTTTGGACAACGTTACAACTTCTTTTCCTTGCCTTTCCTACACTGGAACGGACGTGCGGGTGCGGTGTTACATGCTCTTCAAAGTAACACTTAGTTCATCCAGTGACCGTCTACTCTCTCTAGATTCACATATGCTATCTAAGAGTCAGATAGTACCATGAATGATCCAGGCATCCATCCATCCATTCAAAGTATATTGCACACATACAGTTTCTGTCTCACCCACCCAGGCTGTTCTCCTTCCACCCATCCTTGCTTCATCATTCACCCAGCCATGCACCATACCATTTTCTTACCTTCCCAGCCACCTCGGGGACCAAGCAAACACATATCATTCTTCTTTGCCAGTCATCATTACATTTCTCGTGCTTCCACACTTACTTACACCCTTCTTTCGCTTTTCGTTCATCCCATCCATCAAGTTCACCTCAGATCTGATTGGGATTCTTCTCGCCAAAAACTTCACAGCTAAGTCGAAGTACATTTAGAGGAGGCTACTACCTGCTTTTTTTATAATACACCCGTGCAGAAAGCACACTCTGCAGTCTTCAATCTCAATGACTAAGGAATGTATAGCTTACCTCTGCCCGCCACCACCGTGTGAACCCTCACAGGCATGTCCTTGTCCGGCACTTGCACCGCCTCCTCCCCAGAGTTGTCCTCCTCGTCCAATGCCACCACCTCCGCGCTGGCCCCGTCTCCAGATGTTCCACCTACAAAGTACATTTAATAATGTTAGAATACACCACTCACTACTATATAATATTTGGTCTAGGAGGAAGAAAGAAATGTGAAAAAAAGTGTACAATTTAATAATTTTTGACTGTGTACTCTAGAGTAAAAATGTCCCTTTTTCCAGGGAAGGCTGTTGTCTTGCTGCACTTTTTGGCACAACTGATGAATGTTTGCTTTTTACTTTTTAACACGCACCACTTTTTCTCCTAACAGACAGAACCTTGACTTCTAAGAACACGAGCAGGATCAAGTTCAAACCAGGTGAGAGCTCGGCTCGACCACAAGAAATGTGTCCAATTAATCGTCAGCACTAAGCACTTTTCCATTTTCAGTTACACGTTCACTTTTATGACAAACTTGAATTTAATAAATGTGTTTACTTTTAATAAAGCTTTTAAACTTAAATAGACTCTGTGGTTTTTGGTCCTCCAGACTAGAGTGGATGAGCTAAAGGTTTTCGAATTTTTGCAAGCATGAGTCCGTGCCTCTGCCATCGGTGACTTTGGGAGCTAAATGACTCTGCCACACTATCTAGTCAGTAAGGAGATTGGGGGTTCAACTACAAAGTCTGTTATCACTGAGGTATGTGGAAAGTCTAACAGTTACAGCACCTATTATAATTGATAAGCTAAGCGATGCATTATTTAGTGTCCATAGTTCTGTTTGTGCAGATTTGTCCCTGCAACAGTAGTAGAATGGATTGTCCTATCCAAACCAAAAGTAAAGTAGTATCTTATTATTTCTTGGTGGTGGTCATTCACCTTTTTATTGTTGGCAATGGTCAAAGCATAAACATTTAGAATACTTGAAAAGACATTATGGACAATCCCAGAGGACTACACTCAGTGCATAGAGCTATTGCTGACTAGAATGGGAGTCCAATGGAAATGCCAAATGTGCAATCTTAGTTAGCTACACAGACAGACTAATAAGAATAATCTAGTAATACCACACGGAGTCATAGGGATAAGAATTTAGATCCTGTCTACAAGAAGATCAAAGACGATTTAGAAAAAATCGAATGAGGAACGCTAGGAAAAAATAAGTACTCTATATTACAATTAAAACTTACTGGGGCCAGCAAAGGAGCCCTCGACTGCCCGGTCCTGGCCTGCATCGACAACAGCACCCTCCTCCTCCTCCTCCTGTGTCCTCCTCTTGCCCCTGGGGGAAGCTGATGTACAACATGAAAGAAAGAAAAACAGAAAACATGGATGATATTTATTTCTCAACCAAATCAAACATTTAAAAAAGAACTAACAAAGTAACAAAATATTTTTGCGAAATAGCAAATAGGGAACGACTCCACGGGATATATTATTGACCAATCTCATGTGGTCGACTACGTCATTACTTTAGTATTGCTTGATTTGCGGACCGTCGAATTGGAAACTACCCTATGTAACTCACTAAACAAAGTACTAAAAAGGTTTGCCTAGGATTGGCAGGCAGCAGTCCGCAGCACGCAAAGTGACAGCCAAAGTCCATCGTGATTGAAGATCAGCGACAACACTAAAGTTTCCTACTACATTCACCAGGCATTAAAATACTCAAACTATTAATCCACCACCACTATTTCTTCTTATCGCCATGTGTACAAAGGAAGGACTGGACTTGAGTCTGTAGGGGCTGATTTATAAGGCCCTTGCGGCTCTTTTGCTCCATTGTTGCGTGACTTTTGTGACGCAGCGACAGCACAAAAGAGGCGCAATGGTGCGGCGTATATTAACAACGTGACGCATCTGGGAGATGCATCACGTTGTAAAGCCCTGCGCCAATAGGGGTGTTCCGGCGCAAGGGAGGGCGTTCCTGCGCAGGAACGCATCCTAAAAGTGGCTGAGGGAAATCTACAAGATTTCAATCAGTCACTTTGAGGACAATGATGCGTGACTCAAACCCTGCGCCTGCTTGAAGCAGACGTACGGCTTGACGCAGCATTGGGGAGATAGGGCACCCCAGAGAATTGATGGAGCTGCACCATCGTTGCGACGCAACTCCAGCAATGCGCCACCTTTACGGCACAGATGCGTAACGCTTTGGTGACGTTTTGGGCCCATGGCGCGCCGCATTGTAATACGGCGCACCATGGGTGATGGTGGCGTGACGCACAATTACTGGCGCATCCCTGCAACTTTGCAGGGATGCGCCGGTAATAAAAAATCTGAACCTTAGTGTGTAGCATTGCGCAGTTCTTTCAACTACACTCATACATAATTTCACAGGCCAATGAAATGAACACAAAATCTAAAAAAAATAAGCATAGTAGCAACACTACTGAGAAGGAGAGCAGTGTACCTGAAATGCACAGAAGATTTTGAAATAAAATGTACCTACAATGTAATGAGCAGCATTATTGCTCTTGGTAAAAAACAAAAATTTGCAATATAATAACACAGCAGGAGAAAACATAGTAGTAAAGACATAGCTACTACTACTCACCAAGCCCGGGGATCTCAAGGCCAAGGAGGTCGAGCAGATCTCGCTCACGGGTCAGGACATCCGTCCAGCGGTGGGTGGCCTGGTTGTAGGTGCGCCAGACCCGAGAGTGGTGGTAAATGGCCTGGCACACCTTCTCCCACCGCTTCCGGCGCTCCCGGGCCCCGTACCCGGCACTGATCTTGCCGCCTCCCATGATGGTCCTGGGGAGGCGGCGCTGAACATAAAAAATGAGTTGGGCCACCTCCTCCGGGGTAAAGATCTCCCGTGGCATCACTAGCTCCCCCCTCAAACGCCCGCACGGGAGCCGGACACGGGGTGCGGGACCCTTCCCCTTCTCGGGATGCTTCCCGGCTCCCTTCACCATGGTCTGGGCGGAAAGGAATAAAGAAAATAGAATAGGGAAGAGAAGAAAAGAAAAGAGTTTACAAAAGTAGTTTAAAATTAACCAAAAGTAGCAGTAAACACAAAAATATAGGGCTAGAAAAATAGAGGGATAGATAATAAGTAAAATAGATTAAAAAAAACTTCAAACAAGCAAAGGATGGCAGAGATTGACAGAGGATACAAAGACCATGCCCAGAACCATAGCAATGAATGAGAAACAAGATGGCCGCGCCCGTTCACGACCGCGCGGGTAAGTTCGCGCGAGATTTTCCTTGCGAACACGCGCGAGACTGTACTGGCAAACCGCGGACTTTGCGAGATTACACTTCGCGCCCGGAAACGGAAATACGTCAGGCAAACAAGATGGCTGCGCCCTTGAACGACCGCGAGGGTAACTTCGCGTCTTGCGCTACGAGCGGCTCGCAAAAACGCACAAAACCTTGCCAACTAACACGCCGCAAAAAAAACAAATTGCATATTCGCAAGAATTTGCGGCTTCCGAATCCGATCTTGCGCGTGTTCGCACCCCGCGAACCCCGCGAAATTGCAGAAAAACGAGTTTTTCAAAAGTGAAAGCACTCGGCAGGGGCAAGAGTTCAAACTCAACATTAGTAACAATTCCCGGTAGTGCTTCCTGACTGGGGCCCCTCAGAATTCAGTTGCTAGTTGCAACAATTGTATGACCCTGCTCTGACCCTCACAGCAGGCTCATACAATAGCTACAAGTAGGCCACAAAGAAGGTCCTGGGGAAAAAAAATGCACTGCAACAGAAAGCAAAATTACAGATAAGGAAGCAGGTGCCAGACTGGAATTTTAAAACAGTGACACATTAATAAACTAACCGCAAATTAATTCATCTGAGTTGAAGCAGGGATGGTGTGCTTGCTTTTCCCCCCCATAATCTACAGTAATGATGAACCAGAGGGTGGCATTGATGTAACAGAGGGTTGCAGTGGTGAAACAGAGGGTGCTGGGAACCTGTGATGATGAACCAGACGTAGAAACAACATAATTCGCGACCGTTGCGCGACGAAATGTAAGTTCGCAATTGCGAACTGGTACGAAACCCTCGCGAACTGGCAGAAATCCTTGCGAACACAAAAAAAAAAAAAAATCCGCAAATTCGCAAGAATTCGCGGATTTTGCGGATTGCGAGTTCGCAAATCCGCAAATTCGCGAACGCGAGATCCGCAAAATTCGCTCATGCTTACCTGGTGATCTACGAGGACTTGACCGAGACCGAGAGGAAAGAGTTAGAAGGGACTCTACAAAAACATACACATGTCTTCTCCGACATACCAGGAAAAACCCGCCTGGCAGAACACTGTATCAATACCATCCCGGGGCGGGTAGTAAAGATTAAACCCTATCGGATCCCTGAGGCTCGGAGGAAGGGCATACAGCAGGAAGTGGAGGAGATGTTGAAACTCGGGGTGATAAGGCCTTCCCACAGCGAGTGGTCCAGTCCCATAGTACTGATCCCTAAGCCTGATGGATCGAAGAGGTTTTGTATGGATTTTCGTGCTCTAAACGAAATCTCAACTTTCGACGCATACCCCATCCCACGAATAGACGAACTAATTGAAAAGTTGGGAGAAGCGAAATACATAAGTACGATAGACCTCACAAAAGGGTACTGGCAGGTGCCATTGAAAGAGGAGGACCGGCATAAGACAGCATTCACTACGGATAATGGGAGATACGAGTTCACAGTCCTACCCTTCGGACTCCATGGAGCACCCGCGACCTTTCAAAGACTGATGAACAATGTACTGAAGAACCTTTCATCCTTCACGTCCGCATATCTGGACGATATAGTCGTCTTCAGCCCGGACTGGAACACCCACCTGACACATTTGCATAGGGTATTCGAAACCCTCACCATGGCCGGGTTAAAAATTAACTCCAAGAAATCCAGGATAGGGTTTCACAAGGTCAAATACCTGGGTTATGTACTCGGTCATGGTATGATAGAACCACAAATCGAAAAGGTCAGAGCCATCATGGAGACCCCTTTTCCACAAAACAAAAGAGAGCTAAGAGCGTTTTTGGGCCTCATTGGTTATTACAGGCGCTTTATCCCGGGATTCGCGGAATTGGCGTCCCCTCTCACGGATGCCCTACAGACCAGGGTGAAACAGTGCGATCTGAGAACCCCCTCCCCTGCCATGTCGGACGCGTTTGTTTCCCTGAAAAGAGCGATTACCTCTGCACCGGTTCTCACCTCACAGGACTTCTCGCGGCCCTTTTCTCTGCATACCGATGCCTCTGACTACGGCATAGGAGCAGTACTGTCTCAAGTGAGTCCGGACGGTTGCGACCACCCGATCCTGTTTATCAGCAGGAAGTTGTTTCCCCGTGAACTCAAGTACCCCACAGTGGAGAAGGAGTGCTTGGCCATAAGGTGGGCCGTTGACACGCTGGCTTATTACCTGGAGGGGCGCCGGTTCAGGTTGTACACTGACCATGCTCCCCTACTCTGGATGGTTCGCAATAAGTCTTCCAACGCAAGGGTTATGAGGTGGTTCCTCGCTATGCAACCTTACATGTTCACGATATGCCACAAACGTGGGATTGACAATACTGGGGCGGACTTTTTGTCCCGGAATCCACTTCCCGAGCGGAAGTGTTCAGGGGGGGAGGTGTGTAGCAGGGGCACGGGTTCTCTCCCTACAGGGGGGCCTCCTTTAACGATATGCGACCCCCCCTCTTGTCTCCACAGGCTCACCTTCCCCATGGTTGGACGCCGGCTGAAAGATACAGCTGTGATGAAGAGGAGGAAGAAGGATGGGGGCCCTTTAAGTGGACGACGGACCTGATGGAGGAGGAGGAGCCTGTTGACGTTGAAAAAGGCGATCACAACAGTCCACAGGTGTGTCTATTCACCGGAGGAGCGGACAGAGTGCAGAAGAGCGGAGTGGCGGGAAGCAGCGAGACGGAGAGGAGCGGAGCGGATCAGGACGGCGGATCAAGAGGATTTATCGAAGCGGACTGGAGAGACTGTGCGAGTTGGATAAGCGAAGAGGACGTGCAGGAAGAACGAGAACCTGAAGGGGACGAGCAGGAAGCGGACGGCACGAGTTGAGAGGCAGCGTCAACGGGAACGGAGGGAGACGAGACGGGAGCGGTGAAGCCAGGAGGCCATCCCCACGAGCCGCCCAGCCGTGCGCCAGGAGGTGTACGGCTAGCTGAGGTACGTGCCAGGGTCCTGGGGTGGTGGAGGAGGAAGGGAAGACGCATCACGTAGCGATAACTGGCATTCCTAGTGATAACAAGACACGATACGGCACCGAGCACTTTCTATCCCTAGTCGAGCACTGTGTGAAACTTGCACTTCCCCCACGCCCTACCCTATCAAAACCAAGACTGCGGTCATAATCACTGACGGTTCCTCTCTTCTGTTTTCCTTCTTGGTGGCCGGCGAGGGTGTGCAATACGGAGCCTCCGGAGGAGCCCAGCAGTAGGAGGAGGAGCCCCGTCAGGAGGAAAGAGGAGGGAGTCCGCAGGAAGAACCGACAGGACAGGAGCAGGTCCCCCAGAAAAACATTCTTAAGAAAGAAATGTACCGATGACTTACTGTCCAGAATAAATACCACTGCTACAAAAACCCGTTTGCTTCCATTTCCTGGTCCCGCCGTCACAGGTACGTTGGTAGCCCAGAAACTTCAGACTGCTGGCAACCGCCGTCTGCAGCACGAAAGGCCAGGACCCAATGCTTGAAGTTGCACCTGAGCTCACTGAGCCCGGGATAGTCACTGGAATGCAACTTGGTGGTTCAGAAACTGAGCTATTGGACAGGGAAGGATTTGGCTGTGACATTGATTCAAGGTGACTGGTAGCCCAATGGCAACTCAACTTCGACCAGCACGAGAGGACTTTGAGCTACGTTGACCCTGTGACCAGGACCACCTCACCCCCTTTGTAGACTGAGGAATAGCCGCAGGAAGACCTCCGTCGACTGCATCACATCTAAAGCATCCTTGAGCATCTTTAGCATCCTTCATCCCTTGCATCAGGACCCCTTCTATAAGAATCCATTGCAAAGGGGATAGAGTGCCTGAAAATGCCTGGAGACTGTTTCAAAGGTAGCTGATTCTAATGACAATGCTGGTCCCCTTGACTAGCTCTCTGCTGGAGTTTGTCGCCTCAAGTGACTCTAAGGGCCCGATTCACAGAATGAACTTAAGACTCAATCCTAAACTTACTACTATTTTGGTATTCACAGAATGCATTTACTACTTTTGGCATTCACAGAATGAACTTACTACTTTTGATATTCACAGAAGTTAGGATTTTGTCTTAAGTTTGTCTTAAGACAAACTTAAGACAGACTTAAGACAGACTTAAGACAAAATCCTAACTTCTGTAAATACCAAAAGTAGTAAGTTCATTCTGTGAATGCCAAAAGTAGTAAGTGCGTTCTGTGAATACCAAAATAGTAGTAAGTTTAGGATTGAGTCTTAAGTTCATTCTGTGAATCTGGCCCGAAGAAACTGCAATGCAACTGGTTTCTAAGTATCAAATTGATTGAATTTGCCAATGCTTGCTCATAGGTGAGTTAAATGCTTCCTTTGATTTACCATACCTTGTAAATTCTATATCTCAAAGACCCTCTTGTGGATGTTTCTTGGTGTAGTGTCTAAAAATGCATAAAAATACAGTCTATTCTTATATCTTGAGGTTGGAAGTGCCTTGTCAATTTATTTTTCAATTTTGTTGGAGCTGTTTAAAAGCTTTCCATTTGTTCGCTTGTGTAAGCCTTGCTGCTCAGAGCCACTGATGCCCACGTTTGAGTTGAAGGTTTTACAAATGAAACCTACTAGTATTACAGGGGTTAGAATGTGTATTACGTGGTGAGGTCGCACAACAGCTTCATATAATACACCTCATTTCCTCACAAGCTACATAAAGCATGAGGTGTTCTTTGAAAGTGAGGAATCCAAGCAGTCAAAGAAAATCAGCACAAAATCTTATTTTCCAATTTACTTTCCAGTGCAAAAGGGGAAATAATATTATTTTTCTTTCTTTTCTGACTTTGCATGTGTACTGGACTCTACAGCACACATACAAAGTAGGAAAAGTTGTACAGAAAGTCTAAGCATAGTATTTTGTACTGGAAAAGTACACTTTCAGTACAAATCCTATACTAGCTCAAGCAGACATCTTTGGACTATGGTGCAAATGCGTGTGCCTGGGGCTCGGCTGCCTGTTTACGCGCTTGCGCTAGTGAGAGAGTAGGAGAATGCTGTAATGATGTAGCTGTCAGCTGTCCTGTTCTCTCCTTCTCACACAAAGCAGCTCAGTATTTTTGGCTGCTGCCCTGTGTTGCATGAGTATGTAGAAAATAGACCCCTTGGTGCGTAAAGCAATCAAGTTTTCAATGCAGTTCAAAAATTGAGGCATTGTTGTGACAAGGGACACAATTTTCTCAAAAAAACGTTGGGCCAGATTTACTAAAAAGGCCTGCTTTGCCCCTGTGTTGCCTAGTTTGACACAAGCCAACGGAAATCTTCAAGTGAGGTCTACTAAGCCACACACAGAGCCACCTTGCTTGGCTCTGTGTGGTTTAGTAAATCTACAGTAACGGAAGGCAGCACATATCACTTCCTTGCCTTACCTTGCTGCAGGGAGGCATTTCATGGATGGAGCATGGGTGTTACTATGCATCCACCCATGGTTTGTGATGCAATCCCAGATTTACAAAGGTCTCTAAACTTGCAATTGCACCAAAATGGTGTACCTCCCCGACCCAGGCGTAATGAGGAGAAATATCTTGATTTCTCCTAGTTACTTACTCTCTCCATGTGTGATGAATTCTGAAACACGCATAGCAAGAGGAATATTCCTTTACAGATTGTTTTTGTGCCGAAAGGTATCCATTCCTGCACAAAAACAATCCTGCCTGTACGCAGGCACTTTTGGATCATGGTGCAAGGGTGCCTGCATTGGGGACAGGCAGCACACAGTGCACCCGCACAAGGAGGGAGTAGAAGTGTGCCATATTCTAGTTAATATGTGCATTTCTTCTCTCTCCGTTTCATAACTTGCAGCATCATTGCGTTGCGTGAAACCTTAGTAAATCTGCCAATAGTACATCTTTTTCCACTTCTATGTACCACTCCCTTTCATTCCTCCTGGTTAGCCTCCCCTAAAGTGAGCTTTTTTCTGTGATGTAGCTTGTGCCTCAGGGGTCTAAGTACACACATGCTGGCTTCTCATGAGCACCCCTGCCCAGCTGATGTAGCTTGTGTAGGAGAGTAGGGTCTGCCATCCTATGGTCACCCCAAATTTGTGCTTTTTGCTTCACTAGTTTATGACTTAATGTGGCTGTGGGCCTGCTAATCAGACCCACAGCCTGCTGTTCTCTCTCTAAATTAATGCCAATGCACTCTAGGTGCATTACGAATTGGAACTGGTTCACCTTATAGACCCCTGTAACAGTGTACTCCAGGTACCCAGGGCATAGGTGTATCCAAGGGCTACCAAGGGCTGCAGCATGTATTGTGCCACCCCTGGCCTGGCCTCCATTTTTGACACAACTGGCTGATCACTCAGCTGGGGTTAGTTGGTGTAATCACCTCTTACTTAGATTCAGTATGCTTATATCTAAACCTAACTGGACACATGTTAACATATAAGCCATTCCTATGGAAGGCCCCTGCAATCCTGGTGGCAGAGTGCGTGGTTTCATGTGAGATGGTGCTCTAGTATGAGCTGAGCCTGTCTGCAGCTGTCGGGAACAACTCCATTAGCTGTTCCGGGATATTGCCATACCATATACTCTTAAGTGCATTATAATCCTCGCGGTTATATGCTAACTTTGGTTTGGCCTTATCAAAACATGTTGAGTAAGGTGTCATACGATTTGGAATACTATCCCCTCGACAGTTCTGTCGACGGGGATAGCATTCCACCCTTCTAGAGGGACACGACATGTACATAGCCGTAACCCCGGTTAAAGTTAACCAGAGCCTCAGCATCACAAAATGGATGCTGCCACCACAGACACAAGTCTGACCTCCTGCTGCTGGGAGTCCTTCCAGCGAAGGAGGCTTGGACAAAGGGTTTCCTGCCTTGGGAGGTGCGAGCACCACCCCAGACAGGATTTTGTGTATTGGGTAGGATAGGGCTGAATATTCCCAATCTGAGGGGTGGATCACCTGCTAGGTTCCTCCTCTGGGTGGAACCAGGAAGGGGGGCGGTTACACGCCCTTTCCTTTGTCCAGCTCCTCGCCAGGCCTGGGTCTGGAAAGTCCAAGGACCGGTTTGGACTGGCTTATGAACAGGGACACCTTGTGTGCCCCCATAGCACCTCAGATCATCCTGAAATCAACTTAACACTAAGAAGACGCCTGGACTTCGACATTCTGCTGCACAGAAGACTGAAGAGCATCTCCCTTGTGTCCAACGAGTGGCCACCCTGTGAACACAGGCACCATCCAGCAACTTGACATCTGCTTTGCCGCCGCCTCCTGCTGGAGCCCGAGCCCAGAGCCTGATGAGACCCAGACTCCCAGACTTCTCACAGCCCGATCCACAGTCCCTGTAAAGAAGGGACCCGTGGAGGCACCGAGAGACGTGGGACCGGCCATCTTGAAAGACCCCCGAGAAGCTGACTGCGCAGCACCCGAGGCACCCTCGACGCTGTGCTCCGGGGTTTGAGAAGCCCCACAACCGAGCAGCAGTTGCACTGAAGATCAGCCCCCCAGCATCTCCATGATCTGCGTGGGGCCCTTTTGCATCTCGCCACTTGACACGCCATCCCAGTCGATTGCCACGCAGCTAGCAGCCATCTTGGCGACCAAATCTACAATCAACACTGTGGTTTTGATTGCTCCAGACTTGCCCTCGCTCCTGTAAAAAGGAGCAACCGCTCTGACCTTGCTGGTCCGAGTGACAAGCCTTTTTTGCTTCCTGCGTGGCTTGCATTAGCCAAGGCATGTTTGCTCCAATCAAGTTACCGACACCGCCAACAGCTAGAAGCCTGCGTGAGACAGCTCTTGATTGACTCCTAGACGTACTCGACCTCTTCGTGTCCACGTGGCTGCAGAGAGAAGCTACACCTCATCGCCTGTTTGCACCCAACATCGCCTGGTTCCAATCTGGTTCCACGGTAGTCACTGGCTAGTGACTTTGAACATTGTCCCCTCTGCTTTCAGGTCTTCACCACTTCAGATCCACCCTTGGATCCCTCGGAACTCTTCACATCGAGCCGCCTGCAGCATCTTCAGCTCCAAGCACCATCAACCTGCGGGACGAAACCCGACACTAATTCGCACCTGTGCACCCGCTTCCTGTGGGTGAGGTAACTCTGCTACGCCTGTGTTCCTACACTGGTATACACCTCTAGTGTCTGTGTCTAAAGTTTCATTCTTCTAGGTCACTCGGAAGGTTCCTTAAACACTAACTTTGTAACTTTTACGCACCATTGACATTGCATTGGTATATGCGTGCACTTTCCGCACTGCACCCGAGTCCCGCGGGCCTTTCCCGACTTGGTCACTGCTAGTCCCGATCAGCTCCAGCGATTCCCAAGGCCTAAGCCTACTTCCTTTCCGATTGGTGGTACTTATACCACTATTTTAGTATATGGTTTAGGTGGCCCCTAGGGCTCATCCATATTGTGTAACTTTTGTGTATTTAAACTGTGTTTTGTTTTAACGCTTGTGCTTCTGTGCTCATAAAGAGTATAGGGGATATTTGTAGTTAATAAATACATATATATTTTCAATATATATCTGTATGGTGTCCTTTCATTTGGTATTCAAGGGGATTGTGTATGGTAAAACAACTTGCTTCACATGCCTTACTGAGTTTAGCCTAAGACTGCTTTGTCCACGCTACCTCTAGGAACGCTGGTCTATAAGGTTGACTTACAACCAATCATCATAAGGGTTGCTTGGCATGGTACAAGGTGATCACTAGAACTAGTGAGCATCATATACCAGGCCAACTTCTCACATGGGTGAGCAGCGGATTGGGATTTGAGCTTGCTGTTGTTTTACCATTACAATCTTTGAGAGTATCATTTGAAAGATCATACAGGTACCTGTTAGGTACACATAAAACAAGACTAGTATACTTAAGTTCTACTGAACTTAGTTGTTGTAGAGGATAGGGAGTAGCACACCCTGACTACAACTACTAGATAGGTTTAGTAGGTAAACACCAGTGTAGGTAGATTGCAACATATCCACCCACACTAGAGCAATGTCTGGAGCAGAAGGGTCCAATGGACTTACTCCTGTTGAGAGTGACCCTCCAAGGGCACCATCCAAATTTGCTATATTCTCCTTTAAGGAACTAAGGCAGCTTTGTGCCTTAAGAGGTCTTAGGACAGGGCCAACCCCTACTACAGACCACCTTAGAGAGCTTCTAGACCAGTCTGAAGCTCTAAAGACCTCTAAAGCAGACCCCACAGGGAATGCTGATGGAGGCTCTCCCACTGAAGATGACAATATTGATACCCCTGTCCCTGTAGTCCAGATAGATGAGGATGACCAAGTCACTGGAGATACTCAGCCTGATGAGGAGGAGGAAGAAGAAGAGGAGACAGAAGGGGGGAGCAGTGACTCTGATGATGGTAGACTTAGTCAGGTGCCAGCCAGCAGGCTCAGCCAGGCTAACTTAAGTGTATTTGGGACTGAGTCAGGGATCAACCCACTCAGACCCTCAAGTGGACTTAACCAGAGGCCCAGGAGGAGGAGGAATCACTCAGGTGACTCCAATACCTCCCAAGCTTCTAGAGGTTCTCATGGTCACTCCAGAAGGGAGATGACTAGCCCTCAGAGAAGGGAACATGAGGCCAAAATGAGAGAGGCTGAGCTTAGGATCCAGAAGCAAGAATTAGAAGTTGCCCTGGCCCAAGAGAAACTTGCTAGAGCAAGACAGCCTAGAGAGAGTGGGTTAGTACCCACTGGTGGCAGCATTATCCAAAAGGATAAAGACAGGTCTTTTGATAGCAGAAACCTGAGTAAGATTGTGCCCCCCTACAAAGCTGGGGATGATATCCACAAATGGATGACTGCACTTGAGAGAGCCTGCAAAGTACAGCAGATCCCTCAGGAGTAGTGGGCAGCAATCTTGTGGCTCTCCTTTGAAGGTAGAGGCCGAGACAGACTCCTCACAGTTAGTGATGGGGATTCTAGAAACTACCTGGTCCTGAAGAGTGCTCTGATTGATGGGTTAGGCTGAACCACTGAACAGTACAGGTTAATGTTCAGAGATACCCAGAAGACACAGACTCAGGACTGGTCTGTATTTGTTGAATGTGTCACTAAGGCTCTGGAGGGATGGTTGCTGGGAAGTAAGGTTAGAAGATTATACAGGATTGTACAATTTGCTTATGAGAGAACAAATTTTAAATAATTGTCAGAACCAGCAGTTGCATCAACATTTGGTTGACTCAGATCTGACCTCTCGCCAAGAATTGGGAAAGAGGGCAGACAAATGGGTTAGAACCAGAGTTAAGCAAAAGAACCAGAACCAGAACCAGGGTGGTGACCAAAAGAAAACAGACTAGAAGGGTGGGGAGCAGAAAGCTAAAGACCAGAAGTCTTCAACAGGGCCCCAAACTACTACTGAGGGTGGGTCCCAAATTTCCAAGAAGAAGAAGAAAGAAGGTCAAAGAAAACCCTGGTGTAGTACATGTAAAAACACCTTTCACTGGACAAGTGAGTGTAAAAAGGGTGGAGCCCCCAGCACTGCAGCCCAAGGGGGTAGTGGGTATCACTTTGGGAACTGAGAGAGATTCTGGCCTAGTCAGAACTTCTACACAGGCTGTTCTGGTTTGTGATGGAGAACTAGATTGGACCCCTACTGTCAGCCCCAGTAATCTGGGCAAGTAGAGGCAGACGCCTTTGATTAATGAAAAAGTGGCTCAAGCTTACAGGGACACATGTGCCAGTGTCACTATGGTGACACCTAGCTTTGTGGATCCTGGACAATACATACCAGGTGACAATTACCTGGTGACCAATGCCATCAATGTCACTACTACACATAGTGTGGCAATTGTTAATTTCTCTTGGGGAGGGGTAACTGGCTTAAAAAGAGTTGTGGTTAGTGCTGATCTCCCAGTTGAATGTTTGTTGGGCAATGACCTGGAGAGCTCTCTATGGTCAGAAGTTGAGTACAGGACTCATGCAGAGATGTTAGGGATATCATCACATGTCCAGGCCAAAAAGTGCCTCTGTGAACCTCAGGTCTTGGATCCTGGAACAATGGACCAAGCACCTTCCAAGAAGAAGAACAGGAGGGTAAAGGCTGTGCCTTCCCAACTGCCGACTAGTGAGGATCAGCCTTCACAGGAAGATGATCTTGAGACCCCTGAAGGAACTGTCCCTGAAGAACTTGAACCTGATCAGGTTGAGTTTCTGGGGACAGGGGGACCTTCTAGGGCAGACTTGGGGCAGGCTCAGTTAACCTGTCCTTCCCTTGAACCCCTTAGACAGCAGGTTGCTGCTGAGGCTGCTGGGAATGCTCAAGGTACCCATAAAGTATATTGGGATGATGAGCTCCTTTATTCAGAGGGTAGAGACCCCAAGCCTGGTACAACCAGGAGGTTGGGTATACCTCTGCAATTTAGGGGCTTCCTTCTTACCTTGGCCCATGATATTCCCTTAGCAGGACACCTAGGCCAGAATAAGACTTGGGACAGGCTTGTCTCTCACTTTCACTGGCCTCACATGTCTGAAGACACCAAGGAGTTTTGTCGCTCCTGTGTAACCTGCCAAGCCAGTGGTAAGACAGGTGGCACAACAAAGGCCCCCCTGATACCACTACCTGTGGTGGGGGTTCCCTTTGAAAGAGTGGGGATTGATATTGTTGGTCCAATGGATCCCCCTACAGCATCTGGGCACAGATTCATACTGGTGGTGGTGGACCATGCCACCAGGTACCCAGAGGCAATTCCACTTAGGACCACAACAGCTCCTGTTGTGGCCAGGGCCTTACTTGGAGTTTTCTCCAGAGTGGGGTTTCCTAAGGAGGTAGTATCTGATATAGATGCCAACTTCATGTCAGGATACTTAACAGCTATGTGGAAGGAATGTGGTGTCAACTACAAGTTCACCACTCCTTATCATCCACAGTGTAATGGGCTTGTTAAGAGATTTAACAAGACCCTAAAGGGTATGATCAAAGGATTACCAGAAAAGCTCAGGCGGAGATGGGACATCCTTCTACACTGCCTTTTGTTTGCTTACAGAGAGGTCCCTCAAAAGGGGGTTGGCTTCAGCCCCTTTGAATTGTTGTTTGGGCACCCTGTAAGAGGACCCCTATGTCTGGTGAAGGAAGGATGGGAGTTACCTCTCAAAAAGCCTAACCAAGACATAGTGGACTATGTACTTGGTCTCCGCTCCAGGATGGCTGAGTATATGGAAAAGGCATCCAAAAACCTTGAGGCTAGCCAAGAATTACAGAAAGCTTGGCATGACCAAACGGCTGTCTTGACTGAGTATCAGCCTGGACAGAGGGTATGGGTATTGGAGCCAGTGGCCCCAGCAGCACTCCAAGACAAATGGTCTGGACCCCATACAAGTGTTGAGAAAAAGGGAGAGGTTACCTACTTGGTGGACCTAGGAACTCCCAGGAGCCCCCACAGGGTGCTCCATGTCAACAGACTGAAGGCATATGTTGACCGGGCAAACATGGGCTTGCTCATGGCTACAGATGAGGGGCAGGAGGAAGAGAGTGACCCTCTCCCAGACCTGTTAACTCTGAACCCTGAGGATGGATCAGTTGATGGTGTGGACTTAGATGGCAGCCTCACTGAGCATCAGCAACATGACTGTAGACAAGTTTTGCAGTCATACAGACATATGTTCTCATTGAGACCCAGTCAGACTAACTGGTGTACCCATGTGGTGGACACTGGTGACAGTCTTCCTGTAAAGAACAAAATTTACAGGCAACCTGACCATGTCAGGGACTGTATAAAGACTGAGGTGCAAAAGAAAGCTGGAATTAGGTGTTATTGAGCCTTCAGAGAGCCCCTGGGCTAGCCCAGTGGTTCTGGTCCCCAAACCTCACTCCAAAGATGGCAAGAGAGAGATGAGGTTCTGTGTGGATTACAGAGGACTCAATGCTGTCACCAGGACAGATGCACACCCTATTCCAAGGGCAGATGAGCTCATTGACAAGATGGCTTCTGCCAAATATTAGAGAACATTTGATCTGACAGCTGGCTATTGCCAAATCAGATTATCTGAGGACTCCAAAGCCAAGACAGCATTTTCTACCCCAGGAAGACATTACCAATTTGTGGTGATGCCCTTTGGTTTGAAAAATGCACCTGCCACCTTCCAAAGGTTGGTGAATCAAGTCCTTACTGGGTTGGATGACTTTTGCGCAGCATATCTTGATGATATTGCTGTGTTCAGCTCCACCTGGGAGGATCACCTGGTCCACCTGAAGGAAGTGCTAGAGGCTCTGCAAAAGGCAGGCCTCACTATCAAGGCCACAAAGTGCCAGATAGGCAGAGTAAAGTTGTGTACTTGGTCCACCTTTTAGGTGGAGGCCAAGTTGAACCCCTGGAGAGTAAGATCCAGACCATAAAGGACTGGTCCCCTCCAACTACCCAGACTCAGGTCAGAGCTTTCTTGGGCCTGACTGGGTACTACAGAAAGTTTGTTAAGAACTATGGGTCCATTGTGACTCCTCTTAATGATCTGACAGCCAAGAAGATGCCCAAAAAGGTTCAGTGGACAGTAAACTGTCAAAAGGCATTTGATGACCTGAAGAAGGCCATGTGCTCTGCACCTATCCTGAAGAGTCCTGACTACTCAAGAGAGTTCATTGTCCAAACAGATGCTTCTGAGTTGGGAGTGGGAGCTGTGCTTTCACAACTTAATGTAGATGGTCAAGACCAGCCCATTGCTTTTATTAGCAGAAGGCTGACCCCCAGAGAGAAACGTTGGCCAGCTATTGAGAGGGAGGCCTTTGCTGTGGTGTGGGCCCTGAAGAAGTTGAGACCATACTTATTTGGCACTCACTTCAAGATTGAGACCGACCATAAGCCCCTCTTATGGCTTAATCAGATGAAGGGTGAAAACCCCAAACTACTCAGGTGGTCCATTTCCCTACAGGGGATGGACTTTACAGTGGAGCACCGCCCAGGGACTGACCATGGCAACGCAGATGGTCTCGCCAGGTACTTCCACTTAGAACATGAAGACACAAATGGTCAAGGTTAGTCTAATGTCCCTGCGTTTGGGGGGGGGGTTGTGTAGGAGAGTAGGGTCTGCTATCCTATGGTCACCCCAAATTTTTGCTTTTTGCTTCACTGGTTTTTGACTGAATGTGGCTGTGGGCCTGCTAATCAGACCCACAGCCTGCTGTTCTCTCTCTAAATGAATGCCAATGCACTCTAGGTGCATTATGAATTGGAACTGGTTCACCTTATAGGCCCCTGTAACAGTGTACTCCAGGTACCCAGGGCATAGGTGTATCCAAGGCCTACCAGGGGTTGCAGCATGTATTGTGCCACCCCTGGCCTGGCCTCCATATTTGACACAACTGGCTGTTCACTCAGCTGGGGTAAGTTGGTGTACTCACCTCTTACTTAGATATAGTATGCCTATATCTAAACCTAACTGGACACATGTTAACCTATAAGCCATTCCTATGGAAGACCCCTGCAATCCTGGAGGTAGAGTGCGTGGTTTCATGTGAGATGGTGCTCTAGCATGAGCTGAGCCTGTCTGCAGCTGTCGGGAACAACTCCCTTAGCTGTTCCGGGATATTGCCATACCATATACTCTTAAGTGCATTATAATCCTCGCGGTTATATGCTAACTTTGGTTTGGCCTTATCAAAACATGTCGAGTAAGATGTCATACGATTTGGAATACTATCCCCTCGACAGTTCTGTCGACGGGGATAGCATTCCACCCTTCTAGAGGGACACGACATGTACATAGCCTTAACTCCGGTTAAAGTTAACCAGAGCCTCAGCATCACAAAATGGATGCTGCCACCACAGACACAAGTCTGACCTCCTGCTGCTGGGAGTCCTTCCAGCGAGGGAGGCTTGGACAAAGGGTTTCCTGCCTTGGGAGGTGCGAGCACCACCCCAGACAGGCTTTTGTGTATTGGGTAGGACAGGGCTGAATAGAATCAGACATGCCCGGGGCAGGGCACACAAGGTGTCCCCGTGCATAAGCCAGTCCAAACCGGTCCTGGGACTTTCCAGATCCAGGCCTGGCGAGGAGCTGAACAAAGGAAAGGGGGTGTAACCGCCCCCCTTCCTGGTTCCACCCAGAGGAGGAACCTAGCGGGTGATCCATCCATCAGATTGGGAATAAGAGTGGGAGCAGTGCCATAGCACCTCAGATCATCCTGAAATCAACTTAACACTAAGGAGACGCCTGGACTTCGACATTCTGCTGCACAGAAGACTGAAGAGCATCTCCCTTGTGGCCAAGGAGTGGCCACCCTGTGAACACAGGCACCATCCAGCAACTCGACATCTGCTTTGTCGCCACCTCTTGCCGGAGCCCGAGCCCAGAGCCGGACGAGACCCAGACTCTCAGACTTCTCACAGCCCAATCCACAGTCCCTGCAAAGAAGAGACCCGTGGAGGCACCAAGAGACGTGGGACCGGCCATCTCGAAAGACCCCCGAGAAGCTGACTGCGCAGCACCCGAGGCACCCTCGATGCTGTGCTCCGGGGTCGCCTGCAGCATCTTCAGCTCCAAGCTCCATCGACCTGCGTGACGAAACCCGACACTACTTCGCACCTGTGCACCCGCTTCCTGTGGGTGAGGTAACTCTGCAACACCAGTGTTCCTACACTGGTATACACCTCTAGTGTCTGTGTCTAAAGTTTCATTCTTCTAGGTCACTCGGAAGGTTCCTTAAACACTAACTTTGTAACTTTTACGCACCATTGACATTGAATTGGTATATGCGTGCACTTTCTGCACTGCACCCGAGTCCCGCAGGCCTTTCCCGACTTAGTCACTGCTAGTCCCGATCAGCTCCAGCGTTTCCCAAGGCCCTAGGCCTACTTCCTTTTCGATTGGTGGTACTTATACCACTATTTTAGTATATGGTTTAGGTGGCCCCTAGGGCTCATCCATATTGTGCAACTTTTGTGTATTTAAACTGTGTTTTGTTTTAACGCTTGTGCTTCTGTGCTCATAAAGAGTATAGGGGATATTTGTAGTTAATAAATATATATATATTTTCAATATATGTCTGTATGGTGTCCTTTCATTTGGTATTCAAGGGGATTGTGTATGGTAAAACAGCTTGCTTCACATGCTTTACTGAGTTTAGCCTAAGACTGCTTTGTCCACGCTACCTCTAGGATAGCTGGTCTATAAGGTTGACTTACAACCAATCATCATAAGGGTTGCTTGGCATGGTACAAGGTGATCACTAGAACTAGTGAGCATCATATACCAGGCCAACTACTCACAGCTTGTGCCTCAGGGGTCTAAGTACACACATGCTGGCTTCTCAAGAGCACCCCTGCCCAGCTGATATTAATAGGGTACAGGGCGGCATGAGGCACATCCTGCCAGGGTGGCTTCAGGCTTCCCAGACAATCCTGTTTGTCTCATGTTCTCTTGAGTGATGAGCATTTCTTAGCCAATAGTATGTCTCAATACAAACAAGAAACCCCCAAAATGCCAATAATCAATATTACTTGAAAAGACACAACATATACATAATTCTAGCGTGCCTGAAAAATTCTTTCATATCAAATTCCTTTAATTTTTGTTATCCTTATTTTTTCATTTATAGTGATAACCATTTCCAACCATATCCATTTGGTATGAACATTACATATATCGGCATGAAACGTTTAATAAACTTCCAGGATCAACACAAACTAAAACAGATCATTACACAAAAAGAAGAAAACATTTTTTTTTTCATAGTGAGTGGGTTATTGCCAATAAATCCATAATAATTCACACTCAACCTTATTTTGCCCCTATAAATCACATGAGGATGCAGTGTCACTTTTCTGATCCCATTCTCAGATTACATCCACTTTGAGTTGTTGGTTCTGTTTATATAAAAGAATACTTTCAAGGAACATATCCTAAGAACACATATTTGGACGCTGAGAAAGTTCTCCTTTTGAATCCTTATAAAAAAAGTCAACACGTTTCGACCTCTTAAAATGGAGGGGCATCTATTGTACATTGTAGGAGGTCGTTATTAGGGCAACAGGAATACTCATTCAGTCCAGGCTGAATGGTAGAAATACACACTACTCGTATAGGGCTAGGTTTCGGCACACCACTTTCGCGAGCAACAAAGTTAACTCCGTGGGGCAGATTAACAAGCCCCGTATGCCACATTTGCGCCACCGTTGCAGCGGCAGCACAAAGCCAGCGCCATGCTGCGGGGTATTTACGTGACGCATCTGGGAGATGCGTCACATTGTAAAGCCCTGCGCCACATGTGGCCGTTCCGGCACAGGGGGGGGGGGGGCGTTCTGGTGCAGGACCACCTCGGAAAAGTGGCTGAGTGAAATCTACAGGATTTCACTCAGTCACACTTATGGCCATGCTGCGTCAAAACCCTGCGCCCGCTTGAAGCAGGCCTAAGGATTGATGAAGCATGTTAGGCATAGGGGCACCCTGAGCCTTGCTGGAGCTGCGTCGTGCTTGTGACCTGACTCCAGCAATGCGCCTCCTTTCCGCCGGGGGATGCAACACGCATCTGCCACACCGTGCGCCACGGTGCGCCACATTGTAAATGCGGTGCATCAGTGGTGGCGCACGGGTGGTTTAAGGTGTCGTAACTGTTCTGGCGCATCCCTGCTGATTAGCAGAGATGCGCCAGAAGTTGTAAATCTGCCCCCTTGTATTTTGTGTGTTTCCGACAGATTTAGTGACTCACAATAGATTTGCTGTCCAATGCGACTGGCAAGTATACATGTGTCTCTAGGTGTCACAAGACGGTCCACTCAGCCTGTGGCACACTATTGCACTTGACACCCAGTATCCGCTCTGCGTCACCCTAGGTCAAAGTTCTCCTAAGTCAGTCCTGGAGGGCTGGATCATTGCCAGATAAGGACATTTATCTAAATGTGGATATGCTAAAACTCTGGCATGGGTCTGACCCTCCAGGACCAACTGTGGAGGACCCTGCCCCTTGTGATAAGAAAGAAATGTGACCAGGGCGGGACTGGGAACCAAAACCGGCCATGGCAAAGTGCTCGGCCGCGCCCCCCCCCTGTTGGGGGTGCGACCGCTCTCTTTGCCAGGGCCGGTTTTCGTTGCTGCAAAAACGGCCCTGTAACAAAAACGGCATCCAGGGGCCCAAAACCGGCCCCCACCCTTGCGGCGCACCAGGGGATTGCCAAGTGCCCGCAACGGCCAGTCCGGGCCTGAATGTGACATTTAGAGTTGTGAACCAACTGAGAGTAGAGCACAAGAAAGAGAGCGCATAAATGGGACAATTTTGCAGAAAAGAGGACAGTTCACTACCTGAGGACTCAAGGCAAGGATAGGTGGAAAAGAAATAAGTGTAAGAGTGAAAGAGGAGGACAGCATAAGGCTGATAAAATGGATGGTTGTAGATGCAAGTTGTGATACTCTTGGTTTGGGGAGAGATCAAGCCCAAAGGGGGAGACTAACAAAAATGTAGGACTGTCTAATTGTAAAGGTAAACATAAGTCCAAACTGCAGCCAAGTTACATGTCACCAAGCAGTGCTGTCTGGCCTGTATGACCTGGGCCACTGCCAGGGCCATGGGGAACACCGGAGACTCCTGGGGCAGGGTGTGCTACCAGTTTTAAATATCGTCAACAGTATGATAGCCAGAACATCAACTATCACAATAGTGTGCAAGTAAGTATATTCAGTTAAGTGCAGATCTACTATTAGTACCAACACTTATATGTACCTTCACGATATACGGGCCCGATTCACAGAATGAACTTAAGACTCAATCCTAAACTTACTACTATTTTGGTATTCACAGAATGCACTTACTACTTTTGGTATTCACAGAATGCACTTACTACTTTTGGTATTCACAGAAGTTAGGATTTTGTCTTAAGTTTGTCTTAAGAAAAACTTAAGACAAACTTAAGACAGACTTAAAAGATACTTAAGTTAGGATGTTGTCTTAAGTCTGTCTTAAGTCTGTCTAAGTTTGTCTTAAGTCAAACTTAAGACAAAATCCTAACTTCTGTGAATACCAAAAGTAGTAAGTTAATTCTGTGAATGCCAAAAGTAGTAAGTGCATTCTGTGAATGCCAAAATAGTAGTAAGTTTAGGATGAGTCTTAAGTTCATTCTGTGAATCAGGCCCTACATCTTTAATATAGGCAGACCTGGAGGGTTGATGAGTGAATAAATACTCATATATTCGTTCCCTCAAGATATTGTGGTAGTCGTGCTATGATAATTTAGTGTGACAAAATCTTTGTATTCGATATTCTGAGATATAACTCTAGGTGAGAAGCTGAAACGTCAAGGTTGACTAAGTCTAGAAGGTGGATCAGGGAGAATATCTGGAGAGAGAAGGGGATGCAGGGCGAAGGGGGGTAGAAGCAGGATGCTCTCTTCACGCCCGGTATCCACTCTGCGACACCCCAGGTGATGAGAAGAGAACAGGACATTTAGTATCCTGAACCTTACCAGCTGAGGGCATAGCACCAAAGAGAAAACCCAAAAATGGGACAACTGCACGGAGGAAGTGGTGGCAGTCTTGGCTTGGAGAGTGATGCAACCCCACAGAGCCTAGGGAGGAGCATAAAACTAAATGATACCTTAACCCCCTGAAGAAGGGCTAAATGCCCGAAATGTACGGTGGATTCAAGAATTAAAAGGGAAGTAAGTGAAGCAATATTAAAAAGAGAATTTAATTACAAAATAAACTAAACTAAGTAAAAACACATATTTTCAAACGAACTAAACAAAAATTCAAAATTTGCAAACATTTGTGACAAGAATTTTCAATTCTATTAAGGACAAGGAGGCAAGGATTATGCTATCTCATTTCTTTAATGAAATGCCCAGCAGCCATAGAAACAAATAAACTACAATACCCAGAAACACATGGGCAACAACCATAGAGTCAGGGGTATATATTGGCATATAGAGAGTCACTCTTCCTCTTTCTTCCGTGAAAACAAATCCAGTAAAGCAGAACATATCCAATCCGGAAAGTCAAACAAGGAAAGTAGTATCACCAAACTAGGAAGTCCAAGGAACATCCAAAACGCCACAGATTGACGAAGACTGAAGCCAGAATCCTCCGCAGAAGTAGGAAGGCAGAAACCAGGCAGACTGGAAATATCTTCATTTGAGATCAGATCCTGCAAAGGAACACAAAGCCGTAATATCCAAGCTATGCAAAAATGAGCATAAAGCAAGGGGGGGGGAAATAAACTAGATGCATGTAAACAAACCATCATAAGCATAAATGCAATATATGTATAGGAACAAAATGCAGACAACAATGGGTGGGATAATCCTCGCCTCCTTGTCCTTAATAGAATTGAAAATTCTTGTCACGAATCTTTGCAAATTTTGAATTCTATTTCAGGACAGGAGGCTCCGGTTATGCTTGTTTAAAGCTGATCCACCACAACAGAAGCAATATGATCAATAGGCTTAAAGTAAAAAGTTTTGAACACAGAATCAGAGGACCAGTCAGCGGCCTTCATTATATCAAACAGAGTCACTCCCAAGGAGAAGGCTTTAGAAGCCATAGCACCACGTGCAGAATGAGCCCCAAACACAGATACATCAATGCCAGCCTCTGCCATGAGCCATCGTACCCACCTAGCTAACGTAGCCGGGGTAACGGGGCGAAAGGGCTTCTGCAATGCAATTAACAACTGACCTTGCATATCAGAACGAAAAGAAGAAGTACTTACTTCATAATCCTTAAGACATTGAACGACACACAGTTTTGGACGTGCAGGGAAAGAAGGGTAGGAATTAACCGCAGTATTGGTCTTGGTACGTCTGGAGAGACGAAACGAGACCCCCTCAGGAGTAAAACTGCGTCTGGCTAGATCCAAAGCCCGAACATCAGAAACTCGCTTGCAGGAGACTAAACACAGCAACATAGTAAGTTTAGCCGACAACTGCTTACGAGACAGTAAAGAATTAATCGGCCAAGCCTCCAGAAAACGTAAAATAATAGAAACGTCCCATAAAGAAACATACTTAGGACGAGGGGGATTTGCAAGGCGGATACCCTTGAGTAATTTGACAACCAGAGGATGTTCACCTGCCGGTTTACCGTCCAAATGGGGATGACCCGCAGAAATAGCCGAACGGAAGTTGTTCACCGTACGATACGCCAAGCCAGAGGAAGCCAGCGAGGCCAAAAAATTGACCATCACAGAAACATCAGCTGATGTTGGATCAACTTGCCGTTGAACACACCAGTCACTCCAACGCTTCCAGGAGCCCCTGTATCGTTTGTGGGTACCAGGAGACCAGGCGTCACTGATGAATTTGGAAGCGTCCGCAGAAAGGCCTGGGACCGACCAGCGTTCCCCGAAATTCGCCATGCTAGAAGAAGGTGAGAGCCTGACTGAATCAGGGGATGCGGATTTAGCAGGAGATTCCACTTCTGGGGAAGAAGGAACGGCACTGCACAAGCCATTTCCAGGAGAACTGGGAACCACGCCTGAGCCCTTCACAGAGGAGCGATCAAAATCAATTCCGACTGATACTGTTTCGTGTAAGCCAGAACCCTGGGAATCATCATGAATGGGGGAAAGGCATAACACAGAGCAGTCGGCCACGGTTGGAGAAAGGCATCTGTGGCTAGGGCCGCCGGATCCGGCCTCCAACTGAAGAAACGCGGGAGTTGGGCGTTGAGACGGGATGCAAAGAGATCGATCTGACAAGGGCCCCAAGACCGGAGGAGAAGACGGAACACACGAGGATGAAGCCTCCAATCGCTGAAATCCCTCAGATACCTCGAGTTCCAATCCACCACAAGATTGTTGCACCCCGGAAGGTATTCTGCAATAACCGTGATCCTGTGTTGCAGACAATAATGCCAAAATTCCTTGGCGATTTCCGCCAACAACCGGGACAGGGTTCCCCCCAGTTTGTTGATGTACCGGACTGCTGACACGTTGTCCATGCGGAGAAGTATGCAGCAGTTAGACTGAAGGGGAGAGAGGCAACGAATCGCGAAGGATCCTGCCAATAACTCCAGACAATTGATGTGGAGCAAGAGCTCTTGGGGAGACCACCGACCCCCCGTCGAGACTGGACCGCACCGGGCTCCCCAGCCCCAGCGGCTGGCATCCGATTCTATCACCACCTCCGGCGTGGAACCGAACAGGGCTCGACCATTCCAAGCCTCCATATGATCCAGCCACCATTGCATCTCTGATTTCGCCTCCTCCGAGAGGGGAATTTGGTCGGAATAATGGAGGCCGCTTTGAAGATGGCGAATCTTCAGGCGATGCAACTCCCTGTAATGCAGAGGGGCCGGGAAGATTGCCTGCAGGGAAGAGGCTAAGAGACCGACAACTCGTGCTAACAATCTCAATGACACAGTCTGTTTTGAGATAACGGAAGTCAATTCCCTCTTGATATAATGAATCTTTTGATTGGGCAAAAGAAGCTGACAGGTGAGAGAATTGACTTTGAAACCCAAGAAGTCGATCACCTGAGTCGGACGCAACACAGACTTCTGAGCATTCACCAGAAAGCCGAGGGACTGCAGAAGCTCGATGGTCCATTCCAGATGAGACATCAGTTTGACCGGACAATCCGCCAGAAGGAGGATGTCCTCCAAATAAATGATCAACCGAACACCCCGACTGCGGAGAGACTCCACGACTGGCCGCAACAGCTTCGTGAAGCACCAAGGTGCTGACGAGAGGCCGAAGGGAAGAACTCGATATTGGTACCAAGTCCTCAACCAGTGAAACTGGAGAAAACGACGATGTGGGCGGAAGATCGGGACAGACAAGTAAGCGTCCTTGAGGTCCAGACGAACCATCCAATCCTTGTCCCTCAAGAGATCTCTCACCAAATGGATTCCCTCCATCTTGAAGTGGCGGTAGACCACTCCCCCGTTGAAGTCCTTCAGATGGAGAACTAACCTCGATCCCCCTCCCTTCTTCTCCACAAGGAAGACAGTGCTGACGAACCCCTGTGGATGACGCACGGTCGGAACAATTGCCCCTTTTAAGAGAAGCGACCTGAGTTCCTCTGTGATGAACTCTTGATCTCTTTAGGAAAAGGAAAGTGGAGAAGGAGGATGAGTTTGACATTGGGGTTGATAAAACTCTATCTTGTATCCCTGAACCGTCTCCAACACCCAAGCATTGTTGGAGATCAAGCGCCAATTGTGTAGGAAAAACCGTATCCTGCCCCCCAGAACAACACTGCATGCAGGAATTATGCTCACCTGAAGTTCCGGAATCTTGATATCCCCCGGATTGACCGCCGGAGCGTCCCTTCTTGTATTGACCTCGCCCCTTTCTTGTTGGACCTCTGGGAGTAATTGGAATCTTGATGGCCCCCTCTATTGGATTGGTAGCCTCTCTGAGAGGACTGTTGCTGCTGACCACGGCCGAACGAGCGCCCCCTACCACGTCCAGCCTTGACAAAAACCGGACGGAACGCTCGCCGGACTGTCGCCTGTGCCTTGTCCAAACCCATGAAGGTATTTACAAATTGAGTCAGTTCCTTCAGAAACGGTTGTCCAAAAAGCAAACCTTGCGCAGCAGGACCTGATTCTGAGGTGGAGAGCTCCGCCAACTTCGGGTCGAGTTTCAATAAAATGGAACGCCGTCTCTCACTCGAGAGTGCGCAGTTTGCATTGCCCAGTTGGCAAATCGCACGATGAGCCCACTCAATGAGTTCGTCCGGGTCAACCATCGTCAAAGACTCCTTAGCCATAAATCCAAGATCTAAAATCTTAGTAAGGGGGCCTAGCATATCTAAGACCTTATCCTGACAGGATCTCCAGGAGCGACCTAGGCCTTTTTTGGAATCCTTTGTGAATTTACCAAATAGGTGACCAAAGTGGGATCTACCTCCGGTGTGTCTGCCAAATTGTCAGCCAGATCCAGCCTAGGACACTCCAAACGGAGTCGTGCACGGACCTCCTTGTCAAAGGATTGCCTAATGTGCTGTTGCACATACTCCGCCACCGCTGGGGACGGGAGCCAAGCTGTAGAATTAGGGTGGATAATGTCAGTGGGGTCTAATGAAAGAACTTGGGGATGAGTAGGGGCATCCACAAAGTGTTCTTTGCATTTCCTCTTCTTAGGAGGAGGGGAAAGATGTTCTGAGGATGAAGAAGAGAGATTGCCATCACTGTCGGCTTCCACGGCTCTTTTTTGCGGTGTAGAAGTGGACATAGACTTTGCCAAGCATTGAAAATCTGATGCATGTGGATTCCTAGGGGAAGTAGTATATTTCTGCGACGCAGGGACCCAACCATGTTGCTGCGCATACTTAGTCAAATGTCGCTTGAGAGGAGTAATGGCCCGAACCAAAGCCTTATTCATAGAGTGCTGGACACCCCTATCCAAAGCCTCAACCAAGCCCTGTTCAAGTGAATCAGAGGCCTCCTCATCATACTCATTGTCATCTGCATAATAACAGTCTGCCATGGTTAAGCAGAAACGATTTTCAGCGCACCAGATGACAAATAAAGGATTTGCCGAAGGCAAAAGTCAGGGGGAGTGCAAACACCCCACAGCAAGCCAAGAAGCAGCAAAAAATCGCTTCACTAGACAATAGAACATGGCGGGAGGGCTTGCCATGTAGAAAAATACACACTTTAGGCAGAGCCTATGCTAATTCTCCTTGCCTGAAGCTTAACACAGCAACCGGCGTCACAAGGGGTTAACAGTGAGGCTGTGAGCGAGTCAGTCACGAAGGACGTCCTGTCATAAAGCTCCGGTTCTGGCTGCAAACACGGAGCGCCGGAAATGCCTTAATGCGCATGCGCGGGGCACCGGCTGCCTTACTGAAGAGTTGAAGAGCTCGCGCAGGCAGCGCGAGCCTCTACAAACCCCGATATCCGCTCCACAAGAAGGACAATGCAGGCGCAGAGCGCCAGACCGTCAGAGGAGGTGAGCACACGCTCCCAAATGCGCCGCCGAATAAAATATACCAAGGAATCACGGAGCGCTAAATCGCGAAAACTAACTCATTACAAGCGCAACAAAGCGCGAAAGAGAACGCGGCACAAAGCGCGAGCACAGCGCAAAATTCAAACACAATGCAAAATTGTAAGTAGAAAGTACGAAAGCACTTAACTGGCTGCGAAGCAGCAAAGAAAGAGGAAGAGTGACTCTCTATATGCCATTATATACCCCTGACTCTATGGTTGTTGCCCATGTGTTTCTGGGTATTGTAGTTTATTTGTTTCTATGGCTGCTGGGCATTGCATTAAAGAAATGAGATAGCATAATCGGAGCCTCCTGTCCTGAAATAGAATAGTGGTGCACCCAGGATCTATTCTCAATGCATCTAGGATCTATTTTTCCCCTGTAGCAATCCGACGGGTACCATAAAAAAACTTCCTGCTAACTACAGTCTAGTGCCTTGCAACTCCACTAGCCAGATGCTGAGCAGAAGGACGTGCATGTTGCAAGGCAGAGAGGTACATCCAGGAGTATCAATTTCCTCCCATTCCTAAACTTCTTCACCCCTCATTTTCCATTTCCCCACTTCGCTACCTTTCCCACCCTCACTTGTCCTCTTTATTCACTTTCCCAACCCCTCACTTTCCCATCACTGCCCTCCCTTCATCTATTCTTCTTCCCCCTTCTTGTGTTCGCTCACTCCCATAACTCCCTTCTTCACTGTCGTCTTTCATGTTCCTCCCACTCTTGGATGAGAGCAGCTTTGCTGACTCCCCATGCCAGGCCCTTAGTAGTGTCCATGGAGTTCCTTCCGGAAATGTCCTCCATCTTGTTGCAGTGCCTCCACTGTGCAGAAAGCTAGTCCTTCCTCGCTGTCTCGTGTCCTTGGCCGTTCGCTCTCCTGAGAGCCTCCTGGCGTCTGTGCCTGATGTCCAATCCTGTCAGACGATGTGCTACTCAATTTCAGCCCGTCTACCTGGGGAAATAATAGGTGTATATTGTTTTTGTCATCATGTCGAGAAGCTGAAGATTCCTTTGGGGAAATGCCACAGACGTTGCATTGACGGGCCTCTGTGCAACACATTCCTTATCCTTCTCACCTTCTTTCTCTGTTAATTGCTGTAAATCTTATTTCTCTGTCTATTATTGTAAATGTTGCCAGCACGCTTTGTATTTCAGATTGTCTGCCAGTGACGTCACACACACCCTTCTCGCACTTTCATCTCCACAAAGTCTCAAATGTAATTTTGAATACGCCTCTTGACAATATCATTTTGCCCAAAGGAAATCAGACCCCCATCTTTTCTTCCTCGCTTTCTTACTCCTGGCTCCCCCGTGCCCCTACCTCACGAGTATGTCTACGCAGAAGGTGGGGGAGGGGGCTCTCCTAACCTCACTTTTTCATGCCCAGCATGTGCGCCACCCGTACGACACTTTTCCCATGTTAAAAATTACACCAAAGTGACGCAAGGGGCTTGTAAATAGTGCCCCACAGTATTTTATTTGTGAGGATTTGCTCAGACATTTTAGTGGTGTGAGTAGTTCTAGTGCCGGTCAATCAATCTATCAATCAATCATTTATTGAAGCACAGCAGATCACCTGTGAGGGTCTCAGGGTGCACCATTTGCTAACTGCTTCATGGTGATCTGTTCATTGGAACAGCCAGATCTTGATTAGGGTTGGGCGGAAATTGCATACGCAAAGCTCCGCAAAACTGTCAAAAATCTCCGCGAGCATGCAAAAGTTCTGCGAACATGCGGAATTGCTTGTTCTGCTCATTCGCAAAGTTTTTTTCCTGTTTGTGAACGCTGTTTGTATGCTCGGGGAGAAATATCTCACGAACACGCATTTTGAAAGCGCGAACAAGCAAAAAATTCGGCAAAGCTGCAGAATTTTGGCAATTCGGCAAAGCTGCAGAATTTTGGCAATTCCGCAAAGCAGCAGAATTTTACCAATTCCGCGTTTTCCACGGAATGCAAAAATGAAAGATCTTTTACATTTAAGTTTTTCGCTCAACCATGAGTTTTATAGCACTGGTCATGTTTGATTCATGTTTTAATCATTGGGCAGAGATCTCAGTTGGCCATGAATGTGAGATATCACGTTTACAGTTATATCAGTTTTGTATCAGCAGTAGTATTGGGTTGAGTATGTTAATAATGTAAATGCAACACACCTTGTGTTATATTATCAGGCCGAACGGCTCATAATATTTCCTTGTTTGTTTCCATTTAGACCCCTGAGGAAGGGTCCATCATGACCCGAAATGCATTGGGTGGATATAAAATGTTAATCATGATGATGTGAGAATCAGAAAACGAATGATTTGAAGAATGAAAAGAGATAAAATCAATAAATAAATACTATGGTTTGAAACTACTTCAATTTGGAGAAATCTTTATTGAAAAAGAACAAAATGGAGTAAGACCTCCAAGGTC
This sequence comes from Lissotriton vulgaris, assembly GCF_964263255.1. Lineage (NCBI taxonomy): Eukaryota > Metazoa > Chordata > Amphibia > Caudata > Salamandridae > Lissotriton > Lissotriton vulgaris. The sequence goes on along the minus strand of NW_028243212.1, from coordinate 38,974 downwards.
TATGTATTATAGTGCACACCACCTTTGAAAGCGGTAACACCGCTTTCCCCTAACCAAAGTATCAGTGCAGTGTTTCCAGACAAAACATTAGGTGGGAGCAGCACGCAAAAAAAGTGAAGAGAAAAAATCGAGCAATCTATTGAAATAAGAGTGCCGGATGGACTACTAGCAAGATTATATGGGATGGGGCAGGTCTCAACTCTCAACATGATCACCCACATAGGCACACTGTTGCCCCCACAACTTTTTCACCACCCATCCCTATGGCAGAAAAGTATAACTTTCTAACATGGAATGGATTGCTACTCTGTGCAAAAGGCATGGTGTGTACACTTATTTGAGATGGTGACAGACACACTTTACCTGCTTGCAAGAGATAGTGCTGAGTAAATTGGCCAAAATATGGAGAGGCAGATATACAGAACCACATAATCCTCACAAGCGAGGCAAAAATTAGTGTAGGATGTCCCCTACACAATACAAAGGATTGTGGGAGATCGAGAGGGTAGATATGTGATAGTTGATGTCCAACTTAATTGTTACTTAATGATGACCCAGTAGCTATATTCGTGATATATGCACCTAATGAGCAGCTGGTGGTTTCTTCCGCCCACTGACACCCCAGCTGCTGCAGGACCTGAGTGCTCCCTGCCGTTGGGGGCCTGGAAGAAATTGGGTTGTTGGTTGACTGAGGTGTGTGCTCTGGTCAAGCAGCAACCACAATCCTTGTCAGGTTGAGTCACAAGCCAACCCCAAATTAACCTGTGCTCAACTCCATGGTAGCTTGGCACAGAGCAGTCAGGCTTCACTTAGATGCAATGTGTAAAGTATGTGTGCAACACTTCAAACAGTAATAAAGGGAAGACACTTTACAAAAAGGATACCACATCAAGGGGCCGATTAGGATTGCAGTGAATCCGCATCCTCCGGGCCGGCGGAAGCCACCGCTGGCCCGGAGTATGCGGATTCACCGCTGCGGTGATAGAAAAGACCCCCGCCAGATTAGGATGGCAGGGGGGTCGGGAAGACCATCCGCAGCTTTTCCGCCGCGGTCCCACGGCGGAAAAGCTCTAATATGGTGGCAGTGTCTTTCAGACACCGCCACCATATTAGGATGCATGGGAAAAACATGCTTTTCCACGGCTGCTTTTCCGCAGTGGAAAAGCATGTGGTCTTTTCTGTTTGGGGGCCCGTTGAGGGCCCCCAGGGAGTCAGGGGGTGGGGGGTACACATGGGGGTACCTATGGTACCCCCCTGCATTTGCTTGCACATAGCGGCAGGCACCCCGCGGTGCCTGCCGCTTTGTGCATGCAAATGCACTGCATGTATTTTTAGCATTGTGGCGGGTGCTCCTTGAAGAAGCACCCACCGCAATGTTAAAAATACAGGATGTGACCGCCAGGGTGGCGGTCACATCCTAATTCGCACGGAGGGACCGTCGCTGCCCCTGCGGATGGTCACTCCGCCGCTGCCCCTTGCGTCCGTCCGCCATCATAATGACCCCCCAAGTTAGAAACATAGAGGGCCATATTATCAACAACTAGCGATAATTATCGCTAAATGAGCTTAGCGATATTTTTATTTATAGCCTCGCATCGCCGTATGTTATCGCAGAGATAACGTGCTATTAGCAACGTTTATCTCCAAAGCAATAAAATATCCGGCGATAGCGGCGAAATGCGTGAATTTCGCCGGAAATCCAGCGATATTCAGGCATTATCGCTAATAGGGTCTTAAACTGAATATCCACCTCCCATTGGATATACAGGCTAAGAATTGGTCTGAGCAGGCATTAGGTTTTGGCGATATTCGTGCTTAGCGCATATTTTTTAATCGCTTCGCCTGCCGTGCTAATAGGCGATAGCTGTGTTAGGGACTGCTTTCAGTCGCTAACAGGTTGGGTAAGCCCACTTTGTATGTCATTAGCGATATATATCGCTGACATGCAAAGTGCGCCCCAAACCGGTTGCTATCGCCTACAAGCTGTCGCTAACTGCTGTTAGCGACAGCTTGCTGATAGGGCAATAAAATTATCGGCGCTTTGCGACCGAAAGCGGCCACTAAAGCGGCGATAATCTCATATCGCCCACCTTGATAATATGCCCCAGAGTTATTTTTAATACATAAAACAAGACCACAATGAAGATAAAAAATCTGTAGAACTGGAGATATGCAGATTTAAAGATGTTAGTAGAAATAGCACCAAAAAGCACAAACCATCAACTGAGGATAACTGGTTGCGCTGGACAGGGACAAAGTCACAAGTTGAATTCAGGCAGCCTGCAATGAAGCACGGGTAGGCTACAGGGACCCAGTTAGGCCAGCTGAACAAAGTACTTTAAAACCTTGGTTGCAGAGCATTGCCAGGGTACGTTTTTCAAAGATGCATTGCACAGCCGAAATGATGTGTAGGTTGCTAGATGCAGCGAGGCTGCAGTTCATGGTCCTTCGACATTTTTGAGGATCTCATCGACAAAGACTTGTGATGCGAAGTTTGCCGTCGAGGATGTGCCATGCAGTGTCCAAGAATTTGGTGGCACCACTTGGCAGGGTCCGCTCACAAATGTCAGAGTCCAGACATCAGGTTGAAGGATGTTGGAGCCTTCTCTCTCCGCGGCTGTGGTCAGGAAGCCAGCCAACTCGCACTTGGAGTCACTTTGGGGCCCTGGGTTCAGCAGATACAGGTCCAGTCCTTCTCACCCAGGCATGAGGGAGATACGGCAGCACAGCAGGTTAGCAGTTCCTCAGAGCAGCAGTCCAGCAGCGTGGCAATCCTTGTAGTGCACAGCAGTCCTTCTTCCTGGAAGAGTATACTCAGGTCTAGAATTGAACTGAAAAGGTGGTGTCTGAGGTCCAATATATATACCCAGTTCTACCTTTGAAGTGGGGAGAAGCACAAATATCAAGACACATATTTTTCAGTGCCACATCAATCACATGCATGTCTAGATTATTTTTTTGTGTCATATGAACAGAAGATGGCAGATATTCTTGTCAGATCATAATCCTTTAGTATTTGAGATTCAGGGAGACTGGCCTAAAACAAAGGCCTCCTGGAGTTTTGAACAAGCTCTGTTAGTAAACGAGGATTACTGTAAACCCATAAGAAACTGGATTCCTATGTTTTTTAAGGAAAATATATGGAGCTCTCCAATTTATTGTGTTTTGGGATACCATGAAGGCATGTATATGGGGGAAATGCTACCGTTCTCTCTGAACCGTGGGAAGGAAGAAAAGTGGATAGTTCAGGATTGCTAAAATATTTTAGCTGTGGCAGAAGAAAATGTGTTTTAGCTGTGCAGCGGGGAGAAGAAGCGGGGGAGGTCCAATTAGAAGTAGCAGCAGTAACTGAAATCTTCTCAAAAAGTACATCTGTTAAATTAATGGTTTCTGCACCACTTGCACACTAGGTTAGACTATTGTCTAAGCACAAGAGATATTTGCACACAGCAGAATACTTGGCATGCACGATTTCGGATCACAACCCATTGAAGCTGATGTTGTGATGGAGGGGGGGGGCCCGACCACGAATTCCCACATGCAGACTGCCAGTGGAAGCATTAACTGATTACCCCTTCCGGCAACGAATCGTCACGCACATACAACAGTATTTCACAGATAACGAGGGGACAGCAACAGATCAGATGGCAGAGTGGGATGCATTCAAGGTACTGAATAGGGGAGATTGTATTAACACCGAGGGGGTACAGATATCATTGACCACGGAGCTGACACATGTAGAGAAAGAGTTGAAAAGGGCAGGGAAGTGCATGGTAGGTGTATAGAATGAGGAAGAAACTCTCCCATAATACGGAAGTGCCATGCAGACCTACGGCATAGGTTAAGATGCATCTCATACAGAACATGCATAGCACATCTGCAAGAGAAGGGTGATAAGGCAGGTAGAATACTAGTCTGGTTACTGAAATTGGGAGAGAACAGACTACCCATAGGGAACATAAGAGTCTCAACTACAATGATAGTTAATGCACCGGAGGAGATATGTAAAGTGATCATGGATGACTATAGCAGATTCTATGCAGCAAAAGGGGCGGCAGATGCTGCTGACTTGCTGAATTATTTGGGAGGGATAGCCGCACCCACTGTCACCCCCCTTGGTAGACAGGAACTGGAAGAGCCCCTCCAAATTGAGGAGTTCTGGGCTGCTATATCCAAGATGGCACGGAATAAAACACCAGACCTAGAATGGCTACCAATTTAGTTTTCTGCTATAATATGAAATATACATGTATCAGGCAGCTGAACAGAAGGGGGATCTTCACTCTCGGTAAGGGAAGCACTGATAGTGGAAGTCCCCAAGAAGGGTAGGGATTTATGAGACATCCGTTCCACTCACCCGCTGTCGCTCCTAAACCAGGACTACAAAATACTCAGCTGTATCCTGGCTAATAGATTACTACCCCTGATGCCTAAATTGGTACACACTGATTAGAACGCAACACCTTTCTCAGTGTGCAGCGACTGCTAGCTATGTTGGATATGGCCAAAAGTAACAAGGGCTTGAAGGTGACTGTCTCTCTGGACATCAAGAAAGCCTTCGATACACGGGGGGGCGGACCTGCAGATACTATTGGAAAAATTGGGATTGGACCGCCGATATCAAAATTGGGTGCTCCTCTTATACACAAAGCCATTAGCCCAGGGACCAAGTGGGGAGTTGATCTCTGAAGAATGTGAGGGGGCACGAGACAGGGTTGCCCCTTGTTCCCCATACTCTTTGCCCTGGCGAAAGATATGCCATGTCCACTGTGCAGCCGAGCCCCCAGATTGGGGCATATCCTATGGGGGAGAATGGACTGTGGTTTCCCTGTATGTGGACAACCCTCTTGTATACCTCAAGGACCTACTCAAATAGCTACCGGGGCTCATGTAGGTACTAGATTGATTTGAGAAGTATTAGGACCTCAGGGCAAACGAGGAGAAATCAGCCCTTCATCAGATGCCCGAGTGATTGGTGGAAGGTAGGATGGCTCTCCCACATTCGAAGCTGACATCGAGGGTCGACACGTTTCTGTATCTGGGGGTGCATGTTTACCATGTAGAAAGGGATCTAATTGGTTGTAACATTGGGAGAGACCTGCAAGTCATGAAGAATGCGCTTGTGTTCTGGTGCAGTCTCCCCTTGTCTGTGGTAGGCCATGCGTTGATAGCCAAGATGTTGATCCTCCACAGGATTATCTACCTTTTCTCTGCAATCCCATCAGTGCGGAAACGCCCCTTTTTTGCAAAACTGCACACCTCGCAGTGAGATCTGATCTGGGGAGGCAAGAGAAAGACAGTGGTGTTGACTAAAGTGCAGCTCCTGCTTGTGGAGGTGGGTCTCAAGGCCCCGACTTACAAGTATTATTATGCAACTGTGCAATTACAGTGGCCCCTGGGGTGGAATGGAGGCAGAGTGGGGCGTTAATTCAAGGGGCATCATTTATGAGAAATGCCGCATCGCTGCGTGAAAGAGGTGATGCGTCATTTCTCAGTGGGCACTTCTTGCGACATACCTGATGCGTCATATTTAATGTATGATGCATCATGTTGCAAGGAGTTACAGATATGTCAGTATTTCTGACGTATCTGTATGTGCAAAAGTGCCGCATTGCCTTTCTTGATAATATGGCCCCAGGTGCTCTAAGTGTGGCACACACGACGCGCACGTTGGAATGCCCAAAGGTGGCAACAACCTGGAGGGCAGTGCTGACTAAACTAGTGGAAATTGTGGACATAGTTTTGGAACCCCATCCAGAACTATGCCTCCTGGGCAGGATGCCTGGACTTAAAGCATGCAAACTAGAATGCAGGATGATAGAATTAACACTGGTCCTGTGTAGACGCCCCATCACAATAGCCTGGAAGCCAGCAGACCCCCCGCCGGGGGTTTGTAGTGTCACTGGGACTTAATGAAGTGGGCAAAAGCAGAGCCGGCAGCCATCACAACCAGTAATGGACAGGCTGAGTGCTGGGTATTACAGTGTGGGACACATAGCTTATAAAATTAGATGGACGTACAGGCGATGTATCGCCCATTCATGTGCTACCTCACATCTTTTATTTAATTGGCTCATAATAATTGTTTTTATTAGAACATGTTCATGTGCCTGCTCGCTATTGTTGCAAATCTGTTTGCAGTGTTTGTCTGTGGGTGGCTGGGCGCATAAATTGTAATGCAAATTAGATTTTCTCACTTGTGGTGATTAAAGTGTGGCTAAGCAAAACAAGTGTTTGATTTTTTCCTTGCTTTTTTACACTGCATTTCCATGAAAGAATTTCATTTTAATTAGCTAAAACATCTGTTTTGTTTGCTCCAGATTATAGTGTCCATGTGCAGTTAAGTGAAGTAGTGTGGCTCACTGGTTAGAGGCGGCAGACCCGAGAGCAGAGGATGGCCCGGGACCAGGGTTCGATTCCCGGCGCGGCAGGTTTCTGGACCAGGGTCAGCGGACTCGATAATTCTCTCGCCTCGGTGCCCACTCTGATCAGCAATCACACTCGGCAACTCTGGGCATTAGCTTGCCTCATCTTCACTAACGGCCCCACCAGACCGCCGGGGATGCCTGGTCTCACCCTGGAGATACCCATTAAGGGACCATCTCTCAGGGAAGCCAGGAAGGGTTTCGCAGCAGTCGAAGCGCCTTGGGACCCTACGGGTAAGTAGTGCGCTATATAAATGCCTATACATTTACATTTACATTTACATTTACAGAGGAGTGTAGACTCTTTTGCTAGCCCATCCTGTAAGCATAACTTCCATCAGTCATGGCTCGGTCGCCTGGACCCATGTTGTCCATGTTGGCATGAAGAATGCATGCAGAATGGGGGGTATGTGTGTAGTCTGATTTTACGATGACTATGAGATATGAGTCCAAAGCCATGAGTGAGACAACGCGCAGAGCTCTGATTCATGGACACTGACACTGTGCTGAGGCTACATATCTTTAGAGCGGTGTGAGGGAAAAGTAGTTCAATTACACAATTCGTCATCTACACCAGTATTACTTGCTCTCAAGTAGTTCCAATGAGTAGGTTCAGTCACTAAGGCTGGTCTCTGAGTTATTCCAAAACATGATGTTGGGTAATACGAACTTCCATGGGTTGGTAGATTTTGTGTCATACATGCTTAAACCTCAACTTGAGTGTAGCACAGATGACCTGCAGATACTTTTGCAAGAGACGAGCAGTTCGATGACTGTACCCTGAGTCCTTGGGGCTCGCCATCTTGGGTATTAGTGTTCTATGTCTAACACACTGGTAAGTGTCACATTCTTGTGCAGGAGACAAAGGGCCTGATTCACAGAATGAACTTAAGACTCAATCCTAAACCTACTACCATGTTGGTATTCACAGAATGCACTTACTACTTTTGGCATTCACAGAATGAACAACCTACTTGTTGGCATTCACAGAATGAACTTACTAATTTTGGTATTCACAGAATTTAGGATTTTGTCTTAAGATAAACTTAAGACAGACTTAAGTTAGGATTTTGTCTTATGTCTGTCTTAAGTCTGTCTTAAGTTTGTCTTAAGACAAACTTAAGAAAAAATCCTAACTTCTGTGAATACCAAAAGTAGTAAGTGCATTTCTGTGCATTCCCAAAGGAGTAAGCGCGTTCTGTGAATGCCAAAAGTAGTAAGTGCATTCTGTGAATACCAAAATAGTAGTAAGTTTAGGATTGAGTCTTAAATTCATTCTGTGAATCGGGCCCGAACAGTCCAATAATTGTACCCTGAGTCCTTTGGGGTCCCCATCTGGGACATTCATGTTTTAAGTCTAGCATACTAGTAAGCTGCAGATACTCGTGCAGGAGATGAGCAGTTCAATAACTGTACCCTGAATCCTTAGGTGAAGCCATTTTAGGTATTAATGTTCCAAGTCTAGCACACTGGTAATTTGCAAATACTCATGCAGGAGATGAGTGGTACAATGATTGCACCCTTAGTCCTTCGGTGTAGCCATCTTTGGTATTAAGGTTTTAAGCCTTCTCTCTGGTAACCAGCAGATACTCGTGTAGGAGACGAGCAGTTCAATGACTTTACCCTGAGTCCTTTGGTGTCTCCATCTTGGGTATTAAGGGCCTCATTTATGAGGCTGTGCATCACTTTTACGCAGCTGGTTCGTCACTTTTTGTGACGCACCAGTGGCATAATAAATGCGTCTTGTTGCAACATATTTACAAAGTGACGCATCTAGGTAGATGCGTCACTTTGTAAACCCCTGCCAGGTATAATGGATGCAGGGGGGGCATTCTGATGCAAGAAAGGGTCATAGAAGTGACGCAGTGAAATCTATAAGAATTCACTGCTCCACTTCTAGGACACAAATGCGTCAATTTTTTACACCTGCCTCACAGCAGGCGTAAGACTGATGCAGGCCCTTTCACATGGGGCTTGCCCCATGTGAAATGACGCATTGCTGGAGTTGCTGGACACACTCCAGCAATGCGTCACTTTTGCGCCATACAGATACGTCAGAAATACTGACGTATATGTAACTCCTTGCACCATGATGCGTCATACTGTAAATATGACGCATCATTGGTGTCGCAAGGAGGGCACAATGAAAAGTGACGCATCGCTGTTTTCACTCAGAGATGCGTCACTTTTCATAAATGAGGCCCTAAGTTTCTACGTCTAGCACACTAGTAAACTGCAGATACTTGTGCAGGGAATGAGCAGTTCCATGATTGTACCCTGAGTCCTTTTGGGTAGCCATCCTTGGTATTAATGTTCCAAGACTAGCACTCTAGTAAGCTGCAGATAGTCGTGTAGGAGATGAGTAGTTCAATAACAGTACCCTGAATCCTTCGGTGTAGCCATCGTGGGTATAATTCTCCACGTCTAGTACACCGGTAAGCTGCAGATACTAGTATAGGAGATGAGTGGTACAATGACTGTACTCTGAGTCCTTCGAAGTAGCCATTTTAGGTATTAATGTTCTAAGTCTAGTACACAGGTTAACCACAGACAGTGGTGCAGGAGACAAGCAGTTCAATGACTGTACCATGAGACCTTTGGAGTACTCAACTTAGGTATTAATGTTTTAAGTATTGAAGACTGGTAAGCTGCAGATACTCATGCAGGAAGCGAGCAGTTCAATGACTGTCTCCTACAGCTGATGGTGCATGGTTATCTAATGTAAATATCATGTTACAATGCAGGGTATGCCACCAGTTGCCTTTACCCTGTGGGCATTACAAACATTGACCGTTGAAATGCATTGTTATATCATGCAGGGATTTTAAAGGAATAATTTGACCCCGCAATGTTGTTGTCAAATATATATATTCCTACATAGGACAGACAAAGTATAAACTCTACACATTGTATAAAATAACGCTTTACAAATCAATGACATCTCAGTCATGTGCAACACACTGTGGAGAAAACAAACATAGTAACACAATCCTGTCACAAAAGGTGTTCTGTATGTTATGAAGTTAAAACTACAACTCCCAGAATTCTTTGGGGGAATGTAATGTCATGTGATTGCTTTAAATACAGATGAAAAAAGTAGGGCCACCTACCGTGAGAAAGGCCTCCAGGCCTAAACTCGTTGGTGTGACAGACTTAGGATCTGTGCCAATAAAATAAGACATACGGAGTTCCTGAGTGCGGCGCATTTTGTATTAAAAAAAAATTATATATATATATATATATGTATATATATATGAAAAAAACGTTTCAGGCATAGAGTGACGTATACATAATGCAAAAAAAGAAGCACAGAAATCTGGGTAGTTCCCAAGTTTAGGTGGAGAGCGGCGCCTTTCTAGAGCACCCTCAACACCAGCGACACTCTAGATCTGCTCACCTCAAATGTCTGCTTTTCTATCAAAGTGTTTAAGCATAGGATTAGCAAAGTGCCATCCACGCTGAGATAGAAAGAAACAAAGTTGTTTACCAATTCTATAGCAAAGTCTTCAAGCATAGTATTAGTACAGTGCTATCCATGCCACGCTGTAAAATGGCCAAAACCTTTGACCACTCCAGGCACAGTATTGCAGCTTTGGATTGGTAAAATACCATCCAAGCCAACCTGAAATTAATAAAAGCAACACCTGACATGTGTTTCGCTCTCATTAGAGCTCTTCAGAGAGGTATTGCTTTGTCCAGACACAAGGGAGCACCCAGTATAACAAAAAATAAAACCCTTTCAGACATAGAGTGATGCATAAAGTATGCAAAAAAGAAGCAGAGAACTCAGGGTAATTCTCAAATTTTGGTGGAAAGCAGCTCCTGTATAGAGCATCCTCAACACCAACGACGCTCTAGATCTGCTCACCTCAAATGTTTGCTTTTCTATCAAAGTATTTAAGCATAGGATTAGCACAGTGCCAACCATACCGAGACAGAAAGGGACAAAGTATTTTACCATTTCTACAGCAAAGTCTTAACGCATAGGATAAGCACAGTGCTATCCATGCCGAGTTGTAAAATAGCTAAAGCCTTTTACCACTCCAGGCTCAATATTACAGCTTTGGATTGGTAAAATACCAACCAAGCCATTCTGAAATGAATAAAAGCAACCAGTGACCTGTGTTCTCCTCTCATTAAAGCTCTCCAGAGAGGCATAGATTTGTCCAGACATAAGGAAACACTCAGTATAAGTAAAAAGAAAAGAGAAAACCCTTTCAGGCATAAAGTGATGCATAAAGTGTGCACAAAAGAAGCCGAGAACTCTGGGTAGTTCTCAAGTGTAGGTGGAAAGCAGCTCCTGTATAGAGCACCCTCAACACCAGCGACACTATAAATTGGCTCACCTCAATGTCTGCTTTTCTATCGAAGTCTTTAAGCGCAGGATGATCAGAGTGCCAACCACACCAAGATAGAAAAGGCCAAAGTTTTTTACAATTTTTACAGCAAAGTCCTTAAGCATAGGATTAGTACAGCGCTATCCATGCAGAGCTGTAAAATGGCCATTGCCTTTTACTACTCCAGGCACAGTATTACCGCTTTGGATCGGGAAAATACCATCATAGTCAACCAGAAATTAATAAAAGCAACACATGACACGTGTTTTGCTCTCATAAGAGCTCTTCAGAGAGGCATAGCTTTGTCCAGACACAAGGGAGCACCCTGTATAAGTAAAAACAAAAGCCTTTCAGGCATAGAGTGATGCATAAATTATGAAAAAAAGCAGAGAGCTCTGGGTAGTTTGTAAGATTCAGTGGAAAGCAGCTCTTGTATAGAACACATTCAGCACTCTAAATTTGCTCAACTCAAATGTCTGCCTTTCTATTAAATTCCTTAAGCATAGGATTAGCACAGTGCCATCCACGCCGAGATAGAAAGGAACAGAGTTGTTTCCACAGCAAAGTCTTTAAGCATAGGTTTAGCACAGTGCTATCCAAGCCAAGCTGTAAAATTGCCAAAGCCTTTTCCCATTTCAGGCACAGTATTACAGCTTTGGATTGGTAAAATACCACGCCAAACTGAAATGAATAAAAGCAACCCCAGACACATGTTTCACTATCATTAAAGCTCTTCAGAGAGGTTTAGCTTTGTCCAGACGCAAGGGAGCACCCAGTAAAGTGAAAACAATACTCTTTCAGGCATAGCGTGCTGCATACATTATGCAAAAAAGTATCATAGAACTCTGGGTAGTTCCTAAATTTATGTGGAGACCAGCTCCTGTATATAGCACCCTACAACACCAGCGACACTCTGAATTTGCTCATCTCAAATGTCTGCTCTTCTATCAAAGTTTTTAAGCATAGGATTAGCACAGTGCCATCCATGCCAGGATAGAAAGGGACAAAGTATTTTGTCATCTGAACAGCAAAGTCTTTCTATATATATATATATATATATATATATATATATATATTCACTGAAAAAAACATAGGTTTCAGGGACGTTATAGTTAGTTGGACTTTTCACTTGTACAAAACCATAGAAATTCCGCCGTTATAGTTATTTGAGCTAACTATAATTCGCGCCCCCGCAATGCACTGCTGATGACGTCACATATTACATCATTCATGACATGGTCAGTGACATCACTGATGACATCTCAAATGACATCACTAATGACATCACTGATGACATCATTTAGTGACTGTGTGTTTCTATAAAGTTTATATATGTATTATATATATGCCAAGGTGTATTGAAGAATGAGTGGGTGTATACGTGTTTGGATGGAGGATTTAGTAAGTGCGTCACTGACTGTTTAAGTGAGTTTTTTACATGTGTTTTAATGAATGCATGGGTGAGTGACTAAACTGTGATAATGTCTGTATCGATCTGTCTGCTGTTGTATAAGCTGCTCCATGGGTTGGTTATTAGCTATATGAGTGTCCATATGGGTTATTGATTGGTGTGTGTGGGAGGTGTGTGACTATGTGCATACATGTTTGAGTGATTGATTTACTGGTTGTGTGGGTTCAATAGTGCATGTAGAAACAGCTGTATCGGTGGGTCAGTGTGTGCATGGGTGTGTTACTGAGTGAATGGATGTCTCAGTGGTACATGTCCAAGTAACTACATATGTAAAAGGCAGTATATGTGAGAGTTGGAGTATATAAATGACTATATGTGAGAGTCAGTGATTGTGAGAGTGGCTGTATAGATGAGTGTTTACTTGTATCAGTGATTGTATAAGAGAGTAATTATGTTTTGATTCTGTATGAATGAATGATCTGTTGTGTGTATAACTCTATAGTTCAGTAAATGGAAGTGTGATTGATTCTTTGCATGACTGACTAGGTGTGTGAGTAACTCCATGAATGATTGGCGCTGTGTGAGTGTCTGTATGGGTGTATGATTCCATATGATAGTGTTGTATTGATGAGTGACTGTATGTATGAGTGACTGTATGGGTAGTGACAGATGGATTTCTGGAGTGCATGGGTACAAACTGGATAATTGGAGGAGTGAATCACTACTGTGTAGGGGGTGAGAGGTCTGCATGGGTTGTGCACAGGGGATTGTTGCAGTGCATGTGTTAGTGCCTTGGTCATTTCATGAGTACATGGGTAGTGACTGGAAGATTAGAGTACTGAAAGGAGAGTGCTTGGGTTTCCGTGGAGTGATTGGATAACTACATGGTGCTGGCTGGGTGATTGAAAGTGTGCATGGGTACTGACAGGACTGCATGGGTAGAGCTCAGAGGATTGCAGCAGTGCATGTGTTATTGACTGGGTCATTGCATAAGTACATGGGTACTGATTGGATGATTAGAGTACTGCAGGAACAGTGCACGGTGAATGTATAAGTGCCTGGGTTTTGGCGGAGTGATTGGATAAGTACATGGTGCTCATTGGGTGATTTGAGGAGTCCATGGGTAGTGACAGGACGATGGCTGGACTGCATGGGTACTGCTCAGGGTATTGTAGCAGTGCATGGGTTGGTGCATGAGTCATTACATGAGTGCATGGGTAGTGACTGGATGATTAGAGTGCTGCAAGGAGAATGTCTGGTGAATTTATAAGTGTTTGGGTTTTTGCAGAGTGATTGCATGAGTACACACATGTCATATCAGGCCCCGCCGCTCCCTTCACCACTGTGCAAACGTGGCCCCTGATGGGTTTTATCTGGGGGATTAATTCCCTTTGACTCCTGAGGGTCCCTGGGGGCCAACTAGCCCACCAGGTACCTCCAGTAAGCGACACAGAGCTGAGTTGCAGAGAGGTGGTCTGAGGCCACACCCCTTTTTACACCTCTCTGCGGTGCTTACTGGACGTACCTGGTGGGCTAGTTGTGCCCTCAGGATTCAAGGGGACTTAATCCCCCAACTTAAAATGAGCCACAAGGCACATTTGCATACTGGTCACACAGGCCACACCCCCTTCCTGCACCACTGTGCAAACACGCCCCTTGGAGCGTTGTACATTGGGGGATTAAATCCCCTTGAGTCCTGAGGGCCCCTAGAGGCCAACTAGCCCACTAGCTACCTGCAGTAAGCAGCACAGAGCTGCATTGCATAGAGGTGTAAAAAAGGGTGTGGCTTCTCAACATCTCTCTGCAATGCACCCTCATGATTGAAGGGGACTTAATCCCCCAATTACAATGTGCAAGCGGGTGCGTTTGCACACTTGCTATGTCAGGCCCTGCCCCTTCCCTTCACCACTGTGCAAACGCACCCCCTGGTAAGTTTTAAGTTGGGGGATTAATTTCCCTTGAGTCCTGACGCAGCTCCCTGGTGCATACTTGAGGTACCTGGCGGGCTAGTTAGCCCCCAGGGACCCGCCTTTGTGGAAATCGGGCCACTTTCCTAACTTAAGCCTGGATGAAGCATGGAAATGTTGGGAACAGCAGGACATCCGGACAGTAGTGGATATTCTGAAAGAAGGCAGTATCATGAGCTTCGATGCCATTCAACAGAAGTACAGTATTTCCATTAGCCAAGGTTTTAATATGCCCAGATTTCGCAAACATTCAAAGCTATAAGACCCCGCATCTCCCCGGGTATCCGCTGTCCCATTCTGAAATACTTATTAACCCTTTCGATGCTGATGACGAGCTCAGCTCGTCATCACCCAAAGGTGTCGTGTGCTGATGACGAGCGGAGCTCGTCATGGTGCCACTAAAATGGCATTTTCCAGCACAGGGGGGGAAAACGCCCAGCAGCCATGTGGTTAAAAGGAGGGAGCAGAATCAAAGTTATATACCAGGATTTAACTAAAGGGATGCATGATGACCTGGAGAAAAAAATGAGGCTGCCTGGGCAATAAAGCTGCAGGATCCAGATGTGGATCTGGATAAAGCTCTACATTTGGATAAAGAGGTCTTACGGTCATCTAATCTAAAGGCACAACATTTTAAAACACTGTTTAATCTCTATTTTACACCTTCTAAATTATTCAACTGGGGTAAGAGAGCGGATAACAACTGCCCCAGAGGTCAGAAAGGGCCGGCGGATTTACTGTACATGTTTTATCATTGCGAGAAACTTAACATTATTAAAGGTGAGATCGAGAAATTTCTAGAGGGGTTGCTAGGCTCAAAGATCAGCCTATCCCCAACATCAATGATCCTTGGGAGTGATAGTCAGATGGGTGTCAATAGGGAGACGGAAGCATTTATTTTTGTGGCCACTGCTGTATTGCGTATCCTTCTCTCAGCAGCCTGGAAGGATTTGAATGCCCCATCCTTTCAGATGTGGCTGAGCAGGCTTCTCGGCATACATAAAATTGAATCTACACTATATTTACACAAGGGTAGGAAGACACGTGAAATTGTGCTTAAAATCTGGGCACCCTTGAAAGATTGGAGGGATGGGCAATTATAAATATATATCAGTGTATATAGATTTATGTTTATATTCTATTGCCGTCAAATCCCCGAAATAACGAAGCTTCCCTCCCTCTCTTCTGATGAATATATGTATATATTTATATCTATTTATTTGTAAGAAAATGTATTGTATTTATGATATTCTTTTTCTGCCTGTAAGATGAAATGAAATGAAATTATAACCATGGATATTTTTTATACCAATAATAAATTCTCATAAAAAAAAATTAAAAAAAAATAATTTGGGGGATTTATTACCCTTGAGTCCTGATGGTCCCTGGGGGCCAACTAGCCCATCAGGTAACTCCAGTAAGCGCCACAGAGCTGCGTTGCAGAGAGGTGTAAAAAGGGGCATGGCCTCTGAACACCGCTCTGCAACGCAGCTCCCTGGCACATACTGGAGGTACCTAATGGGCTAGTTAGCCCCCAGGGACCCTCAGGATTCAAGGGGACTTAACCCGCCAACTTAAAACGCATCACAGGGTGCGTTTGCATACTTGTCACATCAGTCCATGCCCCCTCCCTGCACCACTGTTCTAATATGCCCCCTGGAGTGTTGTAAATTGGGGGATTAAATCCCCCTGAGTGTCCCTACGGGCCAACTAGCCCACCAGCTACCTCCAGTAAGCGCCAGAGAGCTGCGTTGCAGAGAGGTGTAAAAAGGGGCGCGGCTTCTCAACACCTCTCTGCAATGCAGCTCCCTGGCACATACTGTTTGTACCTGGTGGGCTAGTTCGCCCCCAGGGACCCTCAGGATTGAACGGGACTTAATCCCCCAATTTAAAATGTGACAGGGAATGTTTGCACACTTGCTATGTCAGACCTCGCCCCCTCCCTTCACCACTGTGCAAACACTCCCCCTGGCACATTTTAAGTTTAGGGATTAATTCCCCTTGAGTCCTGATGGTCCCTGGGAGCCAACTAGCCCACCAGGTACCTCCAGTAAGCGCCACAGAGATGCGTTGCAGAGAGGTGTAAAACGGGGTGTGGCCTTTGAACACCTCTCTGCAGCACAGCTCCCTGGAGCTTACTGGAGGTACCTGGTGGGGTAGTTGGCCCCCAGGGACCCTCAGGATTCAAGGGGACTTAATCCCCCAACTTAAAATGAGCCACAAGTTTGCACACCTGTTACATCAGGCCACACCACTTCCTGCACCACTGTGGAAACACGCACCCTGGAGTGTTATTTGTATTTGTGTTTGTGGGTATTTATAAAGCGCAGCCTATCGCTCCGGAGGGAGCATCATGGCGCTAAGCGTGCGTGGATGGGATTAGATAATGAAAAATCTAAATAGCGGCCATCACATAAGTATCAGATTGCTGATGAACCCAGGTCTTCAGTTGTTTCCTAAAAAGACTCTCAGTCTCGACCAGTCTGAGGTTTAAAGGCAAGTTGTTCCAGGCCCTTGCTGCTAGAACTGTGAAAGTTTTTCCGCCCCTGGTTTTGTATTTATACCTCGGGATCTTAGTAAGGTTACCACCGGAGGATCTCAAACATCGTACGTTTGGGGATTAAATCCCCTTGAGTCCTGAGGCTCCAAGTTGGCCAACTAGCCCACCAGCTATCTCCAGTAAGCGCCACAGAGCTGCGTTGCAGAGAGGTGTAAAACGGGGTGTGGCCTCTGAACACCTCTCTGCAGTACAGCTCCCTGGCACTTACTGGAGGTACCTGGTGGGCTAGTTGGCCCCCAGGGACCCTCAGGATTCAAGGGGACTTAATCCCCCAACTTAAAACGAGCCACACGTTTGCACACCTGTCACATCAGACCACACCCCTTCCTGCACCACTGTGGAAACACGCCCCCTGGCGCGTTTTAAGTGGGGGGATTAATTCCCCTTGAGTCCTGATGTTCCCTTGGGGCCAACTAGCCCACCAGGTACCTCCAGTAAGCGCCACAGAGATGCGTTGCAGAGAGGTGCAAAAAGGGGCGTGGTCTCTGAATACCTCTCTGCAACACAGCTCCCTGGCGTATACTGGAGGTACCTAGTAGGCTAGTTAGCCCCTGGGGACCCTCAGGATTCAAGGGGACTTAATCCTCCAATTTAAAACGTGCCACAGGGCACGTTTGCACACTTGTCACATCATGCCACGCCCCCTCCCTGCACCATTGTGGAAACACATCCCCTGGTGCTTTGTAAATCAGGGGATTAAGTCCCCTTGAAACCTGAGGGTCCTTGGGGGCCAACTAGCCCACCAGCTACCTCCAATAAGCACCACAGTGCTGCATTGTAGAGAGGTGTAAAAAGGGACGTGGCCTTGGACTACCTCACTGCAACACAGCTCCCTGGCGCTTACTGGAGGTACCTAGTGGGCTAGTTGGCCCCCAGGGACCCTCAGGATTCAAGGGGACTTAATCCCCCAACTTAAAATGTGCCACAGGGCGCGTTTGCACACTTGTCACATTAGGCCACGCCCCCTCTCTGCACCACTGTGCAAACACGCCCCCTGGAGTGTAGTAAAATTGGGGATTACATCCCCTTGAGTCCAGAGGGTCCCTGTGGACCACCTAGCCCACTAGCTACTTCCAGTAAGCGCCACAGAGCTGCGTTGCAGAGATGTGTAGAAAGGGGCATTGCCTCTCAACACCTCTCTGCAATGCAGCTCCCTGACACATACTGGAGGTACCTGGTGGGGTAGTTCTCCCTCAGAGACCCTCAAGGTTGAAGGGGACTTAATCCCCCAATTTAAAATGTGCCAGGGGGGGCAGTTGCACACTTGCTTTGTCAGGCCCCGCCCCTCCCTGCACCACTGTGCAAAGCTGCCAAATTCATATTCAAAGTCCAAGGTGTACTTAACAAAGATATAATTTTGGAGACGGCTGGGATAATAATTACTAATAAAATTTCAAACGGTGCATGCCTCATTGAAAATGCTGGATAGTGGTGTTGTAACAGTAGGGTAAGTGATGGAAAGTGAAGGGGTAAGAAATACTATTCTAACTCCAGTGTGGTGCAACATTAGGGTTAGTGTTGGATAGTGTAGGGGTAAAATATACTATTCTAACTCCATGGTGGTGCAACAGTAGGGTATGTGTTGGATAGTGTAGTCTGTCCTAAGTCTAAGACAAACTTAAGACAAAATCCTAACTTCTGTGAATACCAAAAGTAGTAACTTCATTCTGTGAATGCCAAAAGTAGTAAGTGCATTCTGTGAATGCCAAAAGTAGTAAGTGCATTCTGTGAATACCAAAATAGTAGTAAGTTTAGGATTGAGTCTTAAGTTCATTCTGTGAATCAGGCCCACTATCTTTAATTGTGTTATCAAATGCCTTTTAAAAGCTGCACATCTCGACTCAAACTATTAAAAACAACAAAAACATGTTTTCTACCTTTTCATGTCATTACAGATAATGTCTTCAAATGACAAAGCAAGATATATCAGCTGCAGCAAGGGAAACCTGCAACTGAAACATTCAGGGTATGTTTATTGTAAGGAGAGACTAACTGAACCCAGGTATCATTGGAGGTGTGTGCAATACTACTCATCCCATTGCACAGGCAGAGTGGTTACTCTTGGTGACTCTGGGGCATATTACCATCAACTAGCGATATTTATTGCTAAATGGGCTTAGCGAGGTTTTTTTTATCGCCAAGCATCGCCGGATATTATCGCAGAGATAACGTGCTATTAGCAACGTTTATCTCTAAAGCTATAAAATATCCGGTGATAGCAGCGAAATGTGTGAATATAGCTGAGTATACACCGATATTCACGCATTAACGCCAATAGGGTCTTAGCCATAATATCCACCTCCCGTTGGATATAATGGCTAAGAACTGGTCTGAGCAGTTGTTAGCTTTTGGAGATATTCGCGCTCAGCGCGAATATTTTCATCGCTACGCCTGCGTTGATAGTAGGCAATAGCGATGTTAGCGATTGTTTTTAGTCGCTAACAGGTTGGGTACGCCCACTTTGCATGTCATTACCGATAAATATCGCTGACATGCAAAGCGGGCCCCAAACCGCTCGCTATCGCCTCAAAGCTGTCGCTAACGTCAGTTAGCTATAGCTTGCTAATAGGGCGATATAATTATTGCCGCTTAGCGGCCGAAAATGGCGCTAAATCGGCGATAATCTAATATTGCCAGGCTTGGTAATATGCCCCTCTGTTTTAAGAACCACAGAGCATAACCACTCTGCCTCTGCAATGGAGGTTAGGGAAACGATAAATGAGATCAAAGATATTGCATCCACCTCCAATGAATCCTGTGGTTCATTGGAGGGAGGTAGCACAACACGTCCCAACACATGTTGCCAGCAGTAAGCCTATTATTCCCAATTTGAGACGTATTGTTCAACATAAAAAACAGGCTAGTAACCCTAAACGAGTTAGACCTCAAACCTTTTCTGATATACTTATTCCTCCTGAACTCTCTGTAACTGTTTCTAACGACCCTTTTCTATTGCATGACAACAAAACCCCTCTGAAAAGAATCCTAATGTTGATCACACCCCGTAATCTTGCTAGGTTGGAGAATTATGATATTTGGATGATGGATGGGACGTTTAACAGCACGCCCCATCCATTCAGCCACATATTCACCAATCCTGATAAAATTAACAACACAGTAGTCTCCTTAGTTTACAGTTTGCTACCAGATAAACAATCCTCAACTTACACTGAACTTTTAATAGTGGTAAAATCCAAAACATCAAACACAGGTCCTAGAAAAGTAATTATTGATTTTGAATTGGCAATGATTAATGTTATTACCGAAACGTACGCGGATACTGAAATTTAAGGATGTTTTTTCCACTTTTCTCAGGTATTTTGCCGTAAAATGCAAAACACATCCTTAGTTGAGGATTATATATCTAATAGCAAACTGCAGTGTGAACTAAAAAAAACTAATTGCACTTTGCTTTGTTTTGCTTTGCTCGTGATAGTGTAGACGAGTACTACACTGCAATTAGTGAATCTGACTATTTTACAACAAACGAGGAGAAATTGGCACCACTTCTAAATTACTTTGAAGACACATGGATTGGGCATCTAAGCTGATCAGGTCACAGGAGGATGCCACGTTTCCATGTGGCGTGGTAGAACTGCTACTCGAGCAAATCATTCAGTTGGAAAACATCACCCCAATTTCTATAATTTTTTGGAAACTTTGATGAAGGAGCAAAGTTTCCAAGAAATAAGATTAGCAAAAGCATTAACAGGTGGTCTGAACCCACAAATTTCCCAAAAATCTAAGGAAATGTCGGGAAGACTGTTGGATGCACTACAACAGTTTAGGTTGTGTGTGGCTTCAGACTACCTGGATAATCTTGCACACATCCTACATTACTAACTCACACAACACTATTACTTTCCTGTTTTGCCCTAAAAAAATGTACTTTTATAAAATTTTAAGTCGGGTCACCTTACCTTTTGATGCCTTCATTTTTCAACTCTTGGGGCCCCATTAGTATGTCGGGCGGATCGCCACCGCCCGCATGGCGGTGGCGATCCGCCAGACATATTTCCCACCCACATGTAAATTTCCCCCACCACATTACCATGGCGGGGGGGACCCCGGCGGACGGAAAGACCATCTGCCAGTTTTCCACCTGGTCAAAGAGTCAACCGGGCGGAAAAGCTGTTAATATGGTGGCGGTGTCTGGTAGACACCGCCATCCATATTAGCACATGCTGGGACATGCCTTTCCGTGGTGGCAACGCCGCCACGGAAAGGCATGCGTTTCTCAGCATTGGGGGCCCGTAGCGGGCCCTCAGGGATTCTGGGGGTGGGGGCTGCACGTGGGGTACCTATCTGCATTTGATAGTACAACGTGGCAGGCACCCCGCTGTGCCTGTCACGTTGTACTGTCAAATGCACAACTTGCATTTCTGGCATTTCAGCAGGCGGTGCTTTCAGCACCACCTGCCGCAATGTCAGAAATGCGGGATGCGCCCGCCATTGTGGCGGGTGGATCCTAATGGGATGTGCAGGACTGCTGCACCCTTAGTGGGTGGTCCCATTTCCCGGGGGTATGGAGGGCGAACAAAGTCCACCCGCCATAATAATGAGCCCCTTGGTCTTGACATCCTTTCATATCTTCACTAAGATTCCTTTTTCAAAGAATATAACCCACAACAAACAATACACAAAGAGTTTTTTATGCAAGAGTTCAATTTTTAGAGAAGTTCAATGTTCCAAAAATGTGTAACTTCAATCTTGCGCATTTTTCCAATTAAAGCGCAAACCCAAAATTAGAAGATTTAAAAAAAGGTCTATTGAAAAATAAATTATCGTAATCCATTGTCGCAATCCAGTCTGATATTGATATCACTTCTTTTTCCAAAACAAAGTCCTTAGATCCCAAAAAATCGAAATCCATTGTCGCAATCCTGTCTGAAAATAATACCACTTCCTTTTCCAAAGCAAAGTCCTTAGAAGCCAAACATTCGAAATCCATTGTCGCAATCCACTCTGAAATGTTATCAAACTCTTTTTACAATACGAAGTCCTTATAAGCCAGACATTTCCAAAAATAGAATTCCACCATATCCTTCGTCGACTTTTAATATTTAAAGCACCCCATAAAAAACCTTCCTAGAACAATTTCCGAAAAGAGATGTTTACCCCGAAAAACAAGCCAAAAAAAAGCTCACAAAAAAATCCAGTCGCGACGATCCTCGATCTTTTCTTTTTTCAATATAAATGTTTCATAACAAAACATAATTTAAAAAAAAAATCTTTTTCTTTTTTTTAATGTTCTCATTTTATATCAGGTAATAAGCTAATTAAACATTAATACTTTAGTAAACATGTGACCCGACATAGGCATACTCTGGCAACATAGTTGGTTTGGTGTTTTTTTAAACACATAAAAATCATTTACAACATCTTAAAACCTCCCTCGTCTCTCCTTACAATAAATATCACTCTTATATTATGCATGTAAAGTAAAATAATATATCTTACCTTATCACAGATCTCCCTTGCTTCTGCTCTGTCCAGCGATGATCGTCATAATGACGATTTTCACGTTTTGTGTTTACGCGTCAACGTCATCGCTAGCTGAAAAAATAAAAAAACAGACAATTATTTTCTATATACATTCCGTGAAATATGTTAAAAAACATTTGTACATATTTCTTTAATACATATATTGTACATTATATTAAAGTTATAAATAAAATGATGAATACATATTTTCTTTTAATGAAATAAAGGCTTTTAAAACACTAATTTGCTTTGTCTTTTTTTCTTTAAATCTAGCTATAAATTACAAACACCATGAATGTATTTAAAATGCGTTTTAAATATTCTTTTTTAAATACAATATATGTGTTATGATTAATCTTACCTTTCAGCATCTCCCCCGACCTTCTGCTCTGTCCCGGGATGATTCTCAGAATGACAGTAATCACGTACACGCGTCTATAACATAGCAAGATGTAAATGTGTTTATTTTATTTTATACAGTTTGTAGAGTGCGCAAATACCTGTGGGTGTCTCGGCGCTGGGGACAGTGAGCATAAACCAGATGAAAAATAGACTATTGTTTAGAAAGTCAAGTTTTTATCATTTTTCTGAAGGCAAGTAAGGACTGGCTGGTTTTGATATGAATTGGGAAGGAATTCCATGATGCTGTCTTAGTGCGGGACCCTTAGCATGTTTGCTGTGGAAGAGCGTAAGTCCCGATTGGGAATGTAAGCATCTAGGGCCTCATTCAAAAACAATGGTCCAGAGTAAAGGGAAGCTTTTTATGCAATACAAAGGGCTTTACACTTAATACGATTTTTTTACTGGAAGCCAGTGATACTGTTGAAGTATGTGTGAGATAGATTTGTATTTAGGAGTTCCTGAAAGAATTCTAGCTGCTGAGTTTTGAATCACTTGAAGTTTATTGACCATTGCAATAGTCAATAGTAGACATGACTTAAGTGCTTACTAATGTCTTTCCCGCTCTGAGAGGTAGAAAAGGTATTAGCTTTTTTATCAATCACAGTTTATGGAATGAAGATGAGACCACAGAATTAGCATGAGGAACAAAGGACAGCCTGTAGTCAAATATAATGCCCACATTTCTTACCTTGGTTACAGGACGTGGAAGGGGGCCCAATGATGACGGCCACTAGGCAGACGAACAACTTGGCAGTAATTTACCAAATATCATAACCTCTGTTTTCTCAGAGATAGGTTTTAGGCAGTTGTTGGCCATCCAGCTAATGATGGCCAACATGCCTTTCTGAAATTTGGCTGCTACTTCATCACCATCATTATGTCATGCCAGCACCAGTTGAGTATCATCGGCGTAGGATGTGAGGCCCATCCTGAGTGCTTTGATGACTTTTGATAAATCTGACACATAGATGTTAAATAGTGTCGGACTCAATGATGATCCTTGCAGAACACCACGAGGAAGGGCAAATTGAGGAGAGTTGAAGGTGCAGAGACTCACTGATTGCGTGCGATTTGTAAGAAAAGAGGTCAGCAGGGCTCTAGCTGTATGTCTGATACCTATTCTTGTGACACGGTCGATCAAGATAGCATGATCGACTGTGTCAAATGCCGCTGAAAGATCCTACAATATGAGAACAACGGCCCCCCCCATTTCGAGTATCATCCTGATATCTTCTGATGCTTTAATAAGCGCTGTCTCAATTCTGTGGCCTTTACGCTAGCCAAATTGTGTATCATCGAGAAGATGGTGATCTTCAATATACTTAGATAATTGGATATTCATCACTTTTTAGAAGATTTTTGCAGGAAATGGCAAACTGGCGGGGAAGACCGCGGCAGACGGAAAGACCGTCCGCCGGTTTTCCACCCGGTCGCCTTGCGGTCGGGGCGGAAAAGGATTAATATGGTGGCGGTGGCTATCAGACACCGCCAGGCATATTACAATGGGCTTGATTACATGCGGTCTTCATTCTGGGAGGCCCCTGCGGGCCCCCAGAGTGAAGGAGAGGTGGGGGGGTGCACACGGGGGTACCTGTGGTACCTCTCAGCAATTGCATACACGAAGCAGCAGGCACCGCGTGGTGCCTGCCGCTTCGTCTTTGCAAATGCATACATGCATTTTTAGCATTGTGGTGGGCGGTGCAGAGAGCACCGCCCGCCACAATGTTAAAAATGAGGAATGCGCCCGCCACTGTTGCAGACGCATCATAATCCCCACCACGGTACCCCCGCCCTTATGGCGGGCGGTCCTAATCCCAGTGAGGATGGCGGGCGGGCAAAGTCCGCACGCCATCCTAATAACCTCCTTAGTATCATTAGGGTCAAGAATATATTTTTTTAACATAGGTTTAATCATTGCTTTTTTCCAGATCCGTGGGTAAACGCCCTTCATAAACATTGCATTGTAGATGTTAGCGAGGCAAGGCGCCATAAGCTCAGTGATGGATTTTAGGATAACTGGTGGACAGGGGTCGGTAGCAGATCCTGATTTAGTGATGGAGATTAAATTTAAGATCTGATCTGATGATATCCTATCGAATTGTACGAAAGAAGGAGAGGGTTCAGTAATGCCATGGTTTGGTGGCTCACCATCAGTCTTAGGTTGAGAGGAAAAGTTGATGTAGATGTCATTAACGTTTTCAAAGAAATAGCTAGCAAGTGAGTCACATAAGGCCTGTGAGGGGGCAGGGATGGGGTTTGATGTGAGTCCTGATAGTTTGGCTACTGCCTGATGTAGGAGTTTGTTAGAATCTTGCAGGGATCTATCTGTCTAATATAATATTTACTTTTCTCCTGCACAATGAGCAATTTGTATTTAGTGAGTGGGGCCCGATTCACAGAACTAACTTAAGACAAATTCCTAAACTTACTACTTTTGGTATTCACAGAAGTTAGGATTTTGTCTTAAAACAGACTTAAGACAGACTTAAGATAGAATCCTAACTTAAGTCAGTCTTAAATCTGTCTTAGGTCTGTCTTGAGACAAAATCCTAACTTCTGTGAATACCAAAAGTAGTAAGCTTAGGATTTTGTCTTCAGTTAATTCTGTGAATCGGGCCCACAGTCTTTATATTGGATTTTTTCATTATTGTTGTAGTTTTTCCTCCAATGTCTCTCAAGATTTCTACACAGTTGGTTCTGTAATCTAAGGGCTTCTGATAACCAAGGAGTGGAAGGAGTGCATCGATTTTTAGATTTTTTTTTCTGTGGAACCACAGAAGATTGAATGCCTTGTGCAGCCAATTCGAGTAATTTGATGAAGCAAAACTCTGGTCTGGGGAGGAATCTGGTTGCGTGGAGAGCAGATGTGATTTAAGAAGCTGCGGATCTATACTCTTCCAGGCTTTGAAAAATACAGGCATGTGTGAAATAGCATTTGATATCGATTTCTTGTTGATTTGGATATCAAATATGACAGCATAATGGTGTGTCCAGACCAGAGGTAGAATGAATGTAGGGCAATCGTGCAAACCTTTTTTCATATTTCTTTTAAAATCTTACAAAACATATTTAATTCATACAATTATTAATAACCTTTTTTTATATTTTTTCTTATTTTTTAGTATTTAATATATATTGTATAATTTGTATTTAAACTTGTTTAATGATTATGTTAGTAATATATTCAGAATATTTATTAATATAAATTTAGGTTAAATAAAGTAGTTCAATATAAGTATTTTTCTTACCTATGAGTATCTCCCCAGACCTTCTGCTCTGTCCCTGAACATTGTCATAATAAAAGTAATACCATACACGCGTCTATATCATAGCAAAATGTATTAAAAAATATAAAACAATTCCTATAATAATACTTACATTATATTTTATTTTATTTAAAAAAACATAATCTGTTTTTATGTCACCGTTAAGTAATTTTTTCATTTTTTTTAATAATGTTAATTTTTAAACAACATACCATGATTTTCTACTATTTTTTAATTGTAAAATGAGGACCACACTCAATTTAATCAAAATAACTAATTTATTTTCATTATAAAATTAGAGTATTTTTGGCTTATTAACAATTTTCTTTATCATAATTTATTTATATATACTACTAATTACAACATATAATGAATTTGTATTAATTCATTTAAATTAATACCTTAGTAATAAGTACTGTATTCAATTGTTACCATTTTTTTTACTGATTATTTCTAGACAATAATTTTAAATATATATATATCTTAAATATTTGTACTATTACAAAATAGTACTAATAATTCACAATTAACCGCATCATTGCTACAGCACATTCCCGTGCTGTGCTGCAATTTTCAAAATGTTATGAGTGATGTAATATGTGATGTCATCAGCAGTGCATTACACGCGCAAGTTATAGTGGGTCCAACTAACTATAACGTGGGAATTTCAATGGTTTTATGTCAGTAAAATTTCCAGGTAACTATAACTGGTGTGAAACCTATGGTTTTTTCAGTGAATTTAATAGGTTTTTTAAAATGCTAATCCCTAACTATAACTGGTGTGAAACCTATGGTTTTTTCAGTGAATTTCAAAGGTTTTTTTAATGCTAATTCCTAACTAAAAGTCTCACTTTAAGTAAGACTGCGCTCTAGTTGTTCTTTAGAACACTCTGGTACATACTATCATTGGGCTATAGTTGTGCTACATCTGGCTGATATTTGGGCTACATTTGTATTTTTTTGTCTCTGGTGGCCATCTTTGGGCTACATTGGGCTACATTGGGCTACATTTGGGCTACATTTGGGCTCTAACATATATATAGCCCAATGTAGCCCAATATATATTTTTTAAAGCGCCCCGGTGCGCGAACCGGGAAGCGTCCCGTTAGCGCCAATGTCGCGATCGAAAACAACATCGTGATGCGTCGCGTAAGCGTGACGTATCGCGTAGCCGCGTGATGTGTCTTATGACGCGCTGCGTAAATGCACCCGGAAGCGCTCCGCGACTAGGCCCGGAGCGCGTAACGTAAGCGCCGGAGCGCGTAACGTAAGCGCATCGGGTCATGTGACTTGAAAATAACACTTTTCATTGGTTCCTAATATATTTTTTTTCCAAATGAGGAAAGGCCCCACCTTTTTTCCTCATTCTTACTTTCTTCTTTGAGAGAGCAAGAGGTATATCTTTGTGAGAGACCAATAATGGCTACTCTACTTGCTGCTGCTGGTGCTCCTTCACCACCACCACCACCACCAAAAGGACCACCACCACCTCTGCTTTTTAGTGGTGAGCAGGACGAGGAGGAGGAAGAGGAGCAGGAGGAGGAGGAGAGACAGTTCCTACAAGAGCAACCCCACTCATCTCATGTAAAGGAGCACTACATTTGGCAATTCTTTACGTTTCCTGCAGGACTGAAGAAAGATAATGCCCCTAAAGTAAAATGTCTAATTTGCAAGAACATCCTTTCACGTGGAAATCCTGCTAAAAAATATAGTTTTGGCAACCACACCATGATTCGCCACATGGAGAGGTGGCACCCAAATAATTTGGCCCAAGCACAGGTGAGAGCTATGGCTGAAAACCCACAGACCCCAGCCTAGCACCTCAAGTGCGGAATCATCTTTTGCAGCACCTGAAGGGCGTCAAATGGTGCCCAACATCCAAAGTAAATTCTCAAACTACAAAATAGTTTGTATTTATTGTGGGGCTACTATTGCTTATGGTGAAAAAAGTATCACCTTAATTAACAGAGCAGATGAAAACCACAAGTGCTCTCACAAACAAAAGCAATGATTCTTTATTGTTTTTTTTTGCTCCTGTTGAGCCATTTTCAAATCCTTCTGTTTTTTTCGAAGTACTAAAAAACAAAAAAAATATAAAATTGTTTTGAAAAACCAAAAAAAGGAAAAAATGTTCACAAAAAAAAAATATATATATAAAACAACAAAAACAATTTAAAAAAAAGTTCTTTTCAGAACTACCTCCCATTTATATAAAATGACTTAAATATTTAAACTCTGCCATTCTCTTTTCACCCTGGTGCTCTCCCCGGTGCGCGTACCGGGCGCTCCCCCCGCGCAAATCGGAGCCCTTTTAAAGCCCCCACATCAAACATAGGGGGTCAGGGAGGGTCTACTCTGCCCCCTTATGGTCATTTCCCCCTTTGTTTTGGCCACCTCTCATGTCTCGATCCTACCGAGACACAAGATGGCGGCCGCTCCGGACTGTTTAGAATGCTTACAGACACCCGAGAGCCAATCAGCTTTCTGCGCGCAAGTCGCGTGGCGCGCCCGGTGCGCTCCCCGGTACGCGTACCGGGGCGCTGCCATAGATATATATATTTTTTTTAACCTAAATTACTCAAAATCCAGTGGAGCACATATCTTGAGACATAGCAAAGGCACATCGGGCTACCAGTCCCTACCATTTTGCCAAATTTGGTGTAAATCCATTCAGCCGTTCGGGCTAAAAGTGAGGTCGACCGCCCTATGGAAATTAACATGGGGAAAACGCATTTTGGGACCCCCCTTTTATCTCGGCCCCCGCTTGACGCATCCCCCCAAACTTTCAGGGAAGGACCGGAGCTCGACAAGGCCATTTTGAGGAAATTTTCATGCAGATTCGTCAACCGGCGCCAAAGTTATTCCAAACAGAATTTTGAGATTTAACATTGAAAAAAATCCTAACTATAACTACCTACTGGCGTTCGCCAGTAGGTAATATATATATATATATATATTACCTACTGGCGTTCGCCAGTAGGTATATATAGTTAGGATTTTTTCCCTATGGGATTTTTGAAAATTCTATGTCTAATAACTTTGGCGTTTGTGGACGGAATCGGCTGAAATTTTCAGGAAAATGGCACATTTCGTTTCTGAGCAGCCCCTGAAAATTTGGCGGGGTTTCGTCAAGGGGGGGCCGAGAAAAAAGGGGGGTCCCAAAACGCGTTTTTTCCCATTCATTTTTCCATAGG
The DNA here is from genome assembly GCF_964263255.1 of Lissotriton vulgaris. Classification (NCBI taxonomy): domain Eukaryota; kingdom Metazoa; phylum Chordata; class Amphibia; order Caudata; family Salamandridae; genus Lissotriton; species Lissotriton vulgaris. The sequence continues at coordinate 9,928 of NW_028243212.1, read as the reverse complement.
GCGGTTGGACTCACTTTTAGCTCGAACGGCTGAATGGATTTGCACGAAACTTGGCAAAATTGTAGGGACTGTTAGCCCGATGTGCCTTTGCTAGGTCTCAATATATGTGCTCCAGTAGTTTTTGAGAAATTAACGTTCAAAACAAGATATATATCTGTAACAGCGCTCCGGGCAGCGATCCGGTCCGCTTACTTTTCGCGAAACGGAACTTTGCGCGCAGAAAGCTGATTGGCTCTCCGGTGTCTGTCAACATTCTAAACAGTCCGGAGCGGCCGCCATCTTATCTCTCGGTAGGATCGAGAGAGAAGAAGAGGTGAAAAACGAAGGGGGAATTTATTGAAAGGGGGCAAGGTATACCCCTCTTGACCCCCTAGGAATGTTGTTGGGGTTATTAAAGGGTCCCGTGGGGAAAATAAAAAAAAAATGATTTTTCACGGTAGAAGCGCTTCACGGGCCGCGAACTGGGCCGCAAACTGGTAGCGAAACGAGAATTCGCCATTTTGTGCTTCGTTTTAATTGTTTAGAGACAAAAATTATCGCCGCACATCGGCCACAATGCATGAATATCGCTGAAAAGTCAGCGATATTCATGCATTATCCAGCAAATGCTCTTAGCCATGTTATCCACCTTCCATTGGATAACATGGCTAAAAACTGCTCGGTGCATGAGCTTTTTTTTGTTTTTTTCTTTGCTGCGTGACGTGTGTTAACGTTCGATTCGATGGAAATCAGGAAGTGTTGACCACCATTTTGTCACTGCGAGTAAATATTTTGTTATAAATGAATCCTTATTGATAAACATTGTCTGCGCCATCTTGCGTTTTTGTCCAATGCCACAATTTTGTCGTGCACGGCAGCCATTTTAGATGCCTTGACCAGGGCCACTCTCTGCACGCCGCCGATCCTCAGCATGGCTCCCCACCCTCGCAAGCATCTCCCCCACGCACTGGTCACCCCCGCTCTTTCTCTCATGCATGGGCCATATACTTCCCCCCATCTGCGCTGCTCTTCTCTGAGAATCACACCCTGTGCCCGCCCGACACCTCCCTTTCACCCTATTCACTACCGCACCCTCTGACACTCCTCTTCCTCTGTGTCCGATTGTCCAGGCCGGACCTAGGCTATCACCTAGCCCTGCGGATGTAGTTTATGGCCCCAGCTGTAGAGTATCCAGACATGCCAACCCTCCCGATTCAGGCGTGAGACTACTGATTTCAGTGCTAGTCTCCCGCCTTCCGATTCCTGCAAGCAAAAACCCGGGGGCATATTACCAACAACTAGCGATAATTTTTGTCTCTAACTTGTTTAGAGACAAAAATTATCGCCGCACATCGGCGAATTTTATCGCACATAAACTTTGCTATTAGCAAGGTTTATCGCAAATGCGATAAAAAACGGTCGCAATGCATGAATATCGTTGAAAAGTCAGCGATATTCATACATTATCCAGCAAATGCTCTTAGCCATGTTATCCACTTCCCATTGGATAACATGGCTATATACTTCCCCCCATCTGCGCTGCTCTTCTCTGAGAATCACACCCTGTGCCCGCCCGACACCTCCCTTTCACCCTATTCACTACCGCACCCTCTGACACTCCTCTTCCTCTGTGTCCGATTGTCCAGGCCGGACCTAGGCTATCACCTAGCCCTGCGGATGTAGTTTATGGCCCCAGCTGTAGAGTATCCAGACATGCCAACCCTCCCGATTCAGGCGTGAGACTACTGATTTCAGTGCTAGTCTCCCGCCTCCCGATTCCTGCAAGCAAAAACCCGGGGGCATATTACCAACAACTAGCGATAATTTTTGTCTCTAACTTGTTTAGAGACAAAAATTATCGCCGCACATCGGCGAATTTTATCGCACATAAACCTTGCTATTAGCAAGGTTTATCGCAAATGCGATAAAAAACGGCCGCAATGCATGAATATCGTTGAAAAGTCAGCGATATTCATGCATTATCCAGCAAATGCTCTTAGCCATGTTATCCACTTCCCATTGGATAACATGGCTAAAACTGCTTAGGGCAGGTGTTAGGTTTTGGAGATATTCGCGCTTAGCGCGAATATCTCCAAAAGTTGGTAATAGGAGATAGCGATGGTTAGGGACTGTTTCCAGTCGCTAAAATCTTGGCACGCCCACTTTGCATGTCATTAGTGATAAATATCACTGATATGCAAAGCGGGGCCCAAGATGGTCGCTATCTCCTTTTAGCTGTCACTAACTGGTGTTAGCGACAGCTTGGTAATAGGGAGATAATTTTATCTCTTTTTTTTTGGGCTTTTAAAGCCCAAAAAGCGGAAATAAACCCCCTTGATAATATGCCCCATGATTTCTCGGGGGTTTCAGCTGGCAGGGCTTGGTATTGTGTTACGTGCTAATTTTTCCAGGAAACGTCAGAGGGTCGATGCAGGGGTTCTAGAAGGGGTGATAAACCATTTAAGCCTCATGAACAAGCGCATGGTCTTTTAAAGATTTGTGAAGTACTCGGGGCGGCGGTGTGTGTGTGCCCTCTTTCAGGAGCGGGCGGGGGGGCACTGCCAGCAACTTGCCAGGCCAGGCAGTGTTCAACACGTGCATCACCCTTTCTCTGCCTGCTATTGCGCTCCATGCTTCGGAAAGGTAAGAAAAAGAACGTGCATTTGAGTTTGAAATGTCCGATCTTGTAGCAGTACACTTGCAAAGCCCACACATGACAATAACCCGATTCAAGGCCCCATTCACCCGATTTTTTAAACATATATAGCACTCCAACAAAGTTAGATTTTAAAACTTTATTAACATTTAACTATAATGAACGGAACAAAAACTGTAAAAACATTTAAACATTTTTCGCCCAAAAAAGCAACAATGGTCAGAAGCTGTCTTTTGTGCGAATAGTCCCAAGGCAGCACAACGTGCAGAGTTCTGGACGGCACCCAGGTGATGTCGCCTGGGTGCCGCACTGGTTTTGGGATCCTACAATGCTGCTCCGAAAATTGGCGTGGGGCGTCCCGGGTGGGGCGGGGGGAGGCCTTGTCAGTAGCGGTCTGTTGTGCGAATAGTCCCAAGGCAGCAGAACGCGCTGAGATGTTGATGGCACCCAGGTGATGTCCAGTAAACTGCCGCACTGGTTTTGGTATCCTACAATGCTGCTCCGAAAATGTGCGTGCGGCGGCCCGGGGGGGGGGGCGTGGGGGAGGCGGCGTGAACGGGCCTCCCCAGGTGGCGGCCATCCAGCTGAGTTGCGCCCGCTCTTGCGGCTACAGCGTCTCGCTCACCATGTTGTTGAGTTGCTCCCACTCTTGCAGTGCAGCGATAGGCGCCTGCCACATGACTCTCAAAATGGCGGACGGCTCTTCGGTTTTGGGCCTGGTCCACTGAAATGGCCCTGGGACACCTTGGAACTCGGACGCTTGCCTGCTAGGGCTTGGGCTCCATTCTCGAAAAGCGTCCCCTCAGCCGTGAAGATTCTACAAAAGTCTTGGGGGCCCCCGACTCCCGCAGGCTTCCGGTGGGGAGCGGCTGCCATGATTGCTCGCGGAATGACCACGACGGAGCCACGAGATGGTGGTGCTCTCATGCTGACGCCAGCTTCAGTCTGAATGATCCAGAAACAAGGTGGGGCTTTCATCGTTTGGGAAAAAAAAATGTTCTAAACCAATGAAAAGTGTTATTTTTAGGTCATATGACCAAGCCTTCCATCTTTAGGAAACCAAAAGTAAAATGATCCAATGAAAAGTTTTATAAACAAGTCACATGACCTGTTATGCGGCATAGGGCTACAAAAAGCGTAGAAAATCCGTTGGCACGTGAGGCGGCGTCAGTAGCGGACCGATGTGCGAATAGGCCGAAGGCAGCACAACGCGCCGAGATCCGGATGGCACCGAGTTAGTGTCCAGCAAGTTGCTGCACTGGTGTGGCTATCCTACAATGCTGCGCCGAAAGACGGCGTGTCCAGCTGAGTTGCGGTCACTCTTGCGGTACAGTGACTCGAACGCGCCGAGATCCGTATGGCACCGAGGTGGTGTCCAGCAAATTGCCGCACTGGTGTGGCCATCCTACAATGCTGCGCCGAAAGACGGCGTGTCCAGCTGAGTTGCGGTCACTCTTGCGGTACAGTGACTCGAACGCGCCGAGATCCGGATGGCACCGAGGTGGTGTCCAGCAAATTGCCGCACTGGTGTGGCCATCCTACAATGCTGCGCCGAAAGACGGCGTGTCCAGCTGAGTTGCGGTCACTCTTGCGGTACAGTGAGTCGAACGTGCCGAGATCCGTATGGCACCGAGGTTGTGTCCAGCAAGTTGCCGCACTGGTGTGGCCATCCTACAATGCTGCGCCGAAAGTCGGCGTGGGGTGCCCCGTTGGCTTATGAGGTGATGTCAGTAGTGGACCGATGTGTGAATAGGTCGGAACCAGCACAAGGCGCCAAGATCCGAATGGCAAGTCCTGGATGTTGAGTGCCTCAGTTGAGAGTTCTGAGCAGTGCTTGTAAGACTGTCTGAAGCTTATTTGCACCTGCTGCAGCTTCACTATTGCCCTGGTGTGGCCAAAGGGCGCACATGACATAGGCGGCCGGCTCCCGAGGTCCGGCGGAACTTTTTTCCTTTTCCTTTCTGCTTCTTTTCCTACAATCCGTTTCATCTGAAGACACGACCAGGTCCCTGAATGTGTGCAGGGGGACGCTATTGATTGAATGAAAATGGCGGCTTGACACAAAGCTGACTCAAGCGTTGCTGTTGATGCTATACAGACAAAAATTGGTTTTCAGTTTGTACATTCTTCAGGATTTTTTTTTCTATCCAAGTCTGATTGAGAGTTTGTAGAAAAATGGCTTCAGATTTTCCACATACTACTCTTCAACATTCTTCCTAAATGAAACAATGTGAAACTCACTAGGAGAACGGCTGTTTCTGTTTCCTTTCAAAATGCTGCCAACAATATTTTCTGAATGGAAGACACCATCTTGTAGCATAAAGGGCCGAAAGGGGTTCTGGTCTGGCCGATGGTTGGTGGAGACATTTTGACTATATCTTGGACCTGCCCGGCCTCGCCCAAAATGGCGCCGGTATAAATGGGACTCGTAACTCCTTGCCCGCAAATGTATATCTAGAAAATGTTATTGTAAGTGGCCCTGTCGTATTTTAATTACAAAATGTACGTCCACCGATTCCGCAACTGTTAGACACCTTTGTTCTTGCAACCTAATGGCCCGCTCGTTACGTTCCTCTACAGTGTAAATGTCTCCTCATCATATACGATTTCAGTTTGCTCCGTGGCCGGCCCACGTGGTTATAGGCCCGTATTTGTATACTGACATTTTCACAATAAAGGTTTTTAAAACAAAACACGGTAGTAGTATTTACATTGGTAAAGTTTTTACTTTTAGTCACTGTTTTCGAATCAGTAAAAGGCAAGTGAAATAAAGCAGTCCAATTACATGACGGATAAAAGGTATAATATGTAGGAACGCAGTAAAGATAAATGGTCAAGGGCAGTTGTGTTTTTCATTTCTGCAACATAAAGTGATCGATAAGAATCTGATAATCAGGCGTATCGGCGACTAAGACAGCAGGCCGAATCTCTTTTACTCAACGGCTCCGTCATGGAAGGAAGAAACGCCCTTTTTCTCGAAAAAGGAATATATTTTACTTGCAGGACAGTTGTAAATTTTCCGGGAAAGTACATTAGCCTGGAATATTATAACATATGTTTAAAAAAAAATAATGTTCGAAAATAATAAAAAGCGTAATTTTTAGGTCATATGACCAAGCTTTTCATCATTAAAATAACAAAAGTAAAATGAACCAATGAAAAGTTTTATTAACAAGTCACATGACCTGTTATGCTTACGTTACGCGCTGCGCGCCGCGCCTCGGATCACTTCCGGGTGCGCTAACGCGGCGTGTCATATAACGCATTACGCGACAACGTAGGTCAAGAATATAGTCAAAATGTCTCCACCAACCAGCGTTCGGAACACAACCCCTTTCAGCAGTCCAAAAAGTTCTGTTAAATGATAACAGAGGGGACAGGCAACAAGAACCATCAGTCAAAGAGGGGAGGGCAAGTTCTTCTCTTCCGGGTCATGTTGGGGCGCTACCGGAACTGATCGAATTGGTAGTCTACAGTGTTTCTGGATGTTTCAGACTAAAGCTGGCGTCAGCATGAGAGCACTACCATCTCGTAGCTCCGTCGTGGCCATTCCATGAGCAATCATGGCAGCCGCTCCCCACCAGAAGCCTGCGGGAGTCGGAGGCCCCCAAGACTTTTGTAGAATCTTCACGGCTGAGGGGACGCTTTCGAGAATGGGACCCAAGCCCTATCAGGGAAGCGTCCGAGTTCAAAGGTGTCCCAGGGCCATTTTAGTGGACCAGGCCCAAAACCGAAGAGCCGGCCGCCATTTTGAGAGTCCTGTGGCAGCCGCCTATCGCTGCACCGCAAGAGCGGGAGCAACTCAACTACATGATGAGCGAGACGCTGTAGTCGTAAGAGCGGGCGGTAAACAGCTGAATGGCGGAAGAGGCACAGTGTAGCAAAAGCGGGCGGAATGGCAACTGAAACGGTAAAGGGGCGCCCCACTACAGCGTGTCTTCAGGTCAAACGGATTGTGGGAAAAGGTCCAGAATTGAAGAGTCATCAAAAGGCAAAAAGTTCCGCCGGACCCCGGGAGCCGGCCGCCTATGTCGGGGGCGATCTCAGGCTACACCAGTGCTATAAGACTTGGGGAGGATGTCGGAGCCAAGCGTCTTCTCCGAGTCCATGGCCATCACACCGCCCCTCAGGGGCCTCCGTCAAGCTGTTTAGGAAGGTAACATATCACATTGTTTTCTAATGCAGTCAGGTCCACAAACGACACTCACTTACTTTGAGAATAGTGAAGCTGCAGTAGGTGGAAATAAGCTTCAGACAGTGTTAGAAGCACTGCTCAGAACTCTTAACTATGGCACCCAACATCCAGAACTTATGCCATTTGAGAATGGCAGTGACATTGAAGCAACTCAGGGACCAAAACCATTAACGTACTTTCACGTATGAAAATCTTACTTGGGGAGGGGGCAGGAGCGAAGCGCCCCCTCCCAGGAGCGAAGCGCCCCCTCCCAGTCCGCGCCACCACACCGTATGTTGAAAATCTGAAGCCATCGTTCTACAAAGTGAACCAACCTTGGATTGAAAAATCTAGAAAAATGTACAAACTGAAAACCAGTTTTGGTCTGCATAGCATCAGTAGCAACGCTTGCTATCAGAGTGCATGAGTTTCATGCTCGATCGATTGAGCTAGCCGGATCGGGCAATAAAAAGTATAAAATAGTTATGTAAATAGTTATTTAATAAAATGTTTTACCCTGTTTCTTTGCTGGTGTGTTGTCTATATTTTTAATATTTGCATAGGGTTTGTCGTTATTTTGGGCGGGGTGGGTGACGGAGTCGAGCTGTCTTGCAGCCCTCATGGTGTGGAGCTCAGTTCATCTCACTATTTTCGTATTTCTCATGAAGGGTTGTTCCTAATATTTCTATTTTAGCGAGGTCAAAAAGAGATCCAATTAGTGGCCTACTGATTTTGCTCGATTACTTTTATTTTTTTACATGATTTTTCACTATCTGCAAAGACTAAACAGAGTATTGCGACTTTGTGCTTGTTTGTAAATAGAGAATGATCCAAAGAGAACCAATTCTAAAACAGTAAATGCTTGGATAACAATCAATCAAATGGAGAGACAAGCAGGCACGACGGATTACAACGGGGGCAAAGGCCTGCGTTAACTACCGTTCACTATCTGCAAAGAGAGAGTACTACTAAGAGAAAAGAGGGGAGGGGGGGGTGCAGCGTTCAAAGCACATCAGCGTGCATAAATACGAAAATGTTTTTATCTATCACGTACTTGACATTTTAAAGCTTTTCATATTTGCTATTAAAAAACCAATGAAATTCACAGAAAAAACCATAGGTTATAGTGGATATATAGTTAGGAATTTGCATTTACAAAACCTTGAAAATTCAATGAAAAAACCATTGGTTTTAGGCCATATATAGTTAGGGATTTGCATTTACAAAACCTTATTTTACTCGCATAAAACCATTGAAATTCCATATATAGTTAGATGCGCTAACAATATATCGCGCACCCGCAATCCACTGCTGATGATGTCACATATTACATCATTCATGACATGGTCAGTGACATCACTGATGACATCACTGATGACAACTCAAATGACATCACTGATGACATCTCAAATGACATCACTGATGACATCACTGATCACAACTCAAATGACATCACTGACAACATCACAGATGACATCATTCATGTGTTAATACGATGAACCTCTACAGACTCTGATATATCCTTAGATACACTCAGTGAAAACAGACACTCACAGACTGTCACTCATCCATGGAGTTACTCATACACCTAGACAGTCATGCAAAGAATCAAACACACCTCCAATTCCTCAACTATACAGTTATACACACCTTACTTATTGAAACATATTCTAATACATATTTACTCTCTTATACAATCCTTGATACATGTTCACAATGATCCATACAGCCACTCACACATTCACTGGCTGTTATGCACAGTTATTTATATATGTTAACTCTCACATGTACTGTGTTTTACATATGTACTTACTTTGACATGTAGCACTGAGATATCCATTCACTCACCAATACACTCATGCACACAGTCAACCGCCCATATAGCTGTTTCCACATGCACTCTTGAACTGATACACCTAGTGAATCAACTGCTTACACATCTATGCACAGAATCACACACCTCCCAGCCACCCACACACATACTCAGTCTCCCATACAAATACTTGAGCAACCAATGAATAACCCATATAGTTATTTATATAGCTACTGATCAACACATGCAGCAGTTTACAGAACAACAGAAATAATGATACACAAATTAATACAGTTTAATCACTAACCTATGCACTCAGTGAGACACATTTAATCACTCACTCATACAGTCAGTCATGCACCTACTAAATCCTTCATCCAGACACTTATACATCCACTCATTCTTCAATATGTAAGACATATTTTAACTTTACAGAAACATACAGTCACTGGATGTTGTGATCAGTGATGTCATTTGAGTTGTCATCAGTGATGTCATCAGTGATGTCACTGACCATGTCATGAATGATGTAATATGTGACATCATCAGCAGTGGATTGCGGGTGCGCGATATATAGTTAGTGCATCTAACTATGTATGGAATTTCAATGGTTTTATGCGAGTAAAATAAGGTTTTGTAAATGCAAATCCCTAACTATATATGGCCTAAAACCAATGGTTTTTTCATTGAATTTTCAAGGTTTTGTAAATGCAAATTCCTAACTATATATCCACTATAACCTATGGTTTTTTTCTGTGAATATATATATATATATATATATATATATATATATATATATATATATATATATATATATATATATATATATATATATGGAAGACAGCTCCTACATAGAGCACCCTCAACACCAGCGACACTCTAAATTTCAAATGTCTCCTTTTCTATCAAAGTTTTTAAGCATAGGATTAGCACAGTGCTATCCACGCCGAGATAGAAATGGACAAAGTCTTTTGTCATTTGTACAGCACAGTCTTTGAGCATAGGATTAGCAAAGTGCTATCCACGCCGAGCAGTAAAATTTAAAAAGCTATTTATCACTCCAGGAACAATATTAAAGCTTTAAATTGGTAAAATACCATTCAAGCCAACCTGAAATGAATAAAAGCAACCCCTGACACATATATATATATAATGTTATTTTCTTTTGTGTTGTTTTTGTCCTGCACACCCCTTTTTGGATTTTCTTTTTTGGGGTGACCCTCTTTTTTAGTTCACTAATCTGCCTTTACCTCTATTTACTCGTGAACCCTAAGAACCTCTAACCTCCTCTAAATCCTAAAAATAA